>NC_139720.1:122058283-123258283 GCF_964211835.1 Anser anser | reverse complement strand
CCAATTAAATGGCTCAGGATGTAAATGACTTCTCAGTGTGAACAGCGATAGGAGAAACAGCCTCAAATTATGACTGTCCTTACGCAAGAAAGAATTTCAATGCTATGTGATACTATAGGTGGTAGACTGGATTTTAAATGATCCATACAGTCCTGTTAGAAAATATTTTAAAATGCTTTGGAAAATTAGCAAGGACTCTAGAAGACATACCACAGAAACCATAGCCAGCCAAATAATAGGAGTCTAGAGCATAACAGCAGCCATAAGCAGTCAGATGAAAAGCTCATCTCACCCCTCCTGTCTCTGAGAGCAACCAATACATTTGCTTGGGGAAGAAGGAAAGCCTGGGAAACCTTGAGTATCCCCGCTCCTTGCTGTACTCTTCCAGCTCAGCAATTTGGGGCTCAGAGATCCTGGAGCCAGAATTTGTCTCTCTTTGTCAATTAGATCTTGAAGGATTCTTCTTACATGAAATTATCTACTTGATTTTTGAACTAACATAGGCTTTTACCATCCAAAATAGCCTATAAACTCAATGTTTAGGTTGAAGAACCACCTCTTATGTTTTTTTTTTTCTTTTTTTAAGATATCACTTGAGATCTTCTCCCATTTTTAGTTCATGAGAGACAATGATCAATCTTTCTTAGTGGACTTTCTTTGTGCTATTCCAGACTTTATAAAACCTTTATCATATTTACTCCTTCCAGGTTTAGATTCAAAGATTGACATATCCAACTAAATGTGTATATAAAGAAGATACTTAGATCTGAGCTAGTCACCATATAGTGCCTTTATATTCAATCACTGATCAAAACAGAAGCTGAATATAACGTATTTTTTTTTTTTACTATAGAATGGCATGAATCACATTCTGAATTACAGAGATTAAACTGAGAAGATTTGCATTCACTAGAGTGGGAACCTAGACGACTAGATCATACACAGACACCTACCTGGCAGATGTGAAATTACACAAAATAAATCACGTTCCTACTTCATTTATTCTGTCCTTGTGCAGGAGCTTTCCGTACTTTTGATCTGCTGTATTTTTGAAATTGGTGGACCAGAACACTGCCTACAATATATAAGGTCTTATACCATGGTATAATATTTTCTGCTTTACCAAGTATTTCTAACATTTGATTTGGCATTCTGAATAGTGCTGAGTATTGAAGTGCTGGAAGTGCTGAGTGGTTTCAGAGAACCAGGGCTTACAACTCCAAGATTTCTCTCATGAGTGTTAAAGGAATGTTTAAAAGGGCTAATTGAGAGCTCATTACTGTGCATATAAAGTTGGGATTAGTTTTCTAAATGCATTGTTTAACAATTATCAACACTGACTTTCATCTGCTACCACTTTATTTCCATCCAGTACTGTGAGGTCCTTCTATAGGTGTTTGCAATTCATCCCCACCTGAAGGGCTTTAAATAGGTTTGTATCATCAACAAGATATGTCACTGCATTATTCATTCTCCTTTTCAGTTCATTTATGTGCATACTAGACAGGGTAGACCTTCTTGAACGCAGTGTCCCTCATTAGGAAAACTGAACGTTGACCTCTGCTTTTTATTTTCTGCCTTTTACAGGAAATAAATAACTAGATAAGTGGTTATTTATCCTTATCAAGTCTTTCTCTCTTTTCCCACAGTAACCTACATTTTTAGGAACAACATTTTTGAAATAATTTTGGAATCCCCAAAAGCCAATACCCCGTTGTCGACACGCTCACTATTTTCTTGAAGGCACACTAAGAGATGTATGGCTTACCTACTTTTACAAAAGCTACATTGTCTCTTCTACAGTACACTTTTTTCTCCCAAATTTCTTGTTCTGTAGGTCCACAGTCCTGATTAGATGCACTATAGATGCACTATAGAAACTATTGCAATATTTGCCACCTCCCAGTCCTCATAATATACTAATTTTAAGCAAGAAAATACTGTTACTAGTAATAGCTGTTTTATTCTTTAATTTCATTAAAACTCTTGACTGAATAATTACCTAGTTCTGGTGACATGGTAGTCTTAATCTTATTATTTTGTTCTATGGATATTTTTTAAAAATATCTTTCTTTACACTTTTCTTTAGTCACCCCAGCTTTCTAGGTCTTCTGAAAGTCCTTCTATTTAGAGGAGATGGATTTGTTTTCAGATTCCATCGTAGTGTCTCCATGCTGTCTTCAAATTTTACTCTTTTTGGATTTTTTTAAGTAGAGTTCTTCATTTGTGTATAGTTCTCCTTCTGAAAACTGAATTTCATTGTGGTGAATAGTTTTATTATTTTTGTTTTCATTTTGTTTTTATTTTGTTTTATCCCTGCAAAAATGTTGACCTTTAGTTCATAATAATCCCTATTACGACAGCAATGTTTTGAACCTGTATTGCTTAGTACCACGCCAAATATTTCTTGTCCCATTTGTGGCCACCCTAAGAGGTTACTCCATGAAGCAGTGTTTTTTTTTTTTTTTTTTTTTTTAATCTAAAAATGTAATCTTAAAAGCATGCTCTGACAAGGCACTTACTGTAATTTCCCTTCTTGAAATGTCTCCCTTACCAATTATCTTCTTAGTGTTCCCTAACACTCCATATTTTCTATTTGGGGATGGAATTTCAAATTCCAAAGGATTTTAGGCTAGTTTGATAAAATTCATCCATCTTTGTGATTTGATTCCTAACCTTCATTAAATATAGCATTAGGCCACCACTGTCAGAAACTTACTCTTTCTTTACTGTGCAATTTGTAACTTGGATGCTACAGTGTCTACTACTTATTTATTTCCATCAGTTTTCTGATATGTGCATATTACATTTATGTTTGAAACCAAGTATTTTCATTCCCCCATCTTATCTCTTCAGCTGTGGTATTTTTAACCCCAGATGATCACATTGAATGATATGCTTTCCATGCTCATCTATCTCTTGAAGTGTTTCACAGACCCTTTTAGAACTCAAGTGCCAGTAGATTGGTTTCTACTTATTTCAGAATATGCAGACTAACCACTCTCTCCTACTCCCTCACCCTCCACCCCCACAATAATTTGTAGGTCCTTTTCCATTAAAGTTGCTAGTGCTTTGGGTATCCTGTTGAAAAAATAAATAAATAAAAATAATTGTAAAAGCCAACACAGCCCTCAACTCTTTTTAGAATACCAACTCTATGAGCAAAGATTTGTTTAAACATGGTTACTTTTTTGTTGTTGTTACTGTCCTTCTATGCATGTCCTACTTCACATGCCGTCTTGTTTTGTTTTTGTTTTTCCTTGCTTTTGTTTATTGGTCCCTAACATATAGAAAAGCACCAACTTCCTCTTTGGAAGGCTGCCCAGTGATCAGAAGGGAGCTAAAGATACAAAAGGCTAAGTCTTGATACTTAAAGACCTCACCAAATGGAGATGCCTTTTGTCATGGCCATGAAAAGGACATGTTTTTGTTTAGGATTCATAAATCAGTTTCTTTAAATCTGTAAGGAAATTCATGACTCATTTGAGTAAATAAACAGTGAATTAGCTTATTTCAATAACAATAGATATATTATATACTTTGCTAGCCTCAGGGAGTTTCCATCACAAAATTTATAAGTGAAAATTCAGGAAGGAATATTGACTATACAATGCACAATTTCTGTTTCTTGACCCCTCTTCTCCCCCAGCCACATGTGCAACAGCTGATAACAAGGCAAACATACAATTCATGAATCCAAGCAAAATTAAATCAAGAGGCTGTAACTTCTGTCCCACTCAAGTTAATGGAATAGTGTGACTAAATTCCTCTATGCCACTTGGAAAACATTACCTGAAGAGGAAGTGTATTCTCAGAACAAGACTTGTTCCTTATGCAAAGAGAAAAAAAGTAAAGTAAAATACAGGCTGGCTTTTATTTATTGTTTGCTAACGTGAATTGTCAGTGCTTCAATAAATTTGCTTCTTCTCTTACCAAGCTGATTTTTACTGACCCCACCATCTACCATATATGTTTAAACGTAGTCCAGCACAGAGAACGTCAATACCTTGTCAGAACAGACAGCAACAATGCAGCTGTACTGTGAGCAAGAACTTATTGTTGCTTGGCATTCATATCGATAAAAGGAACACAATAGCATGTACATAGTAAGTCATATTCTCATGTACATCTCAGTAGTACTGAGACTGAGTTTAGCTGTATTTGTATTAAAAATTATATTAAACAGAAACTATCTAATAATTACCATTTAATAAATACCATCTAATAATTTCTAATCATTACACAATTGTTCAATCATGAAGTTAATAATAAGTAATTGAGATTTTCAATAATGATTTTCAAATCCAATCACTATTCTTACCATCTCCTAGTTATCTGAAACATTTTTTGCAATGAAAAATAGCTTGGGAGCAGGGTTTGTTTTTTTTTTTGTGTGTGTGTGTGTCTGAGTGTGTGTGTGTGTTACTTTTGTCTTTTGTATGGCCTTAAGAAAACTTAAAATTATGTTCACAAGTTTAGGAAAATCTCTGTAAGACCATGAGTAAACAATTATGTTACAATTATAACGAAACATTGCTTTCCGACTATCTTGTCCTCATCCTATACACATTACTAAAGATCAAATGTTCTTAACATTTCCCATACACATGTATGGAGGGATCATGAATCTCATCAAATATATAATGATGCCCATCTCTTGCTGAAAAGAAAAATTGAAGGAGACAAAGTTCATTTTACCAAAGCACCTAATACTTCAAATGTTCAACTCTAGCTTCTGGAAGTGAGTCTCTGTCTTTTCTTTTTGGTTATGGATGAGACAGGAATAGATGCCTGCCTAAGATGTTAAAGGCACTTTGGTTTAATCTCCACCTTTTCTTCTCAGATTTTATGGCCTGGCAATTACAGCAATTACAGGCTTGATTTGAACACTATACAGGTTTGCTCTGAGTACTACATGGGAAATTGATCTCAAATCTAATTTCTCCCAAAGATGGTATAAACAAGACTTCAGAAGATAATAACCTCTTTCACAGAGCTTGAGGTGGGACTGAATGACCTGTCTTCTTTCCTGCCCTTCTTGAAGAAGGGACTGACATTTCACAGAATCACAGAATCGTCTAGGTTGGAAGAGACCTCCAAGATCATCTAGTCCAACCTCTGTCCTAACACTAAGACCGCCACTAAACCATATCACTAAGGGCTACATCTAAACGTCTTTTAAAGACCTCCAGGGATGGCGACTCAACCACCTCCCTGGGCAGTCCATTCCAATGCCTAACAACCCTTTCAGTAAAGAAGTTCTTCCTAACATCCAACCTAAACCTCCCCTGGTGCAACTTTCGCCTATTCCCCCTCGTCCTGTCACCAGGCACGTGGGAGAATAGATACAACCCCCACCTCTCTACAGGCTCCTTTAAGGTACCTATAGAGAGCGATGAGGTCTCCCCTGAGCCTCCTCTTCTCCAGGCTGAACAACCCCAGCTCCCTCAGCCGCTCCTCATAAGACTTGTTCTCCAGACCCCTCACCAGCTTCGTTGCCCTTCTCTGGACTCTCTTGAGCACCTCCATGTCCTTCTTGTAGCGAGGGGCCCAAAACTGAACACAGTACTCGAGGTGCGGCCTCACCAGAGCCGAGTACAGGGGCACAATCACCTCCCTAGACCTGCTGGCCACACTGCTTCTTATACAGGCCAGGATGCTGTTGGCCTTCTTGGCCACCTGGGCACACTGCTGGCTCATATTCAGCCGACTGTCAACCAGTATTCCCAGGTCCTTCTCTGCCAGGCAGCTTTCCAGCCACTCATCTCCCAGCCTGTAGCTCTGCTTGGGGTTGTTGTGCCCCAGGTGCGGGACCCGGCACTTGGCCTTGTTGAACTTCATACAGTTGACCTCAGCCCATCGGTCCAGCCTATCCAGATCCTCCTGCAGAGCCTTCCTGCCCTTGAGCAGATCGACACATGCACCTAACTTGGTGTCATCTGCAAACTTTCTGAGGGTGCACTCGATCCCCTCATCCAGGTCATCGATAAAGATATTACAGAGGACTGGCCCCAGCACTGAGCCATGGGGGACTCCACTAGTAACCAGCCTCCAACTGGATTTGGCTCCATTCACCACAACTCTTTGGGCCATCCAGCCAGTTTTTAACCAACAAAGCGTACGCCAGTCCAAGCCACGAGCAGCCAGTTTCTTGAGGAGAATGTTGTGGGAAACGGTGTCAAAAGCCTTACTGAAGTCAGGGTAGATCACATCCACAGCCTTCCCCTCATCCACCAAGCGCGTCACTTGGTCATAGAAGGAGATCAGGTTCGTCAAGCAGGACCTACCTTTCATAAACCCATGCTGACTGGGCCTGATCGCCTGGTTGCCCTGCAAGTGCCGCGTGATGACACTCAAGATAATCTGCTCCATGAGCTTTCCTGGCACTGAGGTCAAACTAACAGGCCTATAGTTCCCCTGGTCTACCCTCCGGCCCTTCTTGTAGATGGGCGTCACGTTTGCTAGCCGCCAGTTGACTGGGACCTCCCCTGATAGCCAGGACTGCCGATAAATGATGGAAAGCAGCTTGGCCAGCTCCTCTGCCAGTTCGCTCAGTACCCTCGGGTGGATCCCATCCGGCCCCATCGACTTGCGTACATCCAAGTGCTGTAGCAGGTCACCAATACTTTCCTCATGGATAGCGAGGGCCACATCCTGTTCCCCATCCCCTTCCACCAGCTCAGGGTACTGGGTATCCAGAGAACAACTGGTCTTGCCGCTAAAGACTGAGGCAAAGAAGGCATTGAGCACCTCAGCCTTTTCCTCATCTTTTGTAACTAAGTTTCCCCCCACATCCAGTAAAGGATGGAGATTCTCCTTAGTCCTCCTTTTTGTGTTGATGTATTTGTAAAAACGTTTTTTGTTTTCTTTAACGGCAGTAGCCAGATTGAGCTCCAGATGAGCTTTGGCCTTTCTAATTTTGTCCCTGCACAGCCTCGCAACATCCTTATAGTCCTCTTGAGTAGCCCGCCCTCTTTTCCAAAGATTATAAACCCTCCTTTTTCTCCTAAGCTCGAGCCACAACTCTCTGCTCAGCCAGGCTGGTCTAGTTCCGCGTCGGCTCGTCTTTGGGCACGTGGGGACAGACCGCTCCTGAGCCATTAAGATTTCCTTCTTGAAGAGTGCCCAGCCTTCCTGGACTCCTTTGTCCTTCAGTCATTTGCTCTCCTTCAGTCTCAGGAATCTTTCCCAGTCACTTGACCTTTTTAAGATAATTGAGAGTTGCAGTGGCATCTGCCAGCTCACCCAGCATTTGTGGGTTCATCCCATCAGGGTGCATGGACCTATGTACATCCAGAATTTTGAGCAAGAGAAGTCCACCCTCTTATATATTCCACTTACATGTTCTGACACTTATTAATATGAAGCACTTCTCAAGAAAAGGCCAATGTTACCTACAGAGTCTGTTTTCCCAGATCTGTGAGACACACACAGCCGTGGCCTCATGCCAGCCTGGCATTTTTTTTCAGTTCCTTCACATGGAAGAGTCTCCCATTAGGACAGATCTGTGCTAAACCTCAATTCTCATAAGCAGTGAGAAAGACAGAAAAGGATATCTGGAAATGTGATGAACGTGAGATGGCTTACAGAGAAAAGCCCTCCTGCGTCAAGTGAACTTGTGGTGTATTGGGTTTTTATACCAGCAGCAGCTGCAGCTAAATCAGAGCAGCATCCACTTGCACAGTGAGGTGAGGTCTTCCTATACCTCAGCCTCAGCAGGTTCCCAGCACTGACATTTCTCTACCTCAGCTCCCTCAGCGTTCAAGCAGAGGAATATTCATAGACCAGAATACACCTTCAGATTTGTATCTAAAACTATCAAAGGTAGAACAAATTGTCATATTCTACCTAGGACAGTCGAACAGTCCCCGTTTTTTTCATTAAAAAATAATAAACTTCCTTTCTGATAGGTTTAGTGTATACTGATTCAAATTTCAGTGAAACCTGAGATTGTCAGCTGCTAGTCCAATATGCTACACTTAGCTTCCTTTTAAACTCACACTGTATTTTTATTTGATTCTAGTGCTCCTGGGGACAGGCAGTGTTGAAACAAAATGGATTTTAGCTGATTTGATTTTCTATTCTGTATATTGTTATAAACTGAGAAATGACCAAGCAAAAATGCACCAGAGTAGAATATAAATCCTTTTCAGGGATAAAAATAGTTCAAATAAAAGACATAAAGGAAGAAAGAAATAAAATGCCTTTTATTCCTATCCCATTCTGAATTCTGTATCTCTGAATCTGATAAAATATTAAATTTTTCAGAAGGTATTTCATTCCTACAATTTTGAAAATGAAATGTGTATTTACTAAAAAGTAAGGATATTAAAAGTGGAATATAATAAATAAATAAGGAACAAATGCCATGAATTATTTTTCTGATTTATCAAAGGAGAGAAGCCAGAGGAGGTTCAGACTGATATCAGGAAAAATTTCTTTACCATGAGGGTGGTCAAACACTGGAACAGGCTTCCTAGTGAGGTGGTGGATACCCTACCCTGTGCCTGTCAATGCTGAAAAGGTATTTGGATAATGCCCTCAATAATGTAGTTTAACTTCCGGTTAGCCCTGAAGTGGTCAGGCAGTTGGGCTTGATGATCTTTGAAGGTCCCTTTCAACTGAACTATTCTAGTCTATTCCACTCTATTTGGAGCAATTTAATAACTAGAAGGAAAGAAGGAAGGAAAGGAAGGAAAGGAAGGAAAGGAAGGAAAGGAAGGAAAGGAAGGAAAGGAAGGAAAGGAAGGAAAGGAAGGAAAGGAAGGAAAGGAAGGAAAGGAAGGAAAGGAAGGAAAGGAAGGAAAGGAAGGAAAGGAAGGAAAGGAAGGAAAGGAAGGAAAGGAAGGAAGGAAGGAAGGAAGGAAAGAGACAGGCAGGCAGGCAGGCAGACATTAGGATGTCAACAAATAGAAGCACATTAATAGGTGGAAATATCCTGAAAAACATATCACTTTGTTATGATCAGGGCTGCTATGAACTTTTGCAGTTTTATGATCCCTGAATAAAGACAATCCATGCTATTGCGTTGTAATGTGTTCTGAAATTTTGTTCTCCTGCATGGAGGAGAAGTACATGACCACATTTAGCTTGTAATCCACTCCGTTAGAACTATAGCCATGACATGGCAAAGGCTATCCTTGCTAAATTGTCCATAAACAGTTCTGCACCATTTTTTCACATAATCAAAGTCAGTCACTCAGTTATTTTGTGACCAAGAAGCTAATATGGCAATTATGAGATGGAGTGCCTAGGAACCAACTTGAAGCTTTTCAAATTGTAATCTAAAAGTCTGATACACACTGCTTGGAAAACATAGAAAATATAAAGGGATTTTTATAAGGGAAATTTTTCATATAGTATGGTTTCATTCAGCACTATTAAAGCTAAAAGCACTTGAAAAGATATATATGTTCAGGTCCTTGAGTTTCACACAAACCTACTTTTAAACCATTAGTCTTTACTAGTTAACTAGTAAACAATGTATATTAAACATACACAAACATAAAAGGTTGAGTAACATATGTTATAAAAAACTCTTTCAGGCAACAGAGACTCACACAAATTCTCCTTGCCCTAACAAAAAAGTAAACTAAAAAAAACCTACTATAAAGTAAATCCCTATTGCGTTTGTAAGGCAGCGTGTTATTTTAAAGGTAAATGTAGTATTTCACAGACAAAAAAGAAGGAAGCAGCTTAAAACAAGTTACAATAGCTGCATCATGATATTACAAACCACCTCAAGCTTCCAAACATCAGCAGGCAGAACTTGTATTTCAAAATCTAGGATGAAAAATATAGATTCCTAGCATGGCCATTCAACAGCTAGCTTAAATGCTACTAAGACAGATTGTATTCTGACATGCAACTAACATTAAAAGAATTCAGATCAGAAGCTTCAAAAACTCTTCCTCTCTTTTTTAATAAAAAAACATACACAGATTAGGAATTTTTACTACTTTTAGAAAGGGAGACTTTTTTTTTTTTCTTCACAGAACTTCATACCAGAAGGAGTTATTATATTTCATCCAATCTTTAACCTCCAGAATAGTGTAGATCAGAAAGACTGTTGAGTCCTTTCCTAAACTACTATTTTCCAGTTCTTTCATTAATATTATAACTCTCCTGTTTACCACTACTATATGATGGGTGGGGTGAAACTTCAAGACAAAATCTCCAAGACAAGGTGGAAATTCCTGGGCTTCTTCCTTCTAATGGGAACATCCTCAAAAACACCAGAAAAGGGAATACATTTCTAAAGGCAGACTTTAGTAGAACACAACCTAGAACAATTTACTTTTTATGCTAATGCAGGAAGAAAGAATGCTTAAATAAAATACTAATAATGAGACAATTAAATAAAACTTAAAAAATGTAACAGGTTTAGGGTTTTAAAGTAGCACCTTCCCAGGCATTCAGGTTGAAACCCTTTTGGGTGGGAGGCTGCCCTGCCACATCTGGAGGGAGAGCAGGCTGCAGCTCTTGGAAATGAGTAGCTGTGGCTCCAGCTGAAAATGATGAAAATTGTCATTCTTAATCTTCCAGATAATTTAACTGTACTAAAATAAAACAATTTGCAGGTAAAAGCCTAAGAGAATAGAAATAATTTGAGTGGCATTGCTGTCTGGACAAATTAGTTTCACTGATTCAATTGCCCTATTTGTAAATTGGGGATAATACTACTTCTACTGCAGTTTCAGAAAGAAGCTGAGAAGATTAACTCATACTACCTGGAACATGAGAAGCACTGTAGAAGCACTAACTAGCAATTACCAGGTTTTATTATGGGTTAACCTTGAACAAAAAGACAAAATTCTATTAGGCTTTAAATAATAGGTATTAAAATGAGAAAACTATAGTACAATGTGTCACTGATAAGCATCCCAGGCAATCTAACATTCATTGTATTCCCTACTTCAAGCAGTCCCTAAATCACTACTGTGTACCAGTATACGAGCTTGATAAATTGATTTTATTTTGTGCATTGATTTGCCGATATCATAGTAAAAATATCATTACAGAATCTGCATACTTGATAGATATAACAGCAGAATACATTCCCTGAGTCCATAATTGTGACAGGAATAGGAGAGCCAATGCTTCTAAGCAAAGATTTTATTAAAAACAATACTGCCAGACCTCTTAATGGAGAAAAAAAAAAACCAAAAACGTGGCCTCACAGAAAGCAGACAGCATTAAAATTCACTTCTAGCGTTCCTCCTTTTCCCTCCTCATGCATCTTAATGAACATACAAGTCTCAGGTTATACATACACTTCTGATATGTCCTTTTCTGTACTTGGAAATGTTTCAAGAGGAGATAATACATAGAAGATCAGTGTGACACAGGATTTCTGGTATACTTGCTCCTTGGAGATACCTTTCCTCCTTTTATCTACCCACTTGCCTGAGCCACACTCACTTAGAAAAGCTTAAATAAAATAGTACTACACTAAAAGAAAAAAAATGTTACTGGTATTGTATTTCAGGGTGGTGTGGTGGTGGTGGTAAATATTTACATTTCCAAGTTAAAAAAAAAAAAAGAAAAAAAATTGAACAGAATCACAAGAGTTCAAGAACATCTCTGATGTAATGTCAAGTCCAGGAGTATTAATACTTGGTCATCAGTTAAGTGTCTGTTTGTGCTGGATTTACATGGAAGACTGGATAAAACAAAAAGCTCTGTTAAATGCTAGAGTACCAGCATAGAGTAGGTATAACACTTTGGTTTTTAAACATCGGTGTTTAATTCTGCTTCTAAAAGCTCAAGTCCCATTCTTATTCTGATAAACAGCAATCTCTTAAAAATGTTCTGGTCTGACCTCAATTCTGAACTTCAGAGGCATAAAAAGACAGACAAGTCTTTATACATGTATTAGTCACTTCTCTCAGCAGGCTATCAGAAACTGAGATCAGAGATTACCAATACTTAAAAAGTCAAATTCTGCCTGCAGATGTTCACTTTGAGCTCCCACTGAAATCAGCAGGATAAGTTCAGAAAAGGAAAAATTTGGCTCTAAATGAAAACTGTTGATCTAATAATAGCACATTCTACCAAAGTGGGTTGGAGGTAGAAAAAAAATCAATTTTTTTACTGGTCACCTATTTTCTTCTTTAGAATTCAGGATTTTTTCTACACCTAAGGAAAAAGTTAACTATTATTTATCCCAATGGCCCTTAATCAAAGAGAAATAGTCAATCCGTTCTACTAATAACTGCATTAATTAATACACTTATGCACATTAATCTTCAGGTACATATTTTATTCAAAACACTACTTCTTTGGGTTTTGTTATACTTCTTTCTCATACAAGAATGTTAACATTTAAAATAGAAAAATAATATTAAGATACCTATTATAATCTAATGCAAGAAAAAGTAATTTAAAAAGATGATGTTTTTCAATGGAATGCAACAGATGGAACTATCATTAAGAAAAACAATGAAGTTAATTATGCAATAAATTAGACAAGGTAAGTGTATTGATTATTAGTGTAGAGAACTCTGGACGACCATTTTCAACTATTACATACACAAACACACATGCACATATACATAGACAAAAACACTAGATGTTTGATCTGAAGAAGATAAAAAAAATCTATATGAATACTAATAAGACTCAAATTATGTGTAGGCCACTGTAGGGGAGATTACAGCTCATCTTTTATCAACCAAAAGATACAAGCACTTCTCACAAATACTCAAAAATGATGCAAACAAAAATGTGCTTAACAAATATTAAATTATTCATTTTGAATGCATTGTAATGCTGCCACTAAGCTTCTCTGTCAGGTTGCTTCTTCTCATTCTCCTTTCAGCTGAACATCAGTCTAACTTTTATCTTTCACAATTAGCAGACTTGTTTTCAAAGAATCTTTATCCAGAATAGTCTCTGACTTCAACTCTAGCTAGACTGCATAAGGTGCAAATGTATATATGTGAAGAATGAAATTGCTCTAGTGAAACCTGTTGCAGCTGGAGCCCAGGTACTGGTTCCTTCCCAAAATGTTCCCATCATTCCAGAGTTCCAGAGACCATGTCTTACACTTGTGATTATCAAGAAAGTTAAAGAATACTCACTTTTTGGTTGTTCCTTGTTAGCAGAACAGCATTAACGTTTCTGTATCTTAATGATTCTATTGTATTCCGGTAAATAGTATAGTCAAGGACAGTTTAAAGTTTACAAGGCTACTCTTAAGATTACAATTCTCTGCCTACCCATCACTTTATTACTGTTCTTATGTGAAAAATGGAAATTAAACATTAAAATAGATAGTGTGATATGGTCAAAAATTATATTAATTTCTATAAAACTTTCACTATAATTAAAGTGGTAACATCTAAATCAGAAGAGATCACAAATGTATAGCTTATTTATTGCAAAAGGAATCAGCAGAGGGAATAATGGTTTGCTTTATGTATTTAAAATGAACTTAGTTATGGGCTATTGCCTTAGTTATCACCATAACAAACTCTGCAGTCTTTTGTGACTGATTTCCAAGCAAAGTAAGACAGATGAGGCTTTTAGATTAAATTTGTATCAGTTGCAAATACATGACTATTACATATTAAATAACTGCTTGTGATTACATTTCTTTTCATGTGAGAAAATAAATTCATAAGCTGTTAAAACAAAAGACCACAGAACAGAACTGATTAACTTTCATCTACTACAAACTAAGAACCATAGCAGAACTAACCTAAACTGGTACAACAATGTGATGAAGCACTCCACAGTTTTTAACCCAATTTCATATGTAAAACAAACCTTGGAAAATTAAATTTGCCTCCACGAGTGCCAACCAACCAAACCTACTAAATTCTCTATTGTATAGAACTGTATTTAAAAAGATAAAAACAACATACTAGGCTGTACAACCAATTAGGTGATGTATTTAGCTGAAGAGTCGTTGGTATTTACAACCTCCTGAAAGTTAATCTATTAAAAATGCAACAAATTCCAACTACCATTTTCATCATAGCAAATTCAATAAATTTTAAATTAACAAAAATATTCCTCAATATAAAATATGGACATCTGCAGGATGACAAAGATTTCCAATGAATTTAAATAAGATTTAACTGAGATTTCAATTTATTTTAAAATAAAGTTTATTACATCCTGTTACGGTCATTGATGTTTTATTTTATATTAGTATTAAAACAGTAGCTGAAGAGTTTTTGGTATTTTATAAAATTTGTTTTTATTGACTGCATTTAAAGCTAAAACCATAAAGTCCTCTAAAATGCCATTAGGTCTCTCCTCCTTTTACAGTATCATACTTAGAAAAAATCTCGAATCTACAAATATTTCACAATTACAAAATTTGCTTGTAGAGAGGATCACAATTGTCTCAGGGACAATTTGGGAGTGGGAGGAAAGCTAGCAAATGAAATAGGGAACGGTTATTCTGTAGGAGTTAGTTTTTAAAAATCATGGAGTCCAGCACAGAATATATTAAGAGAATTAAAGGAAGTAAGACAATGTAATTCCGAATGACTTTGTTGTCAGACTTTTGTCAGACTTCGGTGTCAGGCAGCTGGAGTTCAAATTAAATTGAAAAAAAGTGTATGCATTTCAAAGTAGTCTAAGGAGACATCAGAGATAATCACTGTGTGATTCTATCACAGAATGATGTATGTATGAAATGGAAAACTTGAGAAGCATTTGTAGCAGTTGTTACTTCAGTTTAGCCTGAAGGAAACATTAATACTTCCACCTCCTACATGGAAGGCAACTATAGTTTTCTACTTAGCTGTCATCCAAAGGATTCTGTCATCTTTTAGTTGGACAAAATTTAATAATACTTAAGCAAATCTTAGTTCATACTCTAATACTCTGTGTATGGAATGCTTTGGAATTTGGGGGTCTTTAAACTTAAGAATAATAAGGAGTTGAGCTATAGAGGGGAGTAACGCTTGTATGTCGTCAAAATACATCCTTGCCCCTGAGTACTGAAACTGCTGAAACAATATTTTAGGGCCACTTACTTCCATAGGCTTTTCTGCAGCAAATTTTGCTAAATGGAAATAGAAATTTGTCTGTAAGCATGGTGAAAACAGTGGTGCACACTTTTTTTAAAAAAAGTGATACACACAGTAAAAATTTGAAACAAGGAAGGGGTTGTGCTCTGGATTTGTTCAAAATACCAGACAAGTTAATATATATATATATATATATATATATGGTGTCTACTATTAAAGAAGAGAAATGAAAAAGACCTCAAAATGCACTGTTATATGCAATAATGTCATTTTAGACTGGACTTCATGAGCTCTGCTGGCTCACTTAATTTTACCTGAACATAAAATTAACAGGAACACAGGCATCATATTACTGTCTGACCGCAATTTACTGTAATATGGATCTAGTATTGGTATTGATATCTAGATGTTTGAAAATTCTGGTTATTAAATGTAACTTCCAGATAATTTTTTCTTGCATAGTTTCTATGTAACCATTTAAACCTAGTCTCTTCATGTCCAGTATACATCTCTTTTGCTAGGAGGAGATAAATGTGGACTATTGCTGTTTTTAAGTGTCACTCATTATTTTTTCTGTATGTGAGCCCTAATAATTCCTTCCAAAAATATTATTTCTTCAGGAAGGATAGAAGATTATGAATTACTTTAATTACAAAGTAATGTATTATCAATTACATTGTTTCAAATACTTTTTAAAGATTTTTAATGTTTTATTTTACTATGAATGAGAATATAAACTAGAAATTCAACAATTCTCTTTCCTCTCAGAGTTTCCATTGTAGGCAGCTGCCAGCACAGTTCCTTCATAATAGCACTGTAAGAGTCCACTTTTCTGAAATATCTCTTTTTGGCAAAGCAGCAGTTGAACAGTACCAGGATGAAGTACAGAAGAATATAGAAGATTTTTATTTTTTTTTAATGAACTGCCTATGTTCATTCATTGTCCACCAGTTCAGGTCGCTGTTTTAGGATTAGTTTGTAAGAATGTGGTATTTTAAGCTTGCCAAATCTATTTCTTTTCTTTCTATGGCCACATATGCACACAACTGAAATTTAGATAATTATTTTACAGGGTTATCTTCCTTTTGATCTCATTTAAAGAAGAGATGCCTAGGGACAAAAGGCTTGAGTGCATATAGAAAGGCATTTTGGAGTAGATGATGAGCAGATCAATTCATTTCTCAACTGTGCATAAACGCAAGCACTGTTCAGTTCATAATTAGAAAGAAGTTTCAAGTTGGCACTTTCCTGTGAACTTTTGTCAGCAGCATACAATTGGCAACAACTGTCAATTATGCTGAAGAAGGCCTGAGCTAAACAGCATACAGTTCAGAAAATAAGGGTTACTTATACAGTGCTCATGTGAATTCCTCATGGCCCTTTGTTTCATAATTATGTAGAAAAGAATTAGTAAAAGCTGTAATATAGGCTGCAAAAAAAGAATTAAAAATAATACTTACAGCCTCTGTGGATACACTTGTTATGTTAAATATATTAAAATTCATAATCTATATACAAAATTCCTAGTCTTTCTGGGAAAGTATTTTATTTATACATGTAAATCTCTAACAACTACAACCAGTTCTTAAGGAGCAAGATTCAGGCTTACATGAAAACTGCTCACAAGAAAATGCAAGACCTATGGCACTAAATTCTGTTCTGCCTTTTACCATTAACAATCCTCATATTGAATCAAGGCACCCTCCTTATGCGATAATAAAGGAGAACAAATCAGTCTCTAGCAGAATGGAGTCACTTGAAGACAGGGCTACGCAATTCAGCTTTTATTTGGCAGGTGTGCTTGAGATCCACACTTCTGCCTGCAACAAGATGAACCACAAACACTACTGCCTGTTCTATGGTTTGTTTACTTCACAGTGGTTCAGAGAAATTCAGACAGGAGTTATATCCCTCACGGAGTACAAAGGCTCCGCTGTTCATTTATAGCATTGTGTATGGCAGGCAACTGAACTGTTAATAACTGGACCCGTCCTGTGCTGCCAGTGATATGGTAGAGTACCACTAGCAAGAGAAAGCACTTTGCATTGTGCTCTCAAGCATGCTGGATTAGCTGAACTACCTTCAGTAACAGATAAACTGCACAACTGCACCATTACAATCATATTGCCTTCTCAGTCACAAAATTCTGGGCACAACATCCCAAAAGAGTGGCTTTGAGCTTCCAAAGAACTTTTCAGAGCATAAAGTATCAAAATCCAAAAATTCATCAGGGCTCCCTGAATAACCAACAGCATCCATTACTATTAGTATTTCTCATCAGCTAGATGAGAAATAGACAACAAAACAGTGAGAAGGTATCAGTATGGCAAGTAATGACTGGTGCACACTATTAGCATAACCTTTTTTTTTGGGGGGGTGGGGAGGGGAACAAGGAGGGAGAGATTGCGTGTTATTAAGAAAGCTGCATTTCAGTCTGCAGATAAGATTATAAGGTCACCTATATGTGAGAGGGAAAAAAAGGGATAATAACAGGACAAAGAAGCAGAGAGCTCTGAAAGTATGTATGATCTGTAGTCTACGTTGCATTCTTTGGTTGAGGTATCTGAAACTATCTCATCCTCAGAACCAGAGCTAAATACCAGTTGGTACATAAATACAGACCAAGGATCTGTAATAATAAGGCAGTAATACTGATCAAGGATTACTTATTTTGCACAAGTTCAACATCACACCATGACTTTAAGAGCTCCAGCAACTATGACTAAAGAGAACAGTGACAAATGGCACTGGGCAAAGTTATTCCCTGGGAAGATATTCATCAGCTTAGGTTTGGGAAGGCTACTGTGATCTCCATTATGAGAAGGATTTGCAAGAAATCGTATCACAGTAGCTCATTTGACCATTATTTGACCTGATCTGCTCAGACGATATTTGGGGTGCTTAGATATATAGAAGGTAATAGGTACTTTCCCTCACACTGTAGTATCATCAATCATTGTGATACACATCACATACACAAAAAAATAATCTCCCCCCCAAAACAAACAAACAAACAAAAACAAAGCAAAGATGAGAGATGTAGAATACATCAATTTGATAATGTTTGACTGATAATATCATTTATAATGAAAAATCTTCATTGTTTAACAATAATTTTTCTAACTGAAGGCCATACAAACTCTGTCTTCTTCAGCAAACTTAGTTTTTTAATCCAAACATTTTCAAAGGAAAAGTATTTAACCTTTAGGACAACCAATTACTGGGAAGAAAACAAGAAGCAAGAAGAAAACTGTAGCAACCAGGTATATGTCAGACCAGCTTCCCATATGTAGGCCAAATAGCAGATATTAAAGGCATCTAAATTCTCCTGCATAGTTTAATCAGGTCTCAGTGAGTCTCCCAGTCCTTCAGATTGGGATAAAGTCAGTTTTAAAATTCTACGTTAGAAACTACACAACAGCTTTTAACTCATTTTCCTTTCTCAGACACGTATGCCACTTTGGGGGACTAGAGAAGTTTTGGAGCTAAGGCCGGGGTCTGTAGACTGGAAGAGTGAACTAGGATGTAGTTGGAATCGACTCAGTACTGTGCAGGTTGGAGCTTACTTTCCCCTCCCTCCACTTGTCCCTCTACCAGAAATCTCTCTTGCTTCTTCAGCCTTCACTGCATGACCTCCAATTTAGACTAGGAGAAATGGTCTTCATTTCTGTAGCACAGGCAAAGTAGACGCTGATGCTTATCTGGCTAACACTTTGAGCCACTTCTACATACCCATTAAGAAAATGTTCCCATATTAGCTTTCATAATCTTATTAAGACTTTCAGGCATTAGACGAGCAATTCTTTCAGTAGCTTGATTTTCCCCTCAAAACAACAATTTTGTTTGAAAGTAATACTTTTACAAGTAATACTTGTAAACAAATGTAATACAGTTACTGAAAGTTTATTTTTTATGTAGTTGTTAAATCTTAGAGAATATAAATATCCATTGCATTTTGTAGAAAGGCCTTGATTTGTTTTAGTTTATTGTACACAAAAGTTGCCAAAATATTTTTCCTCTCTCACATCTTTAATAGCTATGGAAATGAAACACACACACACACAAAAGAGCTTTCTAATTGTTTGGGATTCATTTTAACAAAACAAAGGGAAATAATGAAAAACTGACTAAATTTGATCATTACTGAGATAGTAATCTAAGGTTATCAAGACAAGGAGTAAATAAGAAATGAGCTTACTATCTAAAAATATGTTCAATGTAAAAATGGTACATAAACAACGTTAAAAAACAAAAACAAATCTTGTTGCTACTGTCACAGATAATACACTGTCTTTACACTAAACCCTCTCCTTCAGCTTTTGAAAAAAATAAACCCAAGAATTAAGGCTATGGTTGTGAGAATATTTAAAATACTTTTACGCCTTAGGTAAATATGCTAAGAATATAAAAGATCAAGATCAAAGTTTCTATTGTACATCTAGTTTGGATGTAGCAAATGCAAGCTTGAAAACTTTTAAAGAATTTAAATGCTCTGTTTTATGGTTACATAAATGGTGGTTGTTGATTTACAACTTTTCAAAAACAGCTTTCACTCTAAGAAAAATATGGATGTCATAAATATGAATAACTGAGGTAAACCCTAAACATATATTTATTCATTTATAAGGATAGCTTTCAAACTGCAGGCGCAATTGTAGCTTTCTTGCTGGTTATTCATTTCACAATCATGGTTACGTTGCCCAGTGAGTATATGCATCTGTCTTCAGTATCTATGTTGGAATTACATTTCATTAGAACAATAAATATATTCTAGGCAGCACTTTGGGGGACAATTATTATAGTACTCACAGAGTTAAAATTATTCAGCTTTTGCCCTACTGCGTTCTTTCATTACCTAAGCAGTACTAATTATGATCATTTAGAAGCTGCTGAAAGCACAGTATCACTAGAATACCCTATAATTGTCATATAGGATGTGAAAAATTATAGCTTACAAGGATATTAATATATTCTGTATGTTGTTTTTTTTTTTTTTTTCATTTACTGTTTGACTGATGATCTTAGGGATGATAGCCTATAAAATATAAATATTTTAAGTAAATATGGTCCAAATGAGTGTAGGGGGTAGGTGGTAGCATCTGATTTTAAATCTTGAAACAGAATTTTTGGTTTCTGTCTGGCCCTATGCTAAGACTTCAGAATGAACAGAGAGAGTACCTCAGGATTTTCAAAAGCTTTAAGAGTCCTATTTTATCATGGCTGTTATTAGAATTCTATTCCATCCTCCAGGACAGAACTGTAGCACGATTCAGCGCTATAATTATGGAGTCGCAGCTTTATGGTCACAGATTTAGAATTAAGCAACTTGCTTTGTTTTCTAGTAATATCGGGTATTCAATGTTTCTGTTCAGAATATCTTCTTCAAAATCACACACACAAAAAAATCCCTGGGTATAATGGAAGGCATGTTATGATAATTTATAAACAGATCTCTTCTGTTCATATAAAAGAAGAAAAAGAAATTATGCAGCCAACTGTTGATCATCTACCACGAAATTCACTTGTCTTGCACAATATTTGCACAGGACACTCATTAAAACTTCTATGTAATTAAAATTCAAGGACTTTTTTTTTTTTTTAAAGCTACATTTGATTTTTAAAGGCATTTTTTCTTGCCAGTAATCATTCTATTTCCTCTTTCTTAGATCCTAATGATCTAGTAGAGAAAATAGCAGTCAGCTCAGGTCTCTTTCAAAATGACAAATGATTCCCATTTATGAGAATGGAACAGAGGCACTTTGTTCTTATCAAAATGGCAACTACCTCTATTGTGCCCTAGCTGAAGTAATCCTGTAGTACTTATACAGTCTGGCCATGGCTTTCATGCCAAAAACGGACAAATCCTCATGAGTTTTTCCATAAGCAGTGATCTTATGAAGCAACGCCTGAAAGCAGGTAAGCATTATTACTGAAAATAATGATGCTTTTTCCATTTTTTTTGTTTGTTTTTAAACTAAATTAAATATGAAGTCTACCTACCAAATGAGACAGATGACAAATACCACCGTCATGGCAAAACAACACCAAAGCCATACACTTTAAATTATTTAAATTCTACTCTATAACTATACACACAATTATGTGCTTATCCTGCTTACCAAACTATAATAAAGGACATAATTAATTTTGCATACATTCATCATATATTCTATATACCCTGTCTTGTGGTCTTTAAACTTAACTCTGCATTTCCTGAACTGAGTTAAACGGGCTGAGGATATTACACATTCCTATAGTGTTTCTGAAATGTGTTTGCAATATACATTCTCAATGTTGATTCCACTCCATTTTAATTGCATAAATAATAAAACTCTTTATATGCACTTTCTTAAAAAAAAAAAAAGAAAAAAAAAAGAAAAAAAAAGGAGTAAATCACTATATTACAAAGCTGTCTATTTCTCATTTTTTACAAGTTAATTCCTGATTTTGGAATTCACATAATGAACTAGCCAAATATTTTATACTTAAAAATACTGATATACTGACACGTACCTTGACTTTTTCTAAGTGATCCTGCAGAGAGTCAATTAGCAGATCCCCCACTGGCTGCCAGGATGCCTTGAACACTTCAGCCTGGCGTAGTTTCAGGTCCAGTTCATCCATTGCCTCTTGAAGACCCTGCAGTCTTTCAAGAGCATCATCTATCTTCTTTTGCCAATCAGCAGAATGTAGATTCAGCTTATCCCACTCAGTTTTGACCTCATCTGCTTGCCTTCGGAGAAGTTTAGTGACATTCTGGGCCCTTTCCTCAGGTGATAGTTCTAAATGTGAAAGTTGAGAGGCTTTTAAGACATATTCTGACTTAGAAGAAAAATAATTGCTATCTGGGTAAGTCTAAGGAATTCAAAGCTCCCTACAAAACTATTAATAACCAATGACATATTTTTTATATGTAGTTATTTCATATGCGCTCATTTGTGAATCTCTCAAATTTAAATCTTTCCATAACACTGATCAACAAAACATGCATTTAAGTATGTAATGGCATTTTAAAGCTTTTAGCTGCACCTTACTGTGTCCTGATTCAACAAAATAGTTCTACACATATGTAAGTATTAATCACTGTGAATCACTGCAGCTGAGTGGATTTTGGAGCTTTGCTGTACTGGTTTCTCTTGATCTGTTTGATATATGACATATACTTTCTAAACAAATGGTTTAGTTCTGTAATACTTAGACTACAAGCTGAATTCTAGGTTAAATTGCAACTTTCAAACCTCAGATGGAACTACAGTTATAGATAAGTCCAGAAAGTTTAAAGTCTGTTTTTCAACATCTACTTATAAATATGCATGTCTGTGTAGTTCCACAGTGTTCAAAAGGATCACTAAGGGTTTCTTTCATCTATATTTTTAGCTCAGTTTCTGAATACTGAGATTCAGCTTGGATTGTAAAAGGAATGCTCTCACAGTGGCTGGCAGAATTTATTTAATCATTGTTGATCATCACTGATCTTTCCAGCAGTGTGCTATTACAGCTCTTTCCTCAATTACCTCTTGGTTCTGGATAGAGCTTCTCCAGTCCCTCCACAGGTTGCTCTGCCAGGAAGATTCGCACAGTCTCGAGTGCACTCATGATAACAGGTTCTTTTGTTTTCAGCTCCCTCTTGAGAGTCTGTGAGACGAAACAATAATATCGTAAATGGATATATAACGAAATACTGAGTGCTACCCCTTATTTTTGTCAGTTTAAAAACAAAACTTCCCAAACCGGCTTCCATGTTTACAAGAAGCTATCAAAAATGATGCAAAGACAATAATCTTTGGCTTTTGCTTAGCCTGAAATCAAATTGTATTCAAAATGTATTGGCTGCATGTTACATAGTACCCAAAGTTGCTGATCAAGTTGTTCACTGTGAGATGAACCCCTTTTGCCAGTTAACATAAAGAGTCAACACCAAAATTTAACTGTGAGGGACAAAGCCTTGTCTGGCTCTGTATCAGAGAGCACAAGCTTAGCTAATGCTTCCCAAAAGTAAGATTTCCAAGAATGTGAGGGAAAATCCAATGTACTTTACAGCTAGCACTTTGCTACAGCTGATAGCAATGTTATATCATAAGGAAAAAAAAAAAAAAGGACCTATAGATATTGCCATGCTAACATCTAATTAGTAGCAAAAAACAAGTATTGTAAACCTCTCTTCTAGTAGCACTGTAGATGCTACTCTTCCAAAATTACATGAACTGAGGAGATTTCTGAAAAGTAGAATCAAGGCCATGGTGAAATTTCAGAAATACAGTCTAGTTTAGATGCAGGCACGCACAAGTGAAAATTAAAGAAAAGAAAGTAGTCTTTATGAAGTAGTTAATTCCTAATTCCTTTAAACAGTATTTATTACCAGTTACCACATTTTTAGGTTTAAATGTGGTTAATTCAGCTCATTGTTCAGATCAGCTCTCTCTCCTTTTCATCTCTTCCTTTCTTAACATGCTTTCCAGCACCGGCCTCCTTTCTTGTCTTTTTCTTCCTCTTTTCTGCTTGCACTTTCCCTCCTCTAACAACAGCTCCTCCTCCCCTCTCTCTTCTATTCCCTGATTTTAAAATGACCATCAGTAAGATTGTCAAGGTTGGTATTTGAAGTCTCAGCAGGCTGAAGATAAACATCTCAGTATTATTTAAAATGTGTGTTGGCAGGTGAAGACAGTTTTGTACTGTCTCACACCAATAGTGATATGGAACTATTTCAGTACACACTTTTTTTTTCCTTTTTTTCCCTGTAAGAGAAATTATGATTCTATTAGTCTGAATCCAGAATGTTTGCCGCACTAAAATGCATACGACAGCTGGACTGTGGGTTGCATGTTGTACGAGGTCTTTTGCATGCCATATAGGATGTTGTATTACCTAAATATTTTATTTCATTTTTTTTTCTCTTTATAAAACAGTATAGAATGCATACTGTTTTTGACTGGCAGAAAGGTAAAACATGCAGAAAGATATAGTGTATTGTATCACACAACGTAATACTGCAAAAAGGAGAGCTATATGCTACAAGAGGAAAAATGGTATTTTACTCCAGGGACTAGAAAATTATTTTTATAACACTGGAACTATATAGGCTTCCTCCATAATAAATTCACAAAGTCAATTAAATTAAATATTAAACAAAATTTGGGTTACTGTGAACACTAATGAAAATTAAAAATTCAATATTAAAAAGTTCATTACATTCTGAATTATATTGAAATACCTAACAGAACTAATAATGCGAATCACACCTGCAGTTTATAATGTGAGCAGTCACAGGTAAAATATTCTTAATACATTTCAGGAACATAAGCATATGACTACATTATTCTACTATAAATACTAAATAAAATTTTTATGAAGTGGTCAAGAACTGATCATAAGTTTCATAATTGTGAATCATGAAAGTCATTTAGCAGTGTGCTTTCCTGAAGGAAACAATGCAGTCAGAAATGTCAATTTTGTGTCACGGACATCAGTGGAAGTAGGAACCTTTCACAGAACATCTGCTTATCATAAAGGAGCCTATTGTCTCCTGAATAGCTGTGATAAATATTTTAAACGATGATGTTGACCCATAAGAATAAACACTTTATTTTCACAAATAAAGAAGAGTACTGTATATTAACAAGAAAGATACCATTGGACATTGCTCTGCATATAAACTCATTGAGGTTGCTCCAGGGTTAAAACTGCTTAGCTTAAGATATTTTTAGATTTAGAATTTTCTGTAATACGTACTTGACTCTTACACAAAGTGCAATGGAAAGAGAAAGTATAATAAGCCCTTTCCAAGCCTCCAAACAAGGAAAGACAATTGTTTTCACTAGCCTTTGTGCTCATCTCACATTAAATAAAGCCTTCAGTCCCACTAGAGTGTGGCAGGTCTGCAGTTCAAGCAAGCCAGTAGGTAGCATAGCTTAAAATGTTCCCCTGTGCACTGTGTGCATTGCTCTCATCAGGTGATGTTGAAAGTGACGTCCATAGTCATACTGTTTTTGTTTGTTTGTTTGTTTGTTTTCAACATTACAGTTTTATGCCAGCTAAAATATACAATATGCTTTATGTATTATTTTTCAGAGATGTTTATGTCCAAAACCAATCAAACAGAAGGCACATACAGAAAGGTCTGTTTCCGCCCCACAGAGCAGGAAGGAGATGTAGATATTCTAGTAAGGGAACACAGAGCTGCAACAACTCATAGGATCTATAAAAGTCAGAAATGCCTTTAAGCTACATATTTGGGAATGAGAAGTACTGCTGTATGGAGTGCTGCTGCTGCAGTCAGGTCAGACCTAGCTATTTACATGTACAAATGACGAGAAGGACAAAGTATCTTCTTTCAGCCTGTACTGCTTTTGCATAAAGACCATATCAACCAAATACACATGGTGACATTTCCAAAAGAAGGTTATAGCCACATTCCTCCATCATCTCATGTGCAACAGAATAAGGACAACATAATCAGATATGCATACTGCATCCCATAAGGTCTGTGATCAGGAACCATCACATCTATCTTCCCAAAATGATAGAAAAATACTAATGGTAACTTTCTGACTCCACAAATTTTTGCACAAACAGAAAGAGTCTCTTTTACTAAAGGAAAAGAGTGAGCCAATGTGTTAAATGTTTTCCATTTTTTCCAATCTGGATGTTGGATCTAGGGAATGGGATTATAGTCCATAAATCCAGTTTTAGAACAGCACGGTGTGATGCTAAGATCTACTTATTATTCTCATTGCCTTCCCTAGCTTTGATCTGAAAACTTCTACCAAGTGTGTTAAAATGTATTTCAGTATAAGAAATTAAAAAAGGATAGAATGAAAAAATATGAGACTGAAGCAATAGCACAGAACAGAATTAAAAATGATGAATTTTCACTTCATACTATCCCATTCCACAAAACATTCTTACTGTATGAAGCCAGCTTTTCTGATTAAATTTTTGTTGTAAAATACATACACACTACCACTAAAAATCATAATTAGCAATAAATTACATTTTTTCTTCTTTTGGAAAAAAAACTAATCTATCTAAATCTCTGACAAATACATCTCTATAATAAACAGACCATCATTGATAACAGAATTAGCCTAAATGAATGTCTAATTTACAGCTAATTATATCAGGCTAATTTCATTGAATTCCTGACCCTCTTCCACACTTTGTGGTGACTATAGAGGAAATCGAACATACATAATGTATGACCTGCCAAAAAAACAAGTAAACTACTTTATTTAAACATCTCTATTTGTCATCAGCACTACAGCAGTAATGGCATTCTGTCTACCACTTTAATAATGCATATATTGATCAGCTTATCTCAGACCTCCACTACCTTCTCATGGATGTCCAGAAATCTCTTCGGCTGGAGAAACACAGATTGTTTAAATTGAAAGATGAAAATAGAATGGGAAAACAGAGTTATATTAATAAAACTGGCATTAATCTCTATGATTAGAAAAGCAGATGCTTTTGCTTTTAATGAATTTTAAGGAGAAAGAGTACAGTTAAATGAATTCAAGATGCTTCCCAATCAGAATGCCTTTTAAAAATGTGTTCGGTCTTCAAATTTAAAATGCAGATATCAACTGTGCCACGAGAACAGGTTCATGTATCGAAGCACAAATTATATTCCTCAGGCACATTTGCTATAGATTCCATGTGAAAGGGTTTCCAGGGACTTGTTAATAATTAACTACTGTATTCATAAATGCTATTTATGCCGGTAATACAATCTCCACACAGAAGATGTGGCAACTCTTAAAAGAATGACAGAAAAAACAGACTACCTGTGCAATGTCTAAATTACAGTCCAGGAAACTGAGATTAATAGTGACATGTACACAGTTATTAACATGATTTCATTAAAACACTATCATGACTCATAATAAAGCAAAGAAAACTGCAGGATAAAGAAATGATAGTTTGATGAACAGGAGTATTTCAGATCACTGATTTTAAAAATGAAAACAAAAAACACAACCAAACTTGCACATTCTAGGACTTTGGCATAGACACATTTTTCTTCAGATGCCAAAAATCAACAAAATGATCCACATATATATTAGTTCAAACAAATTGCACTTATGTGGGCGTATTGAGGATAAATTCCAAAGTGCCTTCTCTAAAAAGCATCTCACATTTATTATGGAACAATGAATCTGACTGCGTGTATATCTTTTTTTCCTCAGTAGAGTTCAAGCTCTCATCTGGCATAGATTCAAGCACTTGAAATTTTCATCTGAATCCTACTCTTAGAATTTTTAAAACCAATCTTGGCAACTGGGAGCATTCAAATGATAACAAACTTCTTTTTATTTCTGCTATGAATATCTGAGGTATTCCAGATAGTCTTCTAAAAGATAGAGAGGTTAAATATAAGTTATTTATTTTTATTTTTTATTTTAAGTTACATTCCTTAAGGAACAACAACAACAAAAAAAACAACAAAAAAAAAACACACCAGCTTCTAATACATGTTTCCCTGCTGAGGCTTTTTTCTTCTTTCCAATGAAGAAATTACCTGGGTTGTCTTCTGGTTTTAACTGGCAAAAACAATTCTTCACAGAAAGAAAGACTTTGTATTGACATAGAAAGACCAAAGCTGGAAGTTTGGATTGAAACAGGTAGAGACTTAGTTTGTTTACATTGAGAACAACATGAGCAATCAACAGATTCATGTAATCAAGTTCAAAATTTAACTACTCTCTTCTTTCACACTGAGAGCTAAGGTGTTTTTTTTTGTTTGTTTGTTTTGTTTTGGGGGGTGGTTTTTTTTTTTGTTGTTGTTCTTGTTTGTTTGTTTTAATCAGGGACCCAAAACTGTTGAAAACACAGCTTTTCACCAGAACTGTGCTCCAGTTTTATGCTGGAGACTTTTACATTTGAGGCGTAAACCTTCTTAAAAGCATTTTTTTGATGTTCAGAAATGGACTAAGCTGTTCACTCAGAAAGACTCTTTGTATGTCTGCTTCTCTAAAGAAAAACTTTTAGAGTAACAGAAAGTCCATAAAGTTTAGGAAAAGAAAAAAAAAAAGAGTAGAAAAACCCCAAGCTGCAAACACAGATTTTGTCAAAGACGATCTGAAGTCAGAAGAGTTCTGCAGTGATTGTTTTTCCCTCCTTCTCTGTAAGAGATCTTTGAAGAGTAGACAGGGTGACCTAATTTCAAGGATTATATTTTGTTCTTTTTTTCCCACAGGGTATCAGAGCACCTACAGCTAGAAAGGCCTCACATTAAACTACAGAAGTGCTACAGCATGGGAAAAGGAAAGAAATGTTATTTCTAAAAGGAACTAAAATGTTCTAGCTTTGATACGAAGAAATGACTGAGACATGATGACCAAAGATTTGTGTCTGTATGTATCTGCATGTGGGAGAGAAGATAATCAAAAATGAGAATTGAGAAGACCTATTTTGTAAAGTCACTTTGCACCTATTTATAGTACCTTACTTTTATGTAACACTTCTTGTCCCTGAAAGTTTTAAGCACTTCGGTTGATTTGCGAGTGACAGTCACTTAGTCCATCACTGAAGTCTTGCCACCTTTATGATGAATTCTGGGAACCTTTTGAATAGCTTACAGAATAACATACAACATTAAAATTTTATGAGAAGTAACTTCTCTAGCTGAAAAATTTATTTCTTTGCTCTAGGAGGAAAGGTAATGTTTTCAAATACTCAAATATGAATCAGATGACAAAAGTTTTGTCGTGACAATTCTACAAAAATTCTTGCTTTAGCTCAAACATGATCTTTGGATAAAGGGATTGAGTTAATATAGAGTAAAAACAACATCTATTTTGTTTATTGCATCCCAGTGGCCTGGATAGTCTTTATGATTTTAAAACTACTTTATGGAAGCTGCTACAGCCAGCTGACTAGATCAGACTTCAGGCCTTTCATGTATCTGAACTTTCAGAGAGGGAAAATTAAAAGCAGGGTGATGCTCCTTAAAAGTCACAGATGTTTTAGCCTCACTGTTTCCATGATAATGTTTGAAGTCCCAAGAAAAGTTTATTGTATGAAAAATACACATCCCTTCTCTTTAGCATCTTTATCAATGATCTGGAGCAAGGGGTTAAGTACACCCCCAGTAAGTTTGCAGATGACACTAAGTTAGACGTGTTGATCTGTTCGAGGGTAGGAGGGCTCTGCAGAGGGAGCTGGATAAACTGGACCGATGGGCTGAGGCCAACTGTATGAGGTTCAACAAAGCAAAGTGGCAGGTTGTGCACTTGGGGCATGACAACCCCAAGCAGTGTTACAGGCTGGGGGAAGAGTCTTTGGAAAGCTGCCTGGCAGAAAGGGATCTGGGGGTATTGGTTGATGGCTGGCTGTATATAAGTAAGCGGTGTGCTCAGGTGGCCAAGAAGGCCAACAGCCTTCTGGCTTGTATCAGAAATAGCATAGCCAGCAGGACTAGAGAAGAGATTGTCCTCTGTACTTGGCTCTGGTGAGGCCATACCTCAAATACCGTGTTCAATTTTGGGCCCCAAGAAGGACACTGAGGTGCCAGAGAGTGTCCAAAGAAGGGCAACAAGGCTGGTGAAGGGTCTAGAGAACAAGTCTTACAAGGAGCAGTTGAGGGAAATTTTTTTTTTTTTTTAAACCCTAGAGAAAAGGAGGCTCGGGGGAGACCTTATCACTGTCTACAACTACCTCAAGATTGTAGCAGGGTGAGAGTTGGTCTCTTCTTCCAAGCACCAAGTGATAGGGCAAGAGGAAATCGCCTCAAGTTGCACCAGGAGAGGTTTATGTTGGATATTAGGAAAAAGTTCTTCACTGAAAGGATTGTGAGGAAATGGAACAGGCTGCCCAAGAAAGCTGTTGAGTCACCATCCCTGAAGGTATTCAAAAGACATGTAGATGTGGTGCTTAGGGATATGGTTTAGTGGTAGACTTGAAAGTACTAGGTTAACAGTTGGACTTGACTAGAGGTCTTTTCCAACCTGAGGGATTCTATGATTCTATCCTACAGATCAACTCTCTAGGAGACAGACCTAGAAAATGGACCATGTTGCCACTACTCCCCATCAGTCTGCTACTGTGGGCAAAAGCCTATTTGCCTATGACAAAGGCCAAGCCTAGTTTTATACAAGATTTTGGGACTTTTCACAAACTCTGCTCTCCCGATAACTTAAAGCATAAAGATATGTCATGTTCTCTTTCTAAACTTGATCTTCTCAGTGTTTGCTCTCAACTGTACTCTTTGGGATGAGGTAGAACAATCATTTAGAGATATATCTATAGTACAGCTATCTGATGAATGAGGAAAACACAGGTATTCCAGATCCAATTTCATTTTATAGAACCATTTTTAGATTTCTCCATGCAGTAATAAAAACAGAGATCTAGGAACTTCAGTAACAGTTCTTTTTGACAAGTTTCACAAATGGTATTGTGAAACAGTATTACATATATGCAGCACAACATTTTGTGATGATGATCACTAGGTCTGTAATATGCTTTTCTCATAGTATCAAGCTGTCTGGGAATGGCATAGCAAACTACATTTTTTTTACTTGAAAACAGACATCAGGTTAGCCTGAGACAGGTGTAAGCTTGATTCAGCTTAGGAGTACATAATTAAAGCATACCTTTCCTAAAATAAATAAACAAAAATATCAATTCAAACTTTGTATGAACAGTTATTCAAAAAAAATCCCATACAAGAGTTGCATTTACGTTTCTTTCTACCACAAAGCTTAGTATGGACCAGTCTCCATGTGATGCTCTGCTACTGCCTTTCCATAAGAATTCCCTGATGAAATTAGTATGAAGCAGGGACAGAAGCAATCAGTAACCAGAATAGTTTCCTGATGCACACAGCTGTGCATTACAACAGATATTAGCTACTGTTTTCATAAATATGCCCACAAAAACAACAGAAAAATGGGGTTTTGAAAAGAACTCATAAGATTTAAATGCCTGATCCTAAAAAAAAAAAAAAAAAAAATCAGAACTACTTATTTAATCTTCAAATAATATTTGCTCTAGTCATTAAAATTATCTGTCTGTGATAGCTCTGTGAAAATGCTGTGCTGCTTTTCGAAAAAGCTAAGCAACTGGTATGCTTAACTTTTTTGAAAAGCAACAGCATTTTCATAGAGCTATCATGGACAGATAGTAAATACTCCCTTCTCCAACAGACTAATTTTTTAAGCTGTGTTTGAAAATTGCAGCTAGTATTTTCATGTAAAAGTTCAGTTTTCATTGTCTCTAGCATATATCTTAAAAGGTATCTTTTTCCAACACACACTGTTTCACCAAACTCTAAGCTGCAAAACAAAAAGCAACAAAACAATCATTTGAAAAAAATCATACCCTGTGAACATCATTCTGTTTCTGCACAGTGGGAAGATCTCCACCAATGGGTGCTTGCTGTTTTAATTCATCCTCCTTCAATTGCAGCCATGCCAGAAGTTCCTGAAGGGAGAGATGTAAACGCTTCCACTGGTCTGTACTGGCTTCCAAATGGGATCTGAAAGCATGCGTTAAGTATCAGATACATTCAGGCTAAGTGAAAATAAAAAAAAACAAATTGTGCAAACATTTACTGATAAAGATCCTAGTGTTTCATTAATTTGATGACTTTTAAAACAAAACTTTTAAAAAAAGTTTCAGTAGCTTTGAACCAGAGTCTGGCAACATTGATTTAAATTTGGTTCCACAGTCCTGGCCTGAAATGTCAACACATTGATAGTTGTGTTGAATTGTCAGTCTCACTAAATGTTCACAAATATTATGCAGGACTAGTATGAGAATAATTTACTCATCACTTAGGATTGCTAGTAGACTAGAGATATAGGGCTCTCTACCAATTGATTGGTACTCTCTACCAAAATGTAGAGAGTACTTTTCAATTCAGAGAAGAGTAAGTATTTCTCCAAACCATTACACAAACCATTCAACCTCACACAAGATTCATGTGGCTGCTCACCTTTAAGATAAGAGAACAAATACTTCCCAGAAAAGTAACAAGGAAATTGTTAAAGGAACATCTTATGCTGCACAAATATCTGTGCCACATGAAAAGAGGTGTAAATGAAACTAATCAAATTACTGGCAAATTTTAGATACTACTACTTTATGCAAGCAAGCTCTCCACCAGAAGGTGACCTTCTAAATATTTCCTCTGCACATGTGTAAATGTTGCATTTTTAACAGTAATTTTCAGCAACTACTTTCTGTGGAGAGAAAATACATGATAAATCTTTGATTGATCAAATCTTCAGTTTTGTTTATATCATAGATAATCACAATAAAAGCCTGTCTTTCTAGACTTACGAATATGCTGCTATTGTTCAGTTGCTGATCAGGAAGAAATTCCCAATTCATTCCCAGACAATTTAAGAATTCCTCTTAGAATTTCAAATGAATAGCACTATTATATAGCAGTAAAACAATAAAATACACTATCAAATAAAAATAGATTTTCTTTGTCTCATCTCATTTGTTTAACTTCCAACTTTGTTCATATAACATTTCTCTTAATTTTCAGTGGTTGCAAATAAAACCACGTTTTCTGACTGAAAATTCTACTCCTCACATCATATAGAATGGGCTATAATAAAATGTGACAAAACTGGACTTAATGCTTTGCAGTCTTTATTACTTAGTTTGGATATGGAAATGAGGAATTCCTGAAGGTAAGGGTTAGAACTGCCTCACAGAAGGTACGCTGGGGGAGGCCAGACCTGCGGGTGTCCAGGGCCAGGGAAGTCCCAAGATGCCTCTGAAAGCAGCAAGCTGGGAGAGAAGCAGGGCCATTTTATGGAGAGTTGCAGGGGAGTTGCAGGAGAGTTGCAAGAGCAAGCATCACAGGGCTTTTGGAGGGGACACAGTCAAGGGACAAAGTTTCTGAGTCAAGTCATCTGTCTCCCAAGTAGATCTCAGCAAATGTAAGCTTCCACCTCCTCCAGACAAGGGCAGCAACTGGAGGTGAACATGAGGGTCTTCTCTTTTTCCCTGCTTCCTCAGGTCTGGCTTTGCAGGGAGAAAACACAAGAGTGGTCCGAAGAGGTTCAATCACTGCTGCTGTGCTCTGACCTTTCCTAGTGCAGTGAATGGCCCTCCCAAATCCATCGTGTTCTGACCTTCCTTCAGTTTTGTGAATATATATTTGTACATGTGCATGCTAGTACACATTATACACACACACTCATATATTTATAAATGTATTCATGCACGTGCAGACAAAACAGATAACAGGAAATAAGTTTAAAATCGAGTTCTTCAAAGCAAGGAAAGCATTAGGATAGACTGTGCTGACTTGCCATAATGAAAGCAAGGTAATAATGGAAATGAACTTGGCTTCTCTTGACATCTACCATACATTTTACCTAGCTGAAATGCACCAGACTGAGAAAAGAACACCCACTCAAGCTAAGGGACAGGATGTTTTTTCTGTTTCAGCAGTCTAAAACTTTCACTAAATAAGGAGAGTCATGTGACTGATGTCTGGGGAACATTTCATATTTCTGCTCTTACACCTCTTTTGAGTAAATATTACTAGTCATGATGAAATCTGTTCCATACTGTGTGATGAAAAGAAATAGCACCAAGCACAAAATTGAGAATAGCCTGTTCATTCAATCTGGTGGCCAGCAACATTTAACTTGAATGTCTTAGGGGTTGCAAATTGATTCTTATCCTAGTCAGTATGTTGGGCCTTTTATTGAAAGCAAGTGTTTTAGAAAAGAGTTCTGTTTCTTTGAATGTTTAATGCAAGAAGTCACTGCGATATAACTAGGGTTACTACGTCTCATGATCAATGGCAGCAATATATTGAACCACAAATACTGAAGGACAGGTTTAATATTTAATTACCGATATTTGGCCAACTTTGTTTTTTTTTTTTTTTCTCAAATATCACTGTATTTTGTCAAATTCATGGGTAACATTTATCTTAAGAAATAAATCTCAGAGAGACCTTGAAGTATTATATCCTTCCTTTGCTCCTCAGAAACAAAAGGAGGAACGTGTCTCCTTCTTTAGCTACTAATATATTTTCAACCTGACACCCTTCATTTATTTTTAATGATTGATGTTATGAAGATGGCTTTTGTCATTACACAGACTGACCTCCCTCAGGGCCTGAGCTGAAAAGAGCTAATATTTCATACATTACTTTGAAAAACACTTCTGCCTTTTTCTGCCTCTTTTGCCTCTGAACTACCACCAACACACAGCAAGTGAGCAAATGAAAAAAATGCCCGAGACTGAATGCAATGGAGCCAGGCTGTCTATTGTGAAAGACGTTATTTCTGAAGAGAAGTTTTCTTGATAGTTTCTTTTGAAATTTTCATCCCACTGAAGCCTATATGTCTACTTCATGATTTGTAATATTACCATTTATTATATTTTTTTTCTTGCAGGGAGAAGTTTTTCCTTTTACAACACTACATATGGATTTCCTTTTACCCCTGGATTTTATTTGATAATTCCGTCCATTTCCCAGATAGAAGCCAAAATCGTAAATAACGTCTTCTCATTTGCAAGGCTATTCTTAGTTCTGCACTGGAAATGGCAGCCTCAGAAATAAAGCTTATCATAAATATAGGTTGTCTAATCATTTTCTTTCATGACTCAATGATAAGTCACATCCAACTCTAAGAACTCTACATTTAGAGGGGGTACACTTACTTTTTAAACATGCTAATCTTTCCTTTTGTAATTACAAAACCTCATCATATGTCTCAAATCCTAATCCCCTACTATCATTTTCACACCAAAAAAACCCTCTGATAATTCTTACAAAGTTAAGCCAGCATTCAAAATAGCATTATTCATTTCAAAATGGATAGAAATAGTGCTATCAGTAACAAGTTCAAACTCTTTTACTGGTAGAAGGCAGATGGAATGTCTTACACACCAGCTGTAGACTTTCGCTTACATTCATGTCCTACCTAATGTTTAGAGATTTCTTCCTAAGCTCGCTCCATCTGAAGTTCATGTTATCCAGACGTCTCTGCAACAGGACGGCATCCTCAGAGCCTTCCAGGGATCTTAGTATTTTCTGCCCATTTTCATCCAGGTTGTGGAAGATGTCAGTATGACTATCGATTTCTGCCTGTAAATCCTATGGAAGTAATAGAAAACAAAATGTGTGATTTCTTACATAATTATAGAAGCTTTCACTTCTCGAAAGAGTGGAAAAATCCAGAGTCCAACACAGAGTTAGCACAGATTTCAGTTACTCCCTTCATGGCAATATTGTGTACTATACACACAATCACCTTTCGTTTTTGCATGAATCCATTGAATAAGGACTGTATTTCCATATGGAGCCTACTGAACAAATTTAGAAAGTTGAAGTCTAGCTTTTGAGCAGCAACAAATTAAGGACAAGATATATTTACTGTGCTGACGAGGAAAACAAACAAACAAATAAACAACCCCCCTGGGATTTCAGGTAAATCTGACCTTCACGTGATAGGTCTTCCTGTGCAACATTTTCAGCTTGAGCTGGGGACTGCAGCACCGCTCCTGCTGCATGGCAATTCCAAGAAATCTGCGCGTCTGCAGCAGCAGAGCTTTAAAATGACAAGTTCCCTTACATTCTGTTGACAGAACGCATTTCAGATCACAGGCCTCAACAGTCAATAGCAATAAACAGCTACTTTGTGCTGTACCAAAACACTGGTCAGGGCCATGGCTGTAGGAGGGCCTGAGAATAGCAAAGACCCAGAATATGCAACCAACAGCTTATGTTGAACAGCCAGCTCTTCTTATCACTTTGTAACTGCAGGCCAGCTCTCCATTTTAAATACATTTTTCCCCCTCATTTTTAGCAAGGCTGCTTCTGCCAAGAGAACATTCCTTCGAGAGCTGCCTGGTACCAGCATTCCTGCCTGCCCACGCGCTGAATGGAGCCTTTGTGCACGGGCTGCCCTGCTCCAAGACGCTGCACGCTGCAGCCCCGCGAGGTCACAGATTCACCCGCAGAGAGCAGCAGCTGAAACAAGCTCTTTAAACTGAGAGAAAATAATAATAAATTTAAACACACATACACAAGCGCACACGTAGTTTATACATAGCCACATTTGCACAAAATCGTTTCTGCTTTCAAACTAAGTGCACCAACTGAGTGAATAAAGCTCTTCATTTTCTCATGGGATGCTTGGGCACTGAGAGTTCTGGTTGTGGTTTCTTGCTGCCTGAAATGGGAGTGCTGGGGATGAAACGCGAAAGGGGAAATGGCTGATGGCATTTGCGGGCAAGACCCAGAGCTAACTGAACATCACAGATGGTCCCCAATGGAAACTTGTTCTAGCTTGCTTTATAAAAATGACTTTGAAGGAAGGAAGCACACAACTTGCCTACTTGGTGTGTTCCTAATTGAAATGGTTTGGTTGGATTTTTTAAGTGCAGTGTTAGCGACACTGAATCATAAGTAGGTTGTCCTTGTTCAGCTACTGCTATTCCAAGTGCCATTTGTTGTACTTTGCTGGATACCCATTTCATGTACAGCAACGATTAGCACTGTATTTGGAGCAATTTCAAGGAGGGCTATGAATGCCTGTGGTACAGTATAGGAGTTCTTATCCAAATACTTATCTATGTTCACCCTAGCAGTATAATAGGAATGACTTCGGAATACACCAGAAGTAATTCAGCAGAACGCAATTGTATTATAAATACTGTATTTATTGATTGATGTTAAATACTCACAGGAATGAAGCCATTTTCTTAGCGCAGGCACTAAATGTGGCAATTGCAGTTCTAATCTAAGAATGGGAATTTCATCACCTGACCTGACACACAGGCTAGGAATTTTGAGAGAGTAAGAATTAAAAATCTTTTAGGACCTGATGTAAAGTTGCACCTACCTATTTTAAAATAGAAGAATTCATTCTATCTTTCAGAGGAAGAGAGAAAGAATGCTTTTAACATAGCTATAAACTGGGGGAAAGCAAGACTTGGCCCTCAACAGAAAAGACAAAGAATCCGTATGGTTCTTCAAAATAGGCAGAAAAACATATTTTTGTCAGTCAGGAGGTATTTAAAGATGTTAGGGACTTTATAGAAAGACAGTGGAGAGTTGCATAAAATAAATGTATAAATTTATATAAACGCATACACATTCCTATCCTCAACAAATATATAAAAGTTCTATGCCAGAGTCGTAGATTATAAAAACAAACAGAATTTTCCAGAATTATTCCTTTTTGAATTTAAACATATATTTCAGAGAAGCAACCTATTCTGATTTTTAAAAATGCTATTATTAAGGTACATAAACGTGTATGATATTCCAGGTATGAATACCATCACTTGAAAATTTGTACTTTATTTCAAGTCTGAATGTTGATAGCTTCAGTTTCCAGCAGCTATATTTTATTTATGTTTGCTTGACTGAAGAATACTTTATTACTAAATTCATTCTCTTCGTGTATGTATTTAGAGATTTTAAGTCAGTCCTGAGGTTATGTACCATAAAACTGAAGTAAATAGCCAAAATAATATAAGAAAGGAGAAAGTTCATAGTAAAAAAAATAATAAAATAAAATCACTTTTAATGTCTATATACTTCTGAGGTCCTTCCACATTTCAAAATAGATAAATCTATTGCTGTATGAAAGAATTATCATATTTTTACCTGTTGCAAAAAATTCTTAGTTTGTAGGGTGGTGATGAAAATAGCTTCCTCTTCCTCAGCGAGAACATGAAATATGTACATCAAATAACTATTCACAGTAGGAACTTGTCAAATCAGGGCCCTCTTGGTATTTTATCACACTCAAAGTACTTTATAACAGAAAAGTAAAAATAAATGCACTTACACACTTTTCTTGCCTTTAGAAAAACTCTCTTATAGTCTTGACATTCTGTGCTTTTCTCCCCACACATAGATATTTCTGATAATAAAATTAAGCCTATCTTTTTTATTTCAGAATGCTACAGAGTACCACAGTCAAACCGGACAGTTAGTTAAATGGGTAACAAACATGAAAACTGAAGTACTCTTATCAGAAGCTAGTATTCAGGACCTTAGTCCAAATTATCTGTGTAAACTACACATCTTCTAATAATCCTAAAAACAGTTCACTCCATCTATGCAGGTAACATAAAGAAACAAGACAACAACAGAGGTATTCACTCCATTTTGGTTGGTGTATTTCAGATCCTTTCTTTGTGACTCCTTGTCCCAAGAGAAGCAGAGTGCATGTATGAAAAAGATCTATAAATCTTTTATTTGTTTTCTGAAATAAATAATTTCCATGTTTCAAAAATAGAAGTGAAAGATCAATATGAACTAGACTCTTTTTCTTGACAAGAATAAAACAGGAGGATGTACTTCAACTTATAAATTGCTATTTGCAAAAGTCATTACACATCATACCAAGAAGCATCGAATATAGACTAAATATAGACTATTTATTGCCTTTCATCTTTTCCATTGTGTTCAAGCACACATAGGAATTGCAAAGGATGAAAATCAATCCTGGTATAATTTTGCTAAGTTACTGTTGGACTTAAGCTGTCTCTGTACACTGCTTTTTTGTTGTAGTGGTTATTACTGGTGTTGTGTGGAAATACATTCTCTTGAAGAAGGTAGAAAAATAAAATACAAATAACAACAACAACAAATACAAAAACAAAACATTGGCTATGGTAACTCATTGATGAGTAATGATTATTAGCCTAAGTTAATTTTCAACTTTCCCACTTTTTTTTTTTAAAGGTGACTAAGAGTGAACTACTTATAAAGAATTGCCTCCCTATCATGACAGATTTGCCTAAGAATTCCATAGTGAAATCCTCCTTTATTAAGGCAAATGATAGTTAGATGATAAAGTGTATTGTAAGACTTGCTCACAGAAACCTGGTTGAATAGCTGTTATAGGTTTCTACACATTTAAAAATGTGCATTCTCTTTATTATACTATATAGAATAAGTCTGTATAGTATTTATGCTTCTCAGTAATTCTGTTCAGCCTATACAGAATCCAATTTTATATCAAAGGTTAGAAGACTTCATAAATAGCACAATGACCACCTTAATTTCTATATTCTTCCTCATTATTGAACAACACTTGAAACCGTAAAACCATCAGATACTCAGCAACTCAGGACTAAGAATGATAATCCCTATGATAATACCACATAGCAGATATAATCCTTTAAGAATTCAAAAAGATGGGTTATTTTATCAGAAATAATTAACAAACTACTGTAAAAATCCTTCATATCCCATATGCAATACATGGGAATGACATATGGAGGACATGACACATGGCAAATCTGCCATTATTTTGGCAATAAATCAGAGAGGAATTGGTAGGCTGAAAGTAAAATTAAGTCCCAGAAAAAAAATAATTAGTTACGTTAGTTGGACTATACATGAGTCAGACTAAGACATGGAAATTAATGTAGCGCAGCTGACAAAACATTTATCTTTTACAAAAGGTAGAAACAAAATTAATTACGTAATAATTTAAAGAAATTAAAGCACTTAAATCCTCCTGTACAAACTCAGCTCTGTCCTTGGAATTGTGCTTTTCATTTCTAATGAAGCATTTTACATTTTCTAGTTACCATAAAGTTACTAATAAAATAAATGGGGTTAATTGAGTAAGAAGGCTCAGAAAATTAAAGACAGTACCATCTGATTAAAGGAAATCAGCATAGAGGAAGAAAATTCGTCTTTACTATCAATAATTAAAAAACCAAAGTCAGTCTGTATAGTTACCTACGTGTACTCAAAGCATCAGCAATTCAGACCTGAGTGGCTATACATTACTCAAAAATACTATACTGCATGGTACTAAGGTTCTACAATACTAATACCGAAATGGTTAGAAAAGCTACCAAAAAATTACTGAAAAAAAATCCTAGACCTATATAATTCTACTCCAGCTGTGTAGTTAGCCAAATTAATCATCTTCTTCATACTGTCAGAATAATTTATATTTTCTCAGAAAAATTTCTGGGAAAAAAATAATTTTAAAATAGCATAAAATAGTGGCATATTTACATAAGCTTACATAAATACACATGAAGCATAGGAACCGGAGGGAATGTCTATTTTGCAAGCCTGTGCAGCACAGCTTAGGTACCTTAGTGATGAGATGCCAGCTTATGCATCCTACTTGCTTTTATTTAGCTACATGTCTAAGCTGCTGGAAATCTTCATTTTTGCCTAAAACACTAAAGTTGGTGCAAGGGTTCAGAGAGTTTGACATCTTTTTTTTCAATACCCTTACAGACTCTAGGAACTTTTGGAGGTGCAAAGATCCATGCATATGGCACCTTTGTCAGGATCAGGGATTATTCTTTTGTCTGCTAGGGAAAGGAATAGTTTTGAGGGTTATGTAGTTCTGGTGATGTTGAATTAATGGCTACAGCACAGGAAGTCCAATGCATTTTTAAACGCAAGAGCTAGAACTCAGTGCAAGATGCACTTGATCTATTTCCTTTGTTCCTAGCAAGAGTAAGTCAGTTTGCACCATTCTTTATGATTGTCTTTCCTTGTGAGCTAGTCGTTACCTTCAAAGTATTTGAACAGGGAGAAAAAAAAAAAAAAAGTCACTTCTTGTAGGTTGGAAACACTGTCTTTTAGATTAATGCTGGAACATAATTCTGAAATATTTCTTCTGCTTTGCAAGACACTACTGGTCCAACTGGAGTAACTGCTTTTAAATGTAATCGTTGTTCTCAGACCCAGTTATCCTTTTTTTTTTTTTTTTTCTTCTTTCTTTCTTTCTTTCTTTTGGAGCTGTAGATCAAAATACAACTAATTCAGGTAAGAATTTGGGAACTATATAGTTCCTGAACAATCTAACAGTGAGAATCTAACAGCGATAAACATAATTTTTTGCTACTACATAAACCACCTGAACTAACACAGCCAAGACCTTTTACAATGAATGAATTGGGAAAAAAGCTCTTAATCTCTCCATTGAGCTTTTAAACCATTCACTTTCCCAGACCATAAGCAGAACTTTTATTGGGTCTTAGAATGGGAGCGTTTACTGAGCAATTTACATAATGATAAAAACTTCTCAAATTAGATTTAAAATGTAATTAAAGGGCAGACTTATTGAGTTAAAAGCATTGTTGTGAAATGGCTATACATCATCATGCCATGAAGCCTCCTATTGAGCTAGCCTATGGCATGACCCCAATTCCAGTCTGGTATGATTACATCTCTGAGTTTCATGCTAATGACTTGATTAAAAAGAAAGATAAAAAGGTCTTTCTCTATTGGGAAGATAAGCTTATGAATATCATTAAGGCAATTCTAGGTTCCCAACACAATTTTCAAGATAACAAAGGGTAAGAGTTAGTCCTCAAACAGAGAGGCAAATGTTGATAAGTGGAAGCTAAAAGGATAACTTCACCCCACAGAAAATAATCTGTGTAAGTTGCAGCTATCACTGTTATGGTTTTAAATTCTGTGTATCAAAAATGTAAGAAAGGAACAAAATTCACATTTGAAAACTTTCACCTAAAATAAGATTAAAAAGCTTTCTTTAGCAAATTTGGCCTTGTCTTCATAAATAAATAAATAAATAATCCTTATGATCAGGCACAAACAACTTTCAATTTAGGTTATATTCAGGTGATTGAAACAGATTAAATGGAACATTCTAGGATATAGCTACTGTCTTAAAGACAGCGTGAGCTTGGTGTGGGCTTCTTAATTTCATTAACAGTGAGCTACCTCAGCTATGGAGTAGTAGCTTTAAGAGCAACAACACAATCATGTGAACATGCGTATGTTTTAATTGTGCAGATCCTCTTCCACAGGACTGGCTTTTCAAATATAGCACAAGACCCTACATTTCTCCCTTTTCATAATGAAATAATCTAACTTTTTTTTTTTTTTAATGAAACCTATAGCAATTAATTTGTATTCAAAAATAATTAAATACATTTCATTACATAGTAGTATTTCCATGTAGTTGGGGGGAGTTTATGGATTTCTTAGTGCATTTCTGAAAGACTGAAAGAAAACTGAATGACTACTTTCATTTACATTTAATGAAATACAAATAAATACATAAAATAATTAATCTTTAAACACACAAAGCTATCTATATTTACAGAGTTAGTTTCACCCAGGATTTGATGCAGCCTTTGCCATTAGATTAGACAAGTATGAACTATTCCGGTAATCGTAACTTTAATGGAAGATGTTATTTTTTACTGTTTGTTTGTCCTTACATCTACAAGGGAAATCCTAATCAGAAAGAAATTTCATTTTAGCTTGAGATTACACCAAGGGAGAAAAATTCCTAGTCACCACAAAAAGGAAACACTTTTACTGTATGATGTAACTATATTTTACTACCAGATTGTATACTTAATGACCTACAGGTAAACGAATGCAGCAAGGCAAACAAAGCACATATTTTAAAGTGGGAGTTGCAAGAGTTCTGCATGCCAGAAAATCAGCCACCTCTACTGAGATGTCTAAGTATGGGATTAGATATCTGACTTTGCAAATCATATTCGAGGTTTGGGTGAATAGGAGGGAAATGGCATAAATATGCATGTACTTGTATGTACTCATACACACAATTTTCTGAAAAGTAAAAACCATTAGGCCCATTACAAACTAACACAGTTTTGCAGATTTCATAAGGTAGTCTACTCCCAACAAATATGCTGGTCCTGACCCTAGCACTTCAGTGAATGTCTGATTCCATTACACCTGCACATTCTGTCAGCACACTCACCCTGTCAATCTTTCGGCAATTTTTTTTTGCAGCAAAATAATTATGTTGCTACTTTCAGCATGTCTAATTTTGCCCTCTCTCCATTTGCCAGAGATGAAACAGTAGCAGCACAAAGGCAGCAGCATCCTCTGCAGGAACATTTACTTCCACTCAGTTATTCAGGCAAGGTCTGAAAGTCCTGCTGGATAATTTGGAGAGCATCTACCTCTATTAGTTCCACTGACATCTCAGTGCTTCCAATTAATACTGATTTTCTCTTACAACAAGCAGCCAGAAAGGCTGAACTGCACAACTGTCTCAAAGCCTGGAGAAAAACATCTTAGGAAAGAAAAAAGAAAAAGGTTTACTTCTCTGTCACAAACCTGTAGTGAAATATACCTGAGATTTGCTAATTACATATAACCATTCCTAGAAGAAGAATTACTTGTATGTACAAACTGTCTATGCTTCACAGAAAAGTGTCGAAGATTTCAATGCACCAATGCGTACATTGACATTTCATGTTACCACCTGCAGAATTCCAGATATACTTTCACCCCTCCTCTAATACACAGACATAAAAAATCCTCTTCCAAACCCTTTTAAAATGATAGTTTTGTTCTACACATCATCCTAATTCCTTTTGTCACAAATAGTTTTGTTCTACACATCATCCTAATTCCTTTTGTCACAAATACTTTTTGCAATCTTTCTTCTTTTTAAAATAAATTCTGACATTTCACTTTTTTGTTGGTAACATTTTGATGCCTGAAGAAAAATTATGATTTCTATAGCATGATGTTCTATTAATTGAAACAACATAAATTGTTATTAAAACTGTAAAGAGAACAACACAGAACACAAAGCAAAAACTAGAGGCCTCATACATTATGCATTGTGAAAACTGGTTCAGAACAACAAAATTTAACAGTTTTAGGGTTCCTTTAAAAGTTAGCATTGTTCCAAAGATAATGAGATTTCAATTAGGAATGTACACTATTTCAGGTGTTACTCTCTTCTGAGGTGCAAGACCTGCTGCAGTTAACTGTTCTTAATCAAGGCCAGGTTAAGGAGGATGGGGGGGGGGGGGGGGGGGATGCTGAGAAAGCTCCAGTACTCTGCATTTACTTGTGTCAAATCCTCCCAATATGAGGTGTCCTGAGGCAAGCTCAGGGAAGACAAAAACCTGGGGAGCAGAAGGGCAAAAGTACACTTAATCTCAATTTTCAGTGGGAATACAGACCATGCTAGCATGGCCTCAGGTCTTCTGACCGTCTAGGTTTTAAGCAAGAGATGTCAAAAGTTACCACAGAGAAAATGCCTTGAGGCAGTCAAGTGTTAGCAAAGTTATTTCAGTCCTTGGATGTCAGATTTTCCTGTCACCACAGAACAGAAGTCACTGAGTGCTGGGCAGTTCACCCACTAACAATGAACATGAGCTGGGTTTAGACTGCCGTGAGACACGTTAGGTTTATCCTCCTGATGACACGCCTGATACAACAGCAACCCTGCAAAGTAGGAGGGGTACTGAAGGTTCAGACATTTGGTGAGGAGCCAATGGGCCAAAGCTACTATCTGTAAGATTATGGCACCTCTCTGTGGGAATGGACCCCCCTGCTAAATGCAATGATTGGAAGAGCTACAGAAGCTCAGGTAGCCCTAAGGAGACATTGTCAAAAGGGTTGATGTGGTGCCAAAAGCCATTGGCATCTGGACCAGGGTGGGTGCAAAAAGGAGCTGCAGTCACCTGCAGCCCACTGTAGGTCTTGGGTGGACATGGTGCTCCAGCCTTCCCCAGTGGGCTTTTCCTTCTTACCCTCCAACCCCAAATCCTCAGCTCCCTGCTCATGGCAACACACTGATCACAACACCAGGACTTTCACTTTTAAACCAGCACTATGATTTTAAAATTAAAATGCACAGTATTACCTCTGGTCTAATCATTTGTTGTTAGTACCTACGAACCAAGATGTTTAAGCATTCATCATGCTATTGTATTGGAGTACTGCATTTGTGAGGAATTTGACATAAGAGGAAAAGTTTCAGACTTATCAGTCTTCAGCTCAAAGAATTCCTAGTGCTTTCAGTTCTCTCAGAACATCCAGAACCACAGGCAGATATATCCAGAAGTACGCTCTACTATAAAATGCTTCATATGATATAATGTATATTGACTGCCTCAAAATAAGTAAATAACTAGCAGAAGTTCAGAAGCTGAAAAAAGATTTTTTTTTTTAAACAAAACAACAACTTCAACTATCATATTGATTGGTGTCTCTATGGCAAAGTCAAATCACATTTTGTCGCATCCAAAAATCAAAAGCAAAGTTGAACAGGATGCATGTATCAAGGGATCTCCTGAATAAGATTTACATTTTGAAAGCAATTACTTGGTGTTTTCTAGGATTTCCTAGCAAGATGCATTCACTGCTACAATACACACAGTCCTGGTTAAAATGACAAATATTATTAAAATATAAGTAGTTCACCAGTAAATTTTGACATGCAGATAGACTTCTTTTTTTAATCTTATTTACTTATTTATTTATTTTCAGAGAAATGCTATTTTGGAGAGAAAATCAGCTTCTGTTCATGATTTTCAGTTTGACAGTAAAAAAAAAATTAATTTGACTCACTGACTCTCATAGTCACCAACTGAAAAACAATACACTCGTTCCCTCTACCTTCTCTGCAATTCTGGTTAAATAAATTAAAAAAAAAAAAGGCGCATTTAAAATTTCATTATCATACTAAAAACGAAACAGTTTTCATTTAGAGGCTGTATTGGTGAAATCATGTAACTGTTTTTGTTTTGATCTACATAGGAATAATCAGCTCCAAGATCTGCACATAGAGACAACCACCTAAAACCATTATTAATGCTTTTCAAGGCTTGTTTGTATTTTGATGGAGGAAAAGTGAAAGCCTATCTGAATTTTGCCCAAAATGAAGACTTCTAACAGTAACAACAGAAAGATCACAGCTAGAGAGACAAATATAGATACTATTACAGAAATAAGGTGAAAATAGCTGCTACATTATTTAGTTTTCTACATCACAAACAGAAAAAAAAAAAGAAAAAAAAAGAAAAGTGAAATACATACTTTTACAATTCATGTATAGCGTTAGTACTGAAGGAAGAACTGAGGTGGGTTTGATCAGCATACTGTAATAGAATCCAAGTAACAAATTTATAGGGAATTCAAATAACAAACTTCCACCTTAGTATCCCTCTTTCTTCAAACTTAAAAAAGAACTCGGGGTTTAGGCATGTTCTCAGATGTTAGAGTACTCTCTTGCCAGAAAGTCAATATACTAGGCAGATCTTAAATACTGTAGGATTGTCATATGCTCTTAATTTCCTGTAGAGATCAAATAGGCCATCTTCTCCTGCTGTCACTCCAAAGTATGCCATCCATGGCCAAGTTTATACCCCAGAATTGCTTTTATAGCTCTTTGGTCAAGATCACTTTTCAAATACTTTATTAATCACAGAATTAGAACACCACAGCTACCAATCACCTCACAAAGATACTCTTTTGGCACAAACCTATATCCAGAAGGTTTTTTTTTTTTCTTTTCTTTTAACATGTTGCCCTCATTAGTCTTGACAAGGTGCTAAATATGACACAAACATGTGGCTGATGGTTTATGAACTGGTGATCTCATTTCAATTTCCGAGAAAGTATCTACCCAAAGTGCTACAGACTCGTAAAATTTATGAAAACATGCAGAAAAGGGACTCAAGTATATTAGAAAACTGAAGACTTTGCTCAAACATATAGTCTGGTCACATTCGTAATACCTCCACAGGTTGAAAAAGTCATGTGCTGAGGAACACTCCACGGTGCTACAGGCAAACTTGGAAGAGTTGATGTCAAAACCAATGTATTACATTGTAACAAAAAGGATCTGGTTATCAGTTCATTATTCAAAGTAAATGCTAACAACTAATTAAGAGGGGAAGTAGTAATAATTTAAATGGAAAAAAATTAAAGGTAAAAAGCAATTATTATTGATACCTGGTTTATCATACTTGTTTTACTCCCACTTTCTTATATAACAGACACTTCTGAAGAGTGTTCATGTAACATACCCAAAGATACTGCTTTTGTATGGACATTGCTGAGAATGGGTAAGAGAAGCAGTATATGCTGAGTTAAAACCCAGGAACTCCCATCCAAGGAAAGGGGCAGGACTGCAGCCATCTGCAATGGATGTTTCCCAGATTCTCAGGATTCAATCAGAATGTAGCCATCATAATAAATAATAATACAAAAATTCAATTTCATTCTAAAAAAAATACTCTTTGTTCATACATACCTATTAGTTATCACATCTATCTGTATCAAGCTGAAAGAAGGTGCATCATTATTGCCAAAAGATAACTTTGGACATAGCAGAAATGCTCTTCTTTTTATACACCTAGTTTTCTTTGCATTCTCTGCAGAGAAGATGAATAGCATCTCTCATCTTTACTTTTTTTTTTTTCAAATATAGAATAAATACGGAAGAAAAAATACAGATTGTATTTAAAGACATCAAAAACAGGCACGTGTTTTTTAACAAGGACAGATCCAGATGTGCTGAACATCACCTGCCATTAGGATGTGCTCAGAAAGTCTCTGTAACCTGTGTTTTTATTTATTGTCTAAACCTACAGTCTTAATGATTAATTCAATTTCCTGGCATGGATAAAATTTCACACTCTTCTTGGATGATCTGACTAAGCTTCTTTCTAAGTTAGGTACTCTCTAATATTCTTCATTTCAAAAGAATTTATTTACCTTCAAAATGAAAAAAATGCTATGAAGTTATAAACAAAAGGGATTTCTAGCACATAGTAAAATGGAATTCTAAAATATATAAGCTGGTTGCCATGATTGCATATAAAAGGCTGAATATGTTTAACAGTTTGTGAAAGTACTGTATGAGAGGTATCTCTGTTTAAGAGTAAAAATATTCATGAAGTGATTGTGGAAAACTGATTAACTAAATCAAATGTTGCTGCTATATAGTGATTATTAGAGAGCTAAAAGTACAGTGATATGCTGACCAAACTCGTAACAAAAATTCTTATCCATTAATAATTATCCATGCTGGAGTTATAATGAAAGTACACCTTTTTAATCTGTTGCAACAAAAGGTAATTTAATACACACCATATACACGTTGGGTGCAATAAATATTAGAAGAATGTGAGAGAGCACAGATTCTTCATTCAACGTCTGAATTCAAAAACCTGCCAAGTAAAAACCTAGTATACCACACAAGTCCAGAAATACCTCTGGACAGTCACTCCTGCTGTGAAACGTAGTATTAGCTAAAATTTAGAATCACAGGATCACACGGGAAGTCAGAGACCTCCACATCTGATCCAATCTTCTGCTCAAAGCATGTCCAGTGAGAGCAGGATGCTCAGGGTCTTGCCTAGATGAGCACTGAGCATCTCCAAGAATGGAGATTCCACAACAGACCCCTGCTCTAGTGTTTGATCCTCCCTTTCTCCCCCATCAGCAAAACCTCCCAAACTAAAGAAATCCTTATATCAAGTCAGAACTTCCCATGTTTTCTCGTGCTCCTGTTGCAATCCTGCCACTTTCCACCTCTGCAAAGAATCTGCTCTGTCATCTTTCCAGTCGGGAAGCTGTAGACTCTCCTTCTCAGGCTGAGCAAGTGCAGCTTTCTCAGCTTAACCTCATGTATCAAGTGCTCCAGGCCCCAACAACCTTCATGGCCCTGCACCAGACTCCCTCTAGTATTTCCATCTCTTGTACTGGGGAGCCTAAAACTGGACACTGCACTCCAGCTGCAGACTCTCAGACGTAGAACAGAGAGGTAGAATATTTTTTCAATGAAGTGCAATATATCATGTTCTGATTTGTAGAAGGCTATGTAAACTTTAACTTTCACTAATTTCAAAAGCTTTTATATATAAAAAAGCAAATGAGGGTTTATCCATAAGCAATTAAGAGTATTAGGAGATAAGGTTAACACCATGAACCTGGGTTATTGTGTAATACGCGACTGCTCATGGAGGGAGAGCTTCTACCTCTGTGCCAGGGACTACGGGTTTCTCACAGGAACAAAATCAGAAGAAGGAGGAAATAAGCTTTTTTTTTTCTTTTTTCTTTTTCCCCCTCTTCCCCTTTGAAGTACCACTACTATTTTCATCAGAGAATTAAAAAGATTGATGAATTCTTTTTAATCCCAGAAGACTGTTTCCCTTCTGAACACAAAAGAAAAGCAAGAGAGACACCTGAAATGTTTTGTATCTTTGATAAAAAGCCACTATCTTATACGAAGTGACACAAAAAATGATTCCATAATGATTATATGCTAACATCTGCATGATCATAGGAATTCGAGGCTTCAGGTTGGGGAAGATGCAAAAAGAGAAATAAGGCTTAAAAATGTCTCATATCCCAGAAGTAGTTCTGGAAGTTTTTGTACTTTGTCTTAACTCAGTGAAATGTGCATAAAAACTCTGAGATTTAAAAGACGGAATTAGGCAAACTATGACTGAAGCAGGCACTCATAACAACAGTCACTGTTATGCTACTCAGTGGTGTTACGCTATTAAACTTGATCACTGGCCAACTCAGTAAAAGAGAATGAGGTAGTTAATAGAAACAAAAGCTCTAAAACTTTCTGTAAAAGGCAGCTTTGTTATTTAATCTCACATCCTTTCCCAGTGTACTATTTTTTTTTTTAAATAACAGAAGAAATAGTGATCTGAAATTTAAAACTGAGAATTTGCCTGTGTTCTTCAAGCAGCTTCTACACATTTGACTTACTAATAGGAAAAATTCAAAACTCTCTTTCCACACTAGGGAGTTTCTGTAATAAACAGCCTTGCACGTACAGAGCTTCATAATCTAACTGCACTGCTAAATGGAATAGTGATGCTCATTTCCCCCAGTGGAGCTCCGCGTTCCCTCTGCAGACTTGTTGAAAGCCTAAAAACCAAACAATGACATTCAAAGTTGTGTTGCCTGTTACTCAGCAATTGCGTCTGTTTGCCGAGGGCACACGCGAGTGAGGACGGACATGAGTTGCTGCTTAAACAATGTCTCAAGAGGACACAGCCTTACACGAAAGGAAATGAAATAAAATAGTCTGTAGGAGAAAATTTTTGTGGCTGATGAAAAAGGAAATAAGGGCAAGCTGTTTACATCCTCTTTTTACATTTATATTTTACATTTACTTGCCAAAGAACATGCTTGGCATGCAAAATTTATATTAGATTAAAGGCAATGTAAATAAAAAAAACAATAAATTACTTGACAATTCGTATATTTGCATATTGGACTGAAGAAAAAGGAACAAAGGAGCAGCTGAGGGAGGGCAAGTCTCTTCCCTGAGCAAGGTATGATGAACACGAAATATAATGTCACCACCATCCTTCAAATATAACTGTCCATGGGCCACAGCAGCCATCTGCCACAGATCTTGCTGTCACAGGTAATTCCAAGAACCAGACACAGACAGCCTATACAGTGCAGCACCAAGCCATATGCAGATGGACCCCTATTAGCTCTGAATCCCAGCCTGCCCTGATTACCAACAACAACAGCCAACCCCTAAATTCCACAGGCAGCACAACCCCAAATTTAGGGATGGAAAAGTAACCACTGCCCTGGATTAACTTTCTATCAAACAGCTGTGCTTTAATCCCTGTTGTTAAAACTACCTAATCAGAAGGATTAAGGGCCTACTCAAAAGGAGATAAGAGCAGGAAGGAAAATGTTTGATGGGCACTAAGCATTAAGTAGTCAAGCCAAGCTTCTGCAGGAAAAAAATAAACAAAAAAAAGTTTCTTGAAGGAATTGTGAAACTTTAATGATTTGAACTGGAATCACCAACTTCTCCCTGCTTTTCATACTACTCCTGAAGGTTAAGTGTGTTTCACAAACTGTCACCTACACAAAAGGCTTGCTTTTGAAGAGATACGTTGCTCTGCCTGCCTCTTGCAACAAGTCTTATTCTGCCTTTATAGGGAGTGCAAAACTTGAGCTCTCCCTGAACAACGTAACTGTAGGCTGCCTGCTATAGTAGGAAAACACAGTCACGATATGCATAAGTCACCTGTTGAGCTTCTGCAAAGAAGCAGCAAACAGGAGATCTCCTTCATCCCTGGATAACCTGGGTAAGTCTTCACTCTAATTCCTTTAAAGTGGAAAGTAAACTTTTATAAAACCCACAGTAGGTCCTCTCAAACAGGGACATTAAAAACTGTAGCCTACTGTACACATTTCGATTGCTCTATGCAAGCAGTTTTTGCAGTTCATCTTTATTGGAAAAGTATAGCAATTTTTCAGAGAACAAGTATGCAGTCTAAATCCCATTTTTTCAGGGACTTAATTTTTAACATCAACATTTTACTGTGATGGTATTTTCTATATGCCACGTCGAAATACATGTAGTAGTCAGAATACTCTAGAGATACTACTACCAGAACAATTTCTGGCAATGAGTGATCAGAAAACAGAAATTTTGTTTCATGAAAAAGTTAGACTTTTGGAATTTGCTTTGAATTGGAATAACCCCAATGTGTTTTGTTTTTTTACTTATCTCCCTAAAAAGCAGAGAAAGACCCATGATAGCCAGCAAGCCAACGATTCAATCATATGCTGCATAGAAAAATCAAGTTCACACAACTTTTTCCAAATAAGAATTAAAATTACTACTTTTTTTTTTTACAAGCTGATGCTTAAGTCATCTGTGTCTGAAAATGACTCATTATCAGCAAGTTGTCACTGAAGTTACATCTCCACATACAAAGATCTGAGGTTGTAATTTTTTAAGATGATCGAAACCAGCAATAGCTAGTTGAGTTGGGCTCAGAACATTAATTACTTATTATTATTTTTTTCTAGAATTTATGAAAACAGAAAATGAACATCACTGAAGATGTTACAGCAGACATCTAACCTTTCCATTTCACCAGTTTGCCTTTAAGCAACCGTTCATGAAGAGAAATTTGGCCATCTCTAACTCATTAAAAAAAGCAAATTCCTTTCAGGAAGATGAAAGTACTGATAGGAGTGATCCTTTTCTGACAAATTGCTGTGAAAATGCCCTTAAAATTATTGGCTCTGTGATTTTCCAATGAAACATAGTTAAGACAGAAAAAAATTTCTGCCTTAAACAGTTCTCAAGCCCGGCAGAGTTTATTTGTTCTTGGTACCACTGCCCTGTGCTCTTTTCAACCAAGCTTATCTTAAGTAACTTTACAGAATTCTAAATTCAGAATGCATAAAGTTCTTAGCGTTTTATAACTATTTCTGTTGATTTCCTAATCACTTTTTTCCACACGTTTTTCCTTTTTCAGCACTTTGTGTTACACCTTCATCTGCTTTTACACCCACTTGTTTTTTTTTTTTACTCTTTTTAAAAATCAACTGAAAAAAAAAAGCATTGGTACTTCAGCAGGCTGCTTGTAATGAATAGTGCCATATCGTGTGGAAACATTATTAGGAGCATTTTTCAAGCTCACATAAAATCTGAGAGTTTATTTGTGGTAAGGTATAAACTAGCAATCAGGAAGAAATTGCTCCCATTCAACTGTATTGTGAAAAAAGGCAATGGCAAGTACTAGTGCAAAGAAACTTACTGAAATGACTTTGCCCAGCATCATGGTCAGAACACTTTGAAGATGCCACCTTCATGTAAACACCTCCAACTTCATCGTTAAACTAGGAAAACTATAAAGTTTTGGAGGGAATATTAGAGTGGACACGGAAGAAAAAAAAAGCATTGGTAACACAGAGAAATGGGATTTGAGGACAAGCAACAGAGAAGATTTAAGAAACAGTAATAGTGTTAAATTGCTGACCTTTACAAGATGACATGCTACCATCAATTCCCTCTCTAGTGGTTTTGACTCAGTCCCTGCTATATACACTGCATTGGACAATTTTGCTATTTAATATTAATTTTTTTGTGGGTTTTTGTTTTAAAGCAAAGCAGAAGAACAGTTTGCTATGTCAAAATCCTACTATTTTCATTTTTTTTTGACTTTCATTTTTTAATATATATAATTTTCTGCCTAGGCTATATACTTTTGAGATCCCATGGGTAGTCTGAAACACCCTAAAATGAGAGTTTGCCATTACACTGTTTTGTCCAAAACAATTTTTTCGATTTAATCCGATTTAACAGATGCTCAGACATTGAAAGTGGAATATATTTCACCAAATTTTAGATGTGTAGAGCCAAGTTAGTCATCAGTGCTCCAGGCTGGAGAGAAAGAGGCCCTTGTAGGGCATCACTTATCCAACCTACTTGAGATGTGCCTGAGAACTGGCTGCTTCTCTTATGTATATTAAGGCAATCTACACAACTTTGTTCCAGTGATGACAATTAGATTTTAAGCATCTGAAATTTGGTAACCTTTCCAATAGACTTCACCAAAAATACTCAGAAAAAATATGCGGCCAAAATGGAAATTCATCTGACAAGCTGATCTTCACTTGACCCTTATTTCTTTCTCTCTAAAAAAAAATATATGCGAAATACACAATTAAAATGTTTTTATTTTATTTATTTATTTATTAAAAAGGAAACAACTGTAATGGGTTACTCAGGATAGACGACAGGTGGGTACTAGTTTGCTTCTCAGTTCGAGCTGCATCTATTCTTAAAAATACAGTTGAGAAACGTGCGGATATCCTACTAATGAATGAGATGGAATTATCTACTCTAATCATTATAGTTCCTGTCAAACTGTTGGCTTCTGTTTTTCTGTTCTTTAACCACCATACAGACAAAAAAAAATCCTCTTTGGCTGGGCAGGATGTCTGCCTTTTTGTAAAAAAAAAAAAAAAAGTAAACAACTAAAAGGTGGTAATAATTGTTCAACATAAATATTTAAACAAAACAAACAATAAAACTTTTGCTGCACGCTTCATGAATTTTTATTTCTCCAAATCCATTAGACATGAACTAGATTGACATGAGAAAATTAAAGAAACATCAATAATGTGCAGCAGTGAAAAGATGTGTTTTAAGCTACAGTGTCTAGGAGTTTATCAATGACACCTGTACTGATGTAACCGATCTAAAACACAAAGACTTCACCCTTCAAACTTGAGTGGACAGCTATTTCTTGTTGGATGTTACTATATGAAGTGGCAAAGACTGAATGATGTATAGTGTGCAAGCAGGTTTTAATCAAATAGCAACACATGTTCCTTTCTTCAGAAATCCGATGCCGTGTTATTTTTAATTGCCAATTCTGTAACTACCAAACAACAAAGTTATTGCAAGATTTGATCTTTTCAAAAACAAACACTATTAATCCAATTTTTCCAAACACACATTTACTCAAAATAGTTTGTTTGCATTTATTCAGCTCCATTCTAAGTCAACAGCAAGTACATACACACACAAACACATCAAAAATCATTTTTCTGTCTTTTAGCATCTCTTTCATTATTAGGGATGGCATCAAAGAAAGAATTAGGAAAACAGGAAATTATTTCTATATATTTTGATCCAGCATCTTAGTTCAAGAGAGAAGGAAGGAAGGAGAAACTGTTAGTAATTTTTGAGGTTTGTTATTTAAGGATGAGAGGAACTGCAATCAAGATTTATAAAAAAAAAAAAAAAGACCAAGCGCATCTAAAGGGACAGTAACAGTAACAGATGTGTGAATTCAAAGATCATTACATACAATACAATCCTAATAAATTATCATCACGAAGTAGTAGAGGTTGCAGTTAACACCTGGAGGTCAGTGCATGAATCACTTAGCTTACTTCATTGTTTAAGGCCAGTTTAACTTTTTATGATTAAGGATATGAAGAAATTCTTGCTTAATAGACAGGAGTAGTTCTTTGTAGACCTTTGACTTTTTGTGTTTTTGCAATAGCCTCAAAAGCCTTTGCTCTTGCTTGTACTATAGCCACCTTTCCGTGTGAAGCATTCTTCCACTAAATAGGTCTATGATCTTTTCTGTGCCTACAAAATTCAATTGAAAATTTCAAGCCTCAAGCTTCCAGAAACTTTGTAAACATTGTTCACAGACAACTGCTATGTTGGTTTAATCCAGCTCATACTCATTTTTCTTCAAAGTGAAGAAAAATTTCCACTGTGAAATTTGTCCTTGTAAATGTGAAAAAGCTACTTTCTTTTTGTCCAGCTTTGCAGGAATAAATCACCCTAGTCTTGATTAAATGTGTGATGTAACCATATATACGGTTGGCAGTGCCGTATGCTCATCTAAGTACTTTCCCCAAGGGCTGCAAAGACAGAAGACCTGAATAACCTCTGCTCACATGAAGTATGTGCAAATCATATGCAGCTAGGAAACATGGGATTCTACATAAGCTACTGAATTTACTTTGCTTGTCTGAAAGGTCTAAGAATGTCTGAAAATGCATGTGATCTGCAAACTAGAAATTCTCAGCTATATATAATGGTCTTATTTCTAGAACACCATTTCCTTAAAGCTACTTGGTTCTGAGAAATCCTGATAGCTCACCCCACATGGCTTAAAGATTCGTTCAAAATGTGAGTTTAAATACAATGTGTTAGCAAAATCACATGCAAGTCACAAAGTAAGATAGATGTATACTTCGGATTGTCAAATCCAATTGAAACAGACCATTTTTAACAGCACATGTTAAAAATACGCTATCAGATATATAAATAAAGTGATTCTGTTTGGGTAGTAACTGTATCTAAGATCACATGAATAGGTAACAGAGTAAATATATGTCTTTATCAGCATATTTTCTCACCATTAAGAACTCAAAAACTGGAAATTTATCCACTTGTGTCATGGTATGGTATTATCTTCCTACACTGATTTTATAAAATCCATTCTAAACACTTTTTATAGATCCTGTTTAATGCTGTTTTTCAAAACTATCCTAAAACATTAATGTAAAATATTTATTTCCTCTTCCTTAGACTGACCTTTTAGGTCATGAATAAAATGCAGATACACAAAAAGAAGCCAATGGGGAGGGAGTGTAATTCTATAAACTCTAAATTCTATAGCATTTCTATGGAACAAATATACTTTATAATGATACTATCATACAAGGTGGGTGTCATCCTACAAAGCAATATTCCCTCCTTATGATGCATTCATCTAAATTAAGTAGCACAAATCCAAAAATAATGTCCAAGTAATTCACTACTTTGAAAATGAACCAGTGGAATCTTATTTTACAACAGCAAGATGCACTAATAGTTCACAGCAGAATTTCTATAAATTATCCATTCTTTGAATGAGACTGTTTTCCAACCCCCACTTCTGTGCACGTTTCTCAAACATTATTAATTATTATTATTATTTACTATCACACTTCCACATAGAATTGTTTATACACTAAAACCTAAGCATATACAGACTTGGACTGTTTTTCAAACTAGTGCTTCAGATATACATACAAAGAGTAAATTGTCACGTGGTTATTACCACATCTTTAAACCCTATAGTCATGCATTTTTATTTTTTTTTTACATGCAAAAATACTACATTTAAACATGACACTTGTCATATAAGTAAATAAGAAGGAACTTAGCCAAAGTAATTTGAAGTCAGAAAAATAAACTGTTTGGTTAGATCTATTCACAGTTGTTCAACCTTTGAAGTTTTCTGTGAAGTGCTAAAATAGTCAGAATCAAAAAGGCTACAGCTTGAGATACTTCAAGTAAGCTGTGCAATATAATTGCATGGTTAATAGAAGCATAATAATCTTTGCAGGAATTAAATAAGGCAAATACAACTGCTGAGTTGTTTTTCAATGTTATTAATTTCAAAGCATATCTTGCACATGCTGGCATATTTAGACGAAGCAAGGTAACTTCAGATGACAAGAGTGTATGTTTTAACAGCTTTCTTCTGATGATACAGCATGTAATGAAAAACCTTTGAAACAAGCTTAACAAAAATATTTAATGTACAACTAAAAATAAATCTAAATCCAATATATTTCATGTATTCAGGCCACATTTCAACTGGCTGCATTTGAAAGTGTTTGTTACAAGTTTAACTAATGAACGAATAGGTAAAAAGTATTAAATCATCAGCTATGCAAATCTGCATTTTTTTCCTTTCCTTTATTTCATTATTTCATGTCTACAAAATAAGAGTAAATTTGTTAAGCTTTTTTCCACAAATGAAAATAGGGAAATAGTAAAACAAAAACAAAACAAAAACAAAAAAACACCAACATTTCTATCCTACTTTAAAATGAAGTTTTTGCTACTAAAATAAAATTGAAAGATGTGAATAACAAACTTATGAATAATTAACACCTATTGCCTTAATCTGTGTAAAAGCATATGGTATTGCAGATGATGCATAAGAAATAACAGAAAGCACAGGGGCAACAAAGAGCAGAAACTCAGCTTATATACCACTCTTAATGAAGACTGAGGGGAAAAAAAAAAAACAGCACCATCAACAGGAACACTGTACTGATTCAATGGTTTTACATTATGAAATCTCTAAACAGGATAAAAAGTGCCATGTAACTACAGCTTCTTAAAGTGAACATTAGTAATGGTATTAGCACTTCAGTCCTGAGCATCCATCAGTTGTGAATGAATGGTGGTAGGGATATTACTTTAAATGTTGCTAGAATTTCTTTGAAATCCCAAAGATTTGGGCGTGCAGCCCATATAACTTTGAATTCATGACGGTGGCACTAATGTAACACTCAAATCTATTTTACTTGGCACCAGTCTTCAACTATTCCATCATTTTAACTGAATCAAGATGCCAATATATATACTTATCTGATTAAGAAATGCTACTTGATTAATGGAGTCTGTTTCACTTGTCACATTCAAATGAAAGAGAAGAAAAATAGCCTGCTTGGCAAAGCAAAGTGTATGCTTTCAGATCACAAACTCTTCTATAGTCTGACTTTCTCATTGGCATTCACCAGCTCCTGTTGCCAGAAATACCTTTCTAGACATGTTTCAGGCTCAATGAACTTCTGCCAATTTCAAGATAAGGTTTCAAGGAAGCCCTGCCTAGATTGCCAGCAAACTGCACATAGACAATCTGCATCCTTCTAGGAACTGCAGCTTTGCTCAGACATCCCCCCTCCAACACCTTCAGTTTTCAGGTCACCATAACGGAAGGGGGACAAACAACACAACAGCAGAACTGAAGGTCAGTGGGTTTCTTCTAGAGGCCAAAGTTCTAGATATTCTGGTTGGTAGCAGTGGGGATATTCCCAGTAGTAAAGGCTTTTCAAAGTGGTAAGAAGCTCTAGAGAATGCCTAATTTCAAGGAAATTTGGAGTATTTTTCATTCTGGTCTGATGGGGACTAATACCAAATTGAGTATTTATGAAACTTTTCTTTGTGAAGCAGAAATTCTGCTTTTTGGTCAAATATTGAGGCTAAACCATATGAAATGCATATCATAGAGTCATAGAATCATTAAGGTTGGAAAAGACCTTCAAGATCATCAGGTCCAACCATCCCCCTACCACCAATGTCAGCCCCTAAACCATGTCCCTACGCACCATGTCCAACCTTTCCTTGAACACCCCCAGGGACAGTGACACCACCATTTCCCTGGGCAACACGTTCCAATAAATATCCTTTCAGGGCTTGGGGTTGAGGGGAGTTGGCTGGGTTTTATTCTGTGTCCCCACCCTCCAACCCTCTTGCTAGAGTATTCTGAGATATAAGAAACATAGCCAACAATTTTCTTCATAGGCTAAGATTCTATACTGTCTGTTCATTCTTCAGAAACTCAGAAAATGTCATTTATGCTGGAGTCATATATCTGTAAGGCTCTACCAAAATTAATATTGTTATCCTTAATAAAATTCTGCTTCCAACCAATCAACCGATGACAAGACAACACCTTCTCTTGGCTCCTTAGATTTCTTTCTTGATTAAAAGTGAAAAAGATACCTTAACAGAAAGGATTTTAGATGTTTTGAAGCCATGTTCAGAGTTCTTTCTAATACCTACTTTGGCTCTAGAAAAGATACTCATTGAAACTAAAGGCTGATTGGTAGTCTACCTGTTACTGTTTGCTTCTCTTCTGAGCACCAAGACTGGTGCAATTACAAAAATTTCAAATGATATTTAGAGAACTCAAAAGCTTAGCTTAGCTCCACCTATGCATGTAGGCTTGAAAAACAGGAGTTTTAGAAGTGTCTTTATTTTACACTCTATATATTTCTGTAAAATAAATACCCGGCACAGAAGCAACAGATAGGAAAGCAATATGGTTTATCACTTACAAAAACAAAACAAAACTAAACAAAAAACTACAAGTTACAAACAAAACTGTTAAAGCCCCTCAAAAAGTAGGAGTGACTCAAATAGATTTAAGTAATTGAATAAATGTACAAATCAGCAGCAGTCTTGCATGACACGGAAGAGAAGCAACTGGCAAGACATATAAGGCGAATTGGTTCACATCCAAAAATTGAAACTGGCTGGTCCTTTCCAAATACCATCAGAGTCACAGAAGCATGTCAATGCCCTGACACTTGGTGCCAGCTATAAAAATTGGACAGAGCACAAACAGTGGTGGAATCCCATAAACGACTGCACAGTAAAAGACTCCTATTAGGCTGGCATTACGTTTTATTATTAATTAGAAATATCTGCAACTCCACACCAGCTGCAGTGGTGAACAGTGTGACACAGAGTGAGAGGAGGATACTGAAACCAAGAGTACAGCAATTAATTAACGAAAGTCTTGCCTATACTGTCTCATGTGACACAGCAGAAATGAAAAAAATGTAAAAATAAACCATCAAAAAGCACATTGATCATTTCAGTTCTTCATCTTTTTTTTTTTTCATATGCTTTTATTATATTCCTAGTGTGAGCACATGCATAAGTATGTGCATTCATGCATGTATATGTAAGTTTGGAAAAAAGTTTTCAAAACAACCAGGCAATTTTCTTTTACAAGAAAAAAGGATTAATTGCCATATTCAGGATTTGATTTGATTCAATTCTATTCTGCCGTAATACTCAAGCAGTTTCTGGTTTGAGAAAGCAGTTGTCCTTCATCTGTTCCCCTTTTACTCAGAACTCCATGCTTTAGAAATATAACTGCACTATCAAGTAAACAAATGCTAACCTTCCATGCTCCTAAGTTTACCTGAAATAATTCTATGAGTTGTGGGAAACAGACAGTTCATGTAGGCTAGAAATGTCTTATTTGAATCCCAAAACCAGAGACTTGGCTTTTGATCTCAAAACTAACTCAAGCTAACTCTTGTTTAGCATGACCAAGTGAATCCCTATTTTCAGTAAAGCAGTAAATTTCAGTAAATAACATGTCTCTGTGGAATATATTCTCAGTGGACAAAAGAGCAGATTCTGGTTGCTGTTTAGGATAAATATAAAATTGTTTTCCACTGTGGAATTTCCCTTTGCAGGTACTTAGCAAAAAATGAAAAAAAGTCAGCTAAAGAAAATGTCAGTGCTAACTTTTCAAGTTATTCTATCTTTGCTACTTTAATATTAGTATGGTCACCAAAGGAACATTAAAGTTATGTTGTAGTTCTGCAACTCCGTAATTCTTTTGACTTCAATTAAACGTCCTCTCCATCGATCAGATGGTATTTAGGTCTGTTGCTTTACTGTAAAACCAAATAAACTCCCAGCTGAGCAGATTCATAGGAGTGGGAAACAGACAAGACTATAATATGCTTTTTCCATAATGAGGGCCACAGCGGAGGTGGAGCAGAACCACCAACCTGGAACCAACTTCCTGGAAGACCAACCAAGACAAACAAATATTTTCTTAATAGAAGTTATGTTAAAATGAGATGAAAAACTGTAAATAGGAGGTGATAAGACATATCTTTCTGTTTTATAAGTGTCATTTTGTAAGCCACTTGAACCAGCCTACGTGCCATCAAAAGAGATGGTTTTTGCCTGCCCTTTTACACTGGCTGCCTCTCCACGCCAGGTTGCCAGTATTAGCAAATCAGCTGCCCTAGTTAAACTTTATGCATTCTTTCCTATGTTTCCAGCTAAATTAGCTTCCTGACAGCATGGACAGCAGCATTGACAGCTCAAAGGGAAAGAAAAGAAACACATAACTGAGGGCAAAATTGGAGAGAATGTATTTGGAAAATATTTCTTGAGAACAAAGGTAAAATGCCCATCTTCCTAATGCTGAAAGTAAACTCATTTATACAGGCTATATAGGACACACAAACCAAACAGTATGTCTCTAGGTAAAGAATATCTTCAAAATATGCCCATAGTCAGTGATTCTTTGTTTTAAGTGCTAAATAAATTAGAATTTTCAATGAGAAGCCCTTCTCTCTCTCTCTTTTTTTTCTCCTCTCTGTTTAAACTCAAAATGATCACTAATTGCCAAAAGTGATTTCTTTGTCTTTTGTCTCCAACAAATCACAAAAGGTACACCCTTGCTGGTTAACTATAATAAATAATTGAAGATCAAACAATTAGAATACTTAAACTAAAATCTTACTGTGTTCCTTCACTGCCGCATTAACATTAACAGTGTTTTTGTTCAGACACATGCTGTCTGTGATGAAAAGCTTAGAGTTGCTATTTTATGGCTTGCACATCAATTCCTTTTACCTAAATGTTTTTCTTCTGAGACCCTACAGCCATCACATACATATGACACACCCTCAACATTACAACACCCAGAAAATGCACGATTTTAAGAAAAATGTATTGAAGATTTTAAAGAAAAATGTATTGAAATGGAAATATAATAGTGAAAATATACAGTGTTACTTCCTTTCTGAAACAGTACTGTTGCTATGGCAATTTTCAAATCTAGTATTTTCATGAGAAAGCTCTCTTTCAATAAAGAGCCTCAATTTTTATCCACCTTCGTATTTGTATGCTCAATTGTATTTCAGAAACAGTGTATGAAAGGTTTAGCTCTGCTTCTGTAAATTTTACTCCCCTCTCTAAGTAGACGTTTCTTAGTATTTAGTTGCATATTCTCAGCGTGTTAGTATCAAATCAAGTTCCATTTTTTTTTCTTCTCGTAGAAATCAGTTGATATTGTCTTAAAAACTTTAGAAGTTTCTATTAACTCTTCTACATGGAAATAAATATAAATGAAGCAAATATATGTGCATTATCAAATGAAAAAAAACAACAAGATGGAATCATTAACACGTTGAAACTATTTTGTCAGAATACAGCTGTCACGTATGTTAACTCACAACTGCAAATAACGTATACATTAAAACTCTCCTGTTGTGATGTTATTGCAGCTTAATAGACCAAAGCAAGCATCTCCTCATAAAGATATTCTTAAAGGTGGCTAATCATTATTTTGTTGATAATTCACTGCAATACCATTCCAAAATATCCAAAAATATCACTTTCAAAAGCTTCACTTCACTCTAATGTGAATGATAAATAATTCAATAGAAATTCCACTGTGGTACAGAAATAATTAACATCTACTTATTGTAAAGAGTTACTAGGTTTCCAATAGCCTGTGCAATAGTTATACTTCAGAGGAAGTGCCAAATCTGTATTAATTTCAATAGCATTCCTTACAATAACGATACAAAATAACTTTTTCTTTTATTGTGGATATACTCTGTAATTCCAATGCAAACCAGCATTGATTAATTGTACCAAAAAATGTTAGTCCTGAAGTGTGGAGATTCAGAATGGCTTTGGTGAACATCATACAAAAAACAGCACTTGACAAAATGATACAAAGTGAAGACGTGTTGTCCCTTTGGGAACAGAAATTCAATTGCCTCCATCTTTTCCTTCCTTCAAAAGTGTAGCAAGCTACCACATAATTCAAAGAAGAGTTCATCAAACATCAGAAGCACCAATATCAAATCTGGTAGTGTAAACAATGGCAGTCATGAAGAGTCTGACTGCAATTATGAAACTGAGTGATAAAAATCCACGTTAGAATAACTCAGCAGGATCAAGTTCTTTAGGTAATTCCTTTACATTAAGTTCAAGAAGAAAAATACTACTTCTCACAGCCAAATTACATTTTTTTTTTCTATTAGGTCTGACAGAGTTACTCTTAACGGCCACACTTCCCAAGGGTTTGTAAAGCAGAAATGTCAGAAATGTATAGCATACACATGACTAGTACGCACACCAAGGACTACTAAAATAAACTTGTTAGAGTTCTGCTTTTCATTATCTCCAGTTTTAAATTCAGAAATGAGCATACAGGGAAATTGCTCACAGCTATCAACTTGAAGGAATATACTGGAAATCAAGAAAAATAAGAGAGAACAAAAGGAGGCAGGGTTTATTTATACTTTCAAATGTACTGTTTTGAATCATCTATTTCCTATACACTACAGTGCAATTAAAAACTAGCATTTTTGCTAGTTGGAGGATTTGGATGGAGGATTAGTTTTGGTAATGCTTTTGTGATGCTTAATTAGTCATGTTTCTATTAAACACAACTCACATTGGCAATCCTAGATAGAGCTTACTGATACAACCAAACATAGGTGTTCAAGTTAGTTCTACCTATATGCAGTATTTTGGTATGTCAAAGTGATTTTAATTGAAATGTGACTAAAAATGGCAGCTGTTGTAACATTATTGCTATGTTAAAGACAGGTTTATAACTTTATACAAAAACTCATGCATATTTCTTCTTACAAATCTATTCTAAGTTTAGAAAAGCATAGCTGAGGTTTTTTCAAGTCAATTTCTGTCAAACAGATACTTCTGAATATTCTGCATAAAAACATTGCCTTTCCTGTTACTAAGCAAAGATTAAATGCTACAGACAGATGGGGAAATTATTTATTTACTTATTTAATTTTGCATCTCTAACCATTCCCTTCCTTTTCCTTCTTTTATCTGGCCTGAGAGTTAACTTTTATTTTTTCCATTTTCATTCACCTTTTTCACTCCTCCTTAGTTTTCTATAGCTTTTGGAAGAGCACATAAATAATAAGGTATTAAGAACTACTCTTGCTCCGCAGCAACTTCTTCCTTTAATTTAAAGCACACTCTGGGACTTGAAAGAAATCTCCTACTCTCTGAATAAGATTTCAGAGTGTCTGAATACTAAATTACTGAAACCTTGGAAGTACAGTATCATACTGATTGAGGGAGACAGTTATGACTCAGAACTATGCCATCTTTTATTTTGATAACATCACAAAATCATAAAACAGAATATTAATATACCATATACGTCATAATAAAATCGTATTTTACTATAACATGCAGATCAAAAAGTAATTATTTTATTTCCTAAAAACAAATAGCTGCAATGAAACATGAAAGACAAAATGATTCAGCATGTTCCTATTAAAATTACATTAAAATTCATTCATTGCTCTGAAAATTTTAATTTTGACAAGATTTATTCCTATCAAAGTTAACTAGCTCTAAAACTTGCCCAAACTCATACATTTTGAGATAGCATGTAACTTTATTAACAGTGAGGAGCTGTAAAAACCAAAATCTTTATATTCATCTAGCTGTAATATTAAAGTCAATGAGCTTTACATGCTTTCAGAATCAATCTTTTAAGGTAATGGCAATTCTCCATTGTTGGATTTTGACATATGTTGTAGCAGTTAATCTTCTGACATTTTATCTTATTAGCTTAAACCACAAAGCACTAGCATGTTCATGGTATTTTTCTAAAAAAAAAAAAAAGTAATCCTTTGTTAGCCATGAGAAACCATCTAAAAAAAACTTCAGAATCATGCTGAATAGCTCACATAGACTATATGCAGCCATCTCATGCAAATGTGATCTTCATTAGAAAATATTTCCTTACTGCTGGAAAAGAAGTTATGATATTGCTACTATGCTGGCTCTTCATCCTCTCATCATAACAATTTTCCTGCCATATTAATGGCAAATATATTATAATTATCTCTTTTCACCTTCAGCTGGAGCAGCACAGAACAGCCCTTAGTCTAATTGCATTTCTAAATTCATAGGAAAACATTCAATCATGATAAAGACTTGTTTTACTGCAAAACCAGTAATGATTCAAACACTTAAGGGTATTGCTACCTCTGTACTTCGCACATGCAGGACTGTAACATCAATGTGTTATGAAATACTAAAACATCTTCTGGACAGCAAGAAGAGTTTGTATCTTCTGATTTCCTTGACTCTGTCGATTATGCCCATCCATTACCATTAAAATAACTACTGACATCTGGTACAACCCAGACACCAGTTCTGTGAAAAGCTCTACATCACCTCGGTAATGTTGGAAGTCTGGTTAGAGGTTACAGAACATCAATTTGTTCTGTTTCCCCTCCTCACCTGGCAGCCCAAGTCTATTCTTTAAAATGGTAATACAATTAATCAGTACAAGAGCTTGGGAATTTAATGTAAAATGAATTTAAAAAATCCAATTTCAGAACTGCCAAATTCATTTAGCACGAGCAACAGCTGAGCTTAAGCCCAGAGAACCCTAGTCCCCAAAGGGTGTTTCTCAAAACCCCCTAAAGCACATATAGAGGGAAACAAAATATTGTTTCTTTGCAGAACATGAACATATCAGCATTTTGAAACAAGGCAATATTCAAATGTACAGGTTAGTGTAGGACAGAACACAAGGTAGTGTAGGGCAGAACGTTAGTGGTGTCAGAACACTCCTTTTGCAAACCAACCTCACTAGCTAACGATCATATCTGTGATTGTACACACAGCAGCTAAAGAGAATCTGGTCCAGATGCATTCTGGACTCAAAAGCTAGACCTTGAAGTAGTCTAACCTTCAAAAATATAATATTTTTTCCATTGAAAAGGACATTTTTTATTTTTATGACCTTGGAGCCTCCCACATACCTAGACATTTTAATTTCTTTATGGAAAACTGTTGTTTCTATTACCTATGCTAATACAAGAATACCACAGACATTCTCCTTCCTCGCCTCAGATGCTAATACAATACAATACGAACAGCAAAGCAACTATATAGGAAATAAAAAGTAACATCTGCTACTCATATCACAAATATGTAACAAGCATACATATCCCTATGTATGCATTGGTTTGCTTTTTACAAGACTAAGAAACAATAATATCTACACATTCAAAAAGTACTAAACAAGATTTGGAAATCTTTTCTTGAAATTTTGCGTAGTGCAACTGCTAGGGTAAAACTTAAGAAACAGATTCAGAAGAAAAATATTGCATTTACTGTTTTAATTCAAAATTGGTGTCATTAATATAGAGGAAGATAATATAGGACAGTTTTCCTCTGTACCTAAAAAGGGTGATAAAAAAGTAGTTGCTTAAATTTAGCCTCTTTTCATTAATATTCCATGTGACAAGTAGTCTCACAATAATTTTAGCAAATAATTTTTCTCTGTAGAATGTGCTCAAGCAATTTATTAACAGTATTTATTATCCATAACATAAGCAGCATTACTACTTCTGTTTAATACAGAGGCCATGTATCATTGATTTCTTTCTCTTCTCCCCTCCCAACTCTTGCCCTCCCTGACTCAAACAGCTTTTAAAACAAGATTTCCTAAGTGTTACACACTTTCAACCATTTATTTTCAGAAAATATGACATTGAAAACAGCCAGGCATAAACACATTATTTGTTTGGTTGTCCAGGTGTAAGTCAGATTGAATAGCAATTCTTTGGGAAAACACCTATTTCCCTTTTCTTCTTCCCTCATTTGCCAAAACACCCGAACCTAAAAAGACTGGGAATAATCTAAACCATAAACTGCTACACTGACACCTTTTATAAGACAGCAGGAATAAGTGGCAAGGGAGCACTATGTTTGCAAATTCTGGAAAGTGTTCGAAGTCTCCCAACAGCACCTGTGGCACAGCGTGTTTTCTTACAATTTTCCTCTGTAGACTGGTAATTGCTACAGTCCTGTGGGAAGGCAGAGCTGAACCCAACTTTTTGAAAAACTTGTAAACACTATCTTCAAGACTGTAAATATCATCAACAACATTCTAGAAGAAATGATGTTTTTATCTTCTGTGCTCTATTCTTGAAGTCTACTTACGGTGGCAGCACTGCATTATAAATGGTGCCCGTGAAGATCATGGAACAGATCCTCCTTAAGGCCATGTTAAGACATATGGAAGACAGGGAGGTGACTGGAGACAGCCAACACGGCTTCACCAAGGCCGAATAGAGCCTGACCCATCTGGTGGGTTTCTATGACAGAGCGACTACATCAGTGGATAAGGGAAAAGCAATTAATGTCATCTACTGGACTTCTGTAAAACCTTTAACACCATCCCACACAACACCCTTGTCTCTAAATTGGAGAGACCTGGATTTGAAGAGTGGACTATTGGTGGATAAGGAATTGACAGGATGGCTACATCCAGAGAGTTGCAGTCAATGGCTCAATGTGGGGTGGAGATTATTGACGAGTGGTGTCCTTCAGAGATCTGTACTGGGACCAGTACTACTTAATACCTTTATTAACTACATAGATACTGGGATCAAGAGCACCCTCAACAGGTTTGCAGATGACACCAAGCTGTGTAGTAGTTGATAGGAAAGAAGGAGGGGATGTCATCCAGACAGACCAGGATAGGCTTGAGAAGTGAGTCCCCTTGAACCTCATAAAGTTCAGCAAAGCCAAGTGAAAGGTTGCTGCACCTGGGATAGGGCAATCCCAAACATCCGTACGGACTTGGGAATGAATGGACTGAGAGTAGTCTTACAGAGAAGGACTTACTGGTACTAGTGGATTCAACATGAGCTGGTAACTTGCAGCCCAGAAAGCCAACCATATCCTGGGCTACATCAAAAAAGGCATGGCCTGCAAGTTGAGGGAGGTGGTCCTCCCTCTCTACTCTGCTTTTGTGAGACCCCACACATAGTATTGCATTCAGCTCTGGGGCCCCCAACACAAGAAGGATCTGTTAGAGAGGGTCCAGAGGAGGACCATAAGGATGGTCAAAGGGCTGGAGCACCTCTCCTAGAAGGACAGGCTGGGAGAGCTGTGGCTGTTCAGCCTGGAGAAGAGAAGGCTAGAGGGAGACCTTGTTGCAGTCTTTCAGCGCATAAAAGGGGCTTGTAAGAAAACAGGGACTCTTTAAAGAGAGACTCTTTATCAGGGAGTGTAGTGACAGGAAAAGAGGTAATAGTTTTAAACTGAAAGAGCATAGACTAGTTGTAAGGAAAAATTCTTCACTACGAGGGTGGTGAGACAACAGGTTGCCCAGAGAAGCTGTGGATGCCCGCTCCCTGTGGATGCCCTCTCCCTTTAACAAGGCCAGGTTGAACAGGACTTTGAGCAACCTGGTCTAGTGGGAGGTGTCCCTGCTCATGACAGCAGAGGGGCTGGATCTTTAAAGCTCCTTTCCAACTCAAAGCATTCCATGGTTCTCTAAATACTATCCTAGAATTGTATCCCAGAATGCCTTCTGGAGATGGAGAGCCATATAGATATTTTGTTCTAAAATTAAATGTACAAGAAATCACAGACATGCAAATATACAATTAGCTTATGTATACTTAACAATAATATGTATAATAAAATTCCTGTGTGTTTGTGTATCTTTGGACACACCAAACGAATAAAGAACCTGAAAAGAGTTTGACTTCTTTGGTTCACGTGACAGAGAATCTTGTATATGTCCATTTTCTAGATGATGGTCATAAACACTTAGTATGTGGTACCTGTCTAATATATCTAACAACAGAAAAAAAATAACACTTCTACCTGTCTTGCTGGAAACAATTAAGAAACCAGAAGACAACTGAATCATCCAGAAATGCCCTGAAATTACCAGGAAAATAACAATTTCTTGGCTCATACTTCTAACTTGCAAATGGCTGTTCCCAAGACACAATACCTATTTCAAAATAACGATCAGGAAACTCTGAGAGCAACTCCAAGAACAAAAAGGAAAAAAAGCATAACAGTATCACAAAAACCATTTTGTATTGTATTTTATCACATTTCAATTGCTTGTGTATTTTATTAGTACTTTTTTTTTTTATTATTTTGATGATCTCTTACATAAAATTAACTATCCAAGGAGTCATTGGAATTACAGTTGTTAAGCATAAGGTATTTTTCTTATTTCCAATATAATAAATGTTGGTTTTAAATATTTTCTGTTCTACCATTTTATCTGTGTTGGGTAAAAAATACAACACATCAGTAATTTCAGGACCAAATCCTGCCTGTAATACCCACTGTGTATGGTATAACATCTCTTTAAATTAAATTAAGGTCTAATCAGAGAGAATAAGGTTGGAACAATCCAGGCTTAAACCTAAATCAGATGACTGCAAAGGGATAGAACCAAGATATCACCTGAAGCTGAAGGACTCTTGTTAGAATCCCAAGCAATGAAGAAGCATATAGAAAATAACCCATACATTCTATATGAAGAACAAAATACAAAGCCAAGGCTAAAATACAACAAAAAGTTGTCAAGTAATGCAAAATGACAGATATTTATCAAGACTGACAATAATACCAACATCCCTCTGATAACTTGGAGAATTTTTTATACCTTCCTGTGCAATTTATACATTCAAGGTATAAATACTTCACCATGCTTAAATTCATCTGACTTAATACGTGTAGAATATCCTGACTTCAAATTACCAGCACCTCCAGCTGATGCATACTCTGTCAAATAAAATTTATTTAATTACCATAAAGATAGACATGTGAGTGACTTTAATTCTAGCCACCTGTCTTGCACAGTCCTCTCAGAAATAAACAGATTTAACTTTCAAAGGGTCCAGCTTTTTTTTTTTGTCCTCTTTTTTGAAGTTTTGAGCTCATCTGTTTTATGTAACGTAACTGCAATAATATTGCCTCCGAGTCAGCTCTGCAATAATTCACTTTTCGTACAGTAATAATTGAGCAAACAGAAAGTTCTACCAGAGGCATTCTTTTCTATTATTTATTGTAATTTTTTCATAATTTAGTGAGAAACAATCCAAAACCAACATTTTTATCCTTTTATATTAAATTAATTTACAATGCTAGAAGCGAGAATGAAAACAGAAAAAACACCAGCAGAAACAGCACGTTAATAAAGACAGATTTCCTCAAAGTTTTTTTTATTATTGTTATTATTATTATTTTTGTTTTACTTAAACTTAATTCATACAAGAATTTTTTCTAGTTCTGTCAGGTCTAGGTTGTCTCTATTTGTTTCCCATAGCTTAGACAAAGTGAAAAAGTTATGAATCACTGCTCAAAAAACTTATTTTCCAGTCTGTTCACTAGCTTTGTTGCTCTACTCTGGACTGGACTGAAGCCTATTCACTGCATCTCTTTGAGCCCAGCCATTCCGCCAGTTCTTCACACGGTGAGCTGTGCACCTGTCCGAGTGATGAGCAGCCAGTTTCTCCACAATAGGAAATACTGTGGGAGATGGTGTCAAATGCTTTACTAAAATCCAGGTAAACATCCACAGTCTTTTGTTCATCTACTAAACTGGTCATCTTGTCATAGAAGGAGCTCAGGTTAGTCAGGCAGGACCTGCCATTTATAAACCCATTCTGGCTGCTTCTGATCACTCAATTTTGTGATGGCACCCCAGATGTTCTGCTCCATAACCTTCCCTGGGACTGAGGTCAGACTGACAGACCTGTAATTCCTTGGATCCTCCTTCTTGCCCGTTACAGAATATAACATCTTTTTAAACTCCAGCAAATCTGATGAGTATATTTTATTCTAAATATCAGTATCTCTTTGGTATGGAAAATGCCAACCTCCAGAAGTTGTAAAGATCTTAGAGAAATATTAAAATAGTAACAAAATAAAAAATTAATTAACACCCTCCCCCCCCCCCAAAAAAAAAAGAAAGAATTAAAACAAACAAAATACATTGCTTCCTCTCCCTTTACTCCATCTCACCCCCACACCTGGTTCAGAGTCTCTGTAGTGAGCCATATACAACAGCTGTTGATGATCTGCAAAATTCCTTTTGAGATCAACAGGACTTGTCTCTCGAGATTAGGCTTAGTGTGAGGAATTCACAGTTGTGGAAGTGTAAGTACAGCTGAAAGTTTGCTCTAATTTCTAAGAGCAACATGTGGCCTTTCTTCTTTCATGCCTTAACCACAGAGCTGCATTAAAATGGGTAATGGTCCTGTTTTTACCAGAGGTGGCACACAGCACTTCACCACCTGAGTGTAAAACTTATAGCTTAGATGCCTAACACGAAACACAAAATAATGAAATAACAGGCTGTCATGCTCACATTGCAGAAATAACATTTTTTGCAATAATTTTCAGGCAGTGCTAACCTTCCATATTTTTCCATATAACACAATTAGAGGACAAATTAGCTAATATTGTTTTTTAAAGCCAATCAATTAGCTGGAATTTAAACATCATTGCATATCTTACTCTTGAGATATGGAATTACAATACTATTGCAGTTAAAAAGAAAGATGATCTGTTGAGGTTAATATACTGTTGTGTCCGTAACTGTGGTAATGTAAGTTGGAACAGGTTTATTTTGTAGCTTTGATCTAGCAGCTTCCAACGGGTTTTCAGTTTATGGGAAGAAAAGATTTGCCACTTAATTGAAACACACTTTAATATAAACAGGACCATAAATAGGAGGACAACTGTAAGCTTTCCCAAGCGAAAGACCTTTGAAATTCAACAATGAAATTTAGTGACTCAATCTTTTGCTTTCAGCATTTAGTCCTCTAAGAAGTGTGCCTTGCTATTCTATTTTTTTTCTGCACAGTGAAGTGGTTTCAGTATACCAGATAAACAGTCATTAAAATTTAAAATTTTGTCTAGCCCAGCAGCAAGAGGTACAAATTAAAATTGTGTTTAATATTGTAGACTATGTATGATATTTCTGGACAGGAGATAATTTACACCTTTATTCTGCTTAGTTACTGGTTAGCTCATATATTTGCTCCCTTGGCAATGCTCACCTGAAAGTAATATCTGATTCAGATACAAGATATTAAATTTCTGACATTAAAAAGAAAATAGTCTACTGAGGGTTCAATCAATTATTTCACAACACATTATCAGTGTAACCTGGCAGAAGATCTTTTTGACTGATACAAATTTGTCAATCAGGCTTCTGTAAGCTATATGGATTTCTAACCTGCAAAAAATATGCAAATCAAGAAAGGTACCAGAAAATAAAAAATGATCATCTTCTGAACTTATTATAACACTAGTTTTTTGGTGGTCATGGCCTATTTATTTATTTATTTATTTATTGCATTATCTTTTCAACCATATAGGCAGTAGAAAAGCCATTTATTTTAAATCAAGAGTCCATATGCTTTCACTCACATACCAACACCTCCGGTGACTGTTAGTATATCATACTAAAAACAATTGAAATAACCAGCTGGTAAGAAATATGTGCCTTTCTCTGCTAGAGCAGTTCATACAGACTGTCGTTCTGTTTTAGATGTCCTAATCTAGTCAACTGAACACATCTGCAAATTTTCTGAGGTAAGAATGGAGTATCAACATTCAGACCTCTCCTGCTTATGGCCTCTCCCATCACTATTCTGATTCAGCAGAGTTATTCCACACAAAAGAACTCGTGCAAAAACCTTACTGTATTATTGCAGCCACTTCAATTCAACTGCAAATTGCAAAGGGCCTTGAGCTAGGGTATGTAAACCACAGATCATCCAGAAGGGTAGGTAACCTATTAAATCAGACTCTGAGAATAGTTTGGTGTAAATAACCTCCATAACATATCATAACCCTAAAAAGAATCCTCCCTGCCTCAATGACAAAAATATCTAATCAAAAAAGTGCCAAGAGACAGTAAATGCATGGAGAGAGAAAAGAAGATTTAGACAAGTCTAAAAGTGAGTATCATGTCCTTTTTGCACACCCCAAATCAAGGAGATCTGCCCTTTGCATGTATGGGATAACAGGTAAACTTACTGCCCACTATGTTTCCCTTCTTTACCATTTCCTGAGGTCTATCTAGCCTCACCATTCGAGCACTCAGAAAACTTATTTCCCTGGGCTTAGTTACTTGCTGTTATCAAAACCACTTGGCTAAAATGCTGTAGCAACAGCAAATAGATTTCAGCACTCAGGTTGAGGTTCTTGTCTCCTTCTTACCCTGCTCCCTCACCTGTCCTCAGAAGCAGCAGCAGTCAACAATACAGCAGAGTCTCTCAAAAGTCTGACACACATAAATCTGACTGATTATTGGAGCCACAGAGTAGTTTTATAGCTGTGCCCATTCACCTGTCCTGACAGCTACACCAGCTGAAGCAGTGAAAACCTCTTCCTGGAACAGTGAGAAACCCAATGCTTGGAGCAGTGTATTTCATGAAGGAAATTTCTTCCATAAAGGAGCTGAAACACTTTCCCGAAGTGAAGAAATACTCAGTTTCAAGGAAATTTTCTAAGGAAAAGTAACATATGAGGAGAATTAAGAATAGGTCTCATTTTTCTCCTTTTGTTACTTCACCACATCACATTATGCAAATAAATTTCTTAGGGCCATCCTTCTGGTGCACTCAAACTTTTAAAGAGAAAAACATAAGTCAACTGAGTGAGCATATATTATGCTTTTTAACATATTTGACAAATGTGATTTTTCTTCTAACTTGACTATGACAATACATGTAAATGAGAAATTAAAGGACAAAAATTCTTTATTCTTTTTTATAAACACCCACTTTATATGTAAGATTTCTGACAATTGAGAGTTAATTATTTTCCCTGGCAATAAGTTTTAAGAATATTTACATCTCACTCTAGTAACTAAGTACTAAATCACTTAACAAAGGAAGCATCATCTTATGTTCTAAAAGAAAAATAACATTGATTATGATTTTTTTCTAATTTTAGGGAAGTTCGGAGAAGAACTGAAGAGTGCCAGAAACAGAATACATACATTGCTATATCCACTCCTAGATAGATTCAGCATCAATCCATTTACTGGTTTTATAATTAAGATTATCCAAACTAAAACAGATAAAACGTCTGAAAAAAGTAGCAACATTGACATTGCTTTCTTGCTGATTTCCTGACCGCTTTGATATCCAGTTCAGATGAACAGCTGGGACACTGCCTTCCCCATTGAGAATCATCAGCTAAAACTCTCTGTGAATATATTCAGCACCATGAAGTAACTTTACTCTACACAGCTGCTCCATTTTATAGCTTTTCTCTTTCTGTGTAATGCCCCCCTTCCCCCACACTGAAACCGCCTGTTCCCCTTCCTCACATCCTTTTCTATATCAAAGCACATCATGATATAGAAACAACACTGAAATTGCCATTGCTGTTTGAATCAAGTAAAATCAGTCTCAAAAGATAGCAAGAATACCACTATATCAAAATTATAAGATACTTCTTGACCACATGCTGTGGTGTTAAGCAGTCTTTTTAATAAAACTTACTTCTCAGAGAAGGAGAAAGAAATCATAAAGCAGCAAACCCAATTCAGATGATAAACTGTAGCAATATAAAACTAATATAACTAAACATTTTCAGAACTGATATGAAGAATTATTTTCAGAAAGCATTTGAAAGGGTTACCTATTTGTGCATCTTTCAGGACTTAAAGCTTCAAACAAATACACATTTATATCTGTGCACAAGGGATCTCACTGATTTCACCAATTTTATCTATTTTTATGTGATTATATATTACATATTCTTTGAACCAACAACGTCCTTATCTACAAGGCCTTCTACAGCAGCACATTAATCATAACGTAGTTGAGAGGTAAGGCATTAAGCTATACTGGCTATTTATGTCACTGGAGTATTGCATCTATCATATCTATCTATGGTTCATAAAATAAAAATAGAAAACACACCAGAAAACCTGACTGAACATAGATACAATCTTTGTCTTGTTCTTCAGAGGCACATTTGTACACACTACACATTGATACATTGTCAGATTTACCAGAAGCTCCCTTATCATATTATGAACTGCTCCTTTCCCATCCATCCAATTAATTCAACTAGAAATAGAGGTATCAACACAAAACCTTTTTTTTTTTTAAACCAAAATATGTGAATATATGGTCTTACTAGCAAACTAGGAGCTTAATGTGAATGGACCTAATTAGAAGTATTGTAGACTGCAGGCAGTCTCAACGCAGAACTATGCTAGCATTTCCTACTCTGCTTTCCTGAAAGCATCAATCAGATAACACACTACACAAAGGTAAATTCAATTCAAAAAAGTATTAGTTCAAGCAAAAAATCATCTTTCATATCTCAGTGATGACTCCTGAGGAAATCATTATTTTAGGTGTAAGAGTAATGGATTAAGAGAAAAAGCCTTGAAGGCCAAAGGCTGTGAGGTTAGATTCTGTGTATAAGGAAAAAATACTGAATTTTAATTTATGCTACTCTGAAAAATACTTGTACTACTGTCAACATTTATGCCTAACTTTCACCTTTCAATCTCCCCATCAGTTTCTAGCAATCAGTCACTTAAAAACGTGTAATTATTTTTATTCTCTGTGGTCCCTTCTCCGTCACTTCATCTTTTTCTTTTTGCTGTCTGGTTTTCCTCACTTAGACACGTGACTCAGGAGCTCCTGGAAGGATCTTTATGAAGTTTTCTCAAGAAATAGCAGGGATTTCAGTTTCTTACTATTAAAGCATATTAATGTTTTACCATTTGTATATTTAAATAATAATAATTAAAAATTAGTCTACAGAACGATTGACTGTATGTCCGGAGACTATATGATCAGATTACAAATCACAAAAATGGTCAAGGCAGGAAGGGATCTCTAGGGATCATCTGACCCAATCCCACTGGAGCAGGTTGCTCCAAGCATGTCCAGCTGGGTTTTGTAGACCTCCAAGAATGGAGATTCCACAATCCCTTTGGATATCATGTTTCACTATATGACTACACTCAGCATGTTTTGTTTTTCTTTATGGAATCTCCCATGTTTCAGTTTGCACCCATTACCCTTTGTCCTGTCTCTGGAAACCCCTGAGAAGAGCCTAGCTCTTTCTTCCTCCCCCCACCATAAGTGCCATACCCACTAAGCATTAACTGACCATGAGGTAAGTACTAGAAAATTAATTATTATTGAATAATTATTAGTGACGTCCATTGAACTGAGCAAGAATATTACAGATACTCTTCTCTATTTTCAGATTCATCATCTAATCCATACACCATCTCATAAAATTAAGTGTGCTGGGCAATTATATGTAAATTATGTTTGAGATCAAGTTAGAAAATTTTATTCTCTCAAAGAACCTGTGCTGCTCAGTAAATGAGAAGAGTCAGGAACATGTATCTATCTCAGCTTCCTACTGTTGAGAAAACAGCTGTCTGGAAACCTTAAAAATAGCTGAACAATTTTAAAGTATTGATAGGAATAGAAGAAACAAGAACACCTTGAGTGCCGTTCATGTACCTTGGTTTAGGTAGTGTGAGAAGACATGGGTACTGCCCATATTAAACATTCCTAGACATAACTTAAGGTACTGCATATTTTTCTTATTATTAACACCAGAACTCCTGAATCTAAATGAAAACTACCTAGATCATACGTTAAGCGTGCATGAAGTTAGTAAAAGAAATGCTACACATTCCAAGCCCAAGTTATTAATGTAGCTTCATTTATATTATGCTGTCATACTTTTAGTCTTTATCAGTCAACACTGTAGATTATTTCAGATACATTTGGAAATCTGTGAAAACAGAACAGAAGCACTCTTTAGCTACTGTTTGAATAGGTGTCATATGCAGTATTCTTTGTCAAACTTCAGTGATAAAATAATTGAGTAAATACATCTACAGACTTAATATAAAATCACTGTATTCTTAAAATAATGGGATAAATCCACACTAATTTCAAATTTATACCCAATATTATATAAGCTGTATAAAATGTCACATATGATTATTGCTGGAAAGGCAAACCAGAGGAGTACTTAACACAGTTGAGAGTTCATATCCCTAGAAGTAAGAAAACAGAAAGTAAAATTCATTTCCCATATGCTTCTGCATCAAATCAGGCCTCACGGGGACACATGATGTATTTAAATTAGACAATAAAAATCAGCACATAATTATGCAAGTCTTAGAAGTAACTGGCTTGGACCCTTGCAAATTCTCCAGAAAGTGTTCTAAAAGTGTGAATCACCTCAAATATTACATTGTTGTCAGTTCAGACAAATGATGTATACAAATACATGCTTATATAAACAAGCTCCGTATTTATAGTGCAACCATTTAATATAATTACATCATCAGGTAATTAGAACGTGCAATTATGTAAGTCTCACCTTCTCCCTCTGCTAATGAATGAATTTCTAAGTATCAGGGAAAGATTTATCTTTATTAGTGACATTCGATCCAATTGTTTCTGAACATGCAAAGAAAAAGAAACACCTAAAAATGTGAGAACTGAACTGAGGAGTTTATTTTTTTCATTGTCTGGTGACAGAATTCTTCATCAAAACATTGCTTTATAACTATTGCCTAGAAATAGTAGGTTAAAACGGAGCAGTAACATTTCAGCACTCATAACGGCTTTTTTTCACATTATACGAGTCCATGCAACTTCATAAAGAACAAGATAGAAACTGCAGATGTAACTCCATATATCATATTTATGCGTAACTTCTGTGAACTCCATAAACCTAAGTATTCAAACTTTATTCCAAAAGACCTGGGAGACAGTGATCTTTAATCAGAAATTACCTTTCTGTTTTACTTCCTAGGATCTAGATCCAGCCTTACATGAGAAAAAAAAAATCTGACTTCATGTGGAAAACAAACTGTTAATTGGAAAAATGTACTGTAGCTGAAAGCAGTTAAAGTCTTTCCTGTGCTGGGGCAGGGCTTGAGGAAGACACCTGCTGGGAAGCTGTTTAGATACAGATATAGGTATCTCTTTATAGACATACTTCCAAAGCCATTAGTTAGGATGCAAAAAATTCTTCCTTACATAATTCTTCTGCAATGGTCATCATGCTATTATCTCTGCTACTTTGGGCAAAGTTCTTTTTTCTCTAATTACTTATTTCTTCTCTAGTATAAATGATGTTTCAGGTTTCCTGGTTCTCCTTTTGATTGAACGAGTTACCAAGTTTTTACAATGCGACTAATGATATGGACCACTGTGTTATGATTATTGCCAATATTGTCCTTCCTAACGAATCAAATTAATTTACTCATTATCACAGCTGAGCATTCTCAGATTATTCTCAGATTTTTTTTATGTCATTCAATTTTTTATTTTTATTTTTTTAATTAAAAGTTTTACATAAGAAACAAAGCATATTTGACTTTGCAACTGTAGAACAGTTCATGAACATGGATGTAGCTTTTTAGTGACAGTCAGCCTTAGTGCCAGAGACAGATCAGGGACACATTTAACTTGCTAGCATATTTGTAGCCATAGTACCTACTAATTTATTCTCCCATACTTTGTTTACAACTTTTATTGCTATTGTCCATTCATTTTGTATGACACTCATCATCAGAAAAAAAAATATAAATCAGTTGCTAATGAAGAAGCTAAAGTTTATGGAAGTTCGTGTTTTCTTCTGCACATATGTCCCCCTCCACTAATGTTGAGTTTCTACAAAAGCATCATTTATCATTTGAGAACAATGCCAAGTCTCCAGAAAAAGCTGCAGTCACCATATAATGTTCATACATTGTATTACTGGGTAACCAAAAAAACTACACATTTCACATAACTTACGCTTTCCGGCACTTAAAGCATTTGCTGTTATTGAAGTCCCTATTCTAGTAAAAAAAATAAAAAAATAAAATATGATGCTCTGATCACTAAGAACACACACTAGTGAAAAGATGCATCCTTTTAAATTAGCTGTAGTTAATCACTATGTTTCAAATAAGTGATAATTTAATGAAAGGGAAGAAGATGCAGACCTTCAATGGCCACTTTACTGTAGCTCTTAAAAAATTACAAGAAAAAATTGTCTTTCCCAATAATGATTTCTAAACAAAGCAGTATTCAGCAGTATTCTGTTTACTTAAACAGAACTCTCCTTATTGCAGTAGGAAAAAAAAAAAGGAGCTTTCCTGCTACGGGGCGGGGGGGGGAAGAGGACACCTCTTCCAGCTTTTAGAAAGATAGCAATCAGACTCCATTCAGGAGAAGGGCACTGAAAATCCACTTCTGCTTGTGAATTATAAGATTTCTTCTGGAGGCTTAAAAATGGCATAAAGAGGCTGACAGAAACAGTGATAGGCAGATAGCCCATGAAGACAAGCAAGTCTGTTCACACAGAGGCATATCATCATGCAGATGCACATAAGAAACAAAAATTAAAAAAAAAAAATCCACTATCAAAATATTTGGTTCTATAATCACCAAAAGTCCATAATTTTTGTGCTACTGCTGGACAGGTATGTGTAAATCTTTTGGAAGCAAAAGACAGCAGAACTGCTGCTTTTTTTGCCTCAGCATACCAATGTTTCTTTTAAAATATAACAACATTTTTTCTTGTACAGCTAAGATTAGTGAATAGAATGAGGTTTGCTCTTTGGAAATTAAATTGCAAGTATGGGTTAGTTTCTACCCTTCCTACCTAAAATGATATTTAGGTACCAAAAACCTGGAAAGAAGAATTTAAAATTTAATCTCACATCTCAATTTAAGTGCATAAAAAAATCTTTAGAAAAAAAAAAAAGGTTTACAGTTCAAAGCAATTGTTTACATGGTGGATTTTTAAGTACTTTGTTATTTATTCATGGGGAAAAGGACTTGTCCCCATTTATTTTTCTGTTTGTCTACAGTTGTGAGTGATTCTTATGTGGAAATTGAAAACAAAACAAAACAAAGATACTAGTTGGAAAGATAAGTAGGTCTGCAAAGCTCCATTAAATTTAAGAAAGATGCTTTTGACCTAACTTTTTTTTAAGAATCTCTATTTTGACAGATAACCCATTTTTCAATGATCACGTAAAAAAAAAAATCACAGACAAACCTTCTGCAAATACCTGGTAATTCAATTGTTTAAATGCTAGTACCAACAAACAACCTAATCTACAGAATATTAAAAAAAAATGGCCAGTATTGAAGATTAACTGTTCAGCAGAGAACTATCTTCTGCACAAATCTGCTCTCCAGGTTCACACCTACCAGAAGTCAGAAATCCACGGAGACTTAAGGTGTATTAGCATAAAATGCAATTAGTATAAAGAAATCTCACTATTAAAAATGTGGTTCAGATTTTGCTTCTATTCAATGCCACAACTATAGATTTTAGACTCCACCATAATGGAATTTAGCAGCAGTTCAGTAATATAATCAGAACTATGGATTAATACAGTAGTGCCAAAAAAAATAGTAGTATTACATATATATATTACATACTCTACATAATCACTTACAAGTACGATTTTTCAAATGATGTTTTTCATAAATAAAGAATAGAGCCTTCAGCGACAGGAATTTCCAGTTTTGAATTCAATGTCAACATAAAAATCATCTACTGTCAAGGAGTTCTGTATGAAAGGGTCCTGCCTTCCAACTAGCCAGCCAACCTTATATTTAAGGCATCTAAGAACTCACGCAGACATGCACACATTCCTCTCAATAGCAATGAGGATGGCACAAAGAAAGTATAACAACATATTTTAATAGCACCATCTTAACTGGTTATTCTTTCTTCTCCGGATTCTCCAGAACACCAAATGCAAACAACATTCTCTCTCTCTCTCTTTCTTTTTAAAGATTTTTGGTTTTCAGAGGAACCAACTGTCTGAAAACTGTCCAGCCATTTGCTATGATTTTTTTAATCATTATTTCTTTTTATTATTGTCAACAAGCTCTGTTGCAATAATCAGCCAAATACCAGATTAACATTTTTCACATATTTGAAAGTAATGAAGGAAAACTAATTCAGTTAAGCTACAGAGAGTAAACCAGACACAATTTATATAACCTCTCTAAATATCAGAACTGAATAATAAACACTAATCCCTGTCAAGTGCTCAATTCTAGATTGTAACATGGCAGAGTAATTCACTTTTATGTGATAAAAAACAACAACAAAAACTAAAAGCCCATTTCAGCAGTTTCCTTTCTGTTCATTTTTGAAGCAAGACCCCATTTCAAGTGTAATATATGCTGAAAAATGTCAGATGGAATCACAGTGTAACTCACCTTAGATATCTACAACAATTGCCACAAAAACACTTAAGGGTTAGTAGTAGAATCAGTTCTTTTCCAAAACAATTTCAGTGTTGTTGAATAGATACATACTGGGGGGGGAAAATACCACTTTGGATAACTGACATGCCTCCGAACAGAAGCACTTGACTTACCTGCCACTGTTTCATGAGCTCCCGAACTGTTTTGGCATCCTCTAGTATCTTTTCTTTGTGTGTTGCATCCTGCAGGACATTAGCAGTTGTTTCAGCTTCTGTAAGCCATGCAAGGAACTTTTCGAGATCCAGGTAGAATACCTGCAACATCAGTAGGGCTGATTCCAATGCAGCTTCACGCTCACTAACCCTGTGCAAGTACAAAGAGTCAAATGCAGCACTCACAGGAATAAAACAAATCTCAATTGTTAAATCACAATATAACAAAGACACTCCATGTATTTTTCACATACCAATCAAGGTAAGAATTTGCAGATAGGTTAGCTACAATGATACAACTTGCATTGTATGTTTGGCAGGTGGGGTTCTTTTTTAAATTAAAAAAAAAAGTCTTTTCTCCTGAGAAGATAAACTAAAAATCAAGGAAACAAATCAATAGCTGCTTAATTGTTTGAAAGAACTATACCTGAAAAATACACAATAAAAAAAAAAATCAGAAATAATTCCCTACTGTTTTTATCAAAGATTGTTTACTTATTTGTCATGAAGAGTACTGTGGGAAAATCTGTTTATTTTTAGAAAGCACAAAATAGGTCCTGGACCCTAATTAGCATTATAAATTTAATTGTTAGTTTTGATGACTTGAAGACTGTTGAAATTGCACTGAAAATGACTACTGTTTTTTCATTTAAAAAAATGAATCATAGAATGGTTTAGGTTGGAAGAGACCCTAAAGATCATCTAGTTCCAACCCCCCAAATATGAATGAGATATAAATTACAAGATCTCTATCAGTTACGTGATAAAAGACAGTTTTTAAGTACAAAGACTATATTACTGTATTATCTTTGGGGAAGAGCTAAATCATAAATTGGGAAAGAACCTTAAAGGCCCAAGCAATCCTGGTGCTGAAAAAAAAAACTTGAAGTGTATTTGTGTTGTATCAGCCTTCATGTGCAGTGTAGGTGTTCTATATGTACTCACCAAATTTTTTACATTAAACTTGAGCTAAATATAGATTTAGAGAAGCGAACAGGTAAGTATGACATAGCGTTCACTACCACAAACTTATCAAGGCTACTTAGCTGTTGTATTACATGCAGTAATTGTTCAGTACGATGAATGATTAAATTTTGAAGCTCAGAAAATACCTAGTAAAAATACCTAGTAAAATACCTAGTAAAGTTATCTAATAATTTACATTAGTTCAAGTGGAATGAATGCGATCTGATACACACCAAACTTTTTACTCTACAAACATATGGTGATCTGGCTATCTGCACATATAATCATAGAATCATACAATGGTTTGACTTGGAAGGGACCTTAAAGATCATCTAATCATCATCTAATTAGATTATCTAAAGATCATCTAATTCCAACTCCCCTGCCATGGGCAGGGACATCTTCCACCAAAACAGGTTGCTCAAAGCCCATCCAACCTAGCCTGAAAGACTCCCAGGAATGGGGCAACCACAACTTCTCCCTCATCCTGCTGGCCACACTTCTTTGATGCAGCCCAGGATACGGTTGGCTTTCTGCGCTGCAAGCGCACAGTGTCAATTCATGTTGAGCTTCTCATCAGCCAACACTCCAGGTCCTTCTCCTGCTCTCAATCTATTTTCTGCCCAGCCTGTATTTGTGCTTGGGATTGCCCCATGCCAGATGCAGGACCTCGTACTTGGTCTTGTTGAACCTCATGAGGTTCACATGGGCCCACCTCTCAAGCCTGTCCAAGTTCCAAGTCCCTCTGGATGGCATCCCTTCCCTCCAGTGTGTCAGTCTTACCACACAGCTCGGTGTCATCCACAGACTTGCTGAGGGTTCACTCAATCTCACTGTAGATGCCACCAACAAAGATGCTAAACAATGCCAGTCCCAATACTGACTCCTGATGAACACCACTCATTACTGATCTCCACTTGGACATTGAACCGTTGACTTCAACTCTTTGAGTGCAACAATCCAGCCAATTCTTTACCTGTTGAGCGGTCCATTCATCAAATCCATGTCTCTCCATTTTCGAGACAAGGATATCATGTGGGACAGCAGTGTCAAATGCTTTGCACAAGTCCAGGTAGATGATGTCAGTTGCTCTTCCCCTAACTACAAATGCCATAACCCTGTTGTAGAAAGCCACCAGATTTGTGCCCTAAATGAAGCCATGTCGGCTGTCACCAATCATTTCCTTATTTTCCACATGCCTTAGCATAGTTTCCAGGATGAAACCTCCATGATTTTGCCTGGCACAGAGGTGAGACTGACTGGCCTGTATTCTTCCCTGGGTCTCCCTTTTTCCCCTTTTTAAAAATGGGGGTTATGTTTCTCCTCTTCCAGGCAGGGGGATATTCACCGGATTGACATCACTTCTCAAACATTATGGTTAGTGGCTTAGCAACTACATCTGCCAGTTCCCTCAGGACCCATGGATTTGTGCACCTTTAGGTTCCTTAGCTGGTCTCAAACCTGATCTCCTACAGTGGGTGGTTCATCATCCTCCCAGTCCCTGCTTTTGCCTTCTGGGGCTTGGGCTATGTGGCTAGATAGATTTACTGTGTAGTTTTATAGTTAGACAGAGACTAAGATACTAGAGTTTATCAGATATAAAATTTCTAATTTATCATAATTAAATAATGGTAATTGATCATAAATTTATCAGATGAGGCCAAGAAATTTCTAAGTACTAATCTCTTTCAAATCCTGTTTGCTGTCCTAATAGGTTGTACCCCCTGAGAAGTAATGAAATCATCCTAAAGCCTAATGTATTAGCTGATGTAAGAAAATAAACAAAAGACACAAAATTTACCACGTTACTAAGAGCATGTTTTTCTGACAAGCATATATGTAAGTTGCAACAGAAAATGGTAGGAACAGAAAAATTCAGGCAGAGTACAGGAGAGTACAATCGCTTCATTTCATTAAAACAAACAACCCTCCCTAAGGTTTCTCACAACAGCTACCATATTTCTGTCATATTTTTCATCCTTCAGCATCTCACTTTTCCCAAACATCTTGTGAGAAAAGTAATTTATGCTTGGATTTTTTTATTTTTTGATTCAAAAACTGAGAAAGCTATTGAATGTCTCACTTCAAGGTATAAAGTCATCCACTGATTCTTCAAAACTTGAAACATTGACTGGACTTTGATCTCAGATTCACCTGTCCCCACTACAAGAATTGTCTACATGAGAAGTGTCTTCCAGCCTGCTACAGAGTCACCTGTATTAGAACGTGTCCCCAGGGGCTGAATGAGAAACACTCAGCTTTAGAATAGTGAAAGGTATCTCTTTCCCAACTTTATTGTCTATGGACTTAGAGCAGGCTTGTGGTTAGGACACTGTTTACATGTAAAACAACTGCAATAAAAAAGTCTACTGTTCTTTTATTTAGCTAAAAAAATAATTTCATAGATGTCGTAGCTATCTATACTAGCAATATACATTAAATCAGCATAAACACAGAAAGAAAAGAAAAAACAGAAAAAGAAAATCTACCTGGAAAATGCTGTTTTGAGTTATCTATTTATCATTTTTAGTTCAAAAATTGCATCTCATTTATTTTATAGAATTTGGAAATGGAGTAAACATACATAAAGCAAAAATATTTTATCCAGTTCTTCAGAGCACAATTCTATTTTAAGAATAGAATTATAGTGTTATGCTAATTAAATTTGCAGTGTGCAACACGATAGATAATATCTGTGCCCAAAAGCCTTTGCAGAATTGGGCAAAACACTTTCTTAACACTCAGTTCTTCAAAATATTAAAGGCACATTTTTCAACTACTATCGACCTGAAATCCTGTAAATACATGGCAATTACACAATGTGAAATAAAAAAAAAGCTTAGGTTTATTTGTGTGTATTGTTAATTTTAAACATGTATCCTGAGAAGTAGGATCCAGAGCTACTTTCATCCACTTGTATATACAAGAATACAAACACAGATATGAAAATTATGTTGAAAGTGAGAGCCATTAGAAGCATTGCTCAAAATCAGAGTTTATCTTTTATAGAAAAATCCAGACTAGATGAAAAATATTACATGATATTTTATTGATATGGGTAAAGAAAAAGGTTTTCATTAGCAAGAATCTTCTGACACTTCTATTCTATGATGCACAGAAATCTTATAGCAAATAATTCTTTCAGCCTACAAAAACATGTTCCTTATTTATAAACGTACTAATACACCTAACAGAAAATATCTAGTACTTTGCATTTTGAATTTTGCAACATCTAGCATGCAACAAACATTTAACTACATTGACAACCCTACAGCATATCAATAAGCTTCACTCGTCTTTCTAATTTCTTCAAAATTATGAGGTTAGAATATAGAAAAGGAGGTCTGAAAGTAACGAGTAAAGCTGAGTATCAAATCCATAATGTGATGATTTGCACAAAATTATAGTGGAGACAAAAATCATAGAATCATAAAGGTTGGAAAAGCCCTCCAAAATCATCTGGTCCAACCATCCCCCTACTACCAATGTCACCCACTAAACCATGTCCCTAAGTACCACGTCCAACCTTTCCTTAAACACCCCCAGGGATGGTGACTCCACCATCTCACTGTGCAACCTGTTCCAATACATATATTGAACAAGAAATTATTGCACAAAAACAAAACACAAATGTTTTCTTTTTAGTCTGTATCATCAAAGCATGTTTAATTTCATAGTGAGCACAAGCTGTATGAAAAGAACATGGAATCACAGAATCTTCTAAAGTAAGCATGAAAACTTTTTCACTGTAAATGAAACCCTGCATAGTATGAACACTACAAAATGCTGCTGAAATACTGTAAAATAATCATAACAATAATGATTTTTAACCAAATGAACCTTCCTTTCTCTATTCTATATAAAAATATCAAATTCCTGGAAGAAATACTGAAGGTGGGATTCACCTTATTTGCATCTAGACACTCAAAAGATAAGCAACTACACTCCCTCTGCAAAACAGAGGGAAGTATTTCTGGATTTTAATTCAGCCCCCTCCTTGTCTGTCTGTACAGATCTGTTGAACTATATTGAAGGTCAATTTTTGTTCTCTTGACTACAGTGGTAGGTTACAAGACTAACTTACTTTAGACGTCTAAATTTTACACAATTAAAGGTATGTGAGATGATCCCCAACCTAGTCTGGGGACCAATTTTCAGGCACTAGTGACATCAGTGGCAGAGAACTGAGCAACTCTGGTTGTCATATGAGTTTTTTACAGGACAGAAATTATGGTGCTCTTGTAAGAATGTATTAGCTGAAGGCTTCAAGTTGAGCGGAAGATGAGGACATGGCAGAGGAAGTGAGTCACACAAAGTGCGTAAGCATGAACATTTATATTCACAGGAAGAGGTTAACAAGGGTTTAGAAAAAAATACCAGCCTCTACTGCAAGAAACTGCTGTGATTCTGAGAACTTTTAAAGCTCATACTTTGAAACACAGCTGTTTACAAATGTCTGGGAAGATAAACAGGTAAAAATGAAGTTGTCTGAAGTCTGTGTGATCTTTAAGTTTGTAAGCAAGCTACAGTACTTTCAACTACAGTCAGCATCTGTACTGTGATATACTTACAAACAAATATATACAGCAAAATAAAAAAAATAAAAACTGAACCTCTTGTTATGGAATCTAAAAAGAGGAAAAAGTGCTGAGGTATGGGAATTATGGTGTCATTTAAATATACTGGAAGAGTTCTTCATTCAACAGTTCTAAATGCCATCCAACACAGGTAATACAGCGTTTGGAAGAAGCTCCATGACTGTGGATAATCAAGATTTTTCTTCAGCTGTAGTATTTGCTACATAACTTGGAATTAATCACTCACACTTTTAGGATATCTGTTTGTCTATTTGAAGTTGTAACACTTATCCACATTTCAAGACACATCGCAAGTGTCAGCACTTAATGTTTTGTAATGCTTAGATGAAAGAAATCATAGAAAGTACAGAGCATTACGCCAATGTACACTACACTATGTGCTAATACAGAATACATACAGAAATATTTTGAAGAAGAGTGAGCACAGAAAATATTTACAATGGACTAACAGAAATGTAATGTTCCACAAGGTGATAAAATGGAGAAATACAGCATAACTCAGCCTTCAATAGATTGCTAAATCACACTTCCACCTGTAGGCTGTGGTGATTTACACTTGTCACATAGAGATGTAAAATAAAATAACCTGAACTATTGGCTGGAAAAGCATCAATAAAAGGTTTACTTCTACACTTCATGTGCCTCTCTGTAGAACTGTATTTTCTCCTTTTTGACATTACTATTCTACACAATTAAAGAAAAAATGTGTTACCGGAATTTTCCTTTTCCAGGGCCAACTATCACTAGACAGTTTGAACTACACGCATCTTCCTACTAATGCTGGAAGCAGATTACACTTTTTCATGAGATCATATCACTTCTGCTGGTGTGACAAAGGAAAAAATGCAAAGCTTTATGGGAACATTTAATTTTTATTACTAAATAGATTTAAGCTCTTACTTGTAACGCTTCTTTAACTGCTTTAATTTGGACTGATAAAGAAGCTATCATAAAGAGGCAGGATAATTTAGTCTCTGGTAGAATGGAAACAGGAAGAGGTGTCACTCATGAAGAGAACATGACTAATAATTTTCCATTCAAAAATTTAACATGGAATTCTAAAACAGACCTTCCTATTAAAATAAAATAAACAAAAAAAACTCCTGAAAATTTTTGAAATGAAAATTCAAAACAAACCATACAAATTTATTTTAGGATTGCTGCTTAGAGGAATTTTCTTCCGGAATCTAGGGATTTATATTCTATAGTGCCAGCTAATGCTATTACATGTTAATAGGTGATTAATTTCCAAATTAACTTTGGAGTGGCTGATAAACATCGAGCACAGAAAGCTATGCTGAGACAGCATTCTAAGTACTGCTTCAATGCAGTTTTCTGGATCTCAACCAGCTTGCCACCTCATTCAGGGACTCAGAGCATCTTTCCAATAATGCTTTTGCACAAATGTTCCTTTTAGTTCAACCATCCTGAACAGATGTTACTGTTTTTCCTTAGGAAAGTTTTTTCTTTCCTATAACATGTATGTGGATCTGATAAACTCCCAGCCAGCCCTGAACTTGCGTAGGATTTGCTGCTCACCTGGGTGAATATAAATCTATGGGGCCTGAAGGAATTCATCCCAGGGTACTCAGACAGCTGCTGATGTCCTCAGGAGACCTCTCAATTATTTTACAATGGTCTTTGGAATCTGGAGAGGTCCCAGTCAACTGAAAGCTGCATGGCAAACTTTGTTCCAATTTTCAAGAAGGGTATGAAAACAAACCCTTAGTTACAGACTGTCAGTCTCAAAGCAGTATCTGGTAAAGTTGTGGAGAAGATTATTCTGGGAGTTATTGTAAAACACCTAAAGGACAATGTTGTCATTGGTCATGGCCAGCATGGGTTCATAAGGGAAAGGTCCTGCTTAACGAACTTAATTTCATTTTACAACAAGGCTACCCATCTAGTTGACCACAGGAAGCCAGTTAATGTAATCTTTTTGGATTCCAGTAAAGTTTTCGATACTGTTTCTCACAGTATCTTTCTGGACAAAATGTCCAGTATACAGCTAGATAAATACATAATACAATGGGTGAACAATTGGCTGACAGGTCAGGCTCTAAGAATTACAGTAATAGCATAGTTATAGTTTGGGGCTGGAGGCCAGTCACTAGCAGGGTTCCCCAGGGCTCTATTTTTGGGCCAGATCTCTTTAATGTTTTCATAAATGACTTGGATGCAGGACTTGAAGGTATACTGAGTATGTTCACAGATTACACTAAATTGGGAGGAACTGTTGACTCTCTCGAGGGTAGAGAGGCCTTGCAGAGAGATCTTGACAAATTAGAGGCCTGGGCAATCACTAACAATATGAAGTTTAACAAGAGCAAGTGCCAGATTCTGTACCTGGGAAGTGGCAACCCTGAATAAAGGTACAGACAGGGGGATGAGAGGCTAAAGAGCAATTCCTGAATGGAAAAGAATCTGGGGATTTTGGTCAATGGCAAGTTCAATATGAATCAACAGTGTGCCGTGGCAGCCAGGAGGGCCAACCATATCCTGGGATGCATCAAGCACAGCCTTGCTAGTCCATCAAAGGAAGTGACTGTCCCACTCAGCTCTATGCTGGTACAGCCTCACCTTGAATATCATGTGTGGTCTTGGGTGCTACAAGATAAGAAGGACATAAAACCATTAGAGAAGACTCCAAAGGAGGGCTATGAAGACAGTGAAGGGTCTAGAGCTCAAGATGTATCATGAGTGGCTGAGGTCACTTCACTTGTTCAGCCTGGAGAAGAGGAGACTGAGGGTAGGCCTCGTGGCATCCTGCAGCTCCCTCACAATGGGAACAGAGGGACTGATCTCTTCTCTTGGTGACAGTGACAGAACCTGAGGGAATGGCACGGAGCTGTGACAGGGGATCTTCAGGCTGGATGTTAGGAAAAGGTTCGTCACCAAGAGAATGGAAGGGCGCTGGAACAGGCTCCCCAGAGAAGTGGTCACTGCACCAAGCCTGACAGAATTCAAGAATTGCTTGGACAACGCTCTCAGAGGTCTCCCCAGAGCCTTCTCTTCTTCAGACTGAACAACCCCAACTCCCTCAGCCTGTTTCCATACAAAAATGCTCCAGCCCTTTGATCATTTTTGTGACCCTCCTCTGGACTTGTTCTAATACTACCATGTTGCTCGTGCTGGGGGCCCCAGAACATTAGTGAGAAAATCTTTGAACGAACAAGAAAAAAATGCTTTTGTTGTGGCCAAGAAGAAAGCTCAGGCACCATTTTGCTGACTCAGCCATTTGAAAATGATTCCTACCAGTGACAGGGTACTCTTCCTATACATGCTTATTCTCTCTTTTTTTTTTTTTTTTGATAAAGTAAAAGCGATCTACCGATCTACTGGCTGAATGCTGACTCTCAGAGTCTTTAGGGCAAACTCTGCTGTGGCTGCACTACCCATATGGACTAGGTAATAATAACCAGTAAAATTATTTTAAATTCCAGGTATAATTTTGCATACAGAGAGATTAATGGCAACAGCTGCTGCAAAATAGACAGACAGTTCTCTGTTGATTCTCTTTATTTCTACGGGTTAAAGAAAAAAAAAACAATGCAACTTTCCACCCACTTCCAATTTCAGCTCAGACATCTTGAAATGGACTCAATGGTGCTCTTAGCATGACAATCACACTAGGTTCCCTAGATGACAACAATCTCTTAAAACATTAAGATCAGAACAGCCTAAAGCGGCTCCTGATGATAGTAATAAGCCCACATAATTTGTCCTCTCTAAAAATGCTGTTGGCAGAAAGTGGGGTGGGAAGGGAAGACTGAAATAGTAGTTATTTGCTCTTCTTAGCAAGACGATTTTTTTTTCCTTGCAAGCTTTTCTATCGTAAAATTTCAAAAGTTAAATATACATTGTATTTTAATGGTTTTTGGTGTTTAGGTACTTAGGACAATGGATGTAGAAAAAGAAAATATTTTAGCAAAAGAGGTGAACTACTTCTTTTAATATTGTCCATTGGCTTGTTTCTATTATACTTATAGCCTTTCTCAAAATAGCCAAGCCCCCTTGTGAAAGTAACAAAAATCATTAAAAAACAGCATTTTCCTTTGAAATGCTCTGTGTTACTGAAGACACTAAAGCAATTGAAATACATTTTTGAATTTAGACTGTTTCTTTACTTTTCTTTATCAAAGTACTGTTGATATTTGATGAGAAAAAAAGGAGAGTTATGTGTGATGATCTGAACATCCATGATGTTTCAAATCAACCTCAGATATTAATCCAACAGCTCTTCTGCACCATTATTTGTCAGACTGAGAAAGGTTGCGAAAAGCAAAGGAAATATACTTTGGAGCACAAAATCACACACACAGATTTCTGTACGGGTCCTTTAAATAACCTCTTTTCAAATAAGTATCTGCCAATACCAGCACAGAGGATCTACATTATCACAGAGGCAAACTCCTCGTTGACCTTTTAAAAATAATTTCTGTTGCTCCTTACACTCTATTCACTCATGAGGTCCCAGACTCCCCAAATGCATCTTTATGGGATGGCAAGCATAAAGGGCACTAGAGGGAACTTTTTCTGACAAGCCTTTCTTGCCCTGATTGCTTTTGTCTCGTCTTCCCTTGATGCAGTTCTATAACTAAATATATAAAAACATAATATTACTGAATATTTTTCCTATGTTCATTATAACCATAGAATATCATACTTAGCGTGAACTACAGAAAAATCATTAATGAAACTAAGTGGACCATTTGAATTCCTTTAAAAACTCAGTAAAGTTATATCTTATGTTATTTAAAACATTTTATATTTACTTGTGATTCCCTACCCATTAATACATTTTAAATAAAACTAATCATTTTCCAGAGAGAAAATGTTAAGAATGGCTAGATTAAAGAAAAGGGAATATAAACATCACACAATTAGAGTTGACATACAAAATACCATTAAAGATAACTTGGAGATACAAAATATAGTTCTGATGGATTCTCTCAAGAGACTTTTTAAATAGCCCTTAGTCTAAATTTAAAGTATTTCTTTTTACTCCCCCAGAACTCACAGAACAAATTCCAGTCTAGTTTTCTGTATCATTTGAGTAATGCTCCAACAAAACATACAACGATAGGATTTAATAATCCTGGTATTCCCATTAAAGAGAGACGTCAGAAAAGGGTCAGAAAAAAATCCTAAAATCCAAAACAGACAGACAAAACTGGTTTCTTATTCTAAGAAAAGAAGCAAAAAGGTTATCATTCTGTTTCAGCCCTCTTCACACACACTTCAGTCTATAATACTCATTATAGAGTATTTTGGAATCCTTGGATTCCAAAATATAATTCTTTTGAGATTCCAAGGCAGTCAACATCCTCTCATAAAAAGCATATTAATTACTCAGATACAATTTATTAAGATAAAATCTTGGCTTTCTAAGAGAGTGAAGTGCAATTAAAACTGATTGTGAAAATAATTAGGTTCTTAAGGCACTTGTTTTCTTACTCTTAATTACTGTAGAAACAACTCAATTTAATAAGACTGTAAAATGCACTGATGGCATTACATGAAATCAATTAGGATTCACAAAGGATACTATTAAACTGTTAGTACAGTTTTCTTTTAAAGCTGCAACCTCTGAGGGCTGCATTCCCACAGCCCAGCAGAACAGATATTTGTTACCATTCAAAAGAAACAAGCCTCAGGTTCCAGACTGGAAAACTTAGCTGGCAGCAAATGCAGTTCTAATTGTACCATGCATCATCTAAAGTTAAGTGGCAGTAACACTAAACAAACACCTAGATAATGCATCATTTTTCCTCCTCTAAAACTTGGACTTTAAATAGTACTGATATTACACAAAGATGTTGACTATGTGATGGGCAGAGGGCATACTGCCTATTGTTTTTTATATTGCTTATCTAATATTGTAGTATTAGTTGTAAAGAACCGCTCTGTATCTCGCATATGTAGTTCTTGTTTATTATTCAGGAGGTTGCAGACTCCTACAGAAAACTGAAATATAGAATAAGTTCCCCATGATAATGGAAGAGTGTGATTAAAATAGTCTTACTGTAGAAAGAGTGTAATACAGCAGGAGCTATAACCAGAGGTAATACTAGAATACAGAGTAACACTTGTAGAAACTCCATAATGATCACTTCAGACTGGGAAGAAACTAGAAATCTAGTTTCTAGTTCTAGTTTCTGTACCTTAGGATCATCTAAATAAAATTAAATAAAAAAAATAAAATAAAATTCCAGAGTCAAACTCAGCAAATTCAGGAAATGTTCAAGTTCTGTTGAACTCAGTGACAGTTGATGTCTGTTTGATATAATAAGACTCCAGAAAATATCTTATCTCCCTTAAGGTAGCTTCAAATGGAACAACACATTCTGTGATAGTTCTACCAGCACCACCTTAACTCTTCTGAATGAATTTCAAAGGTAAAAATTCATAGCAGACAAACCCATCAAAGAACAACTGTAGACATTTCAATGGAGTGGAGATAGGCATAAATACACCAGAACACTAAGTCTGGGAGTGAGGAGGTCTTACCATTGTGGTATGAAAAGATATAACAACAGAAGTGGATACACATGAAATTTCATGCACTCCCATACAACTCTGACCAACTTTTCCAAATATAACTCTTAAATAGCACACAGTTTTGTGATGTTTTCTTCCACTTCATAAGCTTTGATATAATTATCAGGTGTTTATGTTGATGCTTGATTTCTCTTGTGATTTATCTTTTTGGATTCGCTCTCATATAAGCAACTTCTATATATTTCAGGTAACTAACGTTTGGGGAGATACATTTTATTTAATGGAAATAGATGCATAATTTTAACTTCACCTAATGGAATGAAACCCATAAAGTACACCATAAAGCCTTTTAAGGAAGTATAAGTTTATATTTTCTGTTATTTAATCAAAAGATAGGTTTAAAACAGCCTCATATAAAACATGCACTAACAAACACTGCATTGGCTTGTATGCAAGATTAGATTTCAAAATATCGAGGTTCTTCAAACCTGTTCTCTTTGTAGAAGCAACTTAGCTCACCTTTTAAAGCCATTCATTTCCACCTAGCTGCTGTTATTTCTAAACAGAAATCCCAACTCTATAAGCAAAAAAAACTGATTAAAAACTACTTGAACTCTTGTCAGCTCAAGGCCCACATTCATGATTGTATATGACACAATAATCATTGTCATATCTTAAGACCAAAATCTGGTTGACAGTTCTGATTTTCCAATTAGCTGAAAAACTGCAGCACAGATCATCTTCCAGGAGGTATATTCACATTTACAGTTCCTCATAGGTGAAAAGACATGGCAATACATTCTAAAATACTAACTTGATAACCATTTTATTTTTAATGTATCCATCTCTGGTAAATGTCATTTAAAAAAAAATAGGGAAAAAAAGTAGCACACATTCATACAATCTTGCAAAAAAAATCTCATCCATTACATGTATAAGGAAAGTCTCGAGAAATGTGAAGACATAACTATGGATATTTTTCCAGATGAATACTTTTGAAAAAGAAAAGTTCAAAAGAATTCCAGCCTCTCTACTTGTACTATCTATTCATTAGCAAGAAAGAATGTAGCTTTTAACTGTGATGTGTTTAAAAATATACATATATATATCCTGAGAGAAATCAGTAGGAACCACAAAAAAAAGTCAATAGAGAAACTGTCACTTGTTTCTATACATTTGGTCACAGGATGGTTGAGATTGGGCAGGACCTCTGGAGGTCATCTCGTTCAAACCCCTACTCAAGCAGGGCCACTTAGAAAAGCTGTCAGCCAGGACCACGTCCAGGCAGCTTTTGAACATCTCCAAGGGTGGAGAATCCACAGCCTCTCTGAGCAACCCGTGCCAGTGCTCAGTCACCCTCAGAGTGAAAAAATGGTTCTTGATGTTCAGATAAAACTTGCTGTGTTTCTGTTTGTGCCCCAGTTTGCCTCTTGTCCACTAGGCACCACTGAAAAGAGCTTGGCTCCTTTTTCTTTATACCCTACAGTCAGATGTTTATATACATTCAGAAGATCCCCCACCGAACCTTCTCTGCTTGAGGCTAAATGGTTACAACTTTGCTTGTACAAAATATGCTTCAGCCCCTTAATTGTCTTAGTGATCCTTCTTCACCAATGCTGAGCAGAGGGGAAGAATCACCTCCTTCCACCTGCTGGCAACACTCCTCCTAATGCAGCCCAGATACCACTAGACTCCTTTGTTACATGGGTACATTGCTGGCTCATGACCGACTTGGTGTCCACCAGGACCCCCAGAGCCTTTTATGCAAAGCTGCTTTCCAGCTGGGTGGCTCTCAGCATGTACTGGTGCCAGGGGTTGTTTCTTCGCAGGTGCAGGATTTTGCAATCCCCCCTGCTGAACTTCATGAGGTTCTTCTCATTCCATTTCTCCAGCCTGTCTAGGTCCCTCTGGGCGGCAGCACAACCCTCTGGCATATCAGACACTCCTCCCAGTTTTGTGCCATCTGGGAACTGGCCTTTCATGTGCCTGGAAATAGTTCCCAGGATTAGTTGCTCTATCACCCCCAGGGATTGACGTGAGGCTGACAAGATGGTACTTCCCTGGGTCTTCCTTCTTTCGCTTCTTGAAAATAGAGGTGATATTTGCTGTCTTCCAGTCCTCAAGCACCATTTCTGATCACCATGATTGTTCAAAGATTGTTGAGAGTGGCCTCAAAAAGACATCTGCCAGCTCCCTGAGCACTCACAGGTACTTCCTATTAGGGCCCACAGACTTACATATGCTTAGTTTACTCATGCCCTTTACTTCAAGAAGGCAAAAGCGAACAAAGAAAAGAGGTCATGCTTCATAGTGAGTTATGTAAGGTTAAAATAAGATACATCTTGAAGCCTGCACAACATTTACCACGAGAAGAGCCCAGGGGATGTGATGACATCTGATGTGTCCTATGCTGTGTTATTTCAAGGAATTCCTCTGGATAACCACTTAGATACAAACATCTTGGTGCCTAAACGCTGGATAGACAACTGGGACAAACTCATCTAAGAGTGCATGGGTATGTAAAACTAGTCTTTAAAAAAAATCACCCTCCCATCCCATAAGGTCTGGTATTGAGTTCTGTTACACTGTCACTATAGCATTGCATCATGATTTCCTACAAGAATATCTAAATCACTAGATGATTCCCTACTTCACATTTTGCTCTTCGTTCAGAGAAGCCATGGCCCATGTTTTCTATGAAGGTATTAAGAACAGCATGCAAAGCTTGAGAGCTTTGAAATGTTTCTGTTTTATGAGAGTCCTGTATACAGAAAGTTGACTATAGATGTGAAACACAATTGATATCATCAAGAAAAACCATAAGCAAACCACCAAGTAGCAAGGAGTGGTATTGAGGCCTTAATCTTGCATATGATGTCCTGTTATTTGGCTTGGATATTACCTTTTTCAGATGATGGCCATCTTAATTTTTTCAAACTATATTCTAGTACTACAAGAGGATTCCTAGAAATCAGATTAAAGAACTACGTTAAAAGTTCATGGGAAGAAAATTAATGTAAAACATTAAAAGCCAGAGACAAGTTCTCTCAGGAGAATCATAAGAGAGCAAACTAGATTTATTTTTTTTTAAAATCATGCTTAACCTCAAGTAAACACTTCAGAAGGCTGACTTCTGTTGCTATTAACAAAAAATGAAGTTCAACTGATAATTCATACATTTTTATTAGTTACACACAAGTATACTACAGACAACTTGTGAACCTTCCCATTCAAAATGCAAACGAGTAAATACATAGGTTCATTAGTGATAAAAAATGTAGCATTACTTATCTACTTCATTCTGCCTTTTCATTGAGGTATATGCACAAGACAGAAAATAAGTTAGCCATAAGTGCCATGCAGTATTAGAAAAGACTCAAATTCTGTGTTTTGCAATAGCCATAAATATCTAAATTTTTGTATTTTACTGGTTTACATATATATTGTATATATGCATACACTGTACAATCTGTTCTAATGGATAAAATACTAAGCATTTAAGGAAATACATATTTTTAAAGATGAGTGGCATCACCACGACACGTTGTTCTTACTCTTCTTTAATGTATTTATATGCTATTTTGATTTATTGGATTAGCTTCTTTCTTGATTATTTATATCACTGATCTAAAATAAGGTCCTGTCATCTGTTACCCAATGCCTGTGATACAGTTTGTCTCAATTACTTGAAATTGTTACATATTTTAATGACAACTGTATGTTCAAATCTGACCTCTGTATGATTGTCTGCTGTGGCTCAGCTTATTCAGAATGACAACATGAACAGGAACAGCTTATATTACTAATTTTAGTAGTCCCAAACATCAAGTAGTGACATTAATCTAGTAAATTTAATATGACTAGTTCACCTGATCCAGTCCAAGCTAGCCAGGTCATACATGTAAGCAAACTGTTGATGACATCACACAACACGTAATTATGTTCAGCAATCTTTACTATTTGTGGCTATCTGTATGTTGCCCCTCCATAATCAAAGAGTACACAAACAAATACATATTTAGAAAGAGAAATCATGTATAAGTACACAAATACTAAGTTTCTGAGTTTTAATCATTCCAGGACAGAAACAGAAAAGAAGCCCTCTGTTTGGAATGGTATCCAGGAAGACTTCTGCTTTCATGTGTGAATATAATTCTACACTTCTTCACTAAGTTTATTATGGCCCAATAAAAATCTGTCTTTGAGAAAAATATATTTTCCAACTTTTTGTTAAAATTGAAACAAATGTTGAAAATGACAATGAAGTGATATTTTTAGTATAGTTTTAAAGGATAAGCCTCTATACAAGGAGCTGTTTAGGAGCAGGGATACAAAGTTGTGTTACAGAAACCTCTGGAATGAAACAAAATTGAGATTAAAAAAATAAAATATAGTCAATGCAAATAATGTTCATTCTTGAGATGCACTAGGTGCTCTTCTGTACATTAATTAGCCATTATGAAAAGGTTATGAAGAGTAAGGTGACAAATTTGTTTAGGTTAGTCAAGCCTGGGAAGAATTGAGTAATTTCAGATGGAATGAATCATTCGGAATAGGATAGCAGAAAGGTTCAATATAGATGTGTAAACAATACCAGCCTCTACAAGGAAGTTTTAAAGTCATATAAATCACTAGATTCTGAACTAGCTGTAACCTTGAACAAATTACGTATTTAAAATCAATACCAACAGCTTGATGAAGATGTCAATACATACTAGCACCTGAAAGATTAACAGTACCAAAATAGGAATAAATATTATGTCCACCCTTCACTCAGTGGCACATGCTCTGCTCTTCACTGTCCTTATTCTGGCTTGGGTATCTCAACCCAGCCAGCAGCAAAAAGTAATTTCAGATATAAAATGACTAAAGCATGACATGATGTGAAAAACAATTTAGGCAAAAGCAAAATGGAAAAACATTCCATTATTCTACTGTAATTTTACCCAGCATGAAAAAAAAGTAATGGTGACAAGTGTCTGTGGCTCCAAGGGGTCAGCACAGAATAAAAAGCAGGCGTGTCAACAAAGGCAGATCTGAACTACAGTTTCTTAGTGCCATCTTGTTTGAATAAGTCTATTTGGCTGTTGTTCCCCACTGGAACCAGAGAGAAAAGACCGTTCTGGTGGAATTGCTTTCCATACCTTGGAGTAAGTCCACACTGGAAATCTTACAGGTCAACAACCACAAAAATAGATCTACCCTCTCAGAATTAATAAAGGTATATGGTTCATAATAGAGCAAAAGACATGATTAGTAATTAACTAGCTTAGCTCAGGTATCAACCTCAGCCATGTTTAAAGTACTAAGCACTCATGGAAATTACTGAACTCTACCATTATTGATAATAAACAAAAGCATCTCATTCAGAGCTTTCAGAAACAAACAAAATACCCCCCCCCCCCCAAAAAAAAAATAGCATGTATAAGTTATGCTGTAGAGAACAGAAGATACATCCATCTTAGATGTAAGAAGAAAAAAAATTAAACTAAGGTCTAATTTTACTGGAATTGAAAAATAAGAAATCAAATATATAAAATGAAAACAAAACTGAGAAAACATACCTTACTAATAAGATAAAATACAGAAACTGGGAAATGGGTGTTGCAAGTATGGCATTTGGAGTAATTCCAAGAAATTTGTTTCTACCATACATTATGTCAAGTGAACAAATGGAGTCTCAAAGATACAGACTACATTTTAAACAGATAAAAATAATACTTAAAAAAAGAAGTGGACCTGTAAAATTCATTGCCACAAGGCACTGTTGTTCTTAAGCTGATACTCAGATACATAAATGATTGTCTCTTTTACAAAGGAAGAATGTGCAGATACACCTGCTAAAATGATAATTCCAAGAGCTATTAATTCTTATCATTTGCAGGACATATAACGTTTAGTGGTGGGGAAAGAGCTCTACATTTTTTAAATTTGTCAGGGAATGTAGCATACAACAATCCAATTTGGAGTATTGGTGAAGATGCGATTTATGCTGTGTGTTAAAGAACATGAACATACTGAGCATTTCCTTTTCACAAGTTCCTTGCTTCCTTACTGTTTCCTCTCCTATGTACCTGTTTCAGGGATGTCTTAAAAATTGGTATCCTTTTATCTACCTGCTTAATCTCAGATTTCCTCTGATTTCTCACCACTTGTATTTTAGAACGTGTAAGAAAAGTGCATTTCTAACTCTGCTGTTTTCCAACCTAGTCTTCATCTTGCCACTTCCCTCTGCCTTGGCCAGCAAGAGTCATGACCATTTACCTCTCATGCCACTGATCCTCATCCAGAAAGAAAACAACTCATTGTCAGTTGACAATTTCTGACAGTTTATACAACACCATGTGTGGTCCAAATTCCATTCATAGTTGAAACACAGATGCACAGAAAAGACAAAAAGTGCTGCTGTCAAATTGGCACATGTGGTGGCAATTTCCAAAGAGACCAAAGATTTACCAGACAGACTGAATGGTCCTCTCAGTTTCTAGCATGACTGATAAGCTAGAGAGCAGAAGGCTTACACTGCCTGTAGAGGAGCCGATCAGAAACTGAACAAGAATGAAGTAATAATGCTTGCGATAGCACGAACAGTCTGTAAAAAAAATTCCACGGAGAACACCAGGGGAAGACAAAACAAGGCTATCACAGGAATAATAATGGAAACAAAAAATGACAACTAAGGTCAAATTCCTTTGTGCTAGCACTCTGCTAGTCCATCAGCTTTATTAATTTCCGTTCGGTTGTTTGTTTTAAAGGACATGAAGCCTGATAAGAAGTCTATTGAGGGGAAAGGAAAGACATTCATTTGTTGCAATAGGCCCTTGGTGAGAACAATAATCAGTTTGCTAGAGTTTGTTAATTTATCTGCAGACTAATAGGAAATAGATTTAAGGATGGACTTTCAGGGCACAGAGCATTAGCTTCTGTTGTTGTTGAAACGGAGACTAAAACTCCCTAATTACTTCTGAAAATCTCACCTTTTAGAAAAAGAACAACACATTTGTCTTAATCTTCTAATGGAATAAGCACAAAAATTGACATTTTTGTTTTCTTTCACAAAAATCAGGCTTACTCCCTTAGTACCTGGCTCCTTCTGCCCCTCCTGTGGATGTAAAAAGAGTAAGACTTCTCAGGAGTGTTTCTTTGAAATGTCCATATTAAGCTCCAATTATGATTCATGTTGTTGCATGAAATTACTCTCCATTTAGAAGGCTGTGCTGTAAACTCTTTAATGATCTTTTCCCGTTGGGTTGCACTATAGCATGAAAACTGTTCTCATTTGCATGTCAAAGGAACACACAAAGTTTGAGTAAATACAAAGTAGTGAAATTTCATTTCATTCAAGACCAAAATATAAATCAAAAACAAGAAAAGCAAATAAGAATGGAAAAAGCAATGGTCTAAGCAGTAAGAAATGGTCTTTTTGATGTTCTACTTTCACTTTTCCTACTTAATTAACTTGCTCCAGGTATTTGAGGCTAAAGGCCTTTTTGAGAAACGTCAGAGCTGTCATCCTCTAATTGTCTACAACAAAATCATTAAAATTAGATTGCAGCTAACAACCAAACCCACTAAGCTGTAAGCCTAAAAAACATCAGCAAACCACTTGCTGGACAGAAAACTTTTAAAAATAATGATTTAAGAACACTTTTCTCTTACAGGTTATTTCTGTTTGTCTGTGTGGACACAGCAGATCTCCAGATCATCTCCTGCTTTTCTGGGAGTAATAAAGGTTCTAGTCTAGATGTATCTATTTAAGTGACAGAAGCACTGAGTTTTACTCACGCCAGTATGAAAAGTTTTAAGAAACGTGTTTCTGAAGTCACAAGGCTCCATAGATCTTTTTAATAAGAGACTGATGCTACCCCTTCCAGAAATAACTCAGGAACACTTTCTTCTTCCTTTTTTTTTTTTTTTCCCAAATCATAAAGAGTTTCCTCAAAAAAATAAAATATGATCATAAAGGTAGAAATGATCAATCATGACACAGTCTGGGTAGCACTGCTTTTTCAGCTCATCCTACCAGCCTTTTGAAAGCGTTGCATATCCAAAACTACCCTGTCATAAGCTAAACTGAAAACATTTAGTGCCCTCAGTTGACTTCTTATCTTGGATCCATGTACTGCTGTCAGTACTGTACAAAACTTGCAGTCAGCTGAGTGGAGAACAAAATAAGGTGAAAACTAGGATGTAACCAGAATAGATGACTTTCAAGATCTATTTATAGGAGTTTCAGGTGGCATTTATGTCTTTTTATATTTTTTCCTATACGCAGCTGAAACATCATTTTTATGGGCATTAGGAAGAAAAAGGTAATAGAACAAAACAATAGATCAGTTAAGCGACGTCATTGCTGATAAACTTGAAACTATATTCTGAACATCAATGTTTGTTTCAGAGCGTAGGTAGTCAGTAGACTGTCTTTCTGTATTGGGTTTACCTGGCAAGGTTTTGGTAGCAGGGGCTGCCTCTGTGAGAAGAGCCCAGCAGCTGCCGCCCGCCCGTGGGGGACCCGTGCTGGAGCAGTTTGCTCCTGGGGGATGGACGGACCCCGTGGTACGGAGCCGTGTGGGAGCAGTGCTGGAAGAGCTGCTGCCTGTGGGCAGCCCCCGCAGGCTCAGTTCGGGCAGGACGGCATCCCGTGGGAGGGACCCCACGGGGAGCAGGGGCAGGGAGGGACCGTGAGGGAGCGGCGGAGACGAAGAGTCAGGGACTGACCCCAGCCTCCGTTTCCCTGTGCCACTTGGGGGGAAGACAGAGGAGTGTGGTTCAGGGGGATGGTGGTTTTAGTTTGTTCTGTTGTCATTTTTTGTTTTGTTTCTCACTTCTCTAGCTTGTTAGTAATAGGTAATAACTTTCTCTAATGTCTCTATGCTGAGTCTGTTTTGCCCATGACGATAACTGTTGAGTGATCTCCCTTCCTTATCTCAACCCTTAAGCCCTTTCCATCATATTTTCTCCCCTTTTTTATTTGAGGAAGGGGAGTGAGAGAGCAGTTATGTTGGAGTTCAGCTGCCCAGCTGGGTAAAACAACCACACTTTCAAATAGGTAACCTATCATAAAGCAATACTTTTCCCCCAAATACATATATGTATATATATTTAGTTTTACTCTTCAATATAGAAAAGTTAAGGGGTGGCATTTAAAGTAAAACATGTAGCAACAAATACGTCAGACTACACTCAGAGCACCTAAACCTTGCCAGAGTAGGTGAACATCCTTTTGATAGTGCATTATTTTGTTTAAAATAATAGTAACAGAAAAAAAAAGACAAAAAGTACTTTAACCCTTTATCTAAAAACAGCTACTAGGAAACTTTAAAAATATACATATTTAAACACAAAAGCTGTAACATTTTCGCATCACAAGAAGCTAATAAATCTCTTCAAAATTTGCCAACATTACTCTGTTGGAGAGCAGCTTTGGAGGAGCATGGAGGGCTATACAGAAGAAGCAAGGCAAATTAATTTAATGAAAATGAATGGCTTTTTTTCTACCTTTTGTCTGAAGAGAAGGAGATTAGGATCTCAGATCAAATTCTGACTTTTCAGAGGAGTTCTGGATTAAATGTTTTAAAACGAACAAAAAATGTTTCTCCTCCTATTCAAAAGGATAGTCAACAGGACTACATCAGCTCTTCAAACATGCTGATATAAAATTGCTTACTCCTTAACACAATCTTGGATGCATTATCTAAGACTGCAAAGACTCATTTTCATTCAACATGAATAGTTCTACTAACTGAATAAAACAACAAGTCCTCATAGAATGAAAAACAAGTGATCTCAAAGACAGTATGTCACGAACACCTAAACTGAAATTTACTTTTAAAAACTATGAACAGAATCAATATATGTGTACTATTAACTTCTCTCACAGAAGAAAACAATTGCCCTGTAATTGCAATGTTTTCCATCAGTCTTTGTAATTTTGAATTAGCATCTGTTGTTAATCTGCTATAAATAACAAGCTTTGGCATGACATATTGGTTGTAAAAAGCAGACACTCTGACATCTACTTTCTTGATACTGGCAAGATTGTTTCAAAAACGATCAAAAAAATCCAATATGAAGAAAAAATAAGAGTGATCATACTGTGCTTTCTTTGTTAGAATATATATATATACACACATATATATGTGTGTATATATATATATATATGTATGTATTTACATGGGAAACTGACACTTGACCAATATCATCTTTATCTGAGGTCTTACATTTACATTGATTTCTTGTTCACATCCACACTAATACAGCTCTATAAACAGGACAACAACTGCAAATACAAATGTATAAACAAGGTTCCCCTAGTCACTTACATTTTTAATTTGGTTGTTTCACTTTACTCAACTAAAGGATGTCTGCACAAAGAAAAATAATAGCTGTTCATGCATGCCCATGGAATTACATTGATTATAGGAATGCAGACCAACCTTCAAAATAATAAAAGAATGGAAAGCAAGAGACTGGCTTGAAGAACCTAGAAGAAGTGTATGTTATTCTCCAAAGTAAAATGTATTGTGAATTCATTCCTTCTCAAGTTTAGCAATCCAAGCTTAAATGAGCAAACGATAAGCTCTTCAAAGACAACTCCCCAGAAGGTCTAGCTACTGAAGTCAACTATGAGCCCTCAGTATAACTTAACACACTTCACACTGGCTGCTGCTGCATGACAGCACTTCTTACCCAGACTGCAATTCAGCTTTAACAGAAGTGTGATTTCTTCTACAAGTGGCATAAAGCAGAGTCATATTAGGGCAGGTACAGTATACAGCTCTCTGGTGGAACGGTCAACCTCTTTCTGTGCATTTAATAAAATTATATTTACAAACATTATGTACAGATAAAGTTTGCATTCCAGCAATAGTATTTTTATAGCAAGCCACCACTGATGAGGAAAGCTTTGCTATTCATGAAGATAAAAACTAAGTTATGAGCTTTTTTTACATTTATAATTACTGTTATATTATGCCTTATTACATAGGAAACAGGTGGGCATCCTACTTTTGTGATGCTTATGCCTTTTGCTTATTTGGCAATTTGTATTCTATATTGTCCAGCTAGTATGTAAAATCAAGATGTTTGTACAACTGGATGCATTAGAGATTTAACACCATTCTTAGCAAACTGTGGGTGTTGGTATCTCAGATTTATCAAACCAGTCGTCTAAAAGCTCAGCTCCTTGCCACTCCTCTCTAATACTCTACAACTTAAACTAATAACAGAAATGGAAAGATAATGTTATGTATAAATAAAAAAAATAAAAAATTGAATATTCACTGCCCATACCCTGCAGTGAGGAAGAAAATTACTTTTTGTATTGCGACTGACATGTGCATCCTCTCTCATCTCAGGAGCCAAAGAAAGCATCTTGAACAGTAAAAGCTGGTAATATTTGGCATACAGCCTGATGCTCCATTGACCTTGAGTATGGGAACTGGGGGGAGATGCAAATGTTTGAAAAAAGTGCCTGTTACACAGTGCTGGGTTGGAGACCTAAACAATTCTCAGATAATGTATGCAATTATCACCACAAAATACTCCCTACTTAAGAACGATCTACACCCTTTTTTAGATTAACATTAGTTAGTGAAATTTAAGCACATTTGTTAGATTCCCAAGAAATAAATTATTTTAAGAAAGTTTTTATATTTATATGATCATTCACATAAGAGTGCTTACCAAAGGAAGAAGTAACATAATAGTACCATAACACATTTCTCTATATAGTAAATTTATAATAGTTGCTTCCTTCATTGTATCTTTCTCTCTTGAGAACATTTTAGTTCAACTGTTATATTTATTTTTGTTAATACAAGCAATACAGATTGCTTTCTCTTTAAATTACCCCCACTTTAAAATATAGTTATTTCTTAGAAAGCTAACACTTCTAAAGAGAAGAGACCTGTTTACAAGTCATTCTGGCTTTTGCCAGCTGATCAGTTTATGTACCTTTAGTGTGTCTTGGCAGTATCACCAACAAAGAAACAAACAAAAAATAATAAAAAAGAGTGGTGAGTGAAAAGTGAAACGACCATCAAACACTCACGAACTCAGCTATTAAAGGAGTTAGAATGCTATTTGTTATAGTTTGATGTTATAAAACAGAACAGTAAGGCAAAGGGTAAATACACAGCAATCAGCTGCAAATCTATTTAAACAAAACAAAACACAAGCTGGCAGATGTTGCCTTAATGACTAAAGTACTTGCTTTGGCTGAACTATTGCCAACAGGCAAAGTGCAATATTACTGCTGCTTGCCTGCCTGTTGTTTTACTAATCTGCTTCATGGGAAGGAGTGTTCACATTTTTTACACTGACACACATTTTTTATATTAATGGCTGGTTAAAGAAAAAGCAGATCAAAACAATGTGAACAACTCTCATTTTTTTTTCTTTTTAGAAGAAAATATGCACAAAAATAATTAGCCCATTTGAATTGAGACTACAGGGAGATGAAATAAAACTCTTTAATGGTATATTTCCTCTTAGCACTCAAGACACATATAAGCTGCGATAGAACTAGTTCTAAAAACACTGGAGAAATGGCCAAGACCATTTGGAATTTATTTCTACATCACTATCAGGTCACTGAATCACCAGAGCATTACTTGTTCATGGCCTAGATGAAAGTAACAGTCATGGATATATCTGAAATCATTGCCTAGCTCAGTGGAGAACCAGTTTTTCTTGTAGCCTGCAATAGATAGTTCACATGCCTCCTTTCTACTCAGAGTAAATATACTCTTACAGTTCAAAGAAAAACAAACAAACAAACAAAAACCAAACAAAACCATCAAGATACAATTTGTTTTGCTCCGTGCAACAACTTGAGAGCTTAAGTGTAAAGGGCAGGGAAAAACAAACAAGACCAAAAAAGGCACCACAAAAACAAACAAAAGAACAGGACAACATAACAAAATATAATCTTTAAAATAGCACTTAAGTCATCCAAAGGCCCACAAACTCCACCTTCTCTTTGCAGAGTTGCTCAACAAAAGAAATCTCTAGGATGTTCTTTCAAGACCTCTCTCCATAAGTTCTGCATGAGTTCACAAGTTCAAGCTTTTTGGTAACCTTCATTAAACTCATAGATTAGCTTGGGTTGGAAGAGACCTTAAAGACCACCTAGTTCCAACCCCCCTTACATGGGCAGGGATGCCACCCACCAAATCAGGTTGCTCGAAGCCCCTTGAACTCTGGCCTTAAACACTTCCAGGGTAGGGTCTAAGTACACATTTATCTGTTTTTCACAAGAGACAGACTTGATACATGATCATGTTTGACAACATGACACAGCCCTCAGAGAAGCTTATCAACTACTGTTTGCAACATAATTATTTTTCAAATTCCCAAATCATGGGAAGTCTTGCAAAAATTATATACAAAATATTAAAGTATTAGAAAGGTAGCAGCAAAGCCTTACAGGCAAATAGTATGAAAATGTAGTTTTACAGTTACCTGCACAAGCTTAATCTTATCCTCTTGTCCTTCTAAAGAGGAAATATCAACTCAGTCACCTAAGCATCTTTTTTTTTTTTTTTTTTTGGACATAAAGCATTTACTATAGTAAATCATCAGACACATGAACTGCGAACAATTCTGCAGGTTTTATAGAAGCTTGCAAGAACTCTCTTGAAGAATTGTAATCTCTGTTAGCCTAGTACTCAGCTGATTACATGCAACAATGGCAGTTAGCACATTTAGACAGCATTAGACACACCTGCATCTCTGCTTGAACCATTAACATACTTAAAGAGGCACTCTTGGCTATAATTGATACCTGAGTATCTACAGCAGCCACAGGTAGCACTGGACTTCAGGATTACAAAGCTATCTTACCAAATGGTGGCTGTAGTTCTATATACAACCAAAAGCAAGTTCTGTGAGTTCTTCAATCTAAGCATTTTTACCTGCTTACATTGCCTACTCATGGGGAATAGTTTTGCGCATTAGACATGCAACACTTCTTATCCAGGAAACCCTCCAGCCAGTTTCTCAGATTGCAGATAGTAAAACTACTACCAATAAGGCTAAAATGGCTACTGCTATGTAACAGCAGAAACGCAAGCAAATATTCATTGAATGTTTTCACTAATTTCCTGGTTTAGTTATTGTTCTTTATTAAATAATAAAAAAAAAGACCTTCCAAATTATTATTATTATATGGATTTCTCTTAGTGGACGTCAGTAGCATCTCTTATTTAAACAGGTTCTTAAGTCAGTGGCAAGTCTGATTCAGGGAAAATGCTGTCAAAATGACTCATTCATATGAATGTTTACTTCATAAAAATTAAACAGAGCAGGAATAAATTTTAGTAGTCATCACTGGTTTAACTAACTTTCATTATGCAAGATCTTCTAAATTTATTTTATATTTAACTAAACAAACTTTTCTGACCTTGTTCATAGGCTTTAATTAAAAACATGTTAAAACTAATTCAGTTCTAGTTTCAGTTATAGGCTATAAAACTTAATCCAAGATACTAAACTGATTAAAACAACTTTGATTTAATTTTTATGTGTATCTCATCTAGTGTACGATAATATAAAACTCTTTTACTACTACAAAGAAAGTCATTTTTATTCTGCAAAGTGTTCTGATTTTATAGATTGCATATTGGATGATTCACAATTTGGAGACAAGCTGCAAAAATTGCTTTTAGTAAGGAATTGGTATCTAAACCAAACACTGCAAGACTGTGAAATGCAATCAAGAATGTGATCAAGGATCTAATAAAAACTTTCTTGACCATAGATTTGCTTCAAAGCTACAGGATAACATTTCTACCTCAAGACTGCTTCCTATCATTTTCAGTCTGTCATTTTCATATTCAGTTTATGACTCCAGCAAAATCACTATAGTGATTGTGAAGGTAGAATATCAAATATGATACACTTCATTTTAAATAGTTAAAATATATCACCTATCAACTAAAGTTAGGTGGCAGCTGCTTACAGCTGAGGGAAATTGGCAGAAGGCAAAATGTTACATGAGCAACTTAAATGGCATTCCAAAGACACAGATCCACAAAATATGAGAGAAGATTCGTCATCTTGCTTTACCGTTTTCATTATAACCATCTCATTTTCAATTTTTTTATCCTCTGTGATCTCCAACCAAAGCTGGACAATGAAGTTTAACAACAAACATAACAGTAGAATTTATATCCTACCTCTTATTAATGGTAGCCCATGTTGTATTAATGTTATCTGTCATCAGTTCTACTTTGCTGGTGTCATCTGCTGAATAATCGCGCAGCAGCTTCAGTGCCATGTCATTCACCACATCTACATTTATTTGCCATTGTCGTATTTCTTTTGAAAATTGCTGAAGTGAAAAGGAAAAAAAAATAAAGAATAAATATCAGTTTGTCATAAAATGATTACACACATACTATGATTATTAGAAAAGGAGATGGACAAGTTATACCATCAATATGAAAAAAGAACAGAGGAAAGACTTCCTCACATTTACTGGTAACTACGGTCAGAGTCTTTCTAAATGTTTGAATTTTTTATAGGTATAAGACTGTAAGACTCTGAAGAGATTAAGCATCTGAATCCTAAATGCCAAATAAAACATGGCAGCTCAGGTTGATAAATAGCGAATGTTGATTGTTCTTTTCTGGGACATAAATAGATGGATGCATTATTATATCTTCTATTTTTGATGTTGAATTATACCAAGATAGAAGATACTATGAAATAGTATGTTCTATCTAATTTTCTTTTTTATAATGTGAAATTATACTAATGCCTGGGATTTCACTTTTTTATTTTTCTTAATTCTTTTACCAAATTGTTTATGTAATTAGTGCCACCTACTGGAACAGCACTAAATCTGCAGTACAGCAAAATTCTGGTACACCTATCAATATATTTATAATGCTAATTTAGTATTTTTACTAGTAAGTAAGCTTTTTATATCTTGAACATTCCTTCCTTTACTTCTCCTTTCCTCTGCCCTGGCCCCACCTGGGCCAACTGCCTTACTACAGCAGCAAGCCAGGAAATCTCGAACACTCATTCAGCCAGAAACCAGACCCCATGCACCTTTCCCAGTAGTCTTTTTCCTCAGAGAAAATTTCCATATAAATGCACTGAAGCTGCATATTCAATCCATAATGTGTAACAAAAAAATGAAAGAGCAAAGATAATCGATGGTCAACTTGTACTTTTGTACTAGGCAAAGACTGCAACTAGGCTATCAACGGGACAATGCAAATGAAAAAAAAAATAGTTGAATTTGCCAATAGAAACACTAAATTGTATGTAAACATTAGAAGCTATCTAGCAAACAAACAAACAAACAAAAACCAAACAAACAGTAAGGCTTGACTTTCTTTATTGGTGTGCTTTAACACTCAAAATTTGGAAATCTCTGTGAAGAAAAAATTGCTTTTCCCTCTCATTCTCCCAAAGTGGTATTCCTCTTGAAATCCTGTTTTTCTTCAGACAATGAATTCTCCACACAAAGCTGAACTAAATCATGCAATCCCTGATTAAACAGTCTAAACTCTAAATAAAAATGAGTACTTTTGGAAAATTGTGGGCTTATATTTTCATCTCAGATTGATAAATTGATTTTGGCTAAGACTGGGACTTTCAAACTTGACCTTTGAAAAGAGTACAACTGGAGTTTTTTTCTGTTTGTTTGTTTTTTATTGTAATCTCCCCCCACCCAACCTTTCTCAATTAAAAAGCTGCTTCCACATCTCTAAGATCCCTCCATAATCTGAAACTGAAAACATGTATTTCCTCCCTTTCCTGTGTTATTCTTTCATGACAGATCAGAACAGTTCCCCAACTACTGTGCACCAGATAACCTCAGACACTAAGACAGCAACCTGACTATGCATTTTGAGCAAGGGATCTGATTTTTACCAATCCAACATTAGGAGGAGCCTACTAACTCTTTGAGAACCATCTGAACATTATGGTTAAGTGCAGTTAAGCTGAAACTGCCTAAGCAGTTATGTTACTCCTTCATGTTAAGTATGGAGGTATAGTCAGGAGAACTGATAATTGTATAGAAAATCACTAGCACTCCTTTGAAGAAGATAAAGGTAGGTGGTTGCTTTGAATATAGTTTCCTATCTGAGCACCTTCCCTGGCAGAATTATATATACTAAATATATAATTGCTGATATTTACACACACATAATAAAATCTATAAAACCAAAAATAAATAAAGTCTACGGAAATAATCATTTCAGGTTTGTAGAACTTTTATAGCATGTATCCATTCTACAGTAAGGTCTATCCATCTTTAATACACACTACCTTCCTCTTTGTTTCACATTATGTATGCACACAGCTACTTTTTTCTAGACAAAGTATTTCATCAGACTGACTGTTTGCTGTATTACATAGAAAAGTTACCCCAACATTTTGTCTGTATTGTAAACTAATAGCCTGTAAACTTTACTTTTAAAATAAGTTCTTTTTGCCCAGTTCCATGTAATGTTAATGACCTTATAAAACCTTCCAAAGCCAGTTTTATAATAAAAATACAGAAAGATCCATTACAAGGCTGTTTTCAAAAGTGTTGATTCTCACCATTAACTTCAACATTAATCCATTAACTTCCTGACATTACAACACTAGATCATCAATCAAGAAAAAAATGATGAATATAGAGAGTTTTGTCGACAGAAACAATTTCTATTTTTTACTTTACCGGAAATTGGTATGCAATTTTTCGCCAACTTTAAAGAGTGCATGCCTTGTTTCAACTCTGCTCTTTGCACAGATACTGAGAACAAAGTGTTGTGGTAAATGTTTTAACTGTCTACCAGACACCCATTAACTCTAATCTTATATGACTGTAATGATTTTTTAATGATTAAATTGGTGGCTATTTTTTTTTATTCCTCCTTATTATATTTTTAGCTCTCATTTATTCATTTATCTCTAAGCTACTTGGGAACGTTTGATTTTTTTGGGGGGTGGGGTGAGATGTGGTGTGAGGTAGGGGGGAATGCTTCATTACCTTAATTTCATTTCCACATTTTTATAAGCCTTCTCTTTGTTTTGTCTGTGTCATCACTGGAATTTGCTGAGTTTATTAAAAGGCTTAAAGAATTAAGGCTATGCATTTATCATGTTACTTAAGTATAAATTTATTTTTAATTTTTAATTAGAAGGCACTGGTTGATGTTCTTAGGAAGAAAGTCTGTATAATTAAGGATCCTTGATTAAAAACAAGGAAGGAAATTAGATGGGCTTTTTTCTACCCCAGGATTGCCCAGTGGAACAAAATAAACTATGCAGAGAAGTTCAAGTATTGCAGTATGTATGTACAGGAATGTCCAGCTTCGAGCATGTGAATTCCCACACTGAGCAGGTAATATATTACAAATCTGGAAAATCAGGCTGTCTTCCTGTCCTTTTACAATATATTTATAGCACATTTTATTTATATACTTAAATAATTATTTTTTCCATTAAGGACTTCTATTTCAGTGTCTGAATCATACTGATAACATTATCTTAATTGTTAATAGTTTTACTGAAATGAAAGCAGTATGCTGTCAGCCCTGGAATAATAAAAATCCACAGAATGCTGAGACTATACTTCAACCTATATTGGTATACATAGAGTGGCAAAAGAATTACCAGTAACATTTCAAGGAAAGGTTAAATTAGCTAGAGTTAACCTTATTGTCCCTTCATCCCCTGCCCTCGAAAACAGAAAAGGATGAGGGCAACCCAAGGCATAAACATCACCCCTGGGCTATGCCAGTGGAAGGCTGCTTGGCGTCTGAGTCCCAACAGAGCAGGGGATGTCACCAGGCTGCTCTTCAGTTTCCTATTTAGGCAACCAGGAAGAAGGTGGTCAGTGAAGGAAAGAAAGGAAACCTCGTCTCCATCCTTCTTCTACTTCACTTTGGCCATCCCAGCTAAAATGATTCACAGAGAGAAAAGGTCTCTCAGTCTCTCCTAGCTCTTCCCAAAGCAAGGCACCAAGGAGAGTGCTGGCAATCCTAGCAGGGTGGGTTTTTTTGTTTGTTTGTTTTTGTTTTTGTTTTTTTTTTGTTGTTGTTGTTGTTTGGTTGGTTGGTTTTTTTGGTTTTTTTTTTTTGGTTTTTTTTTTTTTACTTAAACTCAGTATCATATTAAGAAGAAGAAACTAGTTTTACACTAGCTTATGTTCAGATTATTTGGGGACTGAAGAGCTGAAGTGTACTATGTGTACATATATAACCTTCAGCCTGCTGAGTTAACCATCTGCAGCTATCACTGAATAAACAATAATAAACAGGATTTTAATAGGTAAAGACTCTCGCTGGCCAGAATGCCATATTCTGATTCTCCATACCTAACACCAGTCCTCATTTAGTTCTTGAATATGAAACTAAAAAAGAAAATGAAAAAAAAATGCATTATTCCTCAGCAAATTAGCTCTGAATTAACTTCTGTCTCAAACAAATAATATTTTTAATCAGAGGCTACACTGTACTAGATTACTTTTAAACATCAGTGTGTCAAATTCTATTAAAAAACATCACTGAGCAAATATACAAGCCAGATTTTTGTTTTATGCTGGTATTGTAAAAAATAAAAACAATCAAAAGAGGAGTATTGCTGAGTGCCTGTCCATTTACTCATGCATAAGGATGCATTAACAGAAAAGCATTAACACAAGCACTGACCCAAAGTTCATTCAGAGCAGAGGGGAATTTTTGCGTTGGCTCAGCTTCTTTAGGCAGACCTATAATATTTAACAATAATCAGAAGAACACTTTTGTGTGACTACTTTCTCACACCAAACTGTGCAGAGATATGAAGCTGACAAAATGAATATGTCTGAAGAATTTATGTAAGACTCACACTGACCTCTCTCTTTCTCTCAACACAAATGAATAGAAATGACAGCTTTGTTTTCATCAGTGTAACAGCAAGCCAAAAGACAGTATACTTGCTCTAGTTATTCAGGGGACAACATCAGAATATATGTGTTTGGCACAGCAGCCTGGAAAACATTTATTTTGAGGACTTGATATATTTCTGGGTCCTTCAGTTTTGATACTAGTAGACAGAAGAAATATAAAGCTGCTAAACTCAAATACGATTTCAGTTTTGCTTAGAATTCATGACCCTTTATTTCAAGCATGAACACAACAGCTGATGCTGTCACATTTGAGAAGCTTTCATGATGGATTTGTCACAATAGGAATTACTGGCAGACAAAGATAATTGCCTAACGAAGACTTGTGAAATAAGAAAAAAAAAAAAAAAGAGGAACTAAAAAAAAGGAAGTCTCAAAGATAGAGGTGAATATTTTTCAGACTTGTGGGAGAGAGGATAGGCAAAATCAAACAAATGAATGTAAACAACCCTGGAACAGTAGAGCCCATGGACGTTCATATCACCACGAGGGCAGTCAAATTATGTCAGACTAACCGTAAGCTTGACCAGCTTTAACAGTTACGCTATAATTATAGTCTAATATCTGTAACTGGCTACAGCATGTAACATTAAATTAAGACTGGGACAGGCATTGCGTAAGGTACTGATACCCTGACTGCAGAAAGACAGTGACAAGTGGGAATCCTCTATGCTGAATGACAGTAGTATACATAATTTCTAACTCTTTCCAATCTATTAGTGAGTGATTGCTCTTGTTTACCATAATCCACCCTTCCTAAGCAATGACCTTAATCTTAAATAAGAAAACTTAAACACTTCCCGGCCGTAAAGCAAGAAGATAATGGAAGTTTTAATTCTTCCTACAGGCAAACAGACAAGAAAAAATAACAGATTTTGTATCTACTTCTAAATACCAGAAAAGTAACGAGAACCTTGTGATTGAGATAGCTGAAGACCAATCATGCAGTTACAAACATACTTTCTCTGCCAGCAAAACTAGTTGATGAGGACCTCACCTCACTGTTCTTCACAGTGGTTTATCACCATTCATCTGGGCAAAAAAGACTGATCAAGTCCACAAAGTTTAACTAAATAACAGAGTGCTAGGAGTTAAAAAAAAATAATAATAATAATCTGGAGGGCAGGAGAGGAGAACATATCAGAAAATATTTGTGTAACTATTCTCCCAAATAACTAAAATGTAACGCTCCATTACCATGGAGGCAGGACCCATGTTAAGAGGCTGATCAACTGGTTGGTTTCAATCTTGTTTTTCCCCAACCAGAAAATGAGATATGATTAATCTGAAACAGCTGTTCTCAAAATTTATTCATGAGGAATGTCACCAAAGTATGACTATTTCCTTATCAAGAAACTTACAAGCTGATGCAAGAGTTTGGGCATATCTGCATTGTTACTTGAGGTACAGCTCAGATATGTAAGTTCACTGAGGTGCACATTTTAGCACCAAACATTTGACAATATATGTGGCTAAATACACAAAAACAGCTGTTTCATTTTTTTCTAATTTATTTATTTTTATTTTTTTTTTCCAATTAATAATTCTAAAAAGCTTGAACCCAGTGAGAACACCTTGGCGCAAATCTAAAATACCTGATTTTCAAGGCATCCACATAGCTTGGTACATATTTTCCTTTTCTTTACTTTTTAAAACTACCTTCAGGTAACCTATACAGCTTCATTGTCAATGCAGACAAATACCAATACTACAGGATTTCCCAGTCTGCAGTGCCAGTGCCTCAGCTAAGGCTGGTATATAGAAAAGATGAGAAATACTTGTACTGAAGAGGTAGGTTTTGTGTGTTTGTTTGTTTGTTTGTTTTTCCTGCGAGATCAGACAGCTATTTCCTATGACTGATAAGACCACGTTCATTCAAGAATTATGTAATACCCATTTTAAACTTCGTAAATTAATTTCTTACAAATGTTTGTTGGAAATGGGAAGGGATAAAGGACTTGTCTTCGATGTGCACTGTTTAAGACTTAGAGGACATTTTCTTTAACAATCTAGTTAACTTAAACAGAAATATTTTCAATCACTTATCAACATTTTGATTATTTATCTTAAAGTTAAATTCCTAGTTTTTAGTAGTGACCTTAAGCTCAGTGTTCTGCTTTTTCAGAGCTTCCACGGTGTAGGAAATTTCTTTCCACGACTCAAGCTTATTTTTCGCTTGTTCAAGAACCTGCTCAGCTTCTTGTTTAGCTTCTAGCCACTGTGTTGAATCCTTTGACATCTCATGAAGCTGCTGTCTCCGGCTTTGGAGGTGTCCATGCACTTCATCCCACTGGCTCTGTATCTTTTCAACTGGTGAAACACAAAGGGAAAACAAAAGCTGAGTCACTTAAAAGCCTTTTTTTTTGTGTTGAGTAAATATTTCTAGAATTGACCATATTGGAGAGCTCTTGTACGTTTTGGCTGTAATTGCAACTAAGTTCAGTTTAATAAAGAACAGATAAACTGTTCTGGGACACACAGTATGATACTTTGGTGCACATCATGTGTTTTGATGCATGTGGAGACAGAAATGCCAGGTTCATGACTCAAAAAGCATTAAGAAACAGGATCGCATTTGAGAAAAAGGAGCAGCAATCATCTTTCATTATTACCAAACCAACTCAAGGTTTAATAACTTTGAAGAACAAGTCCTTTAGGGACTTTGCTCTACAGTTACTTTAAAGGAGGCTATAGCAAGGTAGGGATCGGTCTCTTCTCTCAAGCAATAAGTGATAAGACAAGAGGAAATGCCCTCAAGTTGCACGAGGGGAGGTTTAGGTTCAATATTTGGAAAAAAAATTCTTCACTGAAAGGCTTGTGAAATATTGGAACAGGCTGCCCAGGGAAGCAGTTGTGTCACCATCCCTAGAGGTCTTCAAAAAAAGTGTAGATTAGTGACATGGTTTAATGGTAGGCTTGGCAGTGCTAGGTTAAAAGGTTGGACCAGATGATCTTAGAGGTCTTTTCCAACATAAATGATTCTATGATTCAGTAATTTTCTTTAAAGATTTGTTGCAAGATATAATTAATGGCAATATTTCTTAATTCATTAAGGCAAGTGTTAGCAGAATGCAAAGGCTGTCTAAAATCTTTCTCATGTGTTCATGTTAATTATAAACTATGGACAAGGTTTGCCACTATTTGAAAGAAATGTGATCGTGGGGAACCCAACAATCACTAGAATCACTGATAGTGTTGGCTAACATCCAGAACCAGAATACTGGATAGTAGCACAGCAAATCTTCTGTGTAAAGCATCAGGGGACCTAGTCTTCCAATCAGTCAAGACTTAGTCTTTCAAACACGTTTGTCTAAAAGAAAAAACAAAAATGTATAAACAATAAAAAAAATGCTCTACATGAAGAAATAGGTGCATTTTATTTTATTTCCTGAGTTTAGGCAGCACAAACTACAGTCTCAATATTTTTCTCAAAGATTGCCTCACTACACTAAAAATTCACAGGCCTTCTAGGGAGGGGAAACAGAAATTCCTAGAGTAATTGAAAGCAAATGAAGTATCATTGAACTGTTGATCCAACACCACATCTCTCATTGCATGGTTGATTCCAGAGTGATGGAGGCTAAAGACTAAAGAGGTGAGAAAAGCTTCAGCAGGGAAGAGATGTACACCTAACAGTGCTCTTCCTTCTTCTGGAGGAATAGGTAAAGATAGACTTAGCTGATGTTTAGAGTAAGAGAAGAAAGCTTTCAGCATCCCCTGCTCAAGCCTATGGATAAAAACTGTGAGTAAGCACATGTGGCAGCATGTTTAAGTCAAAGGAAATTGACTACGAACTGAAGAAACAAAATGGGAAAACATGAAGCACAAACAGAGCAAACCAAGGATAAGCCTAAGGCCCAAATACGTAAATTTAATCTGAAGCAAATCTAACTCTCATTTTAGAAAGCTGTATATGAATGTCACAAAACAACTCATTTCTATGCCATATCTGTATAGTAGATTTCTGCTTTAAGCTTTTGGGCATGCCTGAAACAACGAAGAGATTGTGGACTAGTGCAAGTGTGAATAACAGAAGAGTTCTTGAACTGCTCAAATAAAATCATGGGGCCATACAAAAGCATGTGGCTCAAGGGTTGTGCCGAAGGTTTCACGTACAAAGAATGCTCAAACACTTTCCAGTTTCACTGACATATAGGGAATAACAGCCACCTATTTCTTGCAGATAACTACCCAAGCTCCTCTCCCCATATACTCCAAGACATGCAGTAAGTTATCTTGTAGTTCCTGACAGCCTGGAGATTTTGGTCAATAGAGCTCACAAAAGTATAATAGCTTGCTTCTGTCAGTTGTCCATGAGAGAGGTACCAAAATCCCACCTATTTTTGCTTTATTATAAGCTTGTTTTGTTATTGTTGTGTTTCTGTGTCTGTTTCTTTAAGAGTGAATGAAAACTCTGTTGCAGGACTCACTCAAAAGAATATTGGGTCTACAACAATATTAATTCATTATAACAGCTGCTCTAAATTTGTTGTCTCATGACATTTGTACCTAAGTAAGATATATTTGAAGTCCTTCTCTAAGAGACTGATTTTCCCAGCAAGACTGAGTATTACATCATGTACCATGGTCCTGGGATTCTATGATGACCAATTCTCCCACCCAAGAGGGGAATCGGGCTGTGTTACAAAAGATATATTCAGGACATCTCAGGAGCCCGATTATGCAAGTGACTGAATATACAGACTCTAAATCTATGAAACACATTTCCTTGTGAAATACTTCGATTATCTCCCTCAAAAATGGAAAAGAAAAGCATCTGATATGGAAACTTTATAAACTTGGTTAAAAAATGCATATATATATTAAAGGAAAAATAACATACTTAATAGTATTGCTTTATTAGAGATTTGAGGTAGAAAGTTCAGGAAGTTATTAGATAATCTGAACAAAATAAAGATAACAACTTTGTTTTCTTGAACCAGTGAGTGACCAAACCCATTTAACAAAGTACTGCAAGCTAAACACACCATGACATCAACAGAACTAATTTGGTCTTTCCAAGCTAGGTTATACCAAACAGCAATTACAGCAAGTTCACATCTTCTAAACAATGCTCTCATTTGTATGTGGACCCTAGATATGTTTTTGAGTAACAAGAAAAAAAAAAAACACCTCTAAAGCTGCAAATATGAACATTCACTTCCAAAACATACTGAAAAATACTAAATCAGTGTCTCTTCAGGATATATTTTGCTCTCTAGTGGGCTGTTTCACACAGAAGAAAATACCACTTACAGATTTATGCCAACCAAAAAAGTTCTGAAAACCCAGTCTAAGTATATATTGTGTCAGAAGTGATCACATCAACCTGCAAACCACTCACCTGCAGCCAGTGAGTTACTGACTGCAGATGAGAAGGATTAGAGAGATGTTATTAAAAATGTTGTTGGACAGTAAAAGAGAATTTATAAAGAATTCTGAATGCCATGTGTCTCTGTGCAAGGGCATTGGAACATATAAAAGTCTCTCTGATTGGCTGCTGACAGCAATAAATTGATGATGATAAAATGAAAAAAAAAATATTAAGAGTATTTTACATGATAGCAATGAGGAACCTCATAACTGAGTTCTGTCTGCCTACAGCCTTGTTATTTCTGCTGTGAGAATCTAACAAAACCCCGAAGGTTCCAATGAACACATGGGATTCAGCGGAGGGAAAATAATTTGTTAAAGAGTTCAATCACTCTTATCTAGAACCATGGAAACAGCTCTAGAAATAAGAAACAGATTTTTAAAAAGAGTCACAAAAGAATCAATGGCATGTGAAGCAGCTGTTCCAGAAAAGGATTTGCCCAAATCTTGGAGAAATAAATAAAATTGATCACTACTTCCTGCCCTGAATTTAAGGCCTTCAATAAGTAATGTCCTATACACGAACAAAAATTACATAAAGCAAAAACATGCTCACATACAAAAAAACTGTTGCGAAGACCACAAAAAATTCTGAAACCTAAATAGGAATATTCAATATAGCTAAAAAGTAAGCTTTTGTCAGGAAAGATAATGTAATTGTTCTTACTGTACCCTGGATCATAATAGAATATTACCGAGCCCAGACTCAGATGTTTATCTTTTATGTCATTGCACCTACATACTGTGATGACTACACATCGAAAACATCTAGATAGACAGAATGAATGTGGCTCCATATGCACTATTAAAATCACTGAAGGGCTTAAAATAATTAGTAACAATGACAAAATCCTTTTTTTTTTTCCTCACAGTTCAGCAGTTTCTGAAGCACCTCTGTTTACGTTGTTCAATACTCTTAAGTCCTGTGCCTCCAATATTTCAAAACCTCTCTTTAATAGTGTAGCACTCTTTTGTATCTATTTTTCTTCCTATTTAATTATTTAACTTTGGCAGCAGCACAGTATTTTTTTTTTTGTAAGAATCAGTATTTGAAACCATCTCAAAATGATTCTTAATGATTCAGTACAGCATTTATTTACCAGCCAATCTGCAAAGTGGGAATCTGAAAAAAAGACTGCATTTTCTATACAGAATTAAGGAAACGCAATAAATTAAAAGTTGTTTTATCGATCGATGCAACCATTATTTGAATATATAAACACATATATATATATAAAAGTAATAAACACAATATTTGACAATTAGCAAATCTAAAGTATCAGAAAGACAAAATACATACAACAAGCAGAAATATATTCCATTGCTTAAAATCACTACAAAGTTCAAAACTACCATTAGCATCTTACAGTTATAAATTAATTTTATAGCTATTCTTATAGCCATCACCAATGGTAAATTCAACAGAACATACAAAAGTAGTCATAGTATGCTTAGTTATATAAGTCAGAAAAACAATTTCGTAGTAAACTGTCCAAGACATATGTTATATGAATTAAATCTGGTGGGACCTTTTCCACTTCAGGTTATTTCCAAGCCATACTTTTCCTAATCACAGTGTTCCAGCTGAAGTCCTCATTTTATTCCACATCCACCAGTTTTGAACTAGCTGACAGTAAAGTATCCCAGCATGGCTCCAGCTGCTCCCAGTCCAACACTGAAGTCCCTCAAACAAATCATTTAGGGACATGGTGAGATTCTACCAGTATGTAATTTCAAGGTTGCTATTCGATTCTTTTTTTCATTGCTACTGTTCACTAGCTTTTCAATACCGATCATATCACTAAGATGGACAAAAATTCTGCTGAACTGTACACAGGTTTAGTAAGTTATTAGAAGTAAGAACAAATCAAAAAAACTGCATTTAAAGCACTCAAACGTGAGATTACTATTTTACAATCTGGTTATCTTTGATTTAGTATATTGAAAAAAGAACAGTCATGGTCAAGGTGGCTGCTGGCTTAAAACTGTTTTGTTTATTTACAGAATTTTGTTACTCTTTCTTTTAATACACTAGGTATAGTAGAGAAACAACAAAAATAACTCTTGCAACCTCTCTTAAGAGTTCCTATTATTGATGAAATACAACTCTCCTCCCTGAGAAACTTTACTCTCCTTGGTTTTTAATACAACAGCAGTAGAAACAACAGAAAAGGAGTCTGAGAAGGAGCTGTCAGTTACAGGAGAAATAACATTCACTTTACTGTAGGTTATATTTAGCATATTTAGTGTATATTTAGCTTTCGTGCAAAGACGAAAAAAGCAATCATGCCACTCCAGTTAGATAAGACCATTAAATCCAGTATAACAAAAAAAAAAAAAAAAGAAAATGAGCAATTAAATGCATAGCAACAGAATCTGCGAAGCGGAAAACTTCTGTTTTCCTTGTTCAACAAATTAGCCTAAACTGCTCTCATTTTGCTCTGTAGAAGAGTGCTTTTCAAAAGCATTGTTGTCAATATATTGACATTTTTCTACAAAAGCAATATGTTCACTGTAGGTTCATACACTTGAAGACTAGAGGGACTAATACAGTTATGTAATCTGACCTCCTGTAGAATATAACTATATAACAGTAGAATTATGGACAATTATAATTCATGTTATCAAAAGAAGTTACTGATGCACTGATGTTCCCTAGTTGAAAAAATGATAATCATTTCACATGCATCTGTGTTTATATTTACTTATACCTTGCAACAATGACAATGATGAAAATACACACTCAGCTTGAATTCTAGCCAATTCTGGAAAATGATTTATGAATAATTTCATATTTTTGTCATAACCTCCTGAGCTTTAAATCCCCTCCCTTGCAGCAATATGAAACACCTCATGCACTGAAAGAAAAATGAGTATCTGAGGTCTTCATTCTTACGGGAGTGAGTAGCCCTTAAACATGACAGCCTCACAGAATGGGCTGCCACTGCTAAACAGAATTAAAACATGAAGAAGAAAAAAGTTTACATTCTTCGTCAACTGTAAGAACTTCAGTTGTCAATGTAAGTATAGCAGGTTAAAAAATTGGTGCATGAAGTTGTTGTACTGCATTGACAAAATGCTGCTAAAGAGCTGGAGACAGCCCTGAGCTAAATGTGGTCTGCATGACTGCAAGTAGAACGCATCACATGACAGTGCACGTACCACACAACACTATAAGTAGAAGACAGCAAGGCATAGTATGAGAAGCTAAAATGAGTACTTTGAGACTGTAATATTGGCAAATGCTGAAAACATAAACAAATAATAACAATAAGTGTAGGTGTTTAAGGAAGACAGGCTAAAATCAGCCCAAGACCATCAATGATACTGGTTGCCCAGGAAGTATACTACCTCAGCTTCAAAGCCGCCTGTACAAGTAACTTTTAAATCCTATGCTATCCCTAAAAATTACTCCTATTTCTTCCTGGAGTTTAAGTCCTTTCCAAATTTGCTTTCAAAGACAAGTATATATTTTAAGTTTCCTCTTTGCACATAGAATACTCCATCAGGTTGGATTAATTTCTGTTTGAGTTGCAGCTCCATAATACACTTTCCTTTGAATGTTCCAGACAGTGAAATTTGCATTTCACCTTACTTCATATGCTTTGAACTAATCTATATACATATATTTCATTTACAATTTAATCAAGTTAAACTTTTGTGTCTGTATAAAACACTAGTTTTCCAATCTGAAAAATTATGTCTTAGAATTCCAGAATCATAGAACCATCTAAGCTGGAAAAGACCTCATCAAGTCCAACCATTAACCTGACCTAGTGAGTTCAATCATTAAACCATATCCCTTTCTACCACACCCACATGTCTCTTAAATGTGGGGATTCCACCACTTCCCTGGGTAGCCTGTTGCAATGCCCAACCATCCTTTCTATGAAGAAAGTCTTCCTAATGTCCAATTAAAATTCTCCTGGTGCAACTTGAGACCATTTCCTCATGTCCTATCACTTGTCACCTAAGAAATGAAACTGACATCCTTCTCTCTGCAACCTTCTTTCAGGTAGTTGTAGACAACAATAAGGTTTCCCTTCAACCTCCTGTTCTCCGTACTAAACAACTCCAATTCCCTCAGTCACTCCTCACAACACTTGTTTTCTAGTCCCTTATCGAGCTTTGTTGCTCTTCTACCAACTCAATATCTTTCTTACAGTGAAGGGCCCAAAGCGGAGCATAGTACTTGAGGTGCAGTCTCACCAGTGCTACATACAAAGCAAGAATCCCATCCCTAATCCTGCTGGCCACACTATTTCTGATGCAGGCCAAGATGCCACTGGCTGTCTTGGCCACCTGGGCATACTGCTGACTCACATTCAGTACCTGTCGACCTGCACCCCTGGGTCCTTTTCTGTTGGACAACTTTCCAGCCATTCTTCCGCAAGCCTAAACCAATGCATGGGGTTGTTATGGCCCAAGTGCAGAACCCAGCGTTTACCCTTGTTGAATGTCATGCAGCTGGACTTGGCTCATGGCTCTAGCCTGTCCAGATCCCTCTGCAGAGCCTTTCTACCCTCCAGCAGATCAGCAGTCCCACCTAACTTGGTATCACCTGTGAACCTACAGAGGGTGCACTTGATCCCCTCATCCAGATAATTGACAAAAATTTTGAACAAAACTGTCGACATTACTGAGCCCTGGTGTGCACCACTGTTAAAACAATATTTAAGCTTTGACTTAACTTATGGTTATCTTGCTTTTCATCATTTTATTTTCCTAAGCAAATAAGCCTAAACTAGCCTTTTTTTTTTTTTTTCGCAGAAGGAGTTAAAGTTCTCCGTTTATGAATTGCTACTTTCTGAAAGTGCTCTACCTTCCCTTTTGCTGCTTTCTACAACAGGAGGTGTCTGACCTGAATCATCTTCAAGGAGAAATCACTTTAATAAGGTCTATCATACAGCATCCCTAGACAAAAGGATGTTGCCTCCATTTTATAAACAATCGTGAATCTTAAAGAGACTGGTCTAATGAGAACATTTGGATAGTAGATGCAGAGTCAAACTAGGATAAGTTTGCAACATTTTTTTTTTAAATGTTGAAGTACTGAAGGAGTCACAGGAACAGTTATAACATCTACTAAGTTGCTGCCTGTAGGCTATCATTATGGAGTGGAACTGGATAGGAAGCACTACGCAGTAGAGAACAGTTGGAAACAGCCTACTCAAATAGTAATTTAGGCTTCATCTGTCCTTAACTTTTCTTGTAAAGAGGTATTTCTTTCACCTTTTTTTTATAGGCTTATAAAAATCTTCTTATATGAGGTGACCTTAGAAAGCTATCACAACCCTTCACTATAACCAAATATGAAAAAAATTATTAATGTGTCATCTGAGACATTTTATGCATCCCTCAGTTGGTCAGTAATGTGATTTCACCAATAAACCTAAAACTAACGGTGGGGTGGCAACTTAAAATATCTGCCTTAATGTGAAGTCTCTCATTTAAGCCATCAAGATGTCAGACATTGCTTTTATGCACCATGAATCTATAATAGTATTTATAGAAAGATTAGTTCTTAAAATGTATGCATCAAAATGTAATAAGCTAGATTTAAAAATAATAAATAAATAAAAATATGGCTTACAAAAAAGTCAGGCATGACGGAAAGTATGTACACAACTTGCATAATGAACAAGTCAATGAATAATATGTGGGAAGGAGAAAAGAATTTATCTAATCTCTACTACTTTGCAATACTCTAGTTTCTAAGCACTGGTCTTACAAGGGAAACCAGGAAGCAGAAGCACTCAGAGCATTCAATCATCTTTCTGGGGTGATGAAGAACAATGAAAATGTATCTGAAAGACCTGTCAGGGCATGAAAGCGCTGGGAGGAAGAACGTTACTTCCTCTGGTTCTCAGAGGCTAAGAAAGATAAGCAATAATGAAGATTTCAACAGACTTATATGTGTTTTTAAACACATATACATACACACTCAATCTCATTTTCATGTTTGATACTTTTGGGGCATAATTATTTCCAATTATTGCAAGTCTATGATTTAATTTTGCTTCATTTAGCTAGGGTAAGCCTATTTTTCTTTTATCTTAAAATCGCTTCTGGTAACAAAGCTGTTTCCATATGATCAAACTAATGAAGGTCATTCTGTTCCTTTGGAAGTGTCAAATCAAACAGAATGAACTGAAAACTGTCAAGTGGTTTCCACTAAGCAGCAAGTGAATAATTTTTCAGCACTGTGAAGCATGCTTTATACCTTTCTATACAGAGTGGGAGTTAGAGACCAGATTAAACTGGTAGCACATCTAAAGAAATCAGTTTCTTATAACAAGAAATAAGCAACTTCTATGACTGATCAACTAGAAAGGTATGTAAGAGCTTATTATTTGGAAAATGGGTCCTTCAGAATGTATTCACTGGACTGTCAAGTTCTGATAAAAATATTTATGTATAAAACATTTATTACCTTTTACATGCAAGTTTTCATGATTTTTTTTTTTCACTAAATGAAAAAGGGAACAGATCATGGTATTCATGAAAGCCGAAGACCATTTGCTTCCCAATTTTAAAATGTTCCAATTGACCTGTAGAATTCTGATGTGAGAAGTAAACAATGTAAAGAAGTAAGATTCTTCATGATTTAGTATGAAATAGTAACAAGACTAAGTGTGACTTTGTTAGAAACCTATAGAAATGAATAAAAGTGTATGTGTATGCATATATACTTAAGTATTTACTAGAGAGATGGATAGAGAGATTACGGAATTAATGGATTCATCTTGTTGCTAACAGAGTTTCAAGTAAAGCAGGATATTTATGGAGAAATGGAGTGCCCCAGTCAGTCCCCTGGTCAGCTCGGTCCCACTGCTCGTGCAGGATGCAGAGTCTGCAGGGATTCATGCAACCTCAGCAGCAGAATGCATATGGACAAGACACCAGGAGATAATTATCTTGTTTTTGTTCCTGCAGAGACACACATACTTGGATGATATCAAAATATAACTTTTCAGTAACATCGTACTACTAACCAAAAGGGTTCCCAAATGATTTCATCGTCTTTCAGAACGTATTTTATTCAGTTCCCTTTGTTGTATGTAGAAAATAGCGACTGTATTACTGAACTCCAACCTAATAATGTCTGATGTTCTAGCTACTTTCTTAAATATTCCTCATATAATTATGAAGACTTAATCAGATTTAAAAATGATATTTAGAATGATAGAAGGTACACCAAACAGAAGCTACAGGATTATGACTAATCTGATTAACTAGATGAGTGAGTATGTAAGTAATCTAGTCACTTCAGTTTTAAACTTAAAAGTTTTCAAAGAATAGGAAAAAATCATTAATATCTGTATTAAGACTGTAAATATTAATTACAAGTAATTAGGTATTTTAGTATTTATTGAAATGTTTTTATTTTTTTCTAGCAGTTTGGTTACTTAAGATATTGGTAATAAAATAATTTATAATTATGAATCTAATATCTGTTCATGGATGACAGCATATGTAATAATCATACGACCTATAAAATATTTAATAAAACCTTTTCCAAGAGAAATATGACTTGTCTGTGACTGCATTTAGAAATGGGACATTAAATTAATGAAATCATATTCTGCTTTCTCTGAACATAAACAAAAATGCTATTAGCATTATTAAAGTACATTGGCTTTCATATACTAAGGCTTTCGTATACTTATTCATGCAAAAACATAATGGCATGTATGGTAGTTTAAGTCTAGAAATGTGTGAAATTCATTACCTACCTAATGAAGCATACAGGCAATGAATTTAAGAATTCTTACTACTACATAACTTTGTGATGCCATCATACATTCATATTTAATCTATTTATTTATTTTTTTACTTGCAGCAGCCTACTAACTCCTGCTGAGTTTGAGTTTAGACTGAGACTTGCTGTTCAAATATATCTGTATTTGCTACCCATTTGCTTTTATTGATTTAATAGATCCAGCTTGAACTGTATGGGAAGACTGTGGGAGATCTTAAGTACCAAAGTATCTAAGAAAATTAAAGTGTACTCAGGAATTCTAAGAATGTGTGAATATCAGGTTCAAAGTTACTGAAGTGAAGTTATGCATACTATTTATATTTCTGTATTCTTCTTCAACAGAAGAAATAATTTCCTTAGGAAACCTCCACTCCCCATAAGAGCTATAAACCAAGAATTCTAAATTTGAAGACTGCAATTAGTTTTGATTCATTTTACAATGGATAAGCAGCATATATCCTCCTTCTATTATTCAAGATTAAATATTGTTCAAGCTGTCAGAATTACATCATTCAAAAGCTAAGGTTCTACTTACTACAACTCTCAAGGTCCAATTCTTTGCCACTGTAATATTTGCTAATTAAGCTGCATCAGCAAGGGTAAACTGACACACTCTGTGCAATGGTCAGTAAGAAACACAGTGGCTCTCAGTCATTGCATTGGTTAGTCTTACCTCTGAGACCATTTGCTGGGCTACAATTGAATTCCAAGACTGGAATTACAGGCCCAGACTACTGTAAATCTTTTACTGTGTCTCTTGTAACTACACCAAAGCTGCAAAGTGATTCAACTTCTGAGCCACCCCAGCCTGTACCTGTCAGCACAAGTCAAGTGGGAGATGATACCTGAGCTCCATTTGCTTGCCTGCTCAACAGATACAGAAAAGGGAGTGCTGGCAACAATACTGAGCTTAGCTCAAGGAATGAACCAAAAAATGCCATGCGTGCACTAGAGAAAAACAAACAAAAAAAACCACTCAACAGTGGACCAAATCAAAACTATATCTTTGCTTTTGAAAGTACACTAAACTTCCAAATTAACAAGAAGTGATTTCAAAGTAAAGTAGTAAACACATTTTGAAATACTTCTATTTTAAGCATAGACTTGGGACATTTTTGTGCAGGGATCTTAACTGCATTAACTTAATACATTTCTTATTTCATAATTGAAATAGAAAACTATATATTTGTCTTAATTTCAAATTAGCAATTTCATAATGTAGTAAGTTATCAAATATAAGCTTCCCCCACGGTATCTTTTCAGTGACAGCTTCCTAGAAATTCTAGCACATACAAAATAAAGACTAAAAATAAAGTAATATTTACACTTCAGACTATATATTATACTGACAACTAGGGTAAAATAGTTATTTCTCTCACAATCATCTTCCTGAGAGGAGAAAAGCATCACATAACACAATCATTCTAAGGACTGTATTTCCGGCCAAAACAAAAACTAGATTATGTTTTAGAGTTACGATTACAGTCTTTCAAAAAATTTACATTAATATTGAACTATTTTCACAGGTGAGTTAATTCCTCAGGGATTTAATTTCTTGGTTCTACCTCAGACTGACATATCTCTCACCCTTGCACCTGTTTTCTATATACTCCAGAAGATGCTTTCAGTCTGATGCTAGTTAATCCATACTTAGCTTCCCAACACATAAAGTCCCTAATGGCACAAAGCATAAGACTCCAGGACTTAAAATAGTGTAGAAAATGACCCAAATACTTATTTATTTATTTTTATCAGACTGTTGTGCTTCTTTGTTCATATTCCCTTTAGTACAGGATCCTAAACTTCATGAGACTCATGAGACACTAAATGGCTTAAGCTTAATCAGCTACAGACAAATGAACACACTTCAAAGTCAGTATTCTGACATGGCTGAAACACAGCAAATTTTGGATCTAAAACACTGAATCTTTTTTTTTTTTTTTTTTCCTCTACAGAGCTCAACATTCTGCGTGAAATAAAACAGAGAAGAAAAATCCCATGGACAGATTAAACCACTGCTGTTGCCATCCTAATACAATGCTGCAGTGAAAAAAGCCAATTGTCAAAACCACCAAAAATACAAGAAACATACTGAAAATGTAATTAATATCCTGTAAAACTATCTTTTCATCTAGAATACTGTCCTCAATTCAACACTTATGAAGCAGATATAACCACGGTCTGACACTGCCAGGAAAATTTTTCAGGGCATTGGTGTTTCCTCTACTGTATACAGGTTCCCATTTAATTAAAATACAATGAAACCTTTTCTAAATGCTGCTTCAGGTTCCAAGTTCTACCAAGCCCAATCAGATGCCACCACTTCCTCACCATACATCAGACTATTCAATGTCAGCTCTCCTTTTCTATTAAACACTAAGAGCCATCTCAACATGGCTCAAGATGGCTTTCTGACCATTCATTGTCTCGCCTAGTATGCAATAGGCCTGCTGACAAGAAAGATGCTAGCTCCCAGAATTTTTATGCTCAATTTCCCCTTCCCTCCCGTTTTGGCAGGATAAATGCTGACACAACCTTGTAAGGATTGCTATCCACTAAACACAGATTAAAAAGCCTCCAAGCCACCAATTTTAATATGTCTACGGTCCTGAAGATAGTAATAAAAGGAAATCCTTTGAATTATCTACAGTATTTCATTGTGAGTCACCATAATGATGATTTGGTGTACTACATAAAAAATGAAAACACTAGTTGGTCCAATCACCCAACAAAGTCCTAGAATCTCTCTTGCTTAGACTAAGCAGTAGTTACTCGGGTTGGACTAGCAATGGAGCTTCAGGGCGGTGCAAATCACTCTTTTTGTTATTGTTTTATTCCCAACTCAAGCAGGACTAAACTCATGACAAAATTACATCAAAGACTGCCAAAGTAAAATCAGTAGGCCAAATGTATTCCAGTGTGTTTAACTAGAACGTGGTTGGATCACAGGTTCTGATATACATTGTGTGTGTGTTTTGCATCCCTTTTAGAAAAAGGGATGGAACACAATGTACAGCAAAATCTGCATTTGCCTGATATCACAGATTATGTGACATCTAAATTTAGTTTATAATCTCTGCAGAGGTGGACCTTTGTTTCCTATTTGCTCTGTAATTACAACTGAAAATTATGGGCTGCCATAATTTAATATATGCTGTTCTGACACAGTTTTTAAAATAACTGTGGACATTGAGTGTTGCCCATCAAACACTGGATAAAATGTCAGTGGTGGAGAAGTTTGATCACATTACAAATACTTCTTTTCTGAACAATTTCTTTTTTGTTATTTATGTCCGTTTATTTACATTTGCATTAATTTGTTTCAACACAGCTAATGTAGCTCTTCTGTTTGTATCATCACAGATAAAAAGAAATTAATATGTATACTGTTTACATATTTGCTTCTAGTCAGATTTACAATGTTTTGTGTAAGATAGTATTACTACCTTGAAACATTGTCCAAAACAATGTTCTAACAAGTTCTAACCTTGAACTAACAAGTTCTGCCTTGAAACATTGTCCAAAATAGCAAAGACTTAGGTTTATCATATTCAAAAAAAAAAAAAAAAAGGCCAAAAAGCCTGTCCTTAGAACACACAACAGACAAAGACTAGGAGATAAAAAATACTATCCCACCTTTCCTATGTAAAGAATTGATGATTTTCCTGGAGTTACTGTCATTTGCTGACATCTATCTATTGTGGCAAATGATATTGTCAAATATGTGACATTATAAAGTAAAGAACACCAGCATTACAATGTCAACATTCCAAAAGAAAACTTCTGCAAAAAGTAAACTTAAAAAAGTAGTCCCAGTCAGCAATAAAAGGCAAAAGATCACCAAAACCCAGGCAACTCAATATTAAGAAAAAAAAAAACACAGGTTTTTTTTGATTGTATAAACTGCTTGAGTTAAAAGTTCAATAAGAAAAAAAAAAAAAAAACTTTATTTGCTAAACTATATTTTTTGCTCAAAGCAGGCAAAAAAAATGAGGATTTTTTTTGTGATAATGTGATACTTTTGTTAAAAATCAAGCTGTCTAGCTCCCTGGAAGGAATGAATGAAGGAAGATAGACGGATAGAAAGATAGATAGAAAGAAAGAAAAGGAATACATCCAAACTATATGATGCAATACTTTTGGACTTCAAACATTAGAAACAGTCCTAGCATTTAGCAGGACATAGAAATCCCATGTCTGAAATGAAAAATAACTTTCCACTATTCTGAGCAACCAAACACTCAGACTTCAAGGTTAGAGAGTAACTTTATTAATTGCCCACATGGACCTTGAATAAACACAGCTATAGAATTTCATCAATAGGTAGGGAATTTAAATTGCTTTTTAAGAAATCTTTAACTTTGAAAAATAATTCTTAAAATGTAAAATGCTAAAACAGTTATAAATAGTAGACAGTTGTTTCCTTTTCTTTCGGATTTCAGATACAAAAGGAATAGAGGGAATCATTTCAGATATGTACTTGCAATGGAGATGGCCGCAAGTATGCTACAAGTGGTATAAATTTAATTTGTAATAGGAAATTATTAATACTACTCCTTTTAACATAGAAAATTAACAGAGTCTTTCCAATATGTAAAATATATTGGAAAGACTATATATAATATATAAAGAGGAAAGCATTCTTTTCCGATGATCTAGCCCTGATGATCTGATGAGTCATTGGAAAACTCTTCTACCACTGAGAATATATATGTCTTCAGTCATAGCTCTTCATAGTCTCAGCATTTACAAATTTCAGATTTTAAAATATTTTATACAAATGTTTATTGACATTTGTTAGTTGAGATTTAATTCAATTTTGAAAGCAAATGTAATTAAAACTAGTGTGTTTTTTTTCCTGTAACACGGTAAATAGGATCACATTAGATACTGTTAAATATGTTGAAGATACTAAAGTAATTCAGTGCTTACTTTTCCAAAGAACTGCAAATTCTTAACAGAGATCTCACTGTTACATCTTCCAAAAAAATTATGCTAACACTTTTGTAATTGTCTAAGATATTTAATATCATATATTGAGACATACTCTCTAATTACCTCACATTTGGCTACTATTGAACTCTTAAATATTCTTCAGAAGGATGTGTTAGCATAGGTTTTGGAGACAATTAGTAGGACCTGGAGTCTCATCCTGTGTGGCAGTTCCTTACCTTTCCTTTATGTTTTGCTTATCACACTTTTGCAAACAAAGTTGCTTCTTTCTGAAGCCACTGAGACACTGCTCTGTCTCCTTTACTTAAAAAAAAAAACAAACCACCTCCTTCAGATTGTTACATGCACACAGAGTTCCACTAACGTCAAAGCTTTTTACAAAGATATTAAGAACAAAGACAGGTAGTTACATAAAAGCAGTGTGATAAAATATGGCTCCCCTTGAGAATAAAAAGAGGAGAAGATGCCCCAAACAACACTATTAATAGGACTTATCTTAGTAGGGAAGCAGACAACAGTACTTGAGGTAAGGATTTACCTGCTGACAACCTGTAAATAAGATTTTGTTTGCTCACACTTCCGGGCAACAGCAACTTTCTTCTAATTGGTGACTGGGTAAGCTGAAGGCTAGAGAGGCTGAAGACTTACATACTTTAGCCCTTTTACTACTTTTTTTTTTTCCCAGCTCTATCATCCCAGTCTCCAAGTCTTTTAAGAGTAAACTGCAGAATATTAAAGAAGCTTAAATTTTCTTGGCACTATAAATTTGAAGATTTTTTTTTTTTTTGGTCTGTATTCTGACTGACCACTTGTATCGATTCACTCAATCACTAAATGATGACCAACAAAGGTTAAAACAAGACACAAAACAGAGTCAGACACCAGCTCTGTGTCTGGTGCCATAGCAGATCCTTCCCTAGACTAAGTGGGAAGTCTGTTCTCTTTCTGATGATGGTATATCACCAAGCTATCTTCATGGTCACACCACATAATAACAGATAACAATTAGCATGAAGCACTCCCCTTCCAAAGAATGCTTTCCTTATTCAGAGGTGTGGGAAATGTATTTAACTTTTCTGATCCTGGACAAAATTATTAAAGAATGAAATTGTTATTTCCATGTTGCTCTTTCTAAAAGACTTTCTTTCTGCAGCGCAGAGTTGCACGCCTCACCAGACTTAGTTTTTGCTGTTCACAAGCTCACAGTTACCAGAGAACTCACTTTATAGTCAGATTTTCCTTATGAGAAATTTGGTCTACCATTCTGCTCTTCTAACTTTTGGGGAGGACAGATGACATATTTTACTATTACAATCTGGGCAAAATTAAATGCCTCTATGAGGCACAGCAAACCAGGATGCTGTTCTCCAACAGCTGAATTCTAGAAAAATAAAACTTATGGGACCATTCCTATCTATTTAAGTTACCTATCTAGAATTAAATAGCTGTGTTCCACCTGAATTTCCATGCAACGCAAAGTTCAGTAATTCTCTCTCTTCACAGGCATGACAAGGTGAGCAGCACTAGCATAGCCAACAGCACTGAGCTCACCTAATGCGCTTAGCAGCTCTGGGGCTACCAAAGCAGCTGTGCCTCTTTTACTCAAGAATACACCCAAAAACAGAGAAATGTCATCTTCTTGAAGCCTCGCCGCTCTTTTGGGAACACTGAAGTAGGCAGTTTAGATATCACCTTTTGTCCACTAAAACATATGATATATGGTGTAATAAGTAACACACAACTCTAATTCCCCAATCACTCAGACATTTCTGTAGCACGTTATTTCCCACACTTAAGCAACATCTCTCCCCAGTGTTCCAAAATAACTTCTTACTCCTTCTTAAAACATCCAATAGCTTTGTTGCAAATGCTACAGCAGCAAATCTGTGCCAAGGAAGTGATTTCAAATATGGCACTCTTCCCATTAATATGCTATTGATTTCAAAGACAAAGTTTTATCTTGTTCCTATTTATTCATGTATTCTTTAACAACAAGTAGTTTCTCCTATCTTTCATTTCCATGAAGACATAGAAGTCTCACAAGATAAACAAATGGAGCTTCAGCTGTAAAGACGTGCATCAGGATGATTAATAAAGTTTGCATCTTTATGACATAGAAAGACTATTAACCAGGTTCTTGAGAAGTTCTTGAAATACTTGGAATCCAGCAAATACTAGGGTTCATTCAGTAATTTAGCTCAAAAAATCAACAAGATAACCAGGCAAACAAACTGTATATAACTACAGTTCTCTTTTACAGTTTTCTTTTACAGTCTGTGTAACTAGAAGTTTTACTACTGTATGATAAATTCCAGATTGTATGAATTTGTATTTTCAAGTGGTAAACTTGAAATACAAGTGGTATTCAATAGCTCTGAGTGAAAACTACATGGATGGCAGTACAACAGAGACAGCTATTTTAAGATGCCAAGAAGAACAGTACAGCTGTAATTCACTATGGAGTTTCCATACATTTTGTTGTGAAAGTGATGATGCGTTGATGATGTTGCCATAAAGCTGTCAAATACGGCAAATGATTCAATAAAGGCACTTTTATGGAGTTGCACAGAGAGTCTCAGATTCTTTTCAAATGACTTCAAGCACAGCTCTCCTAACAATCAATTATAAAATATAACTTTTCTTTTTTCAAAAACCAACAAACTCACTCTTCTGGAAGACATCATCTACAGACTATCCATACATTTATGTTTCGGTTTAAGAAACTGTCAAAACAAACTTCAGAAGGAATCGTTTAGGCCTCAGTAATGTAATTCTTCATAAATATTCTTCATTGAAATGTTTGCATTTAATCCTACCATTCACATATTTACTGCAATAGAGCTTTATTGACCTCTCAAGTGATATCTTGAGAGTTCACTATATTTCACACAATTGCTTAAGAAAGATGGGTCTTACTTTGGCTTATAATCTTGAAAGGAAGATTCTTTGGTCAGTAAGAGATTATTTCTTCACAGAGTTCTATAAATATTCATCTTCATACCTCCTCTCTATCACTTACACAGCCAGAAACCACAGTACAAAATTGGGATGTAAATTACTAGCAAAGTAAAAACACAGAAAGGTTATTCACTGTTATCTTTGCATGTGTATGAACACAGCAGTAGGAAGGCCTGCTATTTAAAGTTTCTTACATTTCCAAGATCTAGCAAGATCTAACGTATCTTTTGTAATTACTTTCCTAATTCTGATTCTAAGTCTGTATTTTATTTTATCTTTTTTAAAACTCTTGCTATATTTGTGTATTGACTCATTACTGGCTTTATGTATTCTATACATAGGAACTGATAGAAAATAAAAGGAATTTTCAAATTTACTTGCTTTACTGTATTCAAAGATGTCTATAAACTCATTCAGCTTAAGAAACAACGTTTTCATCAGCAGTAAAACAAAATGTTTTGGAGCCGTGATGCATTACGTAGTGAAAATTATTATTGTACATATGGTTCTGTTCGAATAGAATGCTTTATCAAGGACAGTAAAAGAGCAGAGATGTGTCTTGCTTTTTCCCAGGACTTTTTCTCAAGACTAAATGTAATTATTAATATTAGGTATTCTCCAATGTGTAACTCGCAAACTAGAATAAACAGGCATTTAAATATAACCTTGTGTAAACATCATACAATCTTTACTTTATGTACCCAAGCTTTTTAAATAGCACAGCTCCTGCAATTTCATATAGATAATGAAGTAAGGGTGGGGAAAAAAAAAGCTTCAGAGGAAATGAATCAATTTTATGAGCTTCTCCTTAATTTATGTTTTTATTTTCTAAAGATTAAAGCTATGCAATATTATGACAATTCTATTTAAAAATAACCTCCCAATCTTTCAATTTTTTGCAATTCTTCATAGATGTTCTCTATTAAACTTTTTTTACTTGCTTTATTTTGTGTAGAATGTGTACCTTGTTTGTTTTTATAAATGGCAAATCAATTTGCTATTTATCAAAGGCAGTAATAGTTTCCAAATGTAATTCACAGTTAGACTTTAATGAGTATAATAGACATATTTCTGTAAGCAGTGTGACTTAAGAGCTACCGGTATAAGCACAAAAGCCAGAATCTTCAGGGTTTTTATTCCAGTTGATGGCATATTGACCTGTCCTGTGACCAAGAGACTCTCAGTATTTGTATCAATTCAGTGATATTGGCCAGATGATTTTTTTTTTAATACCACCTTAATAGCAAAAGGTAACCAACAACATATTCATAGGAATTAGCTGATATTTTCACGTTTTCACTTCCTCAGAGTGTGAGATACCCTGCTTTAGCATGTGGGAGAGGTGGTCACTAGCTATAGCTGACTGTCAGTTCGTATGTGACACATCAGCGCAGTGAAGCACCGCACTCCCCATTCTTCTTGATGTGATCCAATGCATTTGGCACCTGATTTGTGACATTACAGAAGGCTTCATGTGTGAGTGATACACAGATGCAGCGGAGCATGAATGGTACAGTGCTGATGCACAGGTCATGAAACTGGATAAATTTGAATCAGTGCTAATAACTGCTAAGACATAACCATGGTAACCCATTCGCATTCATAGAGAGAGAGAAAAAAACACAGGAAATGGGGAACAGTCTGTGAGCAAGATAGGCTGGGAGGACTTGCGCTAGGATCCTGGTATTAAGTCCAAGTAAAATGGGAAGGATGCTCTACAAGGCTGTGGGGAAGGTGCAGACCTTAGCAAGCAGAGCAGTTTCTCTGGCCCTGGCTCAGCTCTCCCTGAGAGCAAGATTCCTAGGGAAGGACCAGGTGCATCATCCTGGGCTATGCTCAGTGTGTGCCGGTCTGCAAGGCAAAGCAACTGCATTAGGTGGGAGCCCTGTGCAGCACAGCAGGCTTCAAAAGCGCTATGTCAGAGCGCACACAGCTCTTTTGCTGGAGATAAGGACAGTCCTATATTCAGGACAGCACAGCACTGTGAAGGGGTGCAGCAGAACTACCCCAGCAGCAACTGCAGCAAGAACAAGTGGATCCTGTCTATACAGATGGTTAGCAGGCTTGTCTCCAACTAAACTGGATAGTATCCTTCTTCTTCATACAACATAGAGGAAGAAAATAACACAATTAAAATATAAACATTACTGAAGTTTTTTACTTAAAGAAATACTTAGTATGACAGACATTTGGCTACATTAAGGAAAAAAAAAAAAAAACACACAAACTTGTGTTACATTATAAAGTCCTAACTATTTTTTTCCCCCAGAAATATCAAGATCTCTTTAAAATTCAAAAGTAATAAATACTTCTTGAATAGTGTTTAGTACCTACAATTATACAAATATAAACTAACTAAGCATGAAAAAAGAATCATGAATCTCGTATGCTGCCTCAGAAGACTGGATCAAAATTATTCCTGATCATACTTTGTCTTTCCATTGCAGAAACTCAGACCTATTTCTAACAGTAAGAAATATTTGCTTACTTTTAAACTTTCACGAACGACAACAGGATAACATTAGAAGATACTATACATGTATTTACTGTATAAGGTGCAGATTTGCATTAAAGGATATTGACTGTTTCACCATAGAAAATTAACTGCTAAATCAGTTCAAAATGAATCGTGTATACTTTAAATTCAAAGCCAACTAATTGTTTTGGGAGCTTTTATAGATAAAAAAAAAATCTATGAAATCATCATATATCATACATTCACCACACCACAAGCCACAAACTCAAGCTGTGATATAGTTGGGTTACCACATATTCTTTCATGATTCAGTCTCTTTTCTTTTTTTTTTTTTTTTTTTGGTATATGAGAAAGAAGCATTTAATCTATCTTAGAAAGCAATTTCACTTAAACTGAAGTGCAGTTTTCCAACAGAAGGAAATTGAGTCTAGCATACAATTCTCGTGAGGGCTTATAGGAATTATGCTTGAATATAATGTAAAGTCTACAATTCCTATCTTCAGAAGGCTTGCCTCAGAATTAAAAATGAAAACATATACTATAAAATACTGATGGGAGAATGACATTGGTTTTGAATGAGAGCTGTGAAGTTAAGGTGTATGTACAAACTGTCTGAACTCAGCTGAGTATGTGATTTTAAAAGTAATTTGCATGTTAAACAGCAACAAGTTCTTATGTAACATATGAGTACTATCCATTTCTCCTCAAACTTCAAATGAAATGAATATATCTTCTCTCTCTCTGTCGTATTACGTTTCAAGCCAGGAAGATAATAGTTATGCAATATTGCTACTTTATATAGTACCTAAATAATATGTGTACATGCTACTACCAACAAGGCAGTCCAAACATGCAATATGATTTTGAAACATTATGAAAAATATTAACACGATGGTTAAGAAAGAAAGAAAGAGGTCATTAATGTTTTATTCAAAATTATGAGGATAGAGATGCTTAGCCTTTATCTACACCTTCAAAGTCATGTTTCAGCGAGCAATTCCCTGGTCTCCAGACCAAAACATACAGAACAGTTTGCATCCACTGAAAGTGAGCTGTCTGTGTCCACATGCACAGCATCTGACCTGGGTCTTCTCTAGGCTGTACAGAGGACCTCTAGGTTGAAAAGATGATTTTTGTCATTGTATTTTAGTCCTAAGCAGCCAAATTAATAACCAAGGATATATAACAGCCTGCCACAGAAGGCTGTTTTTTCAGCATGATCCTGAGTGTTTGTTTCATCTTATGGTGAACAGCACAAGGACATGCAAGGGTGACAACATTATTTCTCCTAATTTTTCTACCCTACACTGCTTTTGGTTAATTCTGAAAAGGAAGTCAGAACTGAAGAACTGACACAAACCTAGTATGTATCATCAGGCTTATGCCACCTTAGGGGAGATGAAAGAAGAGGCTGCAACTGTACTGCAGGTGTTGAATTGAAAGCTTCTTACAAGCTCATGGCTATACTCTATGAATTCTTCTTTTTTTTTCCTCATTTTAAGAATAATAGTATTTCATTATCTATGGTGATCACATTCCGTATTTACTGCAAATTTTCAACTACAAAGACAATTTAATGTGAAAATCTTGAAATCTGTGATCACTGACTTCCAGTTGCATAGTGATATGTAGTTCGGGAAAATCTCTGTGAGAACCCTCCCGATGGAACTCTCCCATTCATGACAAATGCATAAAATGTCTAAAAAAATGTTAAGCTTATGAAGTATTACAACATCTTTCATGTTTCCTGAAACACCATATGATAGCAGAATCATCACTTACTGCGGTCAGTAATTATTGTTCTGGCCTCTTGATTGCTCGTCTTGTTTTTTAGGTTTTGTGCTGCAGTTATTAGTTCATCCAGCTGGGGACGTCTTTGCTCCAGATCCTGTAGTATTGCCTAGTTGCACAGAAATACAAAAAATAAAATAAAGGAAAAAGCATGTAGAGTTGTCGAGAAGACCATGTGTAGGGGCTTTTTCCTGAGCCACTTTGATTTAAAGCAGAAAACCCTTTTGCAGTTTCAAATCTAATGAAGAATTTGGTCTGGACCTTCCAAATATTGTCCATATATTGTTATATATGTGCAAATATAGCATATATATTTATATATATATGTAATAAAAATCAAGTCTATCTTGTAATCACCATTATAAATGAAGCCTATATAAGTAAATATAAAATGACAACCATTCTTCATTTTTAACCCATCAAATTATGCAACGGTAAGCCTAAACCTATAAATCTATATAAACCTTTTTTCTCTGCAAACCTATAGAAACGATACTATTCTCTTAGACTATAAATTTTGTTTTGTTTTGTTTAAAGACATAGGGATTTACATTCTTATCAGATTACGCAGGATTTTTCTAGTAACTCATGAAGTCTAACTAATACTGTTTGTTTCTTAACATTTTAAGATTTAATTACTTTCTAGTGGTTTAAAGCCAATACATGACTGTTAATGTTAATTTTTCTGTCCTGACACCTTACCTAGAAGAAAAATAATCACCAGTCACAGTAATTTACGTTGGTCAAGATGTTATATAAAGCCCAGGCAATCTAACTAGTAAATCAGAAGGGGATCTACAGCTACTCACAGGGAAAAAGATGGGCTTCAGAATAACGAACCATAATCTTTATGAGGTAATAAATACTGAAATACAACAGTTTTATACGCAAGCAAAATGAGAACTCAAGAAAAGTAAGGCATATAAGATTTATGCATATATTAGTTTAACTTACACTGAAGGATTAGGGAACAGAAAACAAGGAATCAGATCAATAGTTTCCCAGATAAAAATCATCTAAAGTGTGTACTTAAAAGACATGGACCAAATCTAGCAACTTCAAGCCCCTGTAATGCAGCTTTGCAGAATTAGGAGTTAGAAGTTATTTATAATATTTATTACCAAATTATGATAAAATAATGTTTTGGCCCACAATTCTGAGTCACCAGAACACAGGAGCATGTTGGCATACTGCTAGTAGGTACAGCAGTATATCAATGTCAAGCTGACAATAAAGGTCACTGGAGGATTTTTATTTTTCAGAGTTCTTACGTGGATAATGGTTAGATAATCTGTCAGTATACTCATCTGTTTACAGACATCTGTTTAGACTGTTTTGTCTAAGTATTTTTTTTCTTAAAATGCTTTTATTCTAAATAATCATACTTTATTTTTAAAGCTGTAATTCCCTAATTCCCATAAAAAAAGACCTGCATCATCTGACCTTAAATTTGGTCCTCCAACCTAGATTAGAGTTACATAATTTCACCAAGTTGAAGGTGACAGGTAAAAGACTAATATCATTTCCTGTGTAAGGGGATTATCAAAAGAGCATGAGGATATCACTTTCAGTAAGTACAGCATGCATCGTCAAGAGCAAGCTACAAGCTCCACAGAATTTCAGTTTTGTTCAGTTATAAACTGTTCAGAAAAAAAAACAATTTTCAAGATACACGTCGAGTTATACCCTGTGAAATTCCAGTCTTTAACTTCTGTATCAGAATTTCCTTGAAAGCCTATTATAACTGACTTTCTAAACTCAAACATCCGTAGCTTTGGATGGTATTTTCACTTCTATACTGATTGGATTGCATACAGAGACACTCAGTTAATGCAGCAGATTGAGTAATTAAGGAAAGAACAAATTTCTCATTAGAAGTCACTCCTTAGTGAAAGTACTTAAGAAAAAGGAATAAAATCTACTGATGCAGTTACTACCTCTAGATATCTGTGTCCTCAAAACTATATTTTCAAGGAAGACAAGTTAATGAGTGACATGAATTTTACAATAGAAAGAGCAGTCCCATTGCAGCCTAACAACATCTGCATTATACACATTACCAAAATGGACTGTGCAGAAGGAACATTAAAGTAAGTATAACACGCTCAGATAATTGCGTGGCCTCTGAAGTAATATTTCCCTTCTCCTCTTCTTCTCCCACCTTGAAACTGTTTAGAAGAGGACAAGCAAATTAAATTATTCTAAGGTCTTACACCAACAGTGACTCCCAAACTGTTCCCTAAAGTTCCCTAAACGTATTTTTTTCTTATTTCATACTTTTAATATGATTTATCTGATCCAGCCTAAATCTAAATCTCCAAACAGATTAAATACTATGTTAGCAGCAAAGAAGAAAGCTTTTACTGTATGAAATCTAGAAAGAAACAAAACAATAGGTAAGAATGGCTCAATAAGGATCCTCTCAGTACAAAAATGAGCAACAGGTATGCCTAAATGCTGTATTGAACGATTTACCTGCAAGACCCATTAGCTATTCTTGAAACAGACATTCAAAAAACAACAACAACAAAAAAAAGCAACACCTCTTTAAAGTGTTTTTTGTTGTTTGTTTGTTTGTTTGTTTTTTTGCTAACTCTGCTGCTTTCCTGGGGAGAAGAGTCTTGTCCCTATATGGACTGTGAGGACATCCTTCCCTCTGCCATTTAATGGGAATAAAATTACTGTCTGCCAGATGTACTAATGTGTTTTTTTGAAAGGTCAGGAAGGGCATCTTGAAACCTATGAAAAGATCTAAAGATTCTTGGACCTGTCAAGGAGACAATAATGTATAGCTACAGAGCAGATGCTTTTTTCTCAAGTCTTAGAAAGATTGCTCAGAATAAGGAAAAAACAATATTCCTCAAATCAATATATTCTTTCTTTGATTCAGTGTCTGCCCAGAACCTTACTCAAACAAGGTACAACTTTTTTGTTGCTAAAAAAAACATCAGTTAAACTTGGTACAATATTAATTGATACAATTTCACCAATTGGTACAATTTCAAAGATTTAATAAATATATATTCCATATGGAACCTAAGTTGTGCGTACAAATACAAAACCTGATGGAAACATGGATAGAAGTAGTTGGTAAAATACATGATTCCTGAGCCTTCCTGTGATCCTGTAGCGTAAACATAAACAGCAACACTTGAGATCTACTTATCTTTCTTGAAGTATTATCAAAATCAGAAAAACCTTCCTTGACTGGATAAATTAATCATACAAACTGACTTTGTGGGTAACAAGAGAGAAGTGCTTTGATGAACATGCAATAAAAGACCACTAAACATGAGTCTGAGGGAAAAAAAAAAGAGAGAGAATACATATATATGGAGACACCATAAAAACTTTTATAAATTCAGCCAACTACTTGAGGTTGTAAAACTGGATCCTCAACTGGAACATAAGTGGAAACTAGTAGAAAATGTTGTTACGACAGCCATGGGAAGAAAAACTCCTTAATAGTGGCACCCTGGTGGAAGCACAACAGATGTAACAGACCAGATGCCTCTAATTTGGAATGTCTGCACACTAAATGAAATCTTCTATGCTATTTAGAAACGGGTAATACAGAAATAAAAGTTATTATGAAAGAATTTTCAAAATAAGTTAAGCAGAAATCTATCTAGTCTCCATCAGGTCACTAAAAGCAACAGTACAAATGTGGGGAGTCATCAACATAAAAAGAAACTTTTTGTTCCATAAACACTTACATTCTTATAATTTCCTGTTACTATTATTTACCTGATGTTCTGTAAAAGTACAATAATGTATGCTGTAAAACATTAAAAACCATATTTTAATCAATAATTATGTGTTAAGTGTAGGCCAACAGGAGTAGGTTAACAATGAACAAGGATTATGGACAACCACAGTTGTAGAAATACAACTTTAAACCCCCAAAGAACTTTTATTTTTTTTCCATATATTTATGAATGCCAAAGCAATAGTGCTTGGTGACACCACAATAATGGAAAAATTATTCAGTCATCAAACTTCAAAAATTATTCAGTCATCAAACCTGCCTACATTTTGTCAGAAAGCGATGCTACTCACTTTCAACAATCTTTCCACATTTGTGGACAGCAGCTGCTCAAAAGAAAAATCTAATTTTCAGGTTCCTAATTTATGGATCAAACTGTTTAAGTCAGCAACAGAAATAACTTGTATAAAATTTCAAAAAAAAAAAACAAACCAAAAACTGGAAGATATGAGAGTGACAAATTAAACACTGAAACGCAAGGCTTGCGATTGAGAATTAAAATATTCTCTACCTTTACAACATATAGCATCCTGCAGCCTGTATATTTATCACTCCAGCCACCTGTTCTACAGCTTATATACAATAAAACATAGGACCTCTAAATTATTTTTTTTTCTTCATCTTTTCTGACTTAAGAAAGCTAACAGCAAGTAAGCCCAAGGCTGATGTTTGTTAAAGAGATTTAGAGCAGACCCTCCTGATTAAGGGTAAATTGGAAGCACCACTTTGTCATAAACAACACGTGGTGAAGACTAAAACTTCCCAGCTGTTTGTGATGGTTTGATTAGGATCACCACCAACCTTGTTTAATGAGATGAACCAATGGACCACAAAAGCAATTCCTCAGTTGAACAATTAATATGAGAATGGGAACAAGAAAAAGAGATATATTTTTCTTCTTATGAACCTAGTCCTTCCTCCAAACTCACAATATTATTCTTAGAAGAAGCATAATTCCATTAAATAGTTGTTGAGGAAATGGTTTTCTTATCTTTTGAAAAATCTTAGAATCTAAATCTTAAGTTTGAACAAAAACTGAATCAATTATTTCCTAAGCAAAATGTATAGCCATGACAACTTTTAATTAAAACAACTGAATTTCTTAAAGCAGGTTGGCTTTCTAAAAATAATGTGTTATATACACACCTAGAAAAAGAAAAAAGCCATGGAAAAAAGGCTTGCTAACAATTTCAAAAAATGTAGATGTGCTACACCTACAATTCATCTACATAATAAAATTGGCTTTGTTAAGTTATTCCACCCAAGCAAAATTTGAATTTGTTTTCTTGTAACTAAGCAGGAAGGGAGTAAGAGAGAAAGTGATTGTTTACATACTCTCTGCATTTAAAAAAAATATGAAATAATTAGAGTAATTAAATGCAATGGAGTTCTCTTTTTAAGACAACTTTTGTTTTGGCTATTAGCTGTTTCATGTTTTCGCTTCAAAGCATGCATAATTTTAAGAAAACAAGAAGAGCTAGACTTACTATTCAACAGCATTGCTAGCTGATTGGTACCTGTCAGTGAAATCAAAACATTAACAGATGAGGCACTATGACCTGAGTAATTTATATAGCTTAAGTTTTCATAAGCACTTATTTTTATGCCCACTCCAGAACTGCCTGTGCAGCCCTCACCACTGGTTTAGTGAATATATCAACACCAAAAGTGCTGTTGTGGGAAAGCCACAAGTGACAACTTATCAGCTGTCTCACTAGAGGCACTAAAAAGCATCGTAGAACTTTTCGTGTGATTTTTCTGACAGTAAATCAACAAATTTGGTGGCATTATGAATGTCTGAGAAATGCTCTTGTACAACCTATGAATTCTGGTTCATAACAGGAAGTTATGACAGCAAAAAGTGCAATGTGCTTTTGACATATGCTAACAAAGCCAAGAAGAATGGAGAGTAATTGATTTAAATCTCCATGCTTTGAACAACAATGTAAGGCAATGGTGATGGCTAGAGTTGGGAAAACTCTCATCCTCTCTCTTCCTCCCCTGTTCACTGTCTACAGAAAATGACTTTGGGAGCAGGCATTGTCTAGGGAAAAAAAAAAAAAGAAAAAAAAGAAAGAAAGAAAGAAAGAAAGAAAGAAAGAAAGAAAGAAAGAAAGAAAAGGAAAGACAGGACTTCGCTTGAATCTGTTGCGGCAAAGTAAGATCTCTAAAGAAAGGTGACTGAACTGTAGAAGATAAAAAACAAACAAACAAACAAAACAAACAAACAAACAAACAAAAACTTTTAAATCTGAATTCACAGAGATATCAACTATCCTGCTCCAGAACTGCAGGAGGCAGATACCCAGATATCCACAAATGAGATAGTCAGCAAGGAAAAGTACGTGCAGCATGGGTCAAGGTCACAAGGAGTTTTCAGACCACCAAACTGGGTATCAACACTAGGAAAAACATGGCACACACGCCTCCCCTTTATGCTGGTATCCCAGAAAGGATGAGTTTAAACTACAGTAAGAATCCAAGATTTTCCATCTTTATCAAAGGAACCTACAATTTCACAAGAAGTTGCAAGAATGCTAGGCTAAAAACAAATAAATAATTTAAATTATTCTTAACAGCTACCAAGGCAACTTATAGTACAATATGTAGAGTGATAGAGGACTGCAGCAGAAGTGGCCGAATTACTGACTTTTCCTGGATAATTGGTAAATGAAGATTAATCCAGCATCTTCAGGAATGCTATGCAGTTTCAGAAACTGAGCTACTATGTGCTAAATAAGACTCCCAGATAAGATATTTTTTGGACAGACTGTGCCATTTTTACAATAATGCATAGGAAAACAAACCAAACTGATGAACAGTGGCAGCTATCTCAGACACCATCTATGGGAACACAAGCAGTGAACAGAGGGGCATTACATAAGGAGCATACTGTCCATGCTATTTTGTAAATATGGTGCATGTCCAGGGAGGGAGTCAAACCTTCCTCAGCTTCCTCATTCTAAGTGAGATATCTTGATGGAATGCACTGGAGTCCATCCAGGATGGAGAGAAGATCAAGAGGAGAATAGGAAAAAATGACAGCTTAGTATGGTTTGGGAATGAATCACTCTCAGACAAAGGGAGTTCACTCTGTACCCATTACCAAGGGAAAAAAAGAAAAAAAAAAAAAAAAGGAACAAAGCTAAAGATTAAACTGTAACAAGTGGGACAATATTTAAAGATTCAGATGCTTAGCTATAATGAGATTCATTCAACTAAAAGAACATGGTGATAAATCATGTGTAAGATCTCAAGACTGAAACAGGATGACAGTTCTAGGAGAAAATCTGAGCAGAAGTGAACTGTGTATGAAATTACAGCCTTTTGTCTCCATACAACGTGGATGTTTGACACTACTTTTATTTGCAATTAAGTATGAGTGTTATGTAAAAGAACATGAGTTTATCCATTACTTGATTATCTAAAGAATCAGACAAAACTATTCCAGGATATCTGATGTCCTTGCAGACAATTACGCTCAAAAACTTTATTGATGGGACCCAGTATTAGGAGGTACAGAGCTTCCCCAACTTCTATATTAGACAGCAAACAGAAATCTCTCATCACATAGTTACCATTTTTGGAATGTTATTTGCAAAATTTACTATTTTATTTCTCCTATATAACTAAAGTTTTTCAGAGTAAGGATTTTTCCACTGTGCTTACAAATGTGTGTTACCAAGAAAATGGAGAACAGCTGTTCTGTTTCTCAAAGCTGCAGCTTTTGTTTTTGCTTTACTGGAGTTTATTTTTTTGGATGATGGTGGTAGTGTGAACTCCTTTTATCTGAGATTCATCCAGTGAAAATTGCACTTGTCAATGCACTTCAAAAGCAAAGTAAAATGTTCTTTACCTTGTCACATATTTAAACAGAAAGTATGTTTACCTTGCATACAACAGTGTTGAATACACATAACATTATGTGATGAACAGAGGCAACACAAACAGGTATTTTTAGCTATCCTTTTCATCTTTATTATTTTTTTTAATTAAAAAAAATAACTACTATATTTTTGTGGAGAAGAAAAGCTAAGAGCTTGACCAAAGATGCTCCCCCAGTTATCCAATTTTACAGGGAAAAAAATTGCTTGAGTCAATATTTTGCTCTCCATAAAGTAAAATACAGAGTGACTTCCTCAATTTCTACTATAACCTCTGGAAATCCATGTTTACTTTTACACGGAGTTTTCTCCAGGAATAACAAATGAATAACAATTCATAACAATTAAGAAAAATAAAACAGATTGGCACAGCATCATTTGAAAAACAAACCCAAAATCTGTTACATCAGTTGGTTCTTACAACAAACTTAATAGCTCCTGAGTGATGGAAAGTGGGTGAGGGTGTTCTGTCGTTCTTATTTACCAACTTCTGATAAGAAATGGCATAACTTTAGCCCAGATCTAGTAACTTGGATCCTTTTCTTCATTCATATTTCATTATCACTCTAAAAAATGAGAACCACACAAAGTGAAAAACCCAGTTTTTGTACCTAAACCTTTCTGGCATATTCAGAAAGGTTTTATTCTTACCATTATAATTCTGTCTTTCAGTCTTTTTGTTTTGCTTTGTTTTTAAATTTTTGTCTGAGGATTATATATTAGTTTTCTTTGTTCATTTTACTTTTTACTTCTAGCCTTTATTCCCTCATGTTTCAGTAGCTATGTACTTAATTAAGTCCAACAATAACGCAGAAGGTAAAGGTAGAAAAAAAAAAAAAGAAAAATTCTGATGTTCATATTTCATTAATAGTGAAGGAAGGAGGGCAATGTATGCAATGTGGATATTGAAAGTCCAAAAAATTATTTTAAGACTGGGGAGATTATGAAGAGAAAGCAGTGGTGTACTGTAAAATTGGTTATTAAATGGTTGGACTGGGCAAGTCTTCCTTTTATAACTCATTTTAAAGAGATCTCAAGTTCTTAGTTGCCAACAGGAATTATTGAATTATTAATACCAACTTGTCTCAGTAGTGTCACAAAGATCCCAGTCTTTTGAAAATATGATATTTAACACTCAAAAACTACAATTTGCACTTCGTGTCATAAAAAGATAAGGGGTAGGCTGAGAAACAGATTTAAGTGCTGCATACTTGATCACTACATGTAGCTGAAGTAGGAGCTGTGGCTGAGTTAGGTCCCCAAGTTATTTTGCAGTGTGAAAAGCAGGTGGAGAGTAGATGTCTCAGAAGGGAACTCAGCCATGTGTAGGCTGTGTGGAAAGATGCTTAGCCGCTGCGTGACTAGAAAGACTACACAAGCACTCCTTTGATCAGTTCTGTGTTGTCTCAGGTGGAGGGTGTCCCGATGAACTCTTTTCTGAGTAATGCTGCCAATTCAACAGAGGAGGCACAGACTAACGCTGACCAGAACAGCCTGGTGTAAGGAACATCTCTGAAAGGTAGGGGATGAGAAAGACACTGAGAGCAGGTGACTCACTACCTAGACGGTTGTCTTATCCACTAGCAAACGTACAAAACAACACAAAAAGGCAGCAGCTCTTCCTCCTGCATTTCCAGTGAATTCCCTTTCGATATGCTGACAGAGAACACCCAGTAGATTAAAATATATTCAAGCAAGGCAGGTGAAGGAGGGCTTACTGTGAGGATGGGCACTGGGTTTTAAACTTCTGCAGAGTGGGTTGGAAGAGCTTCAGTTCCCAGGCAAAAGCCAAAGCAAAGGAGCACAGGAACCTGCAACTGTTGTAGAGCTGAGTGCCAGCAGAATTAGGCAAGGGCATCAAGGTTGAAGGCTGGGACAAGCACCTACGTTCTGCAATTAGCCTCCTCTTGCACTGTTCTGGCATTTTATGGAGCCATTCCTTGGTCATTACAGCTTGCTGCAGAGGGTGAATATGTTCCTGCTAAGGGCCACTGAAGACAACAGCTTTCTGACAAAACAATAATTATTTATTATGCAGACAAAAGTGTTAAAAAGATATATTGGCAGGAAACTGAAGACGGCAAAGTTCAAACACAAAAGATGTAAATTCCTAGTAGTGAATCTATTTAAAAACAAAAACAAACAAACAAAAAAAACCAGAGCAGATCACTAAAGAGTGTAAGAGATTCCTAATTAATACAATTGTATAAATCAAGGTCTTTTTTTTTTTTTTAAACAGTCAGCCACAACTTTGAAGAGCAGGAAGAGGAATCCCTACAAAAAAATCCCATGGATTATGGTTTCATAAACAGTACACGACTTTATTAGTCCATTCTAATCTTTAGATCTATGAATTTATGAGAAATTTAAAATACATTTTGGATTAAATTTCAATTCATATCTATAATTCCAATTTATCTAAGGTAGATTTTCATTGGCTTTTTCCTCAGATAAGTATCAGTCCTACTGAGTTTCCCTTCCCTCACACAGTCATAATGTAATTTAAATATATTTAATCAATTTCTGACTGAGAGCAATGTTTAAGCATAAACTTAAGCATATAACTGGAACCATTTCTTGTTCAGACAAGGGGAACTCTTACTATGAACAGTTAACGTATTTCATCTGTAACCATTGCTTGAGGCAGAAGGTGCAGACATTGATTAGTAGCTTGCAGAGGAGACACACAATTCTACTTAAGCGGAAGAAAAATCAGCAGTTTTATTTCTCAGAACATATGGTTTTATTATCTGAATGACAGTTTCAAAAATATACCTGATATAAACAGAAAACAAAGAATCACTTGTAAAGTGGAAAGACAATACTATAATAAATGTAGGCACAAATGATTTCCTTTACATGTATATTTATGTATACAGACACATAAATATGCGTATACACAAGCAGATATAGATACTGATTTTTCAATGGGCCTTTTCAATAGCTAAGATGGAGCCCAAGGAAAACTATTCTGAAAACTAATGGCCTTTCTCCAATTTCTCTTCTGTAACTGAAGAGTAACTGAGGCCTGAGGGAAATGAGCTTGAGCCTTCAAGTCTGGTAGGAACAGAGGAGGAGGATTTCTTGGGATATGGTTACAGTCCACTTATGAACATAATAAATGTTGCTTGCAAAAATGGAAATAACCTTAAAATAAACTTCACCATTAAAAGTAAAAATGAAAATAATCTTCCTTATATTATATTTGTACATTAGTTTTGAAATGCTGACATTTTTCCACAGACAGGTTTTTCTGTGAATTGTGATAGATTGTTTTGCTACTGTAATTCCCTTGCTTTAGAGAAAGAGCTTGGTTTTCAGACAGTCAGCTTTTTATTGAGACAAAAGAACGAAAACAGGCATGAGACTGTCTCTTCCAGTGTATTTTTATTTACACTTAGTTCTTGTTATGTTTTGTCAAATATGAACATTTTATAGATAAAGTACTTCCACAGTTCCAGAGAGAAATAGGCTTGTCTCCAGGTTTTAGCTGGACTGTTCTCATATGCTTGCTTTCCCTTGTAAGATGGGCCTTAGCTATATAATAAACTATGTTACACATTGCTTTGCATTAAAAATTCTGACTGCATTCAGAGATTCACTACATTCAGTTCCATAACAGTGTCACTCATGGCTGAAAAAATAACTCTGAAGATAGGATTAATGTATATAATCCCTTTTTATAGTGTTGTTTTTCAACATGAGAGGTTATTCTTTTGAATTCACAGACCTCAGTTCCTAAACCCAGGGGCTTATAGCACTGCCTGCTAACAATTCATTAATACAAAATGTTCATCTTTACTAGCTAATCCAACATGATTTTGAGATTTTCACTGACTTTTAACTTTTTCCATGCCAATACGGTATTTATCATACTAGCACTGACACATGATTTGTCATAAAGCACAATACAGTGATACATATACACTTCTGGGATAATCATTTACGAGTTTAACATATCTGAAAATTTGCCCTTATCTGATCTGTGATATTTTCACTTCTTACTTAGTAAACTAGTAATGTGCAAGAAAATGTCATACCATATAAAGGATAAACTAAGGATTGATGCAGCCAATTCTCCAGGGGTGGCAAACCCAAATTAACTAGGAGGCTGTGAAGATGCATCTGGACCCTTGTCTCTGTCTCTCCTTCTCCCTGTTAGCATAACAAAGTCAGTTCAACTGAAAGGCCATATTGGGAGGTGGAAACGAGCTTGCAAATATGTTACATTTTTAAAAATTAATGATTTGTATCTCCCTATGGAAATGAGAGTATTGCTAGATTGTGACAAGCAGTTCTTCAAGAGCTAAATCCTGGAAGGACTCCAGACTGAGGTCACTGGCTTTCTGCAAAACCAGCCTGCAAAACTGGGAGGTATTTTACAGTCTATGCTGCTGAAAAATGTATCTATCTTGGCAAAATTTTCTTATTCAGCTTTTTGACCTTAATCCTTCTACCCTCTTGAAAATTATCACATACACTTCTGAAAGCAACCTTCTTTTCCACCAGTGGCTTTTTCCACCAGACAAAAAACAAGATTTATTTTTTCTTGAGAACTACATGTGAAGGAAAACAATTCTTTTGTCAGCTATTAATTATTAACACAAGAAAACAAAGTTTAGGAAGCTACTATTTATGTTGTTTCTACTTTGTCCCTCCAGAGTACCCTTCCAAATACCTTCATTCCAAGCATTAGAAAATGCAAAGATGTACATTGCAGCCATTGTCCAACGGACTTGAAGAACTCTCTAGAAACATAGGCTAAGGCTCATAAAAACAAGAATGTGCTAAGATTCTTGCTAAGATAAAACAACTGTGCTAAGAAATAAAGAGAAATATTACACACAAGACAGAACAGATGCCATTATCGCTTAGCCCTGATGAACCAGCTAAAAGCAACATCAGTTTATTTATCCATGACAGAATAATATATTTTGGTTAAAACCAAAACAAAACTCTGAAGCACTGAAAAATTTCAGAGCTATGCCTCAGCATGTCCAAATGGTCTGTGTCAGCTACTTTCTCAGAAAGGGTATTGAGGGCTACGGAGGCAGCACTGGCTGATCATTTCTCATCTGTACCACGGCACTGATGCCACTATGCTGGCTTACTCCCATGCCCCTCTTCTTGCTTTCAGTCTGTGCCTTGTGCTGGAAAGTACAGAAGATAAAAGTAGCAGGACCCCTGCCCTAAATAAAATAACTGAGTAAACAAACAAACAAACAAACAGAAAGAAGCAAGCTGGCAAAGGAAACATAAATTAGCTGGTCTGCTTTACTGGAGATGGGTACCTGAAGAATGGAGCATGGTGATTGTTAGTATGCATATACCTGAAGTCACCATATGTCATTTTGAAATTTGGGCAACACCAGGACAGTATGCCAAAGAAGGGCAACACCAAAAACAGTGGCATAGAACATTATTAAGGCTGTGGTAATAGAGAAGTCATGGTTTTTATTTTATTTTATAAACAGATTCTTAACAGTGGAATAATTGCTGTGATTTTATTTTCATCCTCTGTATACCAGGTCTGATCTAAATCAGCCTGGTGTAACTTCTTTGAGCATAACCCTACTTTTCTTTAAAAAAGCAACTACAGCAAAACCACAAAAACACACAAGGAAACAAACAAAACAAAAGTAGTTTCAAAAACCTGAATAAACCTTACTCAGTTTCTAAAATTTTAGGTTGCTTTAAAACTTTAATTACTCACTGCTGCAGATGTGCAGGCATTCAAGATAACATAATTATAACTGATCCAGCACGTATGCCAAGGTAGTTCCCTTGTGAAATGATGGTTTATTGTTTTCTAATGTCACTGTAGATCAAAGAGAAATGTTTCAAACTGTCTTCACGGCATGAGACATTGCATATCAGAGTCATCAGATCACCCAAGTTGCTCCCTAGGAGGACTGCTCCCCTCCATAAACAACTAAAGTTACATAGGAAATACATTAAGAGAGATTTCTATACATACAGACAATTGCACAGAATTTCTGGCTGAGGGCACATTTATTGAATTACCTCCAAACTCTATCCACAAACTAACAATCACTCAAACCCTGAACAGTCTGGAAGCACGATCATGCTCATTACTCATACTGAACGAAAAAGTCATCTCCTGCTACAGGAGCATTAACCCCAGGGCCAGCCGGAGGTGCCCGGAGCCCGGTACCACTGCAGGTTGGACATGAGATCTCTGAAAGAGGGAGCAGCAGTCCCTGCCCCGCACTGCTCCCTTCCTACCCCCTACCCAGCCGCTGCCGCACCACAGCCCGCAGCACCTGCCTGAGGAGGCCGCGAGCTCCAGGCTCAGCACGAGCACACGAAGGCAGCTCGGGCCTGACACCGGCAGCCCAGGAGGGCAACTTCATGGCTCCAAATACTTGAGGAAGGAAGCGCAGAAGTCACGGGCAAGCAGTGGTCAGGGGAAAACAGGAGTGAGAATGAACAGCAGGAGAGGGGCATGAGAGGCAGGAGATGGAGGTTTAGGAAAAGCGGTGATACGCAAGAGAGCAGATAATTGATATTTGAGCTGTGCAGTCCAGAAAGACAGTCAATTCTCAATTACCCATGGATGATTTAACCTGAATTCTGGATTAAGTACTGCATGGGCTAGAGACACTAAAGCTGATTCAGTAAAGAGCAAGCTTAGGTCAGATAGACTTAACTAATGCATGCAGAGCACTGTGTGAACACAGCTATGTAATTTCTGGGGCCAGCTGAGCAGTACGGTGCCTTTCAGGAGCAGCCTGAGTTAATGAGACCTGATGAGTCTCAACTGACTGCATGCAGAACCACTTACCTTATCCTGCATCTGCTCCCCAGCTTTATGTCATTGAAAACAGCTGCAACGAGCCTATCTGTTATCAATGCACCTCCACAGTACAGCAGTGCTACTAGCATCCCTGTGTGTATGCAGGTGAGTGATAGAGAAAGAGGTCGGAGTCAGACCTTCACTGTTGCATATTCCATATATTTTTCTTAAAGGTACAACACTTGTGGATCATCTTCATGGAGCATTCTAAGGATTCCTGTACTAATGGTCCTTCATAATTTAATCTTAAACATATTTCTTATTATTCATTCTGGAAGGATATTTTCAAATATTTGTTCACTATTTCAACCTCTATGTCACTGCTTAGTCTGGTTATTGATTAGAACTTGCTGTCAGCAATCCTTTTAGCTATCTATTTGTTGTTGTTGCTCTTCCCTACATCTTCTACCATAAAAATATACATAGATAGTAGGTATTTGAAATGTATATATGTATACATATATGTATACACACACATTGACACATATATATGTATAGGTAATATGAATCAGTAGTCAATAATCTGATAAGGAAGTATACTCATCACAGGTGGCCTAACCAGCTTCCTGCACTGTCATCCACTGTTATGCCACCATTGGCAACACCTTTCAAACCTACTGCCCAGTTCTGTTCTGCAACACTGTACAAAGCAGAGATTATTCTCGCAGATGATCTAAGGTTTGTAATCATTTTGGTTGCAACATTTAAAAAACAAAACAAAAAAAAAAGCTTGTTCTAGCACTAATCCTAGCTGACATCTTCAAGGCAGAAGGTCTCTGTGTGAAAGAAAATAAACAAGCAATATAAATTTTACTTGTTGTAGGACACCATTTTTACCTAACTCAGAATGAACTGTAATGTGGCAACTCATGCATTTCAGTTGTAATACCTGAGAACTTGCTTAAGCGATCTCCTAGTCTTTCATAGTTACCTTTGAGAACCTGAAATGGATGAGTATTGTTCACTTTTGAAAGAAGGATAGAGAACCCAAGAAATTTTTGATGAATAAGTCTGAGTTCTGTTCTAAAACACATTATCCATCAAACAATCTGTGAGCAAAGGAAAAAATAAGAGGTAGCAGCCAACAGTTTACCAAGAATAAGTAATAACCAATCAACTGACTTTCATCTGGAGCATAAGATTTGTTAAGTGAACAACAGGTAGAAGTTATGTCTGACACCCTGAACAAGGCTTCTGCCCATGTGAAATTAACACAAGCAAGCTAGGAAATTTTCATCTAAGAGGAAATTAAACTCATTGAAAAGCATAACTTAAATGAAGTACTATGTGGAAAGGCAATACCAAGTGAAGTTATGTACAGATTTGTACTATATCAAATATTAATCACTGTTTTCATTAGTTGCTTGGTTGATGTAATAGATGGTAGATTTAGTACAATCTCAATGATACCAAACCCAAAAAGCTGCAGACACTCAAGAAGACAGGAACACAGTTCAAAGTGGTCTCGAAAAAAACTAAGAATTAATTCAATAAATGCAAAGCATTCAAATAACTTAGCTGAATAAACTGGATGAACATAGAAATGGATTGCAAATGACTGGACAGATGGTCAAAAGTCTAGAAACAAGGAAAGAAATTAAAACAAACAAACAAACAGGATTTGTTTAGTCTAGAGAAGATTGAATTAACTCAGTATCTGCTTTAAAATATATAAAGCTATTGCTGAGAGAAAGAGAATAAACTGTTCTCAATTTTCATGGTGGTGACATAATTAGCCTAAATTGCAGCAGGGGATATTAAGGTTGGAGAAAAACATCTTTTGAGCTGCAAGGACTGCAAAGCAGTGAAACAAAATTTCTGCAAAGCTACAGAAAAAAATCCTGACTTAAAGAGCAGGTTAGACAGAAATTGGTCAGAAATTATTTAAGTCTAGCTGATCCTGCCTGAGGCAAAAATCTGGACTATACAACCTTTCAAATCTCCTTCAAGACATAATTATTACACCTATCATTTCTTTATGGAAAAACAAATACAAAAATAAAAAAAAAAGCATGGAAAATAACATCGAATGCTGTGATAATTCATAGCATCATTTTCACAGAAGTTGAACTGTTGGTTTCCATAAAAATATGATCAAGTACATTTCCTATAGCTAACACATTTTCAACTTTTAATTACTTGATAGCAATAAGGAAAAATGAGAAAGGGAGAATGAGAAACAGCGCCTGCAGACTGGCTGACTATATTAGAAGAATACCACTTACTAAATAATTTTTTGCAGTTTCCCAAATCAAGCAACTTTCTTTGAGCTAAGTTACTGCTGTTGAAATCGGTCCCTCTTTGTCACTGCAGTTTCTCATAGTATGGTATTTTCACTGGAATGACAGTGCAAAATAGTTGGGTAGCACTTCATCTTCTCTGTTTTTTCTTCTACAGCAAACTGCCAGCCTCAATTTCTTAGCTAAGATTTACAGAGCTTGCTTTACTTTAGCTGGCATACCAGGTTTCTCAGAAGTTTTGGGCAGAATGGTAGTTAGATGTGCATTGTAACATATGGATGCATAGTATATGGGAAAGATAGGTTGTGTGAGTGCTGGGATACCATTATATATTTAAAAGTATTTCATATTGCCTAACACCAGTTAATCCCAACAATTAACCTAGAATTCACATTCCAGGTCTAATGAATATGATGAGCCTGCAATCAGGAGTAACACCAACTGAAGAGGGAGATCAGAGATGTTGTGATGGCAGGAGGTGACAGTAATGCAAAGCTTCAGTCACACAGTGTTGTGATTCTGAAACTGGCAACGTCAGGCATATATGCCTGCCTTCCCCATCTGGTAAATGTTGGTAAAAACCACTCTGAAGAATAAAATTAACACCTCCTATCATATGTTTGGAAAGAGCTAAGATAGCTTTTTGTTAAAGGAAGTCTTGGGCTTATTTAAAGAAATCAACAAGCATGCAGAGAAGGATGATTTGGTTCAGGCAGGTTATGTGAATATCTGAAATATTTTTGAGAAAGTGCCAAAATAAAATAAAATTAAGAAACTTGGTAATGTTACATAAAAAGAAAGGTTTTCTCCTTAATACCTATCTAAATGGTGGAAAAACAGAAAAGTGACAGTAGGCACGTACTCTATTCTTGCAATGGAAATGCATTTAAAACAGATGAACGAAAAGATTTATATTCGTAGCAGGTGGTAAGTATCTGGAGCTTGCCGCCACAGGAGGTTGTGAAGACCAGCAGCTTCAGAGACAACCCAGACAACAGGGCTGATAAAAAGATGCTACAAGGCACTAATGTGTCTCCTGATATCGCTAAACCAGCATCTATGGATGCAGAGGGTGGGGGCTAAGGCAGTACAAGGGGAATGCCGCAGCAAGATGGTGCACTCCCCTTGCGTGGCCTGGCCAGCCAACACCACTAGGCACACCTTGCCAGGCGAGGCAGAACTCTGTTTTGCCCCAGTGAGGTATTTCTTATGTTTCAAGTGTAATGAGACACAATTTTGGTCCCTTTTAGAAACCTGGTTATTCTTTTATTTGTTGTAGGTCTAAAAATGCCAGTTCTGTGGATTTAAACACTGAAAGATCTCCAGCAAACATAGAGTTAATGAGACTTTTTTTTTTTAAGAGTAACGTTGTTCTCAACCAAATTCATGCCAAATCCTATATATAATGTTTCATTCTTTTTCTAAATTATAGGGAAATCTGTAGCGTTATAAATAGATCCTCTTTCAGTAGTAAACAGGAAAAGGGTTTGATTTGTTACTGTGTTGGCATAATATATTATTTATGTTACTAATCCATATTTTTTTTCTAGCTGCTGCTAAGAAGACTCTCCAAACACTTGACTTTTTATCTAAATCAAGAAAAAAAAAGTACTAAAATTCCTTTCACGTCTGCATCATATTCCAATTATTCAGTCATCACAATTTTCCATTGAAATGAGAAAGTCTGAACAAGTTGACAAGGTTGAGGCAACACAAACAGTTCAGCTGAGAATCCAACTGCATCTCCCCCTAGGGAGTAAAAGGGCATAAATTCTCTGTGTCTGAACAGATTGCTCCCAACTGGAGCAAGGGAGAAAACAGAAACCACATCCTAACTCCCCAAATTGTGTTACTGATGCAGACCTTCTCAGACACCACAACAGAAATCTGTTCCTTGCTGAGGCACTGTGGCTTGGAAGATAACAGACCAAAATGACTGAACCTATTCATAATGCACAAGACAAACTTTAAGAATTACAGATGTCATAAACCATGTTGAAAACAGTAATAAACTTGTAACAAGGAAAAAGAGGAAAAAAATAGGTAAGTCTTTGTACCCAGCTCTTACAGAAGCTGCTTTAAAATCACCCTTTCATATATGGTCTCCCTAAATATTAAATGCTACTTCACTAAGTGGTGTTTCTTAGAAGCAATATATGGCTTTCTTCCTGACCAACTCAAATAAAGAGCTCTGTGCTGGAAAAGGCATACACATCTGCTTATTAACAGGCTTGTTATTCCTGTTCATTGCTCCTGAACTGTACAAAGAAGCCATTATCACCAAATTACAGTCTACAAAATGCATGGAAGAAAAACTTGGATGATTTGGATGGAGACAAAACAATACATCATATGCACAACGTATGTTGAGAGTTTTATTAAACAAAGTTGTAAGGAAAGTCACATATCTTTTTCCTCTCTTGGCTGTCACTTTATCTATTTCCTATGCTCCATTACCTCTGCACAAGCCCAGGAGGTGTTTGCACATAATACCATTTCATTCTTGACTGAATTTACACTGAGAGTTCCCCTCATATTATGCATACATACAATTTTGCATTTTATCACCTCTTAAAAAATCTTCTGAACCCCAAACAATACTTCGGGAAGCATACCTTCTAACCGCATTTTGAAAAAGGATCTTTTTAGTCTATAAAGATGCAAAGACACAAGACTTAAGTTCAAGAAATCTTTCTGCATTACTTATTTCCTAAAGGGACATAATTATAATACATTGTGCATGATTGTTCTCCTTTTGAAACTGTGCTCCTAAGTAGCAGTTGTGAGTAGATTAATGCCAGAACAGATAACAGTCTCCTCTTTGATGGCCAAATGGTTAAATGGCTTGGAAATCTGAGATAACGTCTAACATTTCAGCAGCAAGAAACATACAATAATTTTTGCTACAATTGGCACCAATTTTATGCTTAAGAATAGGAATTACGAATAACGTTGTCATTGATCAATGACATACGCCAGGAATTTGTAATGCTGCTTAAGTGTGATCAAAATAAGTACAGCACTATGGGTATTCTGTGGGTTTTTGTTTGTTTGCTTGGTTGTTGCTGTTGTTTGGTTGGTTTTGTTTTGTTTTATTTGTTTGTTATTTTTGTTGTTGTTGTTTGGTTTTGTATTAATAGAATCAACAGTGTCTAAATAATTTGTAAAAACATATGACGACAGGATCCCTGCCCTGCACAGTTTACAAGCTTTTTTTCATTAAAAACTCATGTAGTAAATCTGCATGATATCTGAGTGTCAGAACTGGCAGGTATCAATGGTAACAGAGAGTACACCAGAAAGGATGAAGAAGATAATAAACATCTCTGTATTTGGGTGGATAAATTAAATGTATTATTTGTTGTACTTTATAGTCTGGGTTGGATGGGGTTAGAATTAGATGATCTTTAAGGTCTCTTCCAACCTAAACCATTCTATGATAATCTTACTTTTTCAGAGAAAATAGGTATGTAAAACAGCAAGATTTCTGAATAAATACATTTTGTTTCCTTATTGTATATTTAATGCACTGTATTACAAAAGGAGTGTATGAGATTATTTTTTTAAATGTTTCATGTAAACATACGACCTGTCAAAGCAGATCTTTTTTTTTTTCTTTTCTTGTCCTGAAAAATGCTGTACACACACAACCTTGATGTACATCACATTTATTTCTATTTCTGTCTTACCTCTTCCATTCCCTTACTGAAATAACTAATAGAAATTCTAAGGTTTGATGAACAATTCCAAAGTACTGTGTTTTCTCTGTATTAAGATTACATGGCATGATTTGGGTAGCAGGGGGACTGTAGCGACTGCTTCTGTGAGCAGAGCCCAGCAGTTGCCCCATGTCAGACCAGATCTGGCAGGAACTGCCGCCCGCCCGTGGGGGCCCCGTGCTGGAGCAGTTTGCTCCTGGGGGATGGATGGACCCCGTGGTACGGAGCCGTGTGGGAGCAGTGCTGGAAGAGCTGCTGCCTGTGGGCAGCCCCCGCAGGCTCAGTTCGGGAAGGACGGCATCCCGTGGGAGGGACCCCGCGTGGAGCAGGGGCAGGGAGTGACCGTGAGGGAGCGGCGGGGACGAAGCGTCAGGGACTGACCGCAGCCCCCAGGCCCCCATTTCCCTGCACTGCTTGGGGATGTGGGGGGGGAGGGTGAATGGGGAGAAGGTGGTTTCAGTTTGCTTTTAGTCTCTCATTGCTCTAGTCTGTCAGTAATATGCAATAAATTACGTTAATCTCCCTATGCCGAATCTGTTTTGCCTTTGTCAGTAATTGGTGTGTGATCTCCCTATCCCTATCTCAACCCATGAGCACTTTCTCATCATATTTTCTTTTCAGTAGGGGGAGTGAGAGAGAGGGGACTAGTGGAGTTTAACTGCCCATCAGGTATCAGGTAGATCGTGAAACCACCACAATCATAAAGTGAAATTCATTTTTTCATAGAATTATAGAATTCAGTTAATGTGATTCAAAGTGCTATTCCCATTTCCCCAGAACTGCAAGGAGTAGAAGCGTAAATTTAGCTGGATTTTTCTCATAGAGAACTTTATTTTAAATAATGTTTGGGGGGGATTTTGATCATTATTTTTACATGACAGAGATGTTAGCACTGAACTATATCAAACTAAGCAAGTGAACTTTAACATTAAGTATTACCATATTGAAAAAGTTCTATTTATTAACCTGGATCACTGCCTATACATATCCTAGTTTTTCCTCATCAAAACACAGACATGAATGCCTACGTTTTTTTGAAGATATGTAAGCCCAATTAAAAAAAATTGTTTGAGAAATTTTAATACAGATACTAAAAAGTAAAATGTAGTGTTTTAGAAATGACTTATTGAGGTGGACATTTGGCTTAATTTATAATTCTGAAAAAAAGCAGGTATTATTAAACATAATTGAAAAACATTTGAGAAATTAGCTATTCCCATCTTTTACCACCTGAGATTACTTCATTATAAAATAAGAACTAAAAACTGGCTTTAACATATAACCTTTAACCTTCTCAGCATTTATTTCTGCATTATTTCAGTAAATCTCTTCCCAATTAGAACTGTTTTTTTCCTTTCCCCAAACAGAAGATTAGACCACAGGCAGACACAGCATGGTGCTGCCGAGCCACAGTATGCAATGGACAGTTCTTACAGGAACAGGAACCCTCTCTACTTAGTGCATCTCTCACTGGAGAAAAAGAGGTTTGGAAAAAGAAGGGAAGAAATACAGAGATGGATTGAAATTAAGTCAGAATATCTCCAAGGAAAAAAAATCCATAGCAAAATATTAAAAAGATCATCATTTTCTATTGAGTGTTGGGGAAAAGTGCTTGTTTTCACATTATTTTTAACAATCTATTACAATTCTTTTGATGTATGAGGAACTGAAAATGAATTCTGCTGTTCATTCTTTTTTCTTCTGAGATAGTAGTTAAAAAAAAAAGTTGCTATTTAGACATTTTTTGTGCTGGAAATGATAATTAGAGTGAAAAAGTCTCATTATGCAATGACAGTAGAAGGAAAGAAAGTTGAAAATCAGCTGATTATTAATCATCATAACCTAAACGTCTATTTACCCATCATTCTGAAAAAGCTGAAGAATCATTTATCCTATACATTGTTAAACAGCATCCCTGAAAATCAGTCCTACAGTAAAGCCTGACCATACTGCTCTTGCACTTTGGAAACAGGCATAGAGTAAAATATGAAGCCAAGAGAAAAATTTACTTTAAAAAAAAAAAAAAACTTGCAAGAAAAAATACATGCTTTGTATTCTACACTAAGAGGTCTCCAAAGGCTGTCATGTTATTTTAATTAAGATTTGTGATTTTAAGATTGTCTAATGAAAGAATTTCAACGGAATTAGGTAATGAGTACCCAAGGAAATTATAAAGTCAAGTGCACAACTTCCTTAGACTCCACTGACAATTCTGGTTTATGTATAAATCATCCTAATGATTAGAGACAATGTAGTTTTATACAAAAATACTCATAATTAAAATATAAGAATTCTTACCATGAAAAGAATTACTGGAAAATAATTTCATAAAAAATAAAGACAAATATACAGAATGAACCAACATGACTGAATCGATGTTTCAACGTGCTAGATTTTGTTTAATCTCAGCTAGACAGCTTAAAAGAATCACATTTGTTAGACATCATTCTCAGAAGATGAGTAATGTTTAATCTCCGCAGATTAGTGAAAACGTTATCATCTAAAAACTTCTTCAATCTGGGTGAAGGGGGGAGGGAGGAGAGAGAGGAGCGGAGGAATCGGGGACATGACGGGACACGCTGGCACTACATTTGCATAAATTCATCTAGATAGAAAAACAAGAGCAACCTTCTATCTTATAAATCTTTCTCCTTCACTGAATTTTAGCCCTTCATCTATATGGACCTTAAAATACCTGTGTCTGAAAGGAGATGAATCAACAGGCTTGCAAACTTCGCCAATTTAAAATTTAATATTTCAATTTCCTGTTCTTCCTATCCCTTACTTTCCACCAACATTTCACCTGTCTTCTCTTAACCACAGCCATAAGACCTGTGAGACAATTTCAGATATATTTTCCCCAGCTTAAAGAAATGACCTAAGTCTTGGTTGAAACCACTTATGCATCTTTTTCCATCCACATACATTACCACTATTATGATTTAAATGTACAAAACCCCACTTATTCTTTTCCTGCAAGCCCTGTTCTCTCTACATTGATCCTATCAACAATACCTGTTGTGGACTATTATTGCAGATGTGCATAGTTCCGGAACAAGCAGTTTATTACAGCTAAGCAGAAGTGCCATTTCTGAGGTTGTAACATCAGGCCCAACATGGTATGATGTACTTCACAGCCATTTCTCAAATGGGCCAGCTGGCTGTGTTCGTTCTCTTTTCATCTTCCACTGCCTCCAAAGCACTCTCTCTTGACTTGCACCAGTGTGCACAAGAGATCCTCTTTACTAAATTGTTACTAAGCTTACTAATTTACTTTGCTCTAAATTAACCCAGGAATATTTAAAAGATAGCAATGGCTGAGACAGTTACTTTTATTAAACTGACTCACAGCAGTTAAGCTCTCAGAGTTAGCACCTAGTACGTGTAGATATCGTTTGATTCTCATGCATCTATATTGTTGTTCATTATCACATGCTTTAACAACAGGTCCGGAAAAAAAAAAAAAAAGAAAAAAAAGCCCCATCCGAAAACACACCAGGCAAATAAGCAAGTAATTCTTATGGGTTCTGATGCACTGGTATTTCTTTGCAGAACACAATCACTTTGTCAGAGCTGAATCCCACATCTGAATATCATTACAGGATTGTGCCAAATATACCAGTTTTCATCACAGAAATATTATGCCATATGGGCCACATATGAAGAGGTAGAAGGATTTATAAGAACAGTTAAAAATGCTATCAGTGCTGATCACGATGCTCAGTAGGAATTTAAGACAGACTGATAAGATGCCACAAAGGAAAAAAGTCCTATTCACATGCTCAAACATATGTCGAAACGTTGGACATTTACACTGAGACCTAGCTCCACACTGTGCCACCTTCAAACTATCTGAATAAATGATTCTGTGACATACCTAGTAAGATATCTCTGGACACTCACAACAGGCCAAAACCCATCATTCTTCCCCACAAACAGAGAAATGATTAATTTCATCCTCTATTTATGTTTTTTTTTTTTAATTTTTTTTACCTTCCTTGTTCCTTGGTGCAAAAATATAACAGATTTTTCTCTGAACAAGAACATGAAACAAAAGTGGATCTTTGTGCTTCTTCAGAACCATTTTTTCCAAAATATTGAAACCAGCTTCTACTGTAATTAGAAATAAGTGCTGATCATATTTTTTTTTCAGAGAAACAGTGTCAAACTGTCCTGTTAAAACATCAAAAAGAAGACACTTTGAACATGAAAATACAATTTTTCACTTTACTACAAATAATATTGGAACATGATTTTTCTTCTTTCTTTCCTTCTTTCCTTCTATACAGAAATCAAATTAAACTATAACCTGGGGCTATGGTATTCAGGGGTGACAAAGAAGACATGTAGATCAGACAGAGGGAAATCAGGCAGCTTTCCAGTGTTCCAAAGGAGTAACGTCCTTTGGAATACAGATCTTTTGGTCTGGATATCCAGGGGCTAATGAATGGTGGGATCTTGTTGTTGCACAGTACTGGAAACCTGCTTGGTTTGCAGGGTTATGTCATGAATCTCACTCGGAGTATTTGCAGAGTCACTGTGTTGCCCATGGCATATTCTAGCTCCCTCCAATTTTCCAGTAGGAATGTGCCCCACCACAAAAACAGGGATGAGTTGGACCAAGTGTAGATATCCGTATCTGAGCTTGTCACCCAGTATATATTGAGAGAAGCAAGCCATTTCAGGGAGCAAATCACCTCACCTACTTTCGATGCTCACTTCAGAGCTAGAACCGTGGGCTAAACCACAGACATGCCTGTTTCTTTCTACTGACTTTGGAGATGAGTCTTGGTCAAGTTGTTAATCGACTTAGAATACTTGAATTTTAGAAAGTTAAGGTCTACTCAATGATAAATCAGAGAAGCGTGTATATATATAGTTATAAAAACCTCAAATGGAATCTGTATTTTTTTCAACTCATTATGCTTATGTAGGAAACATTTCCATATCTAGAAATCAGTTACAACTATTTCAATGATTTTGACCATTCTACTGTGATATTTTGGTATGACTTGGTGTGTTTTATTGTGTGGTTCTTTGTTTGCTTGTTTTCATTATTTTTGTTAAGACATATTCTTTATTTTCTCTTGTTAATCACTTTCCACATTCCTGTTATCAGCAAACAAGGCCAGATCTGTGAAATGCTGAACAATTACAACTCTCAATTCTGTTGCTCTCCAGCATCTTTCTAGTATTGATTCTATTACCTAATTTCTACTTCAATGGATTTTTTTAAAAGGAAATCTACCCAAGGTTAGCATTGCACTGTATTATTGTGGATCAAAGCGCATTTATTACAAACTCATGATTGATTTTTAAGAATTGACATAATCAAAAAGCCTAATATCTGTAGTCATTAACAAATCAACAATGAAAATTTGGGGTAGTTACACCCTGCCTAGTTAATTAAGCACACAAAAATGAATGGCAAATATTAAATATTTTTTCTTGTCACCCTGAATGGTCCTCCTTCCTTTTATTGACTATTTCTGGTTGGAGATTTTACAATAATCCCTCAAGAAAAAAATGGACAAGAATTATCTTTTCTTAAGCTGTACTTTTGTGAGCAGCACATAACTGCAACAACTGAGTCTGTTTATGCATTAGTAGCTATCAGCAAAACTTTTCTTAAGCAAATAGAGTAGATAGTTGCAATATTTGAACTTTATAAACCTCACTATGAATTCTATTCAGCTGGAAGATTTGACAAGTCCAGAAACATGAAAAAGAAAGTTGAGAGCTCAGTGAGGTGACTAAACCACTATGTATGAAGCTCACATTTTGCTGCACAAAATCTTTCATATAAGCAGAAAGCACATGAACATTAGGGGTGCCATGGTGATAAGCTAAATTGATCTTTTAGCTCAATATGAGCAATGGTCCAAAAAAGCAGCAGAATACAGTTCTAGGAATTGATTTGTTACCTTGCTTATTGTATCAGCTAGCTACAGAGACGGATGACATGTTTGAGTAAGCTGAAATAGCCTAGATTTACTACAGAAATAATTAAAAAACAAAACAACAAAAAAAAACACTAAGTTCTTCAGAACTCAATTGTTTAAGTGCTAAATTCTCTGGTTTAATTCAGAAAGATGCTTTAAAGTATTTCTTTAGGAAAACATGTAGTCATTTTGCTTTTAATGGAAATATTTTCACATTTCAAGCTCAATGTTTACTCAGCCATTTTCTTGGATTTCATTGCAATGCATAGTAACCTGCAAAATTAATACTGTTTATTTACATTGTAAATTTGTTGTTTGCAGATAGGAGCGTTTGAGAGTTTATTTTGCAGTAGTGAAGGTAGGTTTGTTTTTCTATCAAACAAAACAAAAACAAACACAATCATTCCCCCTACTGACTTATGAAAAAAACAAAAAAAGAAAAAAAAGATAATCTAGTGTTTCTCCAACGTATTGTTAACCATTAACAAAGGAAATTAACTGTCAGAGGTGTTAAGCAAAATCAGACTTTTTGTCCTCATCTTCTACTTGCCAAAATTCAGTTTAGTATAAACAAAAGCAGAATCTATTGTAAAATAGATGGGCCAAAGGGGATTCTAGGCAACTGAAAACTGACCAGCCATATTCCAAAAAGGTGAGGAAGAATGTGAGGCAATGGTGTGATGAGCAGCTAAATTCAGAGCATGGTGTCCCTTTCTCCTCAGTCCCCAAAAATACCAACTTCCCAAGACGTGCAATGTCTCATTACTTCTCTCCCTCTGCAGAACCATAGTTTATTCATCTTAGATCTTATGATAACATATGCCTAGTGTAAATCAAATAAGAAATAAATGTGTATAGTGGTTAGGGAATGGAGATTGGTATTCAAGACCTCTGTACCCCCGAAAACAATGATGCCTTTATTCCTTTTAGGATGTTTTTATAAATTTCACCTTAAGCAGCTCTACATAACATAAAATTTAAATATTTCACAGGAGCCTTAGTGAGTTAGATACCTGTCTCCTGCTGACATTCCATTGTGCACCCGCTTTCTGCATGCAGTGGTTCTGATTACTTCACATGAATGTTATGAAACAGTATAACCAGTAAATCACCAGAAAGCTCTCCATGAGAGCTTCTCTAAGTGCAAAAATTATTATAGCATTCCACGGGGAAAAGAGCAGAAGGAATTCCAAGAATTTAGTTTACTGGAACCGAAGCTAAGTCAATAGAAAGTAGCTATTTGACATATCCCACAGCTTAAAGAACTAGTGTGCTGTGTTTTTTTTTGAAACAATCCCTCCATGAAAAAGGATGATAATGACACTGCTGGCTGCTCTGCCTCAAGAGGGAATTGTCCATCTGCTAGCAAATCCCTGAATCTATATTATTATTAAGCAGTGTTTATAGAAGTAGCAGAGCACCCTTGGCACATGAATAAACCAACAGGGCACATTTTGAGACAGTAGACTTTTTTAGTTAAGATTCTGGGATCGTTTTCTTTTCCTACGTAAAAGAACTGTGTTTCAAGATCAGCTTTATTAGGAAGCTCTGCTGGGACTTGATGTTTTTATTTTCTTACAGAGGAAAACTTATTTCTCTGAGAAGAGCTCCATCTCCTCACACATAAAATAAGCAAATATACAATTGGTCCCTCTAGTTTTAATTTGCATTTTATGATTACAACTAGATTAGAATTTTATACATTGCATGATTATTTAGAAACAAGCTGCTTTTATACTTCTCACAATTTTCTAATAAAAACAAAATCACTCACAGCTTTGTTACTTTTGCTAATAATGTATATTAATATGAATAGAAAATATAGCCCCTTAACACTAGTGTAACTGTCAGATACAGATCCTCACTAGTATTTATAATTAAATAATTTGTCAAAAATATAAAAGGACTACTTCAGTCCTTAGAGCAAATTACAGTTGAGGTGGGAAGGGTGCAAAAGTATCATAAAGCCATGTTTCCCTTCCTTTAAAATATGTTTCACTGTCGAGATATCCAGCACAGAACCTTGCTCTTTACAAATAGCATTCATATATAATCACAGAATAATTTAGGCTGGAAGGGATCTTTAGAGATCATCTTGCCCTACCTACTTACTGCTCAAATGGGGCCAAATTCAGAGCTACTTCAGGTTACATGGAGCCCTGTCCAGTGTTGAACATCTCCAAGGATGGAGAACCCACAAACTCTCTGAACAGCCTGTTCCAGCGTTTCAGTTTCTTCATTGTGAACATATTTTCTCCTAATATCTCATCAGAATTTCCTTTGCTGCTGCATGTGTTGGACTTGATGATCCTTGTGGGCCCATTCCAACTTGGGATATTCTATGATTCTGTGTGTCTGTCTCCTCTCAACCTTTTGCTGTGCACATTTGAGTAAAGTCTGGCTCTGCTTCCTGTGCAGCCTCCCATCCAGTGGCTATGGGCAGCAATTAGGTCCCCCCAGGCTCTCTCTTTCTAGGCTAGACAAGCCAGGTACCATCAGCCCCTCCTCGTGTACCAAGTGCTTCATCCTCTGCCCACCCTGCTGGCCCTGCACTGGACTCCCTCCATATCTTTCCTGTATACAGCAAAGCTTTCTTGAGCCCAGAACTCCAAATATAGTCTCACAGATGTTGACTAGAGGGGAATAATCACTTCCCTCAATGTGCTGGCTAAGGTCTTATTAAATGTAGCCCATCATATAGTTCAACTTTCTTGCCGACTGGGTATGCACGCTACTGATGAAGATTTTACACATTCTGCCTTCTTGTAGAGGGTCTAGCATGATGATGGGTCTCTGAGTTGCACATATTACCAGAATGCAAACATACATAGTAAAAAAATGATTTAGATAAAAGAGTAAGAGAAGTGAAGTCCAGTTTTGATGGAATAGGTCGTTTATAAGACAGGTCAGACTTAGCAACACAGAAAAATATATTTGTTATTGAAAAATGCAACCCCAGTGAAAAGCTTGCATTTCTAATACTCAGCATAGAAGCGTAACTGTAAATGGGTTCCTACACTCTTGTCCTTTCCCTTCTTAAACTAACAAGATTCCAGTTGAACTAATCATGATAATTTATCTTTTCCTGGAAGCTTATTTGGCAGGAATTGGGGAAAAAAATCAATTTATTTCACAATAAGCCAATAAAAGCAATCAGAGGAAAGTTATCTTTAGGCACAATGGTAGTATTAAGTACTTTTTGTTCGAGGGATGATTTACAGCCTGACTGAGAACTATTTGAAAAATGATGAAAGCAACTCTCTTACTTCGATGAGTTTAGAATCAGACCCTTAGAAGTAACATTTTATGCGTGTTCTAGTGATTAACATTATAGAGAAATAAGGATATGGCTGTTAATTGCTCTCCAAAACACAGTGTTTAGGCAGCTTTATTTTTTATTGTTGCAGAAAACAAATATACTCTCTAACATACCATAATGAGCTGGTCAACCTGTTTTAAAATATCAGCTGGCTTTATGTGCTACAAAGTATTAAAAAAGAGTCTCCTGACACATATTCTGCATCCCTTGAGGTCCAATTTTCAAACTAACAGAAGATACTTCTTTCTTTTTTTCCCCCTCTTGTTTCCCTTTAAAGACTCAGATTTCCAGGCCCTCTATAGCATCCTGCTTCATGGTCTACCCTTTAAGAATAAGCATAAAAGGCTGATAGACTTTTTTTTTTTTTTTATCTTTACTCTATTCTGTAAAAAAGCTAAAATCTTTCAGCATACAAACTTTGTAATTCCAACTTTTTAGTATATTTAGAACTCTATTCAGTAATTAGTATTTTATTCACTTAAAATACTGAAACCAGCCTTCCAGTACTTCTCATAAATTAGAATTAATTCTTAATTTAAAAAGTCTAGCAGCATGACATTCTAAAATAAGAATTGTGCTAGATTTCCCATGTTAAACAGAACAACACTGAAAATATGCATAAAATTATGACAGTAGTCTCCTGTGTGAAAAAAAAAATAAGGTGAAATTCATAGATATAATGGTGGTTTCCACACCATCAAAGTCATAAAGTCATTTGTAAAGTCATCTGTAGGGTTCTGCTAGCAGAGGAGACGCACAAAAATACCAGTGAACCATCCAACATGCTGCAGAATCAGTTCTGGCTCTAGCCCTGCTTTGGGATCTCACGGATCCTGATCCAATAGTGTCTCAGGGAATGGCTGCAACTTTGTGTTTATATGGATAGAGAAGAACCTAGAGAATGTGAAGCTTCAAAAACAACCACTAAAGCAGCATGATAGCATGGAGGGAGGGACGAATGAAATGCGCTTCCGAAGTTTGATTCTGGAAGTATGAATATCATCTCCCAACTTACTGGCACCATACTTGGATTCTAGACTACTGAACTCCCTTTAAACACATGATAGAGTCATAGAATCATTAAGGTTGGAAAAGACCTTCAAGATCATCTGGTCCAACCATCACCCTACTACCAATACTACCCACTAAACTATGTCCCTAAACACCACGTCCAATCATCAGAATGCTAAAATGGAAAACATGCAGCTCCAGGTGTAAAATCTCCTATGATGTTTTTAAACAGTACGTTATCTGTGTGTGGGTCTTTTTGTGCATATGTCACTAGTATGAAACTTCTTCATATCTATGTAGAACTTGAAGTACACTGTCCGAAAAGGTGAGGACTTCTCCTTATCTATAGCTTCCACTTCTGATATGAACTGTATGGACAGACACAAGTATCTGTGGCTGTATCTAATTTTTCATTCAACATGAGTCTACTTAGAGTGCACTGATTTACACCCTGTAATATAGAACTAGAATTTTTGATTTGGCAATTACAGTGGCTTCTGTAAAAGCAGGATATAAATTTAGAAATCTGCATTTTTATTTAGACAAAAACTTACGTTGGAAAACAGTTTGGACAGAAAATTTACAATTCATCTGATCTATCAGAACATTAATTGTAAGGTTCCATACTAAGATATGTGTATAACCACAAAGTTGTTTATTAAGATGCACGGTATGTAACCATGGGAAAGGATAGGTAAAAAATCCTCAAACCTAGGAATGTCACTTAAGCCACTCTTTCATCTGAAGTCTGTTAACTGCACAGCTAATAAACCAATATTATCCTTAACAGTTCTTTTATTATCATCAACTGCACAGGATCCTCCACTATTGAAAAATCAATTCAGTAATTAATAGTGAAAACAATCTCTTCATTCCAATTTTGTTTACTTCTTTAATTGACAGAAGATCAAAACTATTTTTTGAGTATTGACAAATTAATTGAGTAGAAATAAATTACCCAAACTTTTTTTGGATGACTACTTTAAGACCACACAAATCATTATCTAAAAGTATCTTTTCCTCTTCTTTGCTTAAAAGTCTCAGTAACTAGCTTGGCTATGGGTCTCATTCTACATACATACTCTCTTCAGATGAATCCACTCTGCCACCCCTAGAAGAACTCAACCTCTGCTCTTAGAACCAAAAACTGTAGTCAAATTCATTAGTAATGTCACTTATTATTATAATACTTTGTACTACATAACAATATATTTTCATCTGGTACAGCCCAAACCCATGTTTTCAATAACTTATGTTACAAAAAGTTTACATGGACAGCAGGCAAAATCCATGCAAAATCAATTCAAAATTTAAAGAGATTATAGTGTTTTGTTTTTTTTTTTTTAAAAAAAAAGAATTGTTAACTATCTTCACACTTCGCACAGCGTTCATGGTTTACTGCTTTCAGTAGAAATCTAACTATTCCAACTGGAAGCTTTTTTCAAAATATAATGATGCCAAAGCAGAGTTTTAGGGGCTTTCTGTCATCCTAAATAAGGAAAGGTTTCTATTTTTCCATAATACAGGAAAAGATAGTTTATCATCCTGTTCTCTGTCTACAATTTTCTCTTTTATGAAGAACCCCTACCTGACCATCAAATATAAAACAACTTGATCGTTTTGAAATAAGGACAATGAAATGAAGCAACAGTGTAAACTTGATTCTGTCATGTCCCTCAGCTACTTATATCTTGGCATATTATATATTCTCATTATTTCTCCCTGAACTTTACTTATAGATGAAGGCTATCTAAAGAAAAATTATATACGAGCCTCTTGTCAGCCTGCCTTATATCTATTTCTTTGTCATGAAAACATGACACTGATGCTATTATAAAATTTCCTAACTACACACTTTTTAGTGTCTTTGACTTTAATTACACATAATGTAGTGATATATAAAATCATAGATGGAAAGTAAAACATGTAATGCATTTTCATGAAAGAAATATATACCACTCATTTGACAGAATGATTAACTAGAGATGTTTGAAATGAATACTCATTATACTACCCATTTAGTATGCTATTTTACTACATAGAATGTGCACTGCTTAGCAGAATTTAAGTTGTACTGTTTCTTACATTAAGAGAAAGCTGCCACGAAAGCATTTTTTTTTTCTTAAAATGGTTATCTTTTTTGTTTTGTTTTGTTCCATAATTAACCTTTGTGCATGTTACTGTATTATCATAACCATTCACACAGAAGTAGCAATTCACTGTGATCACTTCCAAGTGAAGTTCAAGTGGGGGCTAATGATGTCTTAAATTTTTATGGAGGAAAAATATGGCAGAGTTAGTGGCTGTGATCCTGTGACACAATCAGAATGAAATGAACCTAACCAAAATGCCCTCAGAGCCTTAGCTTCAATAACATTACATGCTGCTGTGAAAGAAAGGACAACCTAAGGTCACTAATTTTTACCTGGATGATTTGCAAAATGTCATGTTACATACCTTGGTAGGATATGGGATTTCTTTGCTTTTAAAATGTTTGCTTTGGCATTTCAATTTCTTAGTATAAATGCAACTCTCTGTTTTGAAAGAAATATGAAATGGAAACAAAACCCCAAAACAGTAAGAAGTTGGTAGCATGCCAACAGGGCTAACAGTTTGAAGTGTTCTAAATTCTGCATGAACAACTTGACATGTATTTTAATAAAACAGTTTCAGGAAGCATATAACTTTATCATCATCAATTTTTATAAGGGAGGTGGTCAGCAGTGTTAAGATGATACTCTACACCTAAAGTCAAAAACCTGAAGCACAAAATAAATAAATAAAATTGTCAAGATGCTAAAACGGAATTCCTATTAAAGCTTACAGAGCTCCCTATGAAGGTGCTACAAACTATCCAGACCACAGTGCAATACGGTGACTTTCAAAGACTTTATAATCACAAACACAGGAGAAGTATGACTATGATCATTACAGAATACACAGATTTTGGTAGGTGAGCACTACTTTTGGACTTCCAGTTGAGACCATCTTTGGGCTTGACTTTTCAGAGTAGCCTAGTATCTGTCCAACTTTGTCAGTTCACACATTGCTGCAGATACTCTACACATTATAAAGCCAGCATTGTTTTTTCATTTGTTTCCCTTTTTTTTTTTTTTGAGAAGCCTAAAATGTGTTGTCAGTTTTGAAAATCCTGGCTGAAACTCTTTGTTAATCTCACCAAATAATCCAGTGACAGATTTAGGTACATAATCAAAACTTCATGATATTCTTTTCCATCTATTAAGTGGTGCCTTCTCTTGACGATCATTAAAGAAATGGGAGCCAGTTAAGAGTCTATATTTAGACATTGATTCTTCCATCTCATCAGAGAATATATTAAATGTCACATTCTGTTGCACAGCCAATTAGAGAGGTAAGCACATCCAAAAAAAAAAAAAGTTTTCCTGCTGGTTTTGTTACCAGCACAGCACAGAATGAAAAAAAAAAAAGAAAAAAAAAAGCAGTATCCAGCCAGGAAAAGAAGTGAGAGGAAGACTATAACAGTGCTGACTTAACCAGCTTTTTTTGCGTTAAGATGAAAATAAACCAGTTCAATTTAAAGCATGTATAACCTTAATGGCAATTCTGGTTCTCAACAGTTAGTAGTATGAACTCATGTTTAACTGAAAGAGATCTACAGAAGGAAAGAAGCTGAAATTTTGCCTGCCAGCACAATGAGGCACAAATAAGAAAACTATATAATTTTGAGCGCCAGTATTTGACTACACAAATTTTCAAAAAATTCTAAAAAAAAAAAGATAACGTAAAAAAGAAACAAAAACCTCTTCTTTAGCAGTCAACATTTTCATATGACTTAACAGCTATTTTAATCTAGTTTAATCTGTGTAGAAGACGCAGCAACTACCACTTACTATAAAAATATGCCCATGACTTTTAAAATGTTTTAATTTTTAATTTATATAACATTATATAATTCTACACAGCAAATATTAACAGCCACTGCAATCATTAAACAAGATGAAACAAGCCTCTTACTAACAGAGAAAGTAAAGCAAACAAAAAGTCTCAAAAATAAGTTTAAAGCCACAGATAAAAAAAGAGAAATACAAGAAAACAAACAGAACTAATCCTACTAGACATCTGTGTATTTTAATATACACCTTCTTATAAAACTGCTTAGTACAGTTATAAAGCAAAATTTGTCCACTGTTTCTCCTTCTGTTTTTATTTTAACCAAAGAGAAAGAATGTTAATATCTTCCTTAAAATAAATTAGTCTTTCTATTAGGAGGAAGAGGAAGCAGAAGAGTGATTTATAATAGAGAGTCCTAAATTCAGTTTAGAACTGAACCAAATAGAAATTTAACACTGAAAAGTTTTGCACAGGCAAGCCAAATGTTTTATATTGAGCAAAGCTAAATCTAGAAGGCAGGTAATTACTTTCAACTGTATAATAACAAATTAATTTTATTGCTATTGAGTAGCTAAAGTTAGTCTTTTTTTTGTCCTTGCACATGCATTTCCATATTTTTCTGTGTTTTCAAAGATAAGTAACACTGATGCAGTTTTGCTGACAAAACATTTACATTAATGAGCTATTCTTTTCTTTAGGACGACTGAGGAGCTTTTCATAACCCAGCAGCAGCAGAATAGAAGCCTCTCAGAAATTCGTTGCAGAAACAACATAAGAAAAGGTATGAAACAGGCTATCTTTTCTCCTGGCAATCTGGAGTTTAATATGTCATGCCTTTTTTCTCCTGAGGTTTATATTTCAACCATTGGCATATATCACCATCTTACTACACCATCAGCACAAGCAATTGGAAGCTAAATCTTTTCCTTGAGTACCATAGAAAATATTAAACACCTTTTTTTTTCTTTTTCTTTTTCCAATTAATTATCTTACCATTTTAACCAGTAAATATCTTTATGGGATAAAGTAGCTTAAGCAACCACTACATGTATTGCAGCCTGTCATCCCTCCTATGTTCCCTGCTGAAATGATTTAACTCAGAATAAAGATCATGAGGCTTTCAACTTGAAAAATCAGTGTTTCTCATACCTTTTGTTTGATGATCATGTCGTTGATATCATCAAGATCACCTACTGTCACTCTCTGAGATTTTATCTCTCGGTCCAGTCGAGAAAGCCAGTCAGTAAGTTCTGCCCATGCCTTATTGAAGTCAGCCAAGGCTGGAATCTCCAAAAGCACAGAAGATGGCATTTCTGGTTTGAAGGTGGTGGTTTCCTTGGTTACCCTGGTTTGTGTATCCACAGCAACAGTTTGACCAGAAGTTACTGAAAGAAGAAAAAATAAATACTAAAATTACTGAATAAATGAACTATGAAAAATGTTTATTTCAGAAACAGAATTTATGCAATAGAAATAAGCTCTTTGTTTTTATATTATGTCTAATGGAAATATGAAAATTAAAACTAAAAGAGTATATGAATTCATTTTTCCGTAGTACTCCTATTATAGTATGTGTTTAACATTCAACACTCCCAGCATATTCAGATTACATCCTGGGCCCTGGTAACACAAGAAAAGACATCTCAATATAATACGAACACTCACTCAAGGTCAGTGAATTATCGCTACACATGAGTCATCTTCCAAAATCTAGTAGCGTGGTTGGATCTGTCTTGAGGTTAAAGGCTGATTGAAAATGTGTAGGCCGTAGTATTTAGTTTATCACAGTATGACCACATATCTAGAAACACATTTCTTCCATGGTCTCTAGCCACGCTGTAACTGTAAATTTGTCTCACTTTCTGTTACCAGCAGGTATTTCCCATAGGCTCTGTGACTGATATGGATGCTTTCACAAGAAATTTAACCTTGGACAGTTTCATCTTTTTATTCTTCATAACTTAATATTATTATGTGCTACTATGTGGAAATTAGTGGAATTTTTTCATATTGTTTGAAGAAAATTGACATATCTTGTCTTTTATGCCCTTTCTTGACCTAACAGCTGGTTGTTAAAGAATCAGTTCATCATTCAGTGCTTGGACTGAGCAGTTTCTCTACAGTCAACAATGATGGGAGTTGACACAGAGAGCTACCATTGCAGAGAGCACCATGCAACAGACTGATTTCTACTTCTCAGTTACGTCATTTACAAATAGTTGGCTATAAACTATCAGACTTTTCTTCCCTCCTGTTATTCATACAACAGCAATCCATTATGCATAAGATGCTACCATCATGTATTTTGGTTACTTTTTTTCCCATTCTTTCAAGAAGTCTAGTCCATGAAGAAAAATAATAAAATAGATAAATCACTAGAACATATGCAGTTGCTGCAATGAGGGGAACAGAAGTGAAGCGAGTCTAAAGTGAAGTTAGAAACTTCCAAGTGAACAGTTCTTGAAAATGAAAAATAAATTTCTGAAGGACCAAAGACATTCATCTGTATTTTCTTCCAGTCTCTTTACAGTGTAGAGATAACCAACTTTCTGCAACCTTCCTGTAGGCTAGGTTGTCTTTAAGTAAAAAACAACAAACAAACATGCAGAGTAAATTGCATTTTGTTTGTTTGCTTGTTTTTTTGTTGTTTTTTTCTCCTATGAGTCTGAAATTTTTCCTTATTTGCATTTATGCCATTCACAAAGTAGGTCTGAAGTCCAAAAATGCAAGTAGCAGGTGAAGGTTCAGCAGTTTAGCCATAAAACCATGTAAAACAGTAAATCAGTAACGTTAACCAATCTTGCCAAGGAATTTAGCAACTCTTTTTCACTAATGAGGAAAGGGCTGAGTTATTTCACCGGGGAATCAGTGACCTTCTTCAGCAATGCAGAAAGGGAAAAAGCTGTGCACAAGCACCAAAATGACTGTCACTAAAAGCAACAGAAGATGCTGTCAGCATTAAAAATACTGTATGATTACGAACAATTTACCAAATCAACTAACATCTATGTTATTTATCCAGCCTGAATAAACAGCAATATTATAATACCAAAAGTGACTCCTGCAAGTGGTGATTTTTAATGACATACACTGCAATTAAATATATTTATCCACCCACCCATATCATTATTGTATTTCTGAAGTGCAATCCTTGTACTTTTCCTTCCTGAGCTTTGAAATCACATACCTGTGAAAAACTGTGAAATAATAGTTGTAAATGCTGTTCTAGCAAGGAAAGTTTTTAAATAAAATCACACAAACGGATGAGAAAATGCATTAATCTTTTGCTGACATAGAAAGAGGCTTGTCGAGTTGGATTTTTGTGGGCTTTTTTTTTTTTTATAACATCCCACTGTTTGCTATGACAGAGGACCATCTACAGTTAAAGACTGTCAGTTTTTAATATCAAAAACAAACAAATAAAACCCTATCATATAGCCCTAAAGGATCTCTTCCTTTTCCTGTTTTCTTTCCTTTTTTTTTAAAAGACTTTTACACACACGATTAATTATTAATCTGTATTCATCAGGTTTTCTTTCATCTCTGTTGCAATTACTCCAGATATTATCTGCCCCATTATATTTCTTCTTACCTAAATCATGCAAATGAAGCATAGATTACACCAAGATGATCAAGGGATTGGAGAGCCTCTCCTATAAGGAGAAGCTGAGAGAGGTTGACCATGGACATGGTCACGGTCAACCTGCTCTAGGTAGGTGTCTCTACTTGAGCAGGCGTGTGGACCAGATGACTTCCAGAGGTCCCTTCCAACCTCAGCCATTCTGTGATTAGTCACTCTCAAAATTACTTCTGATATAGGAAAGCTGTTAACAGTACTTCTGTGTTCACTTTGCCGATAGCTGTTAGCACCAGAAAATAGGGAGGCCATGCACAGAAGGTAATGTACTGCACCCATTACTCACTAATGGACTCAAGTGCCTGAAGGTATGACTTTGAGCAGAAGAGTCAGCTCATTACCTAATGAATGAGTTCTAACCCACGGTTTTAAGTCTTAATCTTTGGATTCATGATGCCTCCATCCAGCCTTTGTTTTCTGTTTTGGAACAGATGTGTGAGGAGGTGTTTAAATAGTGAATGGTGCTTAGCACCCCAGATTCCTACTGTCTGTGCTGGCTAGAGAGAAGCACAGCACTACTAGCTGCCGAACTTTCATGCTTTGGCAGTAACAGACATCATCTCTTCTATCTCTCTCCTTAAAGCAGCAATAAGCCATAGTTTTTCTTTGCCGGTCAGCAGATGAAGGAGGAATGAGTTTGGCAACTACTTCTGCAGGGAAGGTAAAAAGGGAGAACAGGTCAGCTTCTTCCCCAGAGTGGCAGATCATGAATGGCTCCAAAAAATGGTTGGGTCCATACAGTTGCCAACTTTGGACATCAAAGGTAATATTTAAAACAAAGTCACATCAAGCAGAAAAGGGGAGGGAGGCAGTAACAGTGCATTAAGATCTGCAAGATGAGCAAGGAAAGAAAGCTAGATAATGTTCCTTTAAGGCAAGAGGAACTTACTATAGAGTTACTTCTCACATTCAGACAAATGAGAACTATTTCATTTGTAGATTCATTTGCTATTGTGTTCACTTGTATGCTGAAGATAGAAAAGAATGTCAACATTAAAAAAAAAAAAGTATTATTAGTTACTTAGTTTGGCTGAGTTGGCACTTAGAGCTTGCAAACTTCAATGGTCTGAAATAACTCCTGGCAATATCACGGGAAACAAACGAACGAACGAACAAACAAAAATTGTTTTCCCTGTCTCCAATGCTCTACCCATAAAGTAAGGTGAATTCAAAAAGGGTCAAGAAATGATCATTAATATCCTCACAATTACATGCAGTGTACTTCTGCCAATATAGTACATGCAGTTTACTGGCAATGTGTTAGTTGTACTGTTTCAATGTTTGAAGCCAGAAGGCTATTGAATTTTTCATCTTTTTTCAGCAGGGGAAGAAAATGGCAGAGAACTCTCTGAGCATGTCTGTCTCTGATGAATGTCAGTTAATTGCCTGAAGGACAAAATAATATGCAACAAACACTAACTAGAAATAAATAACGAAAATAAAATACCTTACAGTTTTTCACAGATTTTGAAATATTTTGTTTGCTTTATGATGTTTTAATGATGTTCTTTAGAGCTTTCTTTGTTTGATATGTTCTTCTGCCTTCCCCTCTCTGGGCTGGGTATCAAAAATCTGTCTGACACCATTATATACCCAAGACATAAATTCACAGAATTGTCTATATTCTCACTCCTGGATGGGATTTCAACTCCACACTTCAGTCACAATTTCCTGTACCAATTCCAAAGTGTAATCTCTTTTCACCCTCTCCCCACATGAACTCCATGATACTGTAGGTCAAAGTGATTCAGAGAAAGTCTCATTATTTGCAACGAGGCATTCCACACAGGTCAAGACACATGCAATTACTGAAAAACACCGCTGTTTCATTCCAGAACTTTACCAAAAGAGTTAAGTGCAAAAAGAATGCATAAGCATTAACTTTGAGTCTTTACCAAGGGATGGATACTTAGGTCCACTTCCATCTGGCCTAAAGTTCATTTAAAGGCCTTGTATTTCCTCTGTGACTTGAGAGGTTCTTAGACGACACAAAAACAGTTGCTTAGTTTGGCATTCACGTATGTTAAGCAGATGTTGTCTTATCTCAGACAAAATCCCTGTTCTCATTAGTATTTCAGGTAAATCAAAGAAAAACATTCTAAAGTAGAATATAAGTCTCCATAAGCAGACTCAGGATGTCTGATAAGACTGCCTGGCATCTCTTAGCTTCTTGCATATTTTGGTCTGAGTATACACTCAGAGTTTGCTGATTTATATATACGTATATGCATAAGGACATACACACTTCTTCCTTCAAATGGCATCTATTCCAGAAGAGACTATTCTTCTAATGTGCATGGTTTAACTGCTCTGAACTTTGGCTTAGTTTTGCAGTGAAGACTATAAAGCACTAGCAGAAGTGCACTGCCCAGTATAGTATCTTCTTTAAAAGCTTCAGGATGCATTATCTATCACTACTGAATATGGTAATATTCTGTTCCATTTTGTCTTAGCAGTAAAAATATTCAAGTTATCAAATTATAGCAATTACGTTTAGAAAGTAGTTGTACAGTATGTTTCTCTTCTGACATTTATCACCCCTCAGAACAAAAATACCACTAGAAACAGTACATCTGTCCCTTATTTCTCTTTCTTTCGTGCTTGCACAGATACAATTCATTCAACAGAAAAGTATAAATGATTAAAATTAACAGAGAAATATAAATCAATACTAATTACACAATATGTAACAACAGGATCTTATTCTGAAGTAATTTATCTAGAACAGCCCGGAAAGTTTCTGTGACTCAAGGGGATATATAATTTTTTTAATTTTTTTTTGTTGTTTTGTTTTGTTCAGGACATTTAATTTACAAAGCAAAAATAGAATGAAATTCTTTCTTTCAAATATCTTGGTAACAAGTTCTATCCTATTGTAACACATCAGAAAGGCAAATAAGGACTTAATCTTTCAATTTATTTAAAGGTTGTATCAGTTGAATACCGTGAAATGGCAAACCAAAAGGACAATTAGGACTTAGGACATTAAACCACATTGACCTATAGCTTTTCCAGTAACTTCTCATTAGCACTTTCTATTTAATAAAGAAGGAAACAATGCAGAACAGTAATAGGAGAAAAATGAAACAGAACTGAACTGCCTAGTGCAAAATCTAAACCCAATTAAACAGTAGCCTGAACTAGGTGTGATTTTCAACTTGTTCACAAACCTTGAAATACATTGGATGAAAATCAAGAGAATATTGTTTTTTTTGTGCATCTTGGCAATAATCTGTAATGCTAAATTTCCAGAGTGGAAATAATAGAAATGTGTCATGAAATTTAAATTCAAATATTAAATGCAGAAATAAGCAGAATGAAGTCAACTGAAGGAAAGCACTTTTTCCCCCCCCTTTTATTCTGCTTATTTCAGTGATGTGTGTCAAGAGAGCGTCAGACTGACAGCTTTGAACTAATCAAAATCTTTATTTAGCTTCTGAACAGGAACAGAATGGACAGTAAGAATGACAACTTTTCCAAAAGCTTCAAACCCCTTCCAACACCCCTTCTCAACTGACGTCCTTAAGCAGAACCAAATCCTTTCACACGAGTGTTTCTAGCTGTTCTTGCAAATGCTTTAAGTAGTGTCAAAGTTTTGATTTTGCAGGATAACCAAATCAACCAGGTCAAAGCTTTTTGATAACGAAGTAACACAGTAACTAGATGTAGATTTTTGCGTAACTTGCATCTCTAGCCTAAGGATTTATTTCCACAGTTCACAATACCAAGTAAGACAGATGACAGCCCTAAATCCTTTAGATAATGAGTAACAGTAACATACTACTACTAAACTTCATTTCTGTTTTACTCAGTGAAACTCACCTGCATTTGACTCTGAGGAAAACAGAAAAATACAGGTAAATAATTCAGGCACAGTGTATGTAAACATCCAACTGACTGCACTATGTGTTGTGTCAAACGCTTTAAATCCGCATTACTCTACCTTGTTGTGACTCAAGCAGGAGCAGGTAGTAGAAAATCAATTAAAGATTGTAATATAGATCTCAGCTATCTCATTATGCTAATATCTCAGCTATCATTAATAACTCTTGCTCTGCTTGGACCTACAGTTTTATTCAAACCTCTCTGAAAGATACTCTGCTCGAAAGTTCAGCCTCTTTTTAGTAACATAGTGTTGTCATGGTATTCCCTGTGAACCCTTCCTTAGGCAAAGTTCAACATGATAGATAAGCCCACTAAAAACTGAAAAGTGAAAGGCTAGGGTATGAATGGATCACTTGCATTGAGTGTAAGAATTAAGCAGACACTGAAACTGAAAAAAGGTACCCACAGGAACCTTCCCTATAGCAGCTAAATGGTGGCTCTAAATTCAATTTAAAATATAAAAGTGATTACATTAACAAGGTTAATTTAACTATTAACACACACTTAAAAAGTTAGGTGAAAACAATATTCGAAAATTAAAGTGTCACCACTGTGGACTCATTATAATATTGAGATAATGCTTTAAAAATAGTCCAGGTGAAAAAAAGATTGAACTTACTGGTAAAGACTTTAAAATCTTCTTTTACAAAAATACGTTCTTGTTTATGCAAACTGCTTATCAAACATAACTGTTTGATTCTTCTTTATCTTCATTAGCTTAAAGATTACATGAAAAAATTTCTGTGATATCATCACCAGTAAAAATAATAATTTCTTGATAACCACTGGCATATTCTTTACAAATAAAAGTTGACACAAATACTGAGATATTGGTACAATATAAATTGGAAGTATGTTAAGGCTAATCATTTACTGTAACAAAAGCAAAAATATTCAGAAATGTTTGTGTGTTGTTTCCCAAACAATACTGTCTTATATCTTAATTGTGATATGAAGTGCCAGAAAACTCCCAGCTTAGACAAACAATTTCTTTCTAGCTTGCCTGAGTCCTGTATTGTCATTATTGATTTGAGTCTTCTCCTTAGGTTCACGCGAAATATGTTCCACAAGGCAAAGAAGAAAACTTCTTGAAGTAGGAAATTCAGACTCTCAATTAAAATGAAAAGCTAATACCTAAAAATGATTACCTGTCTTTATGGATGACTCAAATCCTCTTTTGCTAGTTTTAGTTTGTCATTTGGTGAATTCTTCCTTGTGAAGATTTCACATCTGGCCAGAGAGGCTACAGAACCTCAGATTGCATATAATGGTTTGGTTTGTATAAAAGAAGATGAAGTCGTACTTTCTCTTAAATGATTTATATACTTATCAGTTGAAACACCAAATGGAATATAGGAATTTTGGATAAAAGTATTCATTTTCTTCATTCACTTTCTTCAAACTTTTGACTAAGCTGCTTTATACATTCATTCATTCATAATATATTAATCTTAGATAAAGAGTTTTACGTCTGATAAGGAAGAAAAATTTAAAAGCATTCAATGCATATTTAATATTCATGCTTCAGGATGACATTTTTTTTTCTTTAAGCAATGATGAAATAGAGATATCCCTTTTATATAGAAATTAACATTTCAACCTTTTTCATGAGACCTTTGAAAGGAAACCTCAGGAAGTCAGTGCACAAGGGAGTCAATCTTACGGGAAACAGAAGCACTACAAACTCTGTACTGTAGTAACATTTGGATTCTCAAAGAGATTTGTGATACTAAAAACTAATTTAAAACGAATGTATTTGTAAAACAGTAATCATCTGCTATACAAAAGTTCAGTCAATGGAGCTGATATTTGCCATATAAGGACTAGTTATACATTTAGTTTTTAAGTATAAAATTACCTGGATGGTTCTTAAAATTTTTTAATTAAAGGAAGGGTTGAAGAAAATGTTGCAGCCTGTTTTGGGATCTTCTGAAGCAGCAGATGGAATCGATACAAACAGTCCCCTTATTAATTATAAATGTAAGTTATATATAACTATAACTGCTTATTTCTGCCTATACTTAAATTCATATTTTAATAGTGAAACAAAATTTCTTTTTTAATTTTTTTTTCTTTTACCCACTGAATATTTTCAGTAATTGATTTCTGCATCCCTAATTAACTTTCTCAATATATAGCAAGACACACCGTCATTTCTAGGCAGTCTGAAGAGTTCCAGTTCAAAGAGTCAAGCAGCCAAACTTTTTTTTTAAACAGCTTTTTTTTTTTTAGTGCAGTAGTATCTGTACCTCTACAAAAACTCTACAAAACCTTTTTTTTTTTCTCTCTTTTTTTTTTTTTTTCCCCTCACAAGACAGGAGTCTTTTAAGTAAGCAGTTATTGCAGTTGTTATGGAAGGTTTTCATGAAAATGAACACTTTGTACTACAGGAGTGGTGGTGTTCCTTCAAATACTGTCACATACTTGCCTTATAAAAAATGTTGTGACAACATCTGTCACAAATGATGCAGGCAACTCTCATTATTCCTTTTGTCAGTAAAAATAACAAGTTTCTTGATTCAGTTTGCAGCTTTCAATTGGACGTAAATCTGTATGACAACAATTTACATTTCCAGTATACCACTATTGTCATGTAACTGAACTTCAGCAGCTAGTTCTTTGATACAAGGAAAAATACATAGTGCCAGCAGCTCCAATTTCTACAGTCCTATGAAAATCAATCTGAAGAAGCTTTGAAATAATCAGTGCTGAAGAGTTCAGGTACTAGCTAATAAGGCAGCATTACAGTATTCATGCAAAAAATTCCAAGTGTACTCTTACTCTTAAAGAGAAAAATCCTGCACAATTCAAAACCACTCACAGAAGGCTAGAGAAGGCAACATCTTCAGTACTACTTTGTTTTTGACAAAGCAATTCCTTAAATCACTGCAAGCACCTTCTTTCTTCTTCATCAGAAATGTTAAAATATCTTGCCTTGTACTACTAGTTCATGAAAATACATGTAATGCTTACTTTTCAGGTCAAACTAGCCTATTGCTTTTGCAGCTATTCTAATTTGACCATAGGAAAAAATGCCGTTGGGAACTTATGTGCCCTCTGACCACTAATCTACTCTTGAAGGAAATACCAGTACTTCAAATCTCAACATGCGTATCTCCATCACTACGTTTTCTGCTACTCCACGCTGACACAAGTGAAGAAAGCAGTCTGATGTTTCAGTGACAAGCTTCATATAAACAACAGGACTAAAGAATTTTATGACTGGAGTAGTAGAGAAGATTATCCATCTTTTCCCTCATCTTAGCTTTCCGCAGTTTAAGAAATAGGTCTTGCTTTCTTTTAGCACAAAGTAGAGCAGAAAGGTTAAAAACAATTAAGCTTTGTTCCTCATAATAAGCTTTGTTCCTCATTCCATGAGGCCTCCAGTCTGCTCGTGATCTGTGAACGCACTTTCTCATATTCTTTGGTTGGCTGTTTCTCTGTAGAGCAGACTTAACTCTGCAGCAGTGCTAGTCACTGCAGAAACATTAGAAGGATGTCAGTGCCACTGCACTTCTCAGTAGGATATGACCAGTATGGCAATGAACACTACACCTTTCGGAAGGAAAAGCCAGCTTGCTTTCCTCCTTTAAAAAGACAAGTCAACAAAGAACTACACAGAAGTCAAAAGAACTATGTGCAGAATGACCTATCGCTTTCTATTACTGTAGTGAATAAAAAAGATTTTCACATAGTGCAATTGCCAATAGACCTAATTGCTATATAAAAGGAAACAGAAAGGAGAGATTACTGCTATTTGCAAGCCCATGCCATCTAGATAGCCAGGTATCACAGTAATTTAGGTAACTGTAACACAAAAAAAGAGGTAGAATAAGCTTAAAGCATGAAAAAAAAAAAGTGATCTAAAGCTAGAAAGAGACTGATTAAAACAAACAAACAAACAAAAGCACAAACCACCATTTAATACTTATTTGCTAGGAACTCTAATGAGCTGAGAAACCACTTTTCTGTATTTTCTGGGATGAACCAGTTCAAATTCTTATTCTACCTATCTGTGCTATAAAATGATGCAAATCTGTTGATGCCACATTTCTCAAAAATTACTACCCTGTATTCTGTAGAGTGCGCTGAACATAGTTCTGGAGAAAATTAAATATTATGCATAATATTTTCTGAGCCATGTCACATGAGCCATGTAAACAAACAAAAATACCGTATCTATAACTTAGTTCTGTGCTCTCATGTGGTATAGGTTATCAATAATATGTTGATGAATTCTGCAAGATGGTATCATCCACATTTAATGGAGTTTAATCAAAATGGTTCCTGTCCATCCTGCTTCTACTAGCTATTGATCAAGAAATCAAATGAAAGAAAACAAGCTGTGAAGCCCGCTCCTCAGAAGAAAATACTAGACCATATTTCAAAAAGGGTGTAGGTGAATGTGGTCCTTTGAAAGACTGATGATAGCATTACTCTTACTTATGTCACAAATCTTGACAGCTATACTTCCAACAACTTGTTACAGAAAAGAAAAAAGACAGACCTAGATTCCATATTGTCTTTAATAACAGTGAATCAGCCAATTTCTATTTCCACATTCTGATTTACATTTCATCATAGGTGTATATGTAATAAAAATTCCAGGTAGTAACCCACAGAGTTTTATTTAATCAATTGAGCCCTGAAGAATCAAAATAAAGGTTCACATTCCCTTTGTAAACTATACTGTCACATCTGTTTATCACAGACACTTTCAAAGTGCAACCTATAGTGAGACCCCTGAAACAGAATGTTAAATATAAAGTGGTAACCTTCTCTCTTTTGTTTTAAATCACTCTTTTGTGGTTTAAGTAATATTTGGTATGTATTTTTCCACCTGTCAGATAATCCAGGAACAAATCCTCACATCAAGACATGCTATAAAGATCAAGATAGAAATTCTGAGAATCATAGAGATTTGTGTTTATAAACTTGCTTATTATGTTTTCATTCACACAGCTCTGAAGGCATAGTGTCAGCTTTTTATCCAGACTCTTTTCATTACTTCTCCCTGTTGGTGTTGCAGTACATGCTGTGAATGACCTCCAGAGATTCCTGAAGCTATATGCAGAAAGAAAATTGAATCTGAAAGCTTTATTAGACAAGTTTGTCTTCAGCTTGTGTCTGTTGTCAGCTGTATTGAAAAACAGAACTGCTTGTGAAACTGGGTCCTGACCTTGAAAAATCTCCAATCAAATGGTAACAGATTCAGTTTTGTGCCATATTGCTATTTGTTTGATGTGGCACATGTGTTAGAAGTGAAGAAGCTTCTTAATGAAAATCAGATGGAATGATCAGACAACTTCTTTCTTGAACACAATGGGGAAATGATATATGATATGATGCACACATAACAGGGCCAACTCCGGTTGGTATCTGTGAACCTCGTTGCTACAGAAGCCTGTAGAGTAAAATGACCAAAAAATCAAACAACCTAAAATGGCTTATATAAATTATTATTTATTCTTTCCTCCGAAGATACAGAGCAACCAAAAGAAAAGGTAAAGACAGTGATTAATTCCTTTACTATTCCACTTTACACTGGAATGAGCAATCATTGTTAGGCCAACTGACATAAGAGCCTACTCTTATTGCTCACCACCGATTCAAGAACTCAAGATATTCTCTATGACACTTCCTTACCGCATTGTTCCCTGTTCACTTTCTTTCCTATATTTTGCTTCAGTAAAACATTTCATAGAGTTAAACAGAATTATAACTGATATTAAAAGCAGACATTTCCCTTAAATTCCGCACACACAAATATAACAAGCTATACAATTCTGGACATGGTCATCGTTGGAAATAGTATTTCTCTCTGTTACAACTCACATGCTAGTGATCTCATTTACTGGTGTCCTAAAAGGAATGTTACCTAAAATGGACTATTGTCAGTAGCACTGCCTTCTAAACTCAGTGTAGGACTTGTCTAAACAGATGTAAGCTGGGGATTCTTAGCTGTTCAACTCTGTGGAGAATGGTTCTGAAATATTACCTACTATGTCCCCCACACAAGCATTTTAATAGTTGATAGCATAGTTCTTTTAAATGGTGAATAATATGTGCAATGTATTTTTAAAATACCAACATGTTTGCATTAGTACTGAAAACACTGTAGGCGCACACGTTCCTAGACTGCTCAGTCTTCCCCAAGGAATTATTTTGGGTATGCTTGGTCTCAATTATGCTATGCCAGCTGCTATAAACAATACAGAGTCTCTAACATCTGATTTGTACATTTGTTTTTAATTTACCCTCTAAATGCACATATTGTTACCTTTTCAGGTGCACATAACGAAACACACAAGGTTTTTAAGTCTAGTATTTGAAAATTCTGGTAAACACAGCTCTGAACTAGAACATACCTGTTCACTCAAACACTGCGTTCAATGTATAAACAACAAATGCTTCAGAGCACATTAGCTATAAAATACTACAGAAAAGAAAATAGCTTTTATTGTGCATTTTTGCCCAAAACTGGTTGTTGTCATTTTTTTTCTTTTCTTCTTTTATTTTTTGTCTTTGTCTCTTGAAAACAGAAACATGGCTCAACTTCCTTTCAACAGACTCAGCTTGATGCAACACTCCTCTTCATTCTTCCTAACTCATTCTAAATCCTGAAAACCTTCTCCTCTGCAGTTTTTGGCTCCATGCCTGCAGTTTCCAACTCATACCCCGAAAGCAGATTATATGGAACACACAGAACACATTTGATCACATACATTAGAAGAAAGACACCTAAAGCTGACAGATAGTGGAATGAGTGCTGCTGAAGCTTTCTTCAATTTTTGTGTATTAAATATACAATAATTAACAACACACATAATGCATTTCTGCCATATGCCTCTCTAACCCTGCTATAACCTGTAAAATGAAAACAATTTTTTAAACAGACCTTCTGAAAGTAATTCTCTAAAGCATTAAGGACTGCTGACTTGTAGAGCTTTAAGAAGCAAATAACTTGAATTCCACTTAATTTTAAAAATAATTTTAACATTGTAATTGACACTATCACTCTGATTTTTTTCTTCATTTCAGTCGTATCTTTTCTGTTTATATTTATTAGGCATTTCATGCAAAAAGACAAAAACTTGTCTAAAAATTCAGGGAAAAAGTGAAACCAACTATACACAAGGACATCGAATAAATTAAACTGCAGGAATAACAATATAAAGTAGCACTCTCAGTTATATTAACGTACATGTAACGTAAAATCGGCTAACCAAGTATTATCAACTGTTTTAATTCTATTGTTTTTAAGGTTTCCTTATCTTCAAGTAAAGCATAATTTAGAATAAAAACATATCCTTTTAAGAAACTGTATTTTCAAGTATAACTCTAGACAAAAGTGGCCATAATTTCCCCCTAACATCTTACTTGATTGAAAAATGTCTTCCTCAAGAACAAAGTTAAGAACGTCTCCCACGCTACATGGGTTTACAAAGCACTACATAACTTTACCTAACTTTTTAAATAACTACCAAGGTAGCAGTTCAGTACAAAAGAATTTGTATGAATGCTAAAGATAGTGTTAAAATTTGTCCTATAAAAGCACATTCCAAAATTGCATTTCTCTCCACTTAGAATGCTTTCAAACTGCTGGCTAAGCAACTTATCAGTTATTTGTATAGAGATGTTGACACAATTTCATGTTGTAATGTCAAGTACAGATAGTAAGTGTGATTTCCTTCCTGAATCATCCTGTCTTGGAAGTCAATTTTTGCTAAGGTTTTGGAAGTACCTCTCAGCTAAGTACATTTTGCTAGCTGGAAGAGTAGTTCTTGTTCATTATGCCCAAGGGCACACTGGCCTGGTGGAATATCAAGAATATTTTTTTAGTACTTATTCTGCCAAACAAGCTCAAATACACAGACCTAGAAATAATTAACAAAGGGTCCTTTCCCTCTATTATATCCACCAGATGGTATATTTAGTAAGACCCTCTGGCTGAGTTCTTGTAGCCAGAGTAGACAAAATGACACCTGACAGGGTAGTAGAGGTTAGCCAATTACATCTTCATTCCCTGGTCTCAGCAGAACAGATATCAACATTATTAAATTCTGATGGCCACATCAGAAGTCTCTATAGAATCAGGAAACAAATAATTATCAACACGAGATAATTCCATTGCTTCATAGAGTCCTTCCAAAATCATTTTATGCATCATTCTTTTAAAATGACCTCAAATGAAAGCATTTGGATGTGGGGAGGCTTCCATTTTACTTCTTTGAGAATATATTTTCCTGACATCATAGTTCAAGTAAAACAGTAATTCCATATGAGTCATAAGTTTGGAGGGAAAGGGTGGTAGGGAGGCCTCTTTCCAAAGACTAGTGCTAACATTCAGGCTTCTCACTGTTTTAACTGCAGACAGAAGGTGAATATCCCCAGCTGTGGTGTTTCAGGTAGTACACATTGATCATTGATCACATCATCATCATTCCTTCGACAAAGGAAAATGCCAGGTTCTGCACCTCGGACAGAGTAATGCCAGGTACAGGTACAGACTAGGAGATAAGTGGCTGGAAAGCAGCTCAGCAGAAAGGGATCTGGGGTTGCAGACTGGCAGTAGAATCATAGAGTGTCTTGGATTAGGATCTAAATAATCTTAAAGATGATCTAGTTCCAACCCTCCTGCCATGGGTAGGGACACCTTCCACTAGACCAGGTTGTTCAAAGCCCAGTCCAACCTGACCTTGAACACTTATAGGGACGGGGCATCCACAGCTACTCTGGGCAACCTGTGCGAGTGCCTCACCATCCTCAAAGTAAAGAATTTCATCCTTATATCTAATATAAACCTACCCTCTTTTATTTTAAATCCATTTCTCCTTGTCCTATCACTACACTCCCTGGCAAGGAGTCCCTCTCCTGCTTTTCTGTAGGCCTCCTTTAGGTACGGGAAGGCCACTATAATGTCTCCCCAGAATCTTCTCTTCTCCAGGTTTAACAACCCCAATTCTCTCAGCCCGTCTTCACAGGAGAGGTGCTCCAGCCCATTGATCATCTTGGTGGCCTTCTCCGGACTTGTTCTAATAGGTCAATGTTCTCCGTGTACTGGGGGCCCCAGAGCTGAACACAATGCTCCAGATGGGGTCTCACAAGAGCAGAGTAGAGAGGGAGAATCACCTCCTTTGACCAACATGAGCCAGCAGTGTGCCCTAGCAGCCCAGAGGCAAAACGCATTTTGGGTTGCATTAAGCACAACATAGCCAGCTGGTCAAAAGAGGTGATGTTCCTGCTATATTTATACTCTGAATATTGTGTGCAGTTCTGCGCTTCATATTATTAAAAGGATGTTAACGTACTTGAAAGCATCCAGAAGAGAGCAACAAAACTGGTAACAGGGCTGGAAGGCATGTCCTGTGAGGGGAGCCTAAGGTCACTCGGGTTCCCTAGTCTGGAGAAAAGAAGGCTAAAAAGTAACCTCATTGCTCTCTACAACTTCCTGAGGAGGAAAAAACCTGGCTGGACATGACCCTGAGCAACCTGTTCTAACTGACCCTGCTTTGAACAAGAGGAAAAGATGTCTCCACAGGTCCCTTCTGAACTGTACAGTTTTATGGTGATTCATATATAATGATGCTATTGCAGTAAACTGACCCAAATAAAGAAAAATTATGAATTAGCGTTACAAGCACAGGTTCAAATTTTTAGTGCTCTTGGCACTAGAAAGGAAATCAATCTTACTTCCTGCCTAATCCTTTATAGAACACCAGTGCTTTCATTTTCTGCATGTATAATTCCATCTGCTGAGTCTCAGAAACATCAGTAGTCAAAGCCTACATCTAGAATTAAGGTAAACGATTAATTTTGCAATTCTTTGGCTAAAGATTAGTTAATATAGAAACTACTATATTATGTGTTCTCCTACCATTCTGTGTTCTATCTGTTGTTCAGTTATTACCATTTCCTTTGAAACAGCAAATTCACAAGCACTCCCTCCCCCCGGAAGCTGACATAACCTGCTGACATGCAAAACTGACACAGCAAGTTTAGTGACCCAGCACAACAAAAATTGATTACACATCTCCTTCAGTTCCCCCATGTCATTAAATGAATTTCCACAGCATCCCTTAGAACAAAATCCTGTAAAGCAAGGATGCTGCTGTGTTATCAGTTAAAAAATAAACAAATAAATAAACACTAGTAGTATTTAGCCCTTTTTAGAAAATCTAAAAGATCACCACTGGAACCATGGCAGTTCTAAACGGCTAAATCTAAATGATAGTTCCTGTTTAGTAAGACTGAATATGCCATAAGCAAGACATCTGTTTTGTTTGAATTAATATACACAACTCTGACAGAAGTTGGACTGTCTTACTGAATATTCTGGATTCTTTCTATGTGGTGTAATTATTTACTCCCCTGCAAAACAATTTTCCTGCTTTGCTGTCCTAGAATGTCTAGTAGAAGGTACAAAATTCTCCAGTATCCGTTTTTTCTTACATGCTACGCATTATAACATGTTAAAAGCAAGAGGGATCAACATCCTACAAGTAATCAAATCCCAGGTGACTCCTGCAACTGCATCATAGCCTGCGTTACAGGCAACCTAACAGGAGAAAACATTTCTCCCAAATCTGAGCAGATCCCCAAGCAGCTTTGCAACTTGTATAGGTGAAAAACACTCTTCAGCCAAGCAACTGAGATAGTTTAATATCAAGTAAAGAATCTTAGAGACTTTAGAAACTCAGACTTTAGCCCAGTGCCTCCGTTATATATTTCTTTACAATGCATGCCTAATCAATATATTTCAAAGCAAAGCAGAAGGAAAAAAATCCATGGATCATGGAGATAAAAATGAGTTTGTAGCTCTTGCAAAGAACCAGCAGGTACAAAGTGATATTAGAAAAATATAATAAAAATTTTGTCAAATAATTTAAATGAAATGGAGAAAAAGTCTCTTTTTTACTCATGAACACAAGACACCCACAAATTATATCACAGACATAACGTTTAACTCCAGAGTTACATCTACCACGTTATCATACAACTTCTTCTATGAATGTTCATGCTTTGTCTTGAAACAGTCCCACTTCATTGGCCTCACAAATATAAAATGTATTTTAAGAATTTCATTCTGTGACAAATTTACACACACTTGGCCTGTACCATTATTATCTTTTAATTTAAACAATTCGTCTCCCTCCATAGTATTTTCTCCATGAATACATGTAGAAAGTCATCATCTCTTCATAGAATAAAGACACAAGACTTCGAAACAGTAGTAATTTGAAAAGCACGCTGCAATCATTTCATCAAATCTATAAAATAATTTGTCTTCTGCTACACATTACATGAAATAGAAACAATATAAAACAAGTTGAATGCCATAACAACACACCTCCCATTTACAAGCTAAAGCTGAAATTTGTATGGATGCATGAAGAATTAAGACTGTCTCAACCCATTTTCCCTTTAACTATGTGATTTGTAACTAATTTGAAAAGATGTACATATTGAAGCACTTACAGACACCTGGAGAGAAAAGGCCAGGCGCTCCTAATGCTGGCTTTTCCTTTAGTTGTCGAATTAAGTGGTTTATTGCCTTCCAGTCAGCATTCAAGTCTTCTAATTTTTTCTAGAACAGAAGATAAAAATACATTAAATTTGTAAGGCATAGATTAATTTAACTTTCCCCTTTTTTCCATCTGATGGACCACCTGAATTAAAAAACAAACAAAAACAAAACAACACATGTAGAAACAGCAATGAACTTTCACAGGTAGGAGAGAGGGAAGAATTGACTACGTCCCATTTGGGCTGCAAAAGAGCTTCATGGTGTCAGGGTCCTGAGGGCATCTTTCCTCCTAGAAGTTTGGCTGCCGTTGCTGAGGGCCAGCTTAAAGACAGCACAACTGCCAGACCCTGACTGACTCCCTCAATCAAACTCAGCCCCTTCCCATCCCCATGGCACTGCCCACCCACCTGGGTCTGGGTCTGTGTCTGACTCTGGTTCCTCTCACCAGGCCTGATCCTGACCCCGCTCCATGGGCAGCCCCCCAGCCTGCCCTGCTCTTCGGCTGGGGGTGGCAGGACGGGCCCTGCCCTGCTGCCCTAGGGAGACCCTTGGTTCCTAGCCCCCAGCAAGCAGCTGGACTGCGCTGCTCCCTGAAGAACATAGGGAACCCTGGGGTTCCCTAGGCCTTAGGGAACAGGATGACTTCCTCTTTAACATACGGTAGAATTTCTTTTTTTTTTTTTTTTAATTACCCTGAACCCAAGACACTCATTTTTCAAATGGGGAGGTGAACTGTGTATTTAGAAACATGTCAATAAAATCCCTGCAATTTGGAATATCAAATGCAGCATGCATTTTTCCACCTATTCTAAAAAAAAAAAAAAAAAGTCTTAGGAGACCTCAGGGAATCGTAAACTTTGGTGTGTGGGCACACAGTAATGGCTAAACTGCTACTTTTAAATAAAACGTAAGTGAAAGTCTGGAGTGTGAATTACAGCAGTCCTCAGATAACCCTAAGAGACATTTAGACTTGAAAATGATGTTTCTACCCCTCTTTCTTCCTTGCTCTAGGGACTGCAAAGTAGGATGAAGCATGTTAATTATACGCTGGCATCTCTAAACTCTTAAAATGAAGGCTGACTTTTTTTTTAAGCTGCTCCCTGATTACTACAGAAAGCAGTCCAGTATACCAGTGCCACTCAGGGGTGCTTTTAGTATTCTTATGTCCTAGTCACAATTAGATATATAGCTTGAATAACAAACCAGCCATGATGGAAACAGGATGCCTATTAAGAAAGACGTTTAATTACCTTGAATCTAACAAGACAGGGGGTCAGTAGGACAGGGGTACGGTACAATATGCATTAAACTGACATAATCATGCACACATACACACACTCAAATTGCACAGTTTTATATTCGGATGCCTTGGGAGAGCATTTAGAGAATTTGCCTTAAGCTTTGCCATAAGTACTCTAAACCTGTAAAGTTCTTTTATATCTGTCACCAGTGGAGGCTAGAATATTACTTGGTATTACCTGAACAGCTTTTTGTGTAAATGCTTTTTGACAGGACAAGAGAGAATGAATACAATTCTGCACTACAAAATAAAAATAAATAATAATAATTTTAAAAAATTTTCTATTTGCAAGAATAGCTTAAAACCTGCATTAAGGGTAAAATCAAAAGTCAGGAACACCAGGGATTCCTTGATAATAGACTATGACAACTGTACAGAAAAAGCAATCAAGTATGCATGATAAATGCAACTTATCATATGACAATTCTCAACGACACATCTTATTTCTGTGTGGATTATGGGACCACAGACACACACTCTGGACCATGACTTTTTTTTAATTTTTTCTACTGTTCTCCAGAAGAACCTCCATCCAGAGTTTAAAAAATGCAGATGAATGCTCCAGTATCTATTGATTTGATATTAGCAGAGAGCCCTTAAAAATAAAAGCTGGGGGGGATTACTCTATCACTGGCTTCATTTTACCACATATCCACAGTAACTCAAAAAAGAGAGATGAATGTTATAATATTGGTCCTCACTGTGAATAGCTGCTTCATTCATTCATGTGGATGTGAGCCAGGAATTCGTTTCCAGCAATGACAAAATACAGGCAACATCTACACCACTAATATGAGAGTAGCTAGTTCCAAACTCTTCTATCACAATTACGGTTTGATCCAATCTTGCATCTGCCATGAATTAGCATACATGCATTAAACTGTTCACTTCTTTGAGCACAACAGTTTTGCTGTAATTGAAGCTCTAGAGCTTTGGTGACAAGCATTAACATCAAAATATGTTACCTTGAGGAACACTTTTATTGATTTATTGATTTCCTTTAAATGTCAGCCCCAGTGCAGTTTAAGTGAGGTTAACATTCATACATGAACTAATGTCGTTGACAGCACTAAAACTAGATAGGCGTATTCAGAGAGAGAAGTGATGTAGTATTTTAAATGAAAGACTGAGGACAATGAAACTAAAGGTATTCCTTATGTCCTTCCTCTTACTTTCCCCACTACTTACACTCCCACCCAACAACATGATGGGAAAGGAGAAATGGAGTGCCAAGGCAAGGGACTGGAACTCTTCTTTTGCCACAAAAATCCTTTCCTGATTAAACTGATCTCTACAAGTGCTGTTACTGTTGAGATGAGATTGGGGTTTATATTCTTTCTATTGCCACTGTCACCAGCAGTAACCCCCCAGTAACCTTTCCCTCCCTGTCCATGTAAGGTTACTTTAAAGAAATGCATTTCAAAAGCATGAAATCCACTTCACAGATATGAATGGATAGGGTTATTAAACTGTCAGTGCTTAAAGGATCATGTGTCCCATCCCATTCTTGATTCTTGAATCAATCAGCTTATACTAAAATTTCATTCGCCTCCAAGAACATATTTACAGTCCTGTATTGCAAAATTCCAGTATCGTTGCTTTTGGTATGCTTTGTGAAGGTGTGAAAATATACTTATTTCAGAGAGTTAACTATAACATAAGATCTATACTTTATGTTAATAAAGCAATATTATTAAGGTCTTACCCAAAATTCTATGACTAATCATTCTCTACATTTTCATCTGATCAGATATTTAGCTTTTGTAACTATTGTGATTTACAAATTCAAAATCAACACATCTGAGGACAGACAAACTTTAATCCTAGGAAACAACTGCTGGCTTCACCCTCGTGACTTCCCACTGAAGGACACAGAAAAATTCTAATGCAAATACAGTTCATAATCATCTCCTCTATAAAAGAATATTATGTCTGGACAAGTTTCAAATGGAATACATATTCAACACAAGTGTTTATCAGCCTATTACTTATGTATCTGCCTATTACTTACAATAAGGACTTGAACAATATTCTTTGATGAAGTAATGATGACAGTTTTTACAAGAATTACTGTCTGAAAAAGTTAGATAGATTTAATCTAAAAAAAAGAGAAAACCCGGTATGAAAATTTAAAAATCCATGGCTGTGATTAATGGAACAGAAAATAACTACTGGTGTTACCACTTCTCAGGTCTTGTCTCATGAATTAATGACTGGTAGACTGTCGTCTTCTTCGACTTAATAATTCTTTACAGTAGAGAGGAGAAAGGAAGGAGGTGGCTTGAAGCAGGGATCAGTATACAGTTTTGTTATTTTTATTTTCTTCAAAAATATAGAGTAAGAAATCCTTTTACTTCAAAATATATCAATACCCCACGTCACACCTCTTGTCAAATGACAGAATTACAGAAATTATAAACACAGTTGTGGAAACAATTAGTTATTTCTGTGTGAAGTTACCAGTTTTTGGTAACCTATTTTTACAACATAAATAACTAATAGTGTTTGTTTTATACTTAAACAAGGAAATCTCTATTCTGGGTAATTCACACACTTTTTTTTTTTTTTTTGTAACTTTTTAGAACAATTTAACACAGTTATTCCTGTCAGTATTTTTCTGCTAAAGACCCTGTAGATCTTTAAACTTAATTGCCTTAAGCTAAGAAAGAAACATATGTGCCTCTCATCTGATCACCTGAACTTCATGGTGGAACATAAATTTAACAGTTTCCTACAACTAATGGACCAACACTACAAAACTAACATGTGGCATACTGATATGGTTCAAAGACAATTATACCAGCAAATGCACAATTAAGCTTAATTTATTTTGTCTGTAAGAACAGGATGCAACATAAAGACAAATGAGTCAACTTCTGTGATGTGATCCTGAGTAGGGAAGAATAGAACTGTAGGAATGGGACCCAGGGACTGGCAACAGAAAGTGAAACTAGAGACGTGAAATAGTAAATGACATCAGTATCCTCAGGAGTTTAAGAGGTAGAGTGGATGTCAGTAATTCTACCCTCAGTTTAATTACATGACAATATAAAGCCATGAGGTTCAATTTATATTCAAAACACCACAACAAGAGTATACTACAAAGGTTGCAAAGATAAACTGCAAAGCATTAAGAAATGCCAAAGTCAACTATGAACATTAATTCAGACCCAATGCACATAACTGCATTAGTATGTTTAATTTCCTGACACACTCTGTTTTCTAGCACAGGAGAAGCTTGCAGTATGAATACGTCTGTAGGACCTCTATTTCTTTTATTTAAAAGAATTGAAAGATTTGTGGTGAACTAAGACAGAAGAAAAGAAAGCTAAGAAAAGGCTTCTTCAGGGAACTAAATACTCTACAAAGTTGTCAAGCAATGCTATGCAAATAATTGATGCTTTTAAAGAGGCCATATAATTTTATCTTTTTTTTTTTTTTTTTTTTTTCCTCTGTGACTCCAACATGAGGCATTGGCATTTATTTCCAGAACTCTTGAGTAATCCCAGCTGCAACTGAAATTATGAAAATTGTGCATTTATCACATAAAATGTTAGATAATATGATGTTGAAGAATCTGGCTGTCGGTGTTTCACATTTGATATATAAAAGTGTCTGCTACATTTAATTTCAGTGTCTTTGTGCCTCAGCCCCCATACATAAACATAGATAAAACTACTCCACTGTTGCATGGGAGTCAATTTGATCTGTGAAAAAAATAAAAAATAAAAAAATAAATCAGACCAAATATGTTATTTGCTTGAAACACAAACTAGTCTCAAGTTAATACATTTTTGTCATAATTATCTGGGAAATTGTATTGAATTTTCTGGTATGCCTATGTGTAGTATCACAAGTTAAGAAAACTGGAATACGTATACATATTTTAAGTTAGTGTCTAGTAGTATGACCCAATTGTTGTTTGTTTTTTCTCTTTCATTCCTGAAATAAATTTCTAAAATAAAGCAATGTTTATGAAGCACTTAGACACCACTGTGATAACTGTTTTGAAATAGTCCATGAAGGAATTAGCCATTTTTCTTCACAGCAGAAATTGAATACTTCCCAGGAAAACTGCAGCTTGCAGCAACAAACTAAACAAGAAATATGAGTTCAAGTACTGAATCACTGTTCACAGTGTGCGTGCTCTCCTATGCAGAATTAGGTAGGGTTCAGCCTAAAACAAGGCCACCAAAACAACTTTAATTCAAAAATTTGTGTAAATTTGAGTACTTAACTTTGCAATCTCACTAATACCTTTTCAAAAACACCATAATCTAAGTACAAATACTTTCTGCTACTACAACATACCTTTTGCATAGAAAATTATTTTGACTTGCGCTAAAAAGTCTACATTGGAACATAACTATAGCAAACAGTGCTGGAAGTTACTCATTAAGAATGATGGCTGAAGATGATGGCAGAAGACCAATTCAGTATAAACGGGGGAAAGCTTAAGGAAATCTACCTCATCAAGAAAGCAATTCTACAGCCCTGACAGTATATATTCACTGTTTTATTACTTACTGTATAAGACGGTGAACCAGAAATTAACTTCACAGGTTGTTCAATTAATTGAACTACCCAATGTAATGCAAAAAAAAGTAAAATCCAATTACAGAGTGACTAGAAATGAAATATCCACTACTCCACAAATAGTTATTAATTTCCTTACAGACACATTTCGTAATATCATTGTCAAAACTACAACTCAAGGAACATCATAATCTTTATTTAAAGAGTTATCTTGTTCCAGTTGACCGTGTTCCAGTAAATCTGGTAGAAATTGGCAGTTTTCAGTCTTTGACGTGAACACTTAAAAGGAATAGATGTGGAGTACACTTCTATGCCAGAAGTTTGGCCTAAGCAGAATCATTTCACGCTATTTACACATTGGTCAATGGTACATAAAACAAGTGCTAGTTCTTCTCCTCGAAAATATCAGCAAACATTTTGAAATTTTTCATATGCAGATAGAAAAATCTAGAAAGCCAAAACCTTGCCTTTTTTTTTTTAGTTGTTTGAATTTCTATGCCTAAAATGTGGAGTAAAGGCCCCTAAAATGGCTTCTATAGCTATACCAAGTGAGTAAATGTAGTTATTGCAGCATGATTTTTGTTCCATCATTCCTTCAGCATGCGGATGATTATTTTTTTTTCCCCAACAACAATAATGCTTTATCAGCCAAGGAAAACACTTAAGCCAGAGTCAGAAGCCTCATTTCTGCTCACTCTCATTAGCATACTACTTTTAAGTCACCTTCAGTTCACCTCTTTTGATATTTTCTCACTGTTTAGGAGAATTGATCACACACACAAAAACAACAACAATAAAACCCCTAGATACCAAAGGGGAAATTTTTTTTAAGGAATACTGCTCAGGAAAGAAAGAAATTAAAAAAACGCTTAAATTAGTTTCTAAAATGGAGAAAAGTGTGTTTATGTGCTCCTGTGAATGGAGATCAGCTGGTGGGATTTACATATATTAGAGGAGATTTTGTAAAAGTAGCAAAATAATACTCAATGTATAGTGACTAAATACAGATGGAAAAACAAGAAATTCACTGTAGAGGTCACCTACAGACATCTTAACTTTGCGAGGAAACCTTTCTATAAAATGAGGTTATTGAAGAATGTAGGTTTGGAAAAGCTCTAAATATAAAAATTACTATCTCTGTCCAGTATAGAAGCAATTGCAAGAGACACTTATGTAATCAATAAGCCACTACTACAGTTTTGGGTAACCCTTAATCATCATGTCAACAGATCCTCTACTAGCAGTTATAAAACCAGAAACCAGATCAAGCTCTGGTTGATATAGTAGTGACCTTACTAGTAGTTTGATCTCCTATTTCCAGAAGTAGCTGGACCACACATTAGAGGCTGCTTGCGTATTATGTCCTGCTTCATGATTCTACAGGGGAGTAGACAATACTCTAAGGCTTCATGAAGTTCTATATAATCTTTATGAAACTAAGTGTAAAATATCCCCTTCAAACTGATTTCTGTGCTGGGAAAAGGATTCTATAATACATTTTTCTAAAAGAAAAAGGTTGGGAGGGATCAGCCTTCTTAACAATGCATCCTCTGCTCCAAGACAGAATCAAGTAGTCATTCTGCATGAATTGTGGCAGAGATAAACTGAGTGGTAAAGTTCTGTATTGCCATCTCTTCTTTCTTCCATAATGTGAAAAATGTAAAGCGAAGGGCCCCCTTTCTGATCTGACTCTTACCTTGTCTACAAAAAAAAAAAAGTTCATTTTTTTTTAATTGGCAGAATTTCTGCAAGTGTAATTTGAAATAATAAATAAATAATAAGAAATAACCGAAATAAAAAGACTTCATTTGATACCATTAACTAAGCACAACAAATTTAAATTTGGTTTCAGTGCGGATTACTCTTGAATAAGTAAAACAAACTTAATGTCAAATAAAAGAATCTCATCACAACATGTAAAAAATTTCTAGCTGGGAACATTACATTGTTCCTGGCTATGCTGTCACAGAACAGAACAAATGCTCTTTGCCAACTTCTTTCATTGATTTTAAACAGAGCACATCAAGGACAAGTGTACAACAGGGGAAGCATAACCCATTACACAGTAATGGATATTGCTAAAGGTTGCTTCATTACCTTTACTGGATGAGTGGCTGGTTTTTCCTTATATAAATGACACCCTTTAGACAAAACCTCTTCCACATTCGGCTGTTTAGCCTGCACTGCTGCTTCAGTTTCCTGAAAAATAAAAACACATGCAGTGTAGATTAACCGTAGCATACGCGATGAGACTGAAAAATCCTAAAGCTCCATGGGAGGCTGTAAACCACCAGTAAATTAGTTTCTGCTCAGGACTGGTTGCTGGGAAAACTTACAGATAGTAGCAGCTGAGGACAAAAAGGGTCACCAGAGAAAAAAAAAGGAAAGAGGGATGGAAAAGACTAATGCTAACAGAATAAACAGTGATAGGTCCCTTCATCCTGAAAGTTTTGATAAAGCTATTACAAACCTGACACAAATTCATACTGAGAAAGACAGGCATGAGAAATCTCATTTAAGCAGCTCAGCCCTTTTGTCTATTTTATATTAACAGCAGATTTAAAGTGCACTAGCGCATATTTTGTTCATGTAATACATGGCCTTAAAACCATATCATGAGAGACAAAAATGCTGTTTAATTTAGGAAGAATAATAATATTAATAGTAAACTAATATTAGTTCTAATAAACTACTACACAGGTAGCAAAGCATCCATACATGCAAATTCGAAACAAAAGCACGGTAGCAGTGACAGTTCCTAAAGGTACAGAGAGGCACCTATCATTACCAATGACACCGTACTGAATTAGCAACAACATATTCTCTAGCAATTTTTCTTTTTTAATCTGGAAAGGTGTCATCCACATGCTAACACATGGCAACTCCAAGAAACCCTTCCCACCATACAGAGTCTCCATTTTGTCAAGTCTTAACTACATACATATTGGGTGGAGCACTACATGTAATGGTTAAAAGCAAAAATCACTGAAAAGTGCAACAAGGGATAAACTGTGTCTGGAAGTCCAAAATTCACATTATTTTCAGTTTGGAAGTAATAAGAAGTAACGTAAGCAAAAACAGGTAGACAAAAATCCCATAGTTATCTGAGAGATGTAAATTAAGTGGTTGGTTTGGTTTTCCTCTCTACACTTTTCTCCCATCTGTTTTTTTCTTTCTTTTTCCCTATAGCTTGATTACCTTCTCCCATCTGACTATCTAACCTTATTTTCTGTCCACAATCTCAGTTAACATTAATAAGAGAGCAGACGAGACTGTATGCCAGGCTTGTTACTATCTGATGCAACACGTCATTTCATTATTGGAAATCCGCTATTATTTTCTCTGCGATGATCTTGTTGAAATCTGTGTCATTTAAAGTCTCAACAAGGGACCATCTTACTCCTGTTTTCAACTCAGCATGGAAAATACGTCTACAGTACTGCCTGAAATTTTACGTGCAAAACATTATGGATAATCAGTAAAAATAACAAGTGTTGTTAAGTTCACTGCCATCCTCCATTTGTCCCTTTGAATATTGTTTACCAATAGCAAATAAAGTTAATTAAAGCTTCTCTGATTTCTTGCAATGATATTTGAAACATGTTGTATTTAATTACTTTTTATTATGCATTACAATATTAATGAGATATACCTGTATGGATTTATAGAGAAGCACTGAAAAGCAATGTACAACAGAACTAGGATATTGGAGGGGTGGAATTTTATTAACCTGTTGATCAAGCATTCATTGAAGTCCTATTTTTCTTGTTTCAATATTAGGTTGGCTTTCTGCTCCTGTATTCACCATATAAAGACAAAATCATCATTAAGAAGTTTTGATGAAAAGGTCAATTTTCTGCCTATCTTGATGAAAAATAAGATTTTTATTTTTTTATTTTTTTAAACAACTAAACCATCTCCAATATTTTGCCATTATTATGTTGTTTTCTGTTGTTTTACATATCTCAAATAATTATGTTATTTCATAACAGTACCACATACCATAAAAAAAAATCTCGTAGCAGGTGCAATAGAATCACAATTCCCTGCAGAACCCCAGAATATCAAGATCAGTATGGGTACATCTATACCACCAGTTAAACTTGCATGGATGTGCCTTTGAAGCAGATCTCTCTCTCATCCCCACTCACTGTGCTTTGGGATGACTACTATCATGGACTGGTCTGAGAGTGTGCTGACTGGTTTCATACCGGCTATCACCAGAACGGAAAGTGTGCTCTGGGAGGGCCCCCTCAGACAGTCCCAGGACTTGGGTGCACCATCAGCCCTGACGCTGCCCCTGCCCAAACCCCCATGCCTCTGGGGCTTCCCGTTCCCTGCACAGGCTCAGGACCCCACTGCAGCCCCCCTGGGGCTCCCCCACCTGCCCAGGCCCAGACCCCCACATCTGTCCCAGGGTCTTCTGTCCCTGCCCCAGCGAGGCTTGCAGCAGGGCCAGGCTCCAGCTCCCCACAGCCCTGCCATGTCTGGCCATAGGCCACACCGAGCCAAGCCCAACCAGGACCCCATATCCTGTCCCCAGGGAAGTGCCCCCTCCTATGAGGAAAGGCTGAGTGAGCTGGGACTGTTCAGCCTAGACGAGAGGAGACTCAGGGGTTTCTCACTGATATGTATAAATGCCAAGGGAGGGTACAAAGAGGATGAAGCCAGGCTCTTTCCAGTGGTGCTCAGTGCCAGGACAAAGGGCAGTGGGCACAAACTGGAATATCGGAATATGTTTTTCACATATTAGATCCGGCCTGGCTTGTAATAATAGCCATTAACAATAACAGGAAAGTTCCACCACCAGGAAGTGAAAATTCAAACCAAGAAAACCTGACCAGAGAAGGCACTACAGGTACATTAAACGGACTATTAACAGGAGTTACTACTCCAGTCCTCTAGCTGCAACAAAGTTTGGCTACTCAGTATTTATCCACCTTCTATATTGAAATGTGTATAATGATTTATCACATACACACATATAAATTTCCCTTTTAAAATTAGAGAAACAAAACAAAACAACAACAACAAAAAAAAGAATGACGGATGGTAATATGCAACTCCATATTTTACAGCAAAGAAGAAAATGTTTAGCAGTCCTTTTTCTGATTTTTATTTTATGCAAGTACTAGTATACACAACACCTAAGAACTAAGATATCCCATTTCTATATATTACATAAAGATTTGAAAAAGTATTCTTTACAGATAGAAAAGGTATTTCTTCTTTATGCATAGAATACAGTTACAATTTTCTATAGCCAGGAAGTGGCTATGGAAATATATTTAACTGTTAGATCACCAATTCCTTCAGCCCTACAATTTTCTGGAATTACATGAACTAATCTTGTGAAGAGCAATCTTTCAAAATCAATGGCCTTGACCTGAACTAAAATGCACTAAGTCTATCCAATATAGAATGACGCTTCATTGGAGACGTGGAAATAAGAACAAGAGGAAAAACAGTTCTCAGTATCTTGACGTTCCTTTCAACATTGCTGAAATTAAGAGAGCCTATTTGTTAAAGCTACAATTAATTTTTCATTGTTGAACATTAATTTCAACATCACCTAAGAACATCACAAAATTATTTTTAGTAAGTATACACCTGGCGAATTAAATCACTGCAGTAACTTTGAGTGAGCTCTTCGCATGGTTCACTGCCTGATAGGATAGCCCCTTGACAAATTTTGTCCATTGAGCAAATTTCCAGCAATTTCAAATCCATTTGCTAGGTGACACTATATCGATACAGGTCAAGAGATGAGAGAGTACTTTCAGAATGCTGCTCCATGGTTCAGTTTCCAAAGAGAACAAAAAGGTAGCAACTGTAACTTGGCCTCCAGTAGTTTCATACAACAAAGAGACTGTGGTTATTATCTAGCCTGTACAGGACTCAAGTGAATAGCATACTCCAAGAGCAGGGCCTGAAGTCTGCTCTCCATCACACAGGCCAAGCTACTACAGAAGCTAACACAAGTTGTCTGTACACATCTGGAAGTAGACATCAGTATTTTGGGAATGCCAAAGACATAACTTTTTAGAAATCTTGATTCAAGATAGTTCACTCTGCTACCACACTGACTCCCCCCCCCCCCCCCCTTTCATGTGAGAATGCCTGTAGGACAGATGCAGCACTCTCTCTCTGTGAGACAGAGCCGATACAGGAATTTCACAATTTATGAACCGCCTGTGAAAGGAATTATAATGCTACTTCTGGGCTGGGTGATGAATATGCTAACTAAACTTTTCACACATATGGCAAATTAAAATACATCATCACTGGAAACTGCTGTTTTTTAAACATGTATAAACAGCAAGAATAAAACAGAGGGCACCTTTACTCCACGAGATGCCACTGAAGAATGTTCATTGGTGTTAAAATAGCACATCAAAACAGATGAAAATCCATGGCAGAATAAGCCACGCTGGCTTCTGTATTTCCACCAACATGTCAGTTCAACCTGCTGAATACATTTGCAGGCTGAGAAGGTTGCAGGGACTTGTCTACAGCCCCATATGGACTAGGAAAGTCTGTTGATACAGCTCAAAACTTAGAAATCCATATTCCCTAGCTGAAATCAGTATATTGGCTAAACCTCTGGTGTGTATGCTAATGGAACAGAAAGTTTGTTGGCTTAGCATATGTTATTTCAAGATATGGTAACTACCCTAGCAGACATCGACAGGTTGTTTGACATATGCTACAGATATACTAGGAGGCCCAGACAACTATCTATAGAAGTATCTGCAGCATTTCAGACTATCTATTGGTCTATATTAAGAATCAAAAGCACTGATTCACCTTTTCTTGTAACACCGATTGAACTTCTGGGATCAGATTTCCTAATGAGATTATCTCCACAGGACATTTTCTGCAGGGACAGTAGGAGATGCTCAGGGTATTTAAACCTGTGTCTTTGTGGTGAATTGCAATGCAAAAATGGAAACTTGATTACAACCTTCAAATAAAAAATATAATTTAGAAATTAATATATTGTTTTAAAATTGATCATCTCTTTTTGTCAATACTACATTAAATAAAGGTTAAAGAAGAGAAGGTTGTGTTTTCTTTTTGTTTGTTTTGTTTTGTTTTTCAGAGAAACAGAAGCAGTAAGCAATTTCCCTTCACTTTATTGAGTGCAACAAAGCAGTTGGACTCGATGATCCTTATGGGTCCCCTTCCAACTCGGGATATTCTATGATTCTATGACATTTAACAAGCAAATATACTAAATCTGAAACCTAAAGCAATTTGGAGGCTTCAAACTTCAAAAAGACTTTTCTGAATAATCACATATGAATCCTCATATATTTTGTCTTGATAACAGAAAATTGTATTTAATTCTCTTATCTAAAAAACAAAAATATTGTATACAGTTGTAAACAGAATTCTTTGAGATAGATTGTCTTATTCATACACGCAAGAAGCTCCAGCAAGGTTAACCAAAATATTCATATCTATCTTTCAGGTTACTGTTCCCAGATATTTTAGGGAAAAGGCTATAAACAAATGGTGAGGCTCTAAGTGCCTCATTTTCCCCCCCACAAGTGTGTTGACTCAGTGCAGAGTTGATGTCCTGATAAACAAGTAAAAGTGGATGGAAAATGGATATGTGAATATGTTGCTCTCTTCAAGAATTATGGTTTTAAATAAGTGACCTAACTTACCTTTTGACTCAGCTCCGCACATTCCCATTCATGGAACAGATTAACAAGCTAAACAACCACAAGAAGAGTGGTCAGAGGACACTTAATTAGAATACATCAAAGTTCAGCTATACCACAGTAAGTATCAGATCTTGATTGTAGGCCATACAGTCAGTCATCAACGGCATTCTCGGTATTCACTTTAGATATTTATACAGCAGCATTAGAATACATCTACGACATGCTGTTAACAGCTCTGTGGCCACAGTGAAGTGGGACTAATCCACTTGGAGAAAAAAAACAGGTGCCAGTATTTAAACTTCCAGAATACAGACCTTAATCAATCTTCATAAAATTCAAGGAGAAACAAGTTTGTATCTCTGTTCTTTTCTACATAACAGATTAAAAGGTTTGATAACTTCCTGAATATTTCACTTATCTCTACACAGAAAGCCAAAACTCTGTGAACATCAAAGTTATAGAATTTAATTTTACCCTCCTGTCTTAGGGTTTTATGAAAAAAAAAAAACAACAGGTAATTCGATTTAAAAACATTCCATTAGTGGTCTAGGTTGAAGTTTAGTTTGCAAATGTATTAAAAAAAAAAAAAAAAAAAAGCTGTAACTGTTGGACAAGCAATTTTAAGCACCAGCCTTTAAAAATGTCATTTTAATGAGTAAATAAAATAACTGATCTTTCCCTCATTACTTTAAATCAGTGTTATTTTCAGTATGTAAGACCCAAACTAAGGTCCCAAGATAATTTTAGAATCTACATTTATGGGGAGAATAATGTTGTGAGATTCATCCAATTTTTTAAAGTAGCATGTAAAAGACAGACACCTGTTTTAATGAGACGAGAAAGCTGATCTAGCACTTGACCTCAGAGAACAGTTGTGAAGATACTTCAGAGGAGAAACAATTATTTCACAGGCAAGAGCATTATACAAAGGACATCCTCCTTCTAAAACTGTAATGCTTTAATTTCATAACTACTTTATGAACTTATGAGTTCCGGCCTGGGGCAATTTGTAAAATACATGGACAGTGTGTCCGTTAAGACCTGACAGCATTCTTCATCATTCTGTTCCTGGCCATACTTCTTTTTCTTTTCTTTCCTTTTTACAGTAACAGCAATGAGAAAATCTTCCACAATGAAATGGAACTGAGAATTTAAACCATGCAAACAATGTGGCTGAAATGGCAATACCCACCACTTTACAGAGCAAAATGATGGATTTTTCAAAGCTCATTTTCCTGTTGGCTATCAAAAATTTGTGAGCTTCCTCTGTACATCTACAGGAGATGAAATATAGTAGGTTTTTCCCCACAGAGAAATCAGTATCTAGACACTGCAGCTGTCTGTCCTGGAAAGGAAATTTCCTGGAGGTGCTGAAGATGAAGTAAATTATTAGCCGTAAAGACATGACCCGCAGATATGGGATATGAAAAGAATTTTTCTATGGTAGCCATATACCGATAAGGCATGATGATCAATCATCAAGTTGGATTGTGAAGACATCCAGTAAGAATTATTTGAAACTGGGTATGATTTAGGATATTTTATTTTAAGGCTGGACAAGGCATAGAATGAAACAGCTGTCCCTGTTCTACCTAGACTTCAGATCCTGTCATAGTTCCAGTGCATAACATAAAAGAGATAACAAAGAAACCAGGAGAACACAGAGAAAGCACACTTGACAGAAATACATATAAAATTCTTGCAAGGAAATAAAGGAATACCCAATAATTTCACAGGCTGTCTCTTAGTTACGTGCTCTTTTAGATAGATATGAAGAATATTTCAGCAGGAGAAAAACAGGCACGTAATATAAGTATTTTGTTGAATTTGAGAAAAGATCTGATAATCCACAACTCCAAACTGAATGGGATAGGGGATACACTGTACCCTAAAACCTCACTTGTGAGTGCACCAGAGACTCCTCTGGATACACAGACTCTAAATGCAAAATAAAAAAGGTGTTACTTCAAAAACATGCTGCTGCTAAGAATTCAAGACAGGAACGTTTGTCTCTATATTATGGCATTTACACTTAATTCAAACAAACATTACAACTTTTACTGTTTCCACAAGAATTTTAGGCATGAATTGAACAACTTATGAGTTATCTTGACTTTCAAGTGAAATTTGTTAATACTTATAAAAGTATTGAGTCACAAACTTTGCTCATTTCTTCTTGTAAAAAGGAAAGAAAGGAAAAAGAATTTCTTCTCTATAAATGCACAAATAATGACAGTTCTATCAATCAACTGAATTAAAATAATTTAATATGGGAAAGGTGGTGTGGTTTTTTTTTTAATCAATGTCAAATTCTTGGATGCTTCTTCTTTTCTCTCATATGCAAATTTTCCTCCTCCTTCCAAATGTAGTAAATAAAGATTTATTTTCAGATGACTTTCTGGCTACAGAAGAAAATTAGAAAAAAAAAAAGTCAAAATCAAAATACATTATTGTCATAAGAAGGCTTGTTGGTTGTAACATGTTTTCAGATACGCTTCTCTTCTGGTATTAGACTGTAATGAATCATTTAAAAGGAATATTCATGAGGATACATTTCTGCAGTTTGTCTTTAGTAGTTACAGTGACATGTATTACTAAAAGAAACCATAAAGATTCATTGAAGTCTTAACAAAATGCAATAGCATTAATTGTCACTGCAGTCTTTCAGTTTTTACTGATTTGGAGTAAAAACCAGAGTAAAAATTTTTTCGAGTAAGAATTTAAATGTTAGCATTTCCACACTGAAGAATAAAATGAAATCAAAAAACAGTAACATACACACTAGGATCTGGAAATCCTTACAGAAGTTATGGTCTCAGAAACCACAGTCCCATGCCTTCAAAATGCTCATATAGTAAATATTAGGTAAAATAAAGTATACTAGGCTGCATAAAAAGAATGAAAAGTGTTAAAGAAAGGAGATAGAACATTATGTGACTTTCCTATTAAAAATAATGTAACAATGCATATAAATGCATAGCTATAAAACTATGTATAGTCATTTAAATAATTTATTCTTCATGAATATTATTCAGATGACATCTACATTAAAAGAACTTAGACGTCCCTGAATCTTTAAAACAAACTACTCCTGTGAAAATAATTTCTCTTTTTTTTTTTTTTTTTTGAAAGACTCTGATAAGGATTACCCTTCACTAAAGAAGGTCTTCATGCTACATCTTCTAACCAAGACAGCCCCTAAGGATGCCACATGGCCTTCTTTGCCCATGCAAAGGGGAGAAAAGGGAATAAGAAAATCAAAGATTCATATGACAGTAATCCTCTGTGCTGTTTCACTGTGTCCATTTATACAAAAGCAGCTAGAAGAAAGAGTAGAACTTCAGTATGTTGCTTCAGCAGCAGAAGCAGGGATAGATTTCAGTAAATGGAATTTACTTTCTTACTGTTTTGAAAATGTGCAGTGTGATCATTTCTCACTGGCTGGTTTGCAACTGCAAACAGCTAAGTTATATCCATGCTTTGGGTAGCAGTACCTTGGGTTTCTTTAATATCCAAGAGCAAGTGTGTTATCAGAAGTTTTTATTTTTTTAATTGTGGGACATTGCAAGAGAGTGGCTGTGTGGGGCTGAGTGGCTGACCTGGTTTAAACCACAACAGTGGTTTAATTAAGTGAAAGAATTCCTTCTTCACTTCCCCCAACAATCATCTTTCACTGCAGGATTTATCATATCTAACAGGTTGCCTCTCTTTATGTCACCTATAGTATCTTGCAAGAATTAAGCTTTGCAACACTCTGCCTGATACCTCAAAGCCACACCTATGTGGAAATTCAGCAAAAAATCTGCAATAGGACTGCGAGTTTTCCACATTATCACTAATTTCAGTGTGAGAAGGAGCTAAGAATTTTTAGTCATATGTTCATATTTCCACTCAAAGTAATTAAACAAAAACATGATTTTTTACTTAAACATCAATCAAATTAACGTCAAACAAATCTAACAGTCAAATATCAATCAAACACCATCAATGGATATTGTTAGCAACGTACAAAAAAATGAGAAGACACTCACTGCCTGTAATATTCACTAGTCAGTAATCAAGTCAAAGCACATTAAACTAAAGCTAATAGAACCTTCTGTAGTGATAAAAGGTCATTTGTACGAGTTCTTCTTCAAATCCCAGTACTTTAAATTGTAGGTGATCAGCAGAGAAAAATATATAATCTCACAGAAAAGGAGTTACAATTTAATAAATAACATGCTATTATCAAGATGAGTGTCTAAGAGCTTTTAAGAATTGCATTTTGAAGAGAAAGAGGGTTTTCTATTTAGGAAAGGACCACATGAAAAAGAACACAAATAACCTGGGAGAATGATAGGAAACTGTACACAGTGAATAGAAGAGGAAATATCCTACCTGTGAAAACCTAACTATACTAAGGCAAGGAATAGTTTTTGTATTCACTTCACTAGAGCCATGATAAACTGCTTTGTCATTTCTATTAAGTTCCTCCCTATATTTGTTCACTCATTTATATTAGTCACACTCTTCTCTGGGACTCTGAACATTACCTAAGTGATTTTTAATAGTGCAAGGAAGAAGCCAAAAGACAATGTTGATATACAACCTCACTAACTTCAAGCAACTCACCCACACTTCTAAAAAGCTTACGTTTCCAAGAACAAAACCACATCTTGGCTTACTAGTCACTGATTATTTCCTAGAAAAATACTACCCCTCATATCAAATATCTCATCTCTCAAAACATCTATCTTTGCCTGAGATGCAGGGGTGTATGTGTTTTGCAATCCATCCTGAACACTGAAAAGTCTACGTTACAGCTTAAAGAATATACAAGGATTACTCATAGGGAATGTTTTCCCACCTTTTCACAATCCATTTGCAACTAATATCAGTTAATATTGTTCTACTAGGAAAAGATATTTAGAAGAGGTTTGGACACAGATTGTTGCAAATTTAAGGGATCAAAGCTCACAGAGAAAACACTGAGCAGGTTGCTATTCAAAGTCCCATATAAAGATTTCTGGAAAGAGTGGTAACTGATTGATGTGCAGAATATCATGCTCTGGTTCTATGAGTTGATTAAATTGACATTTATTACAGATCTAAATAATGCATTGAAAATAGGAGTACTTTAAGTAATCAAACAATATTTCATCATCATCAGTTTTCACATTTCAACCTCTTGCCAAATCAAACAGAGATGTCAGTGAGACAGTGAGATAAATCTCTGTGGTACGTATTCCTTACGTGCTCATGTGGATGACCTAAACTTTCTATCTTTCATGGCATATAAAAATTACTCATTTAAAAGGATGATAGCAAAATGAAAAGGTAAAAGAATCAATAACGACTTATTTCTGACTTCTCGGCCTAGCTTGTCAAGCAGGCATTGACAAATGAAGGCTACTGGAAGAAAAAACACAGGGCTGTCCAGTCAACACTTTCATTCTCTCACGTGGATGGATGTTCTTTTGTCTGTCTACAATTAGTTTTTCTAGTCCGTAGCCACACTCTTCTCTTACACTAACTGCAGGCTGTCACGTATATAATGAAGTGATTGACAAGACTTGACAGCATTCCTATTGTCATTCAAAGCTTATCAAGGACAAGACCCAAATACAAGTTACTTTTAAGAATAATTCATTATTTATTTAAGGTGGCCTGTTTTTATCTGCCAAAAACAAACACAATATGCTATTTATATACATGGCAAGTGACCACCATAGACAAGTATACAAGTATAAATCCCATACTCAGAGATAGTTCAAAGCTTCTTTGGCAATATAAGCTAAAAATGAAGGTTGTGGAAGCCTTGAAAAAGAGGGCTCAAATATAGAGGAATAAAGGGAGGTGTGAGTGAAAACCCTGAAAGTAAGGAGGGAGTAGAGGGGAAAAGTAGGGAAACTAAGTTGGCTGGCACGAATGACCAGTGAGATTACAAGAGGATTTGGAGGCAACATGGCTGGAAATCATAAAGTGTTTTTTTTTAGTATTGTCTGGACACGAGGTTTGGAGGGGTTAACAGGGTATCACTGAGAACAGGATTTTTGCATTTCACTGTCACTCCCTATCCTGAGCATCTCTTCTCTGTCCACTCCTTAAAATTTAGTGACTCACACTTCTCTTCATTCCCTCCATGTGCTCCTTATCACCAACATCCATCACAGTCCCCCTGAAAAAAATGTCTTTATTCCAAATGTTGTAGGGGAAGTGGCAGTTCTGAGGCAAAAACGTGGAGGAATCCAGGTCTTTATCCTCCTCCTATGGTGGAGGTATGCTGACTCTTAAGGCTTTTCGACGATGAGAGATGGAGAAGCATGCACCTCTGCCTCCCTTCCCCCTGCATATCCTGGGCTCTCCAGAAGAGTTAAGGAGCACCATCAGCAGACATTTGTGCAACCTGTAGGCAAGGGTTGTCTGTTCAGGTTGGAACAGAGCATCTCCAGCTCCTCTTAAAAGAATTGAATTAGGATCAAACTCAGCAACCCACGCCATTTGATCCCAAAGAGTAATTATTGTAAAATAATTACAAATGCTAAAAATTTGTGGGAGTGTTAAATGCAACTCAAAAAAAAAAAAAAAAGGCAGTAGAGAAAGAAAAATGCTGTTTGATATATACTTGTGCAGAATTTGAGAATCTAGTAGACAACTCTACATTTAAAACATTACTTGAAATGCAAAATTTAACAAAATCTCTGTCATGGAACTATAATCACAAGACCTGTATGCCTAGCAAACAGCATTAGTCACAGGCCAGAACACAGCTCCCTGTAGAAAAATTTGAGAGATGAAATTCAAAGAGCTACCATCAAAGAGGATATCTTTCAGACACTCGGTCTCAGTCTGGCCTATTGCTGGCAAGATCTTGAACATACAGTCAGGGAACTCCAGTCAATCTGCAACTTTCCAGAGATACATTGCAGGCCAAAGACATTTCTTCAGAAGCTCTACATTACCTTTAGGTCTTTACCTCTGTTAAGGAGGCTTTGTTTTCATAGGCATATGCAGAAAAGATAACTAATCTCAGAATAACATGTATATGAACTGAATGGAAACTCAGGCAAATTCTAAAAGGCAACGACTGAAAATGAAATGGCAACCTTCTGCTCAACATTGAGTTCTAGTTTATATAAATACAGGCTGTAACTCAACCTTTATACCTTGGATAAAGATAACTATTTCAAAAGAATTTGCTCTTTGGAGAAATATTTAAATAAAAGGTTAAAATTTGAGTGTGGGATGGTTTATTTTTCTACATGTTGTAAGTTATGCATTTCTGCATTTCCTTTAAAAAAAAAACAACTTAAATTCAGTACACAGAATGAAACTGAAGAAAAATATTTTTTACCCAAAATACAATTAGGAGGAGATAATAAATCCAATATTCAAACAGTTTTCATAGGATACTGAGAAAAGAAACATGCAATAACACAAAGATTTCTTAATTCTTTTGTGCAATACGAGCCAGTAACTTTAGGCATTCTTTCACTGAAATGCTTTTTGTTCCTACTAAAGTTACTGTACTGGAACCAGAGCTAAAATGCACCTTCTTAAACTATTTCAAAGATTACTTCGGTAGTTATTTAAATACTGAAGTTACACATACACTTTTACTTACTGATTTTCCTAACCAGTGCTAGTTTTTATTTTTCTGGTTACTAGGCTGTAACTAAGTTCTCAGTTTTAGTTTCCATTAATAAGCAACCTTTCTAACTCATTTCTTCCTTTATGCAATTTGCTTGTGCATCCATATGAGTTTCTGACCCATTGCTCAAAGCTGTGTCTCCTGGTGGCAATGATCTGTCACACCACAGCTCATGTTTTTACTCTGTAGTCACATATTACAATGCTACCCTCCAATTCCATAACTATAGATACCCTAGATGTAGTTAAACAGGCAGAGTCCAGCAGTCACAACACAGTAGACCATTGCTCTTGACAACAGATTAAAAATGTTCCTGACAATAATCGTTAGATTTTGTTATTCACTACAATTTTTCAATTTCGAGTTCTCCCAGCAAGTGAATGCTCAGTAAAGATACTGATTATGAGGAATGAATAAGGAACAGAAAGCAGCATTAAAAAAGTAAAATTATTGTGATGAAATACATAGACATTAAAAAAAATAAATCAACAAACACTAAAACCTACATGTAGCTGATTCTTGCTTTTTCTTTCCTAAATCTTTCTTTCTGAAAGTTTGGCACTGTTCAGGTTGTATTAACATTTACTCTGTTTTGTAGATTGCAATCATCTATATACTAGCAGCATTTTCAGTTTTGAACTAGGCTTCTGAGTTAAACAATCATCTTTGAAAACCTTTTCAATAGATCTGTTATCTATTATAGGTAATGCTAATTACCTGTTTACTTGGACTCTGTTACGAACAGAGAGTAGCTCATCATACATGGTGGTTTCAAAATCTCAAGTAGGCTTTAATAACTCACTAATTTCTCATTAAATATCTATACAGTACTAACTCTACTAAGTAACTGGTAACTCACTAAATAACAGTAGACAAAGGAGTCCTGATTCCCAAGACTTAAAATAACATCTGTAGAGTATATGCTGCACTAATGTTGTTAATGAGTTAATGATTTCCATCTGCTGTAAGGCCATAAAGTTTCTAACACTTCTAATAGATTGTGGCTCTTAGAAGTGAACGTCCTTATACTATTTAAAATCTCTATATAAATCTTTTCCATTCAAATTACTCTCTGAACTATTTTCCCAAATAAATATCCTAGAAAATAAAAGAAATAAGAGCGAACCTAATGGCTGAGAAGGAATGGGAAGAACATTACCATGCGTAGTAAAGTAGTATGAATAGCAAAATAGTATGAAGAATTGACAGAATTTTCATAAAAGTCAATCATAGAATCATAGAATCATAGAATATCCTGAGTTGGAAGGGACCCTTAAGGATCATCAAGTCCAACTCTTGATACCGCACAGGTCTGCCCAAAAGTTCAGACCATGTGACTAAGTGCACAGTCCAATCTCTTCTTAAATTCAGACAGGCTCGGTGCAGTGACTACTTCCCTGGGGAGCCTGTTCCAGTGTGCAACCACCCTCTCTGTGAAGAACCCCCTCCTGATGTCGAGCCTAAATTTCCCCTGCCTCAGCTTAACCCCGTTCCCGCGGGTCCTGTCACCGGTGTTAATGGAGAAAAGGTCTCCTGTCTCTCGACTCTCAATGTCTCAATTCCAATCTGTAAGCCATTATGTAAGCCATATGTAAGCCAAATCCTATAATAGGAATAGTCAGGTTTCTCAAGGACTGACATGGGCCTGGTCTTTTTGATTCAAGTGCTATATTTACAATTTCAGCCAGCAGTTTTAAACCTCTTCTTCATATCTTAGAAGTTTTTAGAACACCAAATAAGATTCTTTGTAAATTTTCTCATTACACCTCTTTTGTAAGAGTGTCGTCAATAACTTCAACAACGATTCAGTACGCACATGCTTGACCCGGTGCAGGACAGCATTTTAGCATGGATCGGAAACATGGGTTTAAAGTCAAGTATAAAATTGTATGCTGTCATGAATAGGCTGCTTTCTTGAATTATATACCCCCCCCCCCCTTTTTTTTTTCCCGTGTGTTTTGTCAGGATAAACAGTCTCAAAACTCTTATTGTGCTTATTCGTAACCTTAAAAAAAGTTATGAAAATCCCATTTGCTTTCAGAAATATTTAATACAGAACCTTTAATGCAAGAGATTCTCTCTTTGAAGAAAAAGACAGTCTGCATAAACCATCAGTCAGCAACACTTTAAGATATAAGCCTATTTCTTTAAAACACAATCCAGATAGATAGGATGTAGATAAAAACTGATAGGCTTATAGCCCTTACAACAGTATAAACAACTAGCTGTTTGAACTCCAATCAGAACTGATCAAAAATAAAATCTAATGATCTAAATTCATCTATGAAAGAGGTATGGTAGGGCCTCTTTCAGAGAGGTTTACTTGCCTCCCTGGAGCTCTTCATTATTCCCCTTCCTCTATGAACATGCAAGATTTCATCCAACCACTTCAGGACTAAAGTTTACTTTTTTTTCTATTCTGTCAACAGTGTTTCAAAAATATTCCCGTGACATCACCATAAGAGGACTGAAAGAGCCAAGCAAAACATTTCTTTCACAAACAGTAGAAAAAATAATATTCTTATAGTTTGCCAGTTTAGCCCTACGTTTATTTTATACAAACGTTAATGATGGAATAATTCTAGAAATAAAAGAAACAGAATGAAAAAGAATATAAAAAAAATTGAAGAATTATGTTTAAAATAAATATTTTAAACATAAATTTAAATACAGAAAATAAGCATAGATAATTTTCTTGAAAGCAAAATTCTATCATTCATTCAGCATATATACAGACATTTGCAGAGCTATACCAATTTTATCTTTTAAAAAGGGAATGAATGTCACCACTGAACTCATTCTGTCAATTATAAGACTACAACAGGACTTCAGATTCACTGTTCTACATAATATGATTGTATGACATAAAAAGAGTTTTGGCATTAAAACTGTTGCACGAAAGAAACTAAGTAAATTTAATAAATATGCTCAGCAAAAACCACGTCTTCAGAAGCAGTTATTATTCCATTTCATCCAAAGCAAGAAAAGTTTTAAGTATTTTTTTTTTCACTGAAAACTGCAAGATGAGAACCAATAAAAAACAGTGTCTATTATTTAATTTTTATTTAGGTGATGGTTAACTACTATAAACCAAAAAATTTCACGTATTTCAATAAGTTGCTGTATGCTAAAATATTTCCCCAGTCACTTACATACAGACAAATAATGCAAAGCCAAAAGGTCTGAGTACATACTACCCAGCAGGCCCCTTTAGTCTAATCAGTATATTTCATCCTTAATTTCTTCAGCTCCCCCCACCTATGTGAGTTTTTTTTATACATAAAAACATATCAAGCATTAGATTACAAATATTTTGTTCACAATTACTATACAATCAGTTTTATTGATTTTTATTTTATTATTTTATATTTTATTTTTTTATTATTACCTGTGCAGTTAGATATTTTTCCTTGCAACATGTGAATAATGATAGGACCCTAAGTATTCTGATTTTCAACTAGTCAATTAATGAATTAATTGAATGAAAACTGTTTAAATAGTCCAAAACTGATATTATCATTTTAATCTTCATATTAAAATTTGATATATTAACTTTTGGGGCTATTCTTTCATGATTTGGTATGGCTTTTTTTTTTTTTTTTTTTTTTTACATTTCACCTTTGTTCTATCACTATCTAGTGAAAAAGAATAAATGAGCTTGCCTTAAGTCATCAAATTTTTCTACAACAATTTTATTGAACTATTGCAGACTTATGCCTCAAAATTACATTGTTAATACAACCTATGCAGCTAATGCACCAACTGACTTTTTGAACATACAATATCCAAATTCCTTTTTAAAACAGAAGAAAATTTACCTTAATATCAAAAGCTCCTGGCTGACCCACTTGGTTATAAAGCTCTAGCTGGTTCTTCACAGGTGTTACCCACAATGTCAGCTGATTTAGTTGCTGATCAAGTTCAGTGAAATCCTTTAGCAGAATCTCTATTTCTTTTTGCTTCTCTGGAAGATCTTTGGACACCTGAAAAAATACCAGAAGCTGTTTTAGTGGTAAGAAAATAAATAAACGTAAAGCAATTTAACATTACAAACACATAAATGGATACAAAAGGTTAAAATAATATTAAATAAAATAATTTTATACACTTGTATGAAAAAGGGAAGAAAAGTCTATAAACACCAAATTGTTATGGTAGGTATCTTGCCAATCGGTAACAACAATCTCACTCCTATGAATAAACATATCAGACTACTCGTTTTTGTTATTCTACTATTTCATTTGCAGCACATAAAATGTTTGTTTTCTCAGTATATGTAACTGCTTAAATGGTCAATTGTTAATCAGAGAGAGCAACAGGGAATATCAAAACATGAAAGTGACCATTTGAATGACATCTAACCTTTCCTGACCTATTTGATCTGCAAATTTATAAGCATCTGTTTTCGGACAAGGTGTTTTTAATTGTCAGTTGAGTCCACATATGCATGAGCAGATGCATATAGTGAAGGAAAATAATGAAAAAAATATGCTATCAATACTGATCAATTCCTTAATTTGCATTCAAAGTAGTCAGTTTCTAACTAAGCACATTCTTTTGCTAGTATTAGAAATTAATAATCAGTGAATGACATAGCTAAAATCTCACAACACTGAAGCATTTGGAGTGAATATAAGAACAGGTTGGAAATAAATAATCCAATACAAATCTCCATGCTGTCCTTCTCAGCATGTTTTCTATAGATGGAGAGGTGAGGTATCACTATACTACACTATTAGCAGCATTGCAAACGTATACCAGGGGAGAAACCATCTATACTTAAAAACAAAACAGAACAAAATATAACAACAGCAAATAAAGCTCCTAGACAGAGGTTAGAAAAGATGGCAATTAATTACTAAAATCAGTCAAGAAGTATGGTTAGTTTTTCATATGAAGAAAATGAGTTTTCCTGATGTTCCTTGTTTCAAAGCACAGTTTTTTCGTTTATTTGCTTTTTACTAAAAAAAAAAAAAACACTCTTAAAAGTAGCAGAACATGTGTTTTCTGATGTACACAGTAAAATACAAATTCCCCGTGAAGTTAAACTATTAACAGAAGAATTGCTATCACGTTGCCCAGCTACAAAAGTATTACTGATGTGTACTAACTCCTAATGATGGTATTTCATAGAAGACAATAAATCAAAATACATCAGAGATATGAAAACAATTAAGGTTACTGAAAAAACAGCTGAAGGAGTGGGAAGAAAACAAATGTCTCATGGTGTGTATATTTCTTTGCAAATTTAGTTTGAAAATACTGATTTGTAGGTACTAAAATAACCCTTCTACATAAATTCGGCATATGATTTATTACACCATACTTAAGTGATATTTCTAATTCATTAACTTGATTTACCATATGTTAAATTATCTCTGTTATTTGCTATAGCCACTCCATAATATCCTATTTAATAAAAACTGACCTGTGAGTCAAATCACTTTTTCTATCCCCCTAATCTTGTTAAATATAATAAAAACTCTGCTTTTCCAGTATGGCCCCAGATATGAAAGAAAACAATTAAAAATGCATTCATTTCCCTTATGTGTTCACTCAGTATCTATGCAGATCTTGGCCTAATTTCACAGAAGATTAGTTTCATCTTTCTTACATCTTCTGAATGTTAATTTCAGTGTTTAGTAGCTTTAATATTAATGTATACAAGTTCCACAGAAAACCTATTAAAAGCAAATAGGTAATCATAGGCAGATAAAAATCCAAGCTAATGTCTGAAGATCTGAAATTTAAATTAATCTGGCTACAATCAACATTAATCAGTTATATTGGGTCTATCAGAAGATAGACAAATTAAAATTTGTAGAGTTTTCTGGAAAAAAAGAGGTTACATGCTGAAAAGATATTCAATCTAGGAACACAGAAGAGAAAATGAGGTTTTGTTGATGTATTTTACTTACTTCAGCATACAGTTTCCAAAAGTAATCACACATACAGAAAAAAAAAAATAAAAGCAAACTAGATCCCACCTACCCACCTATACTAAAAGTTAAGTTGCAGTATAAGTAAACACAGTCTCTTCTTACAAATTGGCTCCTGGACTAAAATTATAGCACAACATATGATTATAATATTTTGAGTATATAAATAAAATCTAGGTCAATATGAATCGGTTCATTATATAGAGAAATTTAATGCCATCTAAAATTTAAAGATGAACAGCAAATAAAGACGGGACTTCCCTCAAACTTAGAAGGTTAAGGTAAGCATGTAAGAAACAGATTTTGGCTGGACATTAACAAAGGAATATTTTGTACAATCCATGTAACACATTTCATACTGTTGTGTGGAAAATGGATTCTTAGATCTAAGGAATTTTGTTTTTTTTTTTTTTTCCTTAATTCTGGCATCAAACAGTCATGCTGGCTAATCAAATTACAGCCTAATGAGTATAAGGGAATTACAAATTCTCCCATCAAGCCAGGGTACTACTGCAGACTGTCTCTGGGGAGACAGCTTATTTCCAGAAGCGTAATTTGGGAAAAACTCCATGGAGTAACAGACACCAGTATGTTTGTTGGGTCTCCTGATTCACGCCCCTTCTGTTGCACAGGAGGACACACAGAGTTCAGATCCTCTAGAATTTTCTATACCTTTTAACTTACAGTCTTTTCATCCAAATCCAATCTATTACAGGACCTTCTTGTCAAGCTGCTTCAGGTCCTGGCAAGCTGATTGTTCACAGCTCCAGAACTCCCACCCAGAAGTTGGGATTCTGATGCCAGTGGGACAGCCATCCCACTGTCCTGTCACTGGACTCTCTCTACTACTTCTTAGTTCCCAGATGCCTCCGGAGAGGAGTGATCAATAGCTAATGTCTCACTCCCATGCTCCTTCTTGTATTTTTTTACTTTTTGGCTCCTTCCTTCCCCACCCTGCTTTTATTCCTTTGGTGCCCAGAGTAACCATCTGGTGTCTACCCAGTTTAAACCCCTATAGTATCTTATTTCATTCCCTTCTATTTAAGAAAGACTGTTTGGTTTCATCAGAGGAGGAGTGACATCATTTCATAAGTGGCAAGACCAATAGGAACAGTGGCCATAAGGCATCACCTGTGGAAGAGTGAAAACAGGACAAACATGTAAGATGTTTTCCCCAAAATCTGCCTAAACTAAACACAGGCCTAATGAAAGTAAAAGTGTTATAGGCTGGCAAGGAAGACAGGGTGAAAAAGACAAAAATAAAAACAAAAAAAAATAGAAGAAGAAAGAACAACTTTAACTGGGAAAACTTTCTAAAATTTTTGCTTCATTTTTTGTTTAGAAATTATTTTCAACTTTGTCTTATTTGGCAGCAGATCAACAATGAAAACATACCTTGGTTTGCAACCAAAGGAAAAAAATAATGTTCAAAGTGCAAATGAAAACTAAAGTATAGATTATTCCTTCAAAGAAAAAAAAAAATGATTTCAACATCAAAGCACTGTATAATTTCAATGATGTGTCAAAACATTAATCTCAAAGTATGTGATGCATCTAAAATTTTGTACTTTAGTTCAAATGTTAATTAAGTTAAATTAATTGGCAGCTTAGTAACAGAATAATAGGAAATATTTACGTTCTAAATCGGAAAACAGTACAAGATCCTAATTTTACAAACTGACACTAGTCTTCACAATACTTAGCATTATTCTTCATCTTAAAATGTCAGACCATTTTTTACTTAGTTTTATGTATTTCATTTTCTAATCATTTCATTAAAGTATTAAAAGAATGCAAATAAATTACCAGCATAAAAACAATAAGATGTCTCTCTAAACATGAGAATACTCTGTCAAATTTAAAGTAATAATTTAAAAGTCTAGATCTTCATTTAATATTTCCATTATTTCTCCATAGGTATTTCTCCATAAGAATTCCTATGAAGAAATTCTAGAATTCCTATGAAGAAATACACGCATTATTTGTTTCTATTCCATCTGAACCTCACATCTTCAGTGACCTTCCTTCACTGGAAGCCTAAATGATCCACTCTTAGGTTCTTTCTGTCCCCACCCCAATGTGACCACTTTGGTACAAAAACATACAGTTGCTCATCTTAGCCATATATATCTCCTTCGTTGTTCATAAGCTCTGTTTTTCCACTGTTGCTTCTTATTTTAGCTTTAGATATATAGGTACTTTTTAGTCTATATTCATAGTTGTGTGCATACAGTATGTGATGAATTAGAGCTGAGCAGATGGAAAGAAATATGAATTCATATGATGATAATAAATATAAAGGAAGGAAGAAGTTGTATAAGGTACGTCTCCTGATGTAAAATCATACTCTGTGGTCCTCGTTCTGTTTAATTCCTTATGAATATCCAGAAGGCAGATTTCAATACCAATACTTGTAATATCTGTGGAGTTCGATCCTGTAATAGGAACAATACTCAGAATGAACAAGCTGAAACTAATTAGGTACAGATAGTAAGCAGGAAGGAAGGAACAATTGGGAATAGTTTTGCAGAGGTCAGAAATGTTATTGCAAGTGAATGAACATGATAAATCATATAATTAGTAAAGCATCACTATTATCAGCAGCTTTCACCTGATAAAAGTAAGGAAAGCTATTAAAGTGGCTTCAAATGACCAATGTGTGATTTTGAACACTTCCCTTCTTTCTCACAAGTCAATATCAAGGTCATTTCCTATTTACCTGAAAGGACCAAAGAGAAGATTGTGCTGTTACTACCTAGCTGCTTGAGAGTACAGATGAGGAGATGCAACTCACCAACATGGCTTTTGTCAAAAAAGAATACGGATGATCTCCCTAACATGAGAGTGAGTAGAGGGAGAAGAAATCCCAAATCTCCAAACATTTAATAGCAGTGTAAATATGTTTCCTACCCAACTTATTCACCATCTATTCCCCCACCTCCCCCAAATACTAGATAAGGTAGCCTCCTTTCTCTTGCTAGCTGTCTCACCAACCTCTCAACAGAGCAGCACTCATAATGGATCTTATTTTGATGAATCTGACACTGGATTTAAATTTCACTTTCCTGATATGTATAATAAGATAAAATATAATAATGAATATAAAATATATATATATATATATACTGTGGGGTGTCTGTGAAGGCTTAACAATGCTTTTCTTGTATTCCTGGCTTGGAAAGGTCCTTCTAATATGCAAAGCACCTTGTGAAAGTGGTCTTCAATTGTACAACAACTGGTTTTGTCAGGTTTCAAAAAATCCACCACTGTTTGCATACAGAAAAGTGAAGAATGTGTAGCCTTCCATATGAATTGCTTTCCATAATAAATGTGAAACAAGCGCCAGCTTTTGCTTTACTATCCCATTTTTGTTAAAATACAAATAGAAGGAAAAAAGACAGGTGACTACACTGCAGTCAGCCCACAGCATAACTGGACTGAGAGCAGGTTTCTGTGTTGTCCAAGCCAGGACTTAGAAAATAAAGCAAAAACTAAAGTCATAAAAAGCATTAAATATAAGCTTTAATCCCAATTTATCTGTATATCACAACTGATGCTTCAATAACACTAGTAAGATGATTACATAAAACAGCAATTCTTACAGCCGCTGTTCAGAAAGTTTTATCTGCTTAAAATCACCTTCCCTAGAGCGTGTACAAAAGAATGATTTAAAATAGAAGGGGAGAACTTAATTTTTATGCATCATTTCTTCATGAAAAACAATCATTGTAAGAAAGAGTTTCATATAAGTTTGGTTTAGGATGCCATTTAGTTAATTAACTGAGCCATTTTCATTAGCAAACTCAATATTGACTTTAAAACAAAACCTATGTAATTTCTTTCGAGTGATGAATATTTATGAACCATGGTGTCTCTGACAAATGTGGAATAAAGGCTATACTACTAGAGGAACATGAAAGCAGTCTACTAAAAATACATACAGAATTTTATTTTCTATGTCACCAGTGTTTCATATTTCCCTGTAAGGGAAAATGCCCCTGTAAGGCACGTTTTGCAGGCTTTTTTTTTTTTTTTTTAACTTCTTAAGTAGGTATTTGTAATATTCACAAGTTTTATTTTCATTTAAAAAGAAAAAAAAAAGTCCATTGATGCAGATGACTAAAGTAATCCACAAATGCAATGCACCAAATATTTTTCTGCTTCATCTGCCTGTCTAGCTTTTTTTAAAAAAAAAAAAAAAAAACCACAGACAAACAAACATATCCCCGCAACCCAATGATTCATTTTGTTTTTCTTACATGGTAATATGATGATTTATATCACAATCATCTGAATATCTATATGCTTTAATATTTATAACTAATTGACATTCATTCTGTTGTGTACCGTCTCAGTGATCTTCCTTTGACAAGGGCATTTTCTGAGCACAAGACCCTCCACCTAAATCTTTGTTGAATAATCTAGTCCACAACTCTCTTTTATTTATCCCTTTCTTTGCCCCATACTGAATTCCAGAAATCCAAAAGAAACCATAAAAGGTTTACAATATGATTCCTGCAGCCACTCTTAATGAAGGATCTTCTGACACAAGGCAAAAAAAAATTAAAAAAAAATTATCATACCGCAAAAAGACCAATCTCTTCTCACAGCTTGGCAAATTGAACACAGTAGTCCTATCTCCACTTTGGTCATTCCTTGTGACAGAGTCCTTCCTGTCTAATGCTGTGTCTCATCATCCTTTTCGGCAGCCCTCCTTTTTAAGAATTACGTTATCTGATTGCTTTACTTTCAAGACTATGCCCAGTACTGAAAGGTTGACTTCCATGTGTAATCAGCTCACAGTGGCAATCAGTCAATAGCTAATTAAGCACATGATACTTTCTTTCATGCTGTTGCCTACATCTGAGGGAAGCTTCCCAAAACTGCCAAGAACTTTCTAAAAACTGTCATCTGCCTGACAAGCAAAATGAAGCCAAAAGGCATTGCAATGAAACAAATTACAAATATTTATACATGTAGTACCATTAGTACCTTAAAATGCAATCTATAAACTTAGTATCATTATTGGGTTTGCTCACAGAGTCCTTTATAGGAACAACAACAAAAGACTGGCGTTTTGCTTGGTAGATGAAATGGATATAATTGGAACTAAGATTTGTAACACAGCAATAAAATCAATATGAAACAGCAATTTCTGGTATAAGACAAATATGTTCTATAATTAATGTACAGAAAAACCATATTATATTTCCACAATAAATAAACAGGGGTATCTTTTGCATTATCTTTGCACAGCGTTGATAAATTTCAATGGGATGGAATTTTGTCTACAGCTATTTGTAGATGTAACAGACCTATTTATGGCATTTCCTAGCAATGATGAATTTATTCTATTAAAAATTGTAGAAAAATAAAAATATGGTGGTACTCCAGTTCTAGTGAATGATCCTACCTAGCAACTACTGAGCTAACATGACTGAGAAAACAATTAACAATTTGATTGGTTTGATTAGTTTAATTTCATTATCAGTTGGTTTTCAAGAAATATCTGTTTACCACTTTGAGAGAGGTGACAACTTTTCATTTTTAAGAAACATGCAATTAATAGAAAAGTTGAGAGTGTGGAAGTTACCTTAGATATACAGTGCTCAATGTAGAATTAAATTCAGTATCATAGCAACAGGCAATTCTCTGTGTAATGCTGATGCTGAATTTTCTAAAAGATGTTTTTTAAATTCTGAGAAAAATGGCTAACAAAAGGCAAGGGAAGAAGAAAGGGGAGGTTTAGCTTTAAGGCTATTTCAGACTATTTAGTTTGTGAAATATTAATCATATAGGCTCGTTGCAATACAGAAGGACCTAAATAAACCTATAAACTATAAGCAGCAAATAGTAAAACTTTGATTTTATATTCCTACAGTCTTCCTTGACAGAAATGCATGAAAGATCTGACATACAACAGGAGGGTCTGCTGGGAACTGAAGTTTAGAAAAGTCCAAATCACTGTAAGTGACTCATTGCTATGTGAGAGTATGTGAATCATTGGTCACCACCTGTGAAATATCTCTTACATATGTGATTATTGTAGTGCAGAAACGTGATAGGATTTGCTTATCATGCTTTATTTGAAATCAGGTATTTCAGCTAGATCAATACTACTTCAATATAAACTGTCAGCACAAATGTCTTTACAAAACATACTTTTTATACCCGAAGTACTCAGCATAACTTTTTAAATATATGATAAATATATTCCAGATTCATATGCCAAACACAAACAAGACAGAAATTTCCTCTACTAAAAGATGCCATAAAATATGTTGGCAAGATAGTATTGTATATATACTTACATACATATATTTAATCATGATTTTATAGTCTCACTTGCTAGTACAGACTTTTTTACCCCCTGTGGGATTGTATTTCATAAATACTTTTTAAGTCTTTGCTTAAAGTTTAATATGAAAAGAACACAGAAGCAATGTGGCCTTATGAAGACACATCTAAAGTCTACATGATTAATATAAAAATAAATAGAAATGTTTACTTCCTACATATCCTGTGCATATTTATTAAATTTGCGAAGTCATCTATATAACCTAGCTCATCCTCACTTGAAATTTAAGTTTATATATTCTAAAACTTTTGAATTTGCCATAAATTACCTAAGTGGTCCCTATTGTAAACATTGCTTGAATAGCATAGCATAGCATAGCATAGAGCAGGACAGAATACAATAGTTGGAAGAGACCTACAAAGATGGTTGAGTCTGACTGCTTGACCACTTGGGCTATCCAAAAATTAAAGCACATTACTGAGGGCATTATCCAAATGCCTCTTGAACACTGACAGGCACAGGGCATCAACCACCTCACTAGGAAGCCTGTTCCAGTGTTTGACCACCCTCATGGTAAAGAAATTTTTCCACTGTCCAGCCTGGAGCAACTTTATGTCATTCCCACATGCTCTATCATCAGATACTATGGAGCAAAGTCTGGTGCCTCTCTCTCAGGTTCATCTCCTCAGAAAATTGTAGAGAGCAATGAGGTCACCTCTGAGCCTCCTCTTCTCCAGACTAGACAACCCAAGAGCCCTCAGCTTCTCCTCATAAGACAAGTCTTCCATCCCTTTAACTAGCTTTAAGGTCCTCCTATGGATGCATTCAAATATCTTAATAGCATTTTTATACCATGGAGCCCAGAACTGTACACAATATTCAAGGTGAGGCTGCACCAACACTAAATACACTGGGAGAATCACAGCTCTTGACTATGGCTATGCTGTGTTCAGTGCACCCAAAAATGTGGTTTGCCCTCTTGGCTGCACTGCTGGCTCATGTTCAGCCTACTGTCAAACAGCACTCCCAGATCCCTCTCTGCACAGCTGTCCTCCAGCCACTTGTCCCCAAAACTTGGCCACTTGGAGTGAGAAAAGTAGAGACTTGCCATTTTGATGACAAATAGCTATATTAATTCAAAAAGAACGTCAGAAGATTACAGAATAGAGTAAATGATAAGGAGTCCTGAGGGAAATAGGTGTAGAATATCTCAACTTCAACAGAGATCAGCTTGCTGATCTCTTCTCTTTGGTGACCAGCGATCAGACCCAAGGAAATGGCGCAAAGCTGCAACAAGGGAGGTTCAGACTGGGTGTTAGGAAAAGGTTCTTCACTGAGAGGGTGGTTGGGCACTGGAACAGGCTCCCCGGGGAAGTGGTCACTACACCAAGCCCACTGGAGTTCAGGAAGCATTTGGACAACCCTCTCAGACATATGGTCTGATTTTTCGGTAGTTTTGTGTGGAGCCAGGAAGTGGAATCAAACCTTGTGGGACCCTTCCAACTCAGCATATTCTATGACTCTATGAACAGTCTGCTGGCTCATCAGGACATACTTGTCAAATGGGGTTGGCTTCTATCACTGTACTGATGAATTTTAAGGAGTGAGGTAAATCAGCACAGACCCAACCGACCTGATCTCAATCTTCACTGCGGTCAGAAGTAAAGACAAGTTTGAAAAACCTTTACTGATCCTGTTCATGTATATTTACAAAAACAAATACTGCAGAATTTCCTAGTGTTCTGAGGTCGTAATTAATGAAGCAATTAATGAAGAGAAGCTTTGTTACACATTTTGGTTAGCAGTGATGAGTGATACAACAGGTAAACTAACTTCTTGAGAAGAAAGAGAGCTATTTACCATTCCAGTCAGGTCTTCAGGTGCAACAAATAAGAGCTTAATTTAACCAGAATATTTTAGATGTTACATTTCACAAAAATTCCGCAAAGAGCCAATCACCTTAATTATTTGAGACATTTGATACGTTGTTTGTTTGGTTGGTTTGGTTCATTTCATTTTTAGAATGGTTGGTTTATATTTTTTAGGAAGTGCAGCAACAGAAAAGAAGAGCAGTAGCATGTTGGACTTTTCAATGCAAAACCCCAACATGTAGATGCTTGAAAAGAAATTGAGATGCATTTTATATCATAGTGGAAAATGAATTTTCCAATATCATATCCAACCTCCAGCTTTAATGCTGTACTAATTTAATGCTACAAAACAATCAGAGAAAAGGAAGAACTTTGTAAAGTGAGAAAAGATTTATCTCACATTTTCTACATAACTAATATAAATTTCTGGGTAAAAGTAAAACTGTTCACTAGCTCTGGCAAGTTTTGATAGTTTTACAAAAATAATAATACTAATGATGCATCAGGAGTTCTCAAAATATTTATTCAAAACACTATAGTGGTTATTATCTCTTTTGAGGAAGCTAAGCCAGCTTTTTGTCTTTTGATAATGTAAGTAAAGATGTATTAGGATTTCTGATTTGAAAAACAAATTTAGATATGGATATTTAAATTTTGTATCTAAAGTAATAAGATTCAGGAGAGTCTTCTATGAAATAATCAAAAGATTTATTTTTCAAAAATAGACATCTATTTAATGTTAATTACCCATGATAATTTATACATGTTTAGCACAATGTTGCTTTGTAGGCAGAAATGGATATTCACACGGAGTTTTTATCTGAGAAAAAAAAAGTGTGGTAAGTAGGACTGTTGAAGGTTTTCTTATGTAGATGTGTAAGATTTGTACAAGATGGTTAGCTTTTACTACCTCTAGAAACATCACAAATTATATTCATAGATGCTTTGTAGGTTTACAGGTAAGAAAGTAAAACCATGTGTTCCTCACTACTGTTTTATATAGAAAACTGCTATTTATGTACACTGGAATTTAACAAGATAAATGCTGTGGCACAGAGAGAACTTACTAGTAACACATGCTGTGGAAACTTCAAAAAATAAGAGAACAATTGCATTCTACCCGAAAACCCAACCCTTGCAGAATTTGTTGAACCTCTTTCACGTCAAGTGTGGGAGATTATGAAGTCATACAAATCCTCCTCTCATCTTCTGAGGTGAAGTCACAGGAACAACTGATACAGTAAATAGGGAATGACTGGGATCAACAGAGTAGCTGTTGGGGTGACTGTGAAGAATGAAGAAAGGAGAACAGAGGATGCTCAACAGACAACCAAGATATACTATTTTTATAAATGCCACAAGAAACCCATTAGGAACTGCGCGGTATTTTCTTGTAAGCAGTTCTTTGTTTTTCTGTAACTTTTTCCATGTTGATGAATGACATGGACTGAAATACACAAACAGTACCATGATGAACCTCCAACTTATCTATATTTGACTGTTTAAAATTATTATGTTTGCTGTCATTTATTGTTAGGCTTAAAGCACACCTGGAAAACTAAAAGTAAGGTAAAATAAATAAAGCTAGAATCTAGATTGTATAAAGAACAAAGAATCTTAACTCTTCTAAATGTACTTAAAAACTTGTCTCAATGGAAATTAAGAACAGCCCTTGATATGGTGTAATTATTGCCTGATTGCTGCAAAAACATTTTGAACATCATAACTTTTTCCTTGAAGGGACTTCAGAATGATTAATTGTTTCAAATGAGAGTAAACAACATACTGTAGTAGGAGAATATTTATTAATATTTAACAAGAGAAAGAAAATTGATGGTGTTATTAACAAAAAGAGAGCAATCATATATTTCTCTGCAGGACTCCAGATTTAACGTAAAACAGTGCTACTAACAACTTTTACAACATTTTAAACCTTCAGAATGTTGCAGTATAACCAAGTAATTTATTTTTACAATATTCCTATGAGATAGGGGGTTGCTCATAGGAAAACAGAGCAGCTGGAAATTTAAACAACTTTCTTGGTATTTCCAGACTGTGGAAAGTGCCAAGATAAAAACGGTCTCTGTAAAGTACCTTACCCAAATATACCATCTATCAGGGATTTACAGCACTAAAAATTTCCTTTTTCTGATGCTGTGCTACTGCGTCTATTTATTCAGAGTGTTTTATCATGTGTGAGGAGGATGCAACTTTTTGTTTGTAAACTACTTTTGCCTCAAAGTTTTATTGGATGTAACAACTATGTGTTTTCCACTAATACCTTGAATGACAAAAACGAGCTACAAAGCTACTAGACTTGAGACCTTTTGTAGGACAAAAAAAACAAACACCACCATCAATAATAATAATAAAAACTTAGAATTTAAACTGAAAAGGCAGCAATTATATCAAATCCCTTTATATATATATATATATATATTGTAAAATGCAGTTCTTGTAAAAGAATTGTAAAAAAAAAAATCAGTGAGTGTCATACCACAGCAATATCTACCTCATTGGAATCTCACCTGCATTGTCTTCGGAGTCAAATTTTCCAAATTTTAAAAAACACTGCATCCAGATTTTAACTTTATATCAGATTAGAATTGATTTGTTAGTATAAGCCTGATTTGCTATCATCTTTTATTTTATAGATGGCAAATAATAAAATCTTTCAGTCTAAGATAAACCATTTCATTTTCTTCCATCTGCAGTGAATGTGTATACTTATATTGATTGTGGACACTCATAGAGCTATTATGACACACCTCCTAAATGACTTCATCTGACTAAGCTTCTGAAAACAAACAAACAGATGTCTCCTGTCTCCTTATGTCTTATGATAGTCTCCAGTTCTTTTTGACAGTGGTCATTAGGATGACTTACAGTATAGCATGTAAAGTGGAACAAAAACTGATGTCTGAAGTCATTAAAATGACTAAAAATGCCTTTGATTAGCAAGTAGGCTATAGGGCCCAATTCCTAATGTGGTCAGTCTTCTATAACACATGCAATCCACTGTATCCAAAATAGCTAAGAATCTCAGTAGTTTTAAATCGATAAAGCCAGAAAAACTTCAGTGTATGTAGCTTAAAAGAACTGAAAAGGGCTTTTTTACCTGCTTGGAAATTGGAAATAAAACTGGCATTCTTATTAGGCTACAAATGCTTTAATCTCATTTCAAATCAAAAGCACAGAAATCAAACTGTAGCGTTTTTTTTTTCAAAGATCCCTTCCCGTCCATCCCACAAACAATAATAGTAGCAATTGTAGTAGTTTCAACTGCAAACTCGAACTAAGTTGCAATAACATGCTGAAAATTTGATGTCATCACAAGTAATCTGTGAATAATTACTACTCAAGGCAATCTACATGAACTATAACCTTGTTATGACTTTGTCTTCCTGCACTTTCTAGGTCCATCTGTTTTTCTCTGCACCTGGTCAACCAAGCAAAGAAGACCTATACTTCGCCTGATGGTACAGAAAATGTTCACAAATTATAGCCATGTCACTCCACTCTGATTTCTTTTTTGTCTATATAGCACAACAAATTGATTTGCTGTGGCAGTAAACAGTGAAATGGTCTCTTCAGTGTCTAGTAATTAGTTCTAATAGTAGCAGACAAATTAAAAGGCAGCAAAACAAAATGTCTCCATCAGGCACTTATAATAACCTTCATAATACATACAGTAGATGTTGTGAAGACTAAGGTGGATAAATGAGAAGAACGCTGATTTTGGCATCCAGCTTACTTTCGGATAATCTAGCTCATCCCTCTTGGCTGACACCAGACCAAGAATATTATTAAAGAGTAATAAACTCCTTCCAGCAAACCTCTGATTCCATGGTTCACTGGTCTCAGACCTAATCTATCAATCCATTTACTGCACACTAAAAGGTAAGAAACCCATTACAGATCTGTTATATGCCCTGGCAGGTGGTATACGACAAGAACTGAATTCATCACAAACTGAAGTGCCTAGTACCCCTTTTGTATGCTTTGAAGCGCTAGGTGGTTAGCTTACTTGGCTATCACAGCAGAAGATACTTTGAGCTTTGAAAATAAATGAAAATTCTTGATGTGAAGACATAAAAATGGTTATAAAACACTTCATTTTTCATATTATTAAGACTTCACAAAGACAGAGTTATTTTCATTTTTACAAGAAATACTGGCTTTGGAGAGGGTATAATAAGTAAAACCAGGCTAGAATTTAAAAGTCATGCTTTCAAATGTGGGCTTTAATCTTCATTCTCTGCTTAAACTGTATCTGAGGTAGTGGCCTATTAGAATCACTATTCAATAAAGGTGTCTGAAAAAATGTCATTTTAAATTTATGACTATATAAAGGAAGAAAAACTCTTCATTCTCAAGGTCATCAGCACGTGATATAAACACCTAAAAGCAAAGACAATACTGAAGCAAAAGCAAAAAAAAAAAAAGCTTCTTTTATGTGACTGCAATTCCTTTCATACTCAATTTCTTTTCTCGGCTTATTTCCATTGCTGTAGGGTAACCGTTTCTTTGACTCTAAAGAAGGTTTGAACATGACTTATTTCAAATATGTCACCTTGAAGGTTAAAACTCACAGTGTTGTCACCCCTTCCACTGTTTGGCAGATCAAAGCAAAACAAAAATTTGTCATGAACTTAGGAGATATTTGGCTACATTTTCAACTGGTAATTTTCGATTGTCACAGCTTCTCTAAAGTAAACAGAATTACTCCAGCATTTACCAAATAAGGAGCTACCTTATGTTATTTATGTAACTGTCAAGTACATTTTGTATTTTGAACATAGTATCATCCTGCAAGATGAGCTAATCAGAAACAGTAGATTGTTGCACATTCCTTCCTAGCACAGATGCCAGAAAACAAAACAAATAGCTGGAAACAAAGGATTCAAGCTTGAGATATACTCTTAGATGGTAATGGAGGGACAGAGAAGCCCCAGAGGAATCTGTGCTGATGAGGCTTGCCCACTGGGCTTTGAGGAACAGGAAAAATATATCCTCATCAAAACAACTGACTACAGAACCATCCCGCTACAGTGACCTACTGAAGATCGCCTAATATAAATATGCCAGAGCTGTGAGGTTTGGCTCGCAGTAAAATCTGTGTGGGTTGGTCTTTTTTTTTTTTTTTTTCAGTGCTTACGGATCTGTAACAGAGGGACACACACGTTGTCTTCCTTCAGTTAGGCCTGCTGACTTTCCATGACTCCTAATTTTTGTTACAGACCCTATTGTTCCATAGATAAAACTAACAAAATTAATTCCTTCAGCAACATAAAAACTTACCTGTTTTCCTATACAAGCACTGAGTGCTATGTAAAAGAAAAAAATATATATATTTTTTCCCCTTCAATTTCCAAAAGAAGGCAGAAAATGAGAAGAAAGAGGAAAATATTTAATATTTTCATTCATATTGGGACAAATCTAATGACAGAAAGCCAAAAAAAGCTTCTAACTTTTTTTTATTTTATGGTGACCTTTCAAGATCATCTGAGAAACAGAACACCTTGAGAGAAACATTTGAAAATCTCACTTAACATGTAAGGATTTGAATGTCATAATTTTCAAACTCATTTTCTGTTTATTAAAAAATAAATTGCATTTTCCACATCCTTTAAATTCAGCAACTAAGGTAGAGTGAGCACTATTTTGTTTTATGTATTTCCATAGGTAGACAAATAAAATTGAAATAGTGCAGTTCAGTAATGATCACAAAGAAAAGTCCAATGTTCTTGGTTTAGTCCCTTTTAGCTAGAAATGAAGTTTTCACCTGGTAAATTCCAAGCTTAATGTCTTGCCAGAATCATTACTTAGGTCTGTTGCAGCTTGTAAAGAGAACGATTCACTTTGTCCACCATATTTCATACAAACCTAATACTTTCAACAGCATTCATAGTTATTTGGATTGCTCTGCCTATGACAAGTAACCTGGATATTTTCTCTACCAGCAAGCAGAAAGTGGAAGTACGTAAGTTCTTAGATATGACTTTCATACAGAGACAAATTAGTTTTTCTTAGAATATTAGTGCTATTTTACTTAAAAATAAAAGCAAACAAACAAAAAAAACAACACAACAAACAACAACAACCACCACACATATTTTGCCTGAAAGCTAATGATTTTTTAATATTACAGCACAGATATTCAAATCATGGTTCTTAAATTCAGCCACATATATCCTCATATACGCTAGTAAATAGCACTAGTTTTGATCTTGAAGTGTTCTGAATTCTTTTATATACAATGACTTCAGAAAACCATTCTGTAGAGAAAGAGATACTTCTGTCCAAGCACCTAAATAATGATTTACGCACCCAACTCCAATTTTATGAATGTGATCAATATTATCCATTTTTACTTGAGCCATTAGCCAACAATCTGAAACTTGCCAGACTGTTTCTGTTAAGTAGAAGAAACTAATGAGAATTCCACATCAGATAAATTCCTGTTTATTTACTAGAACTGTACTTGAAATATCAATTATGTGAACACAGTTGAAACAAAAAGACAGAACTCTTAACCAGAAACTGTAGCTTGTCTTTTCAGTAAGGTACTCAAAAGATCCATTTTATCTCCTTTTGTTTTCACAGATGAACACAGCTAATCCCCCCCCTACCCCAGCATCCTGGTGACTGTGCCATCAGTCTCTGGGGAAATCCTTCAGCTGCATTTTCTAGATTCTACATTGACCTGTCCTGACCAGACTGATCCATACTTTGTGTGGTGGTCCTTTAGATAACGCTTTCTACCATTTCTGCTACACAAGGTCTGTATGGAGAGCACTCTTGAACCATATCTACTATTCATTATCAACAGTTTCCAACACAAAAACATGCTACTTCAACAATAAGGAACAACATAATCCTACCTTACTTCTCTCCATTGGTATGGAGATCCTAGAAAGCAAAATGAGTGGGACTTTGCTACACTGAAACCAGAACTCAAAACTCATGGTTGGAAGAAGCATAGTAGAAATTGAATCAGTAGTTGCAGCTTCTACCCCAGTGTTGGGGAGAGGAGAGAACTAGGAAATGTTTCTAGAAAAGCAATAAGCTATTTGCTACTGCCTCTCACACACCTGAGTCACAAAATTGGAATATTTGCTGTACCCTTAAAACAACCAGGCTACAAAAATGATGCTCCGCATTCTGCCCTTAAGCAGCAGACCTGTAATTTAGGGAGTTAATTTGGATGCAACATCGCTTCAGGCACTCATGATCTTGTGTTGTTACTGTTTCTCACAGCAGTGTATTGCACACATTTTTCTTCCACAGGTTCATTATGTGTACAAATGTCTCTGCAGGTTCATCCAGAGAAAAATAATACATAAGAGAAAATATATAATGCAAATATTTGCTGCAGATTAAAATTTCATATCACAGTTACATCACTAATATGTCTAACCTTTACGAAGCGATGGTTAGCCTCCTTCAGTGTACTCTCAAGCTTATGTTTTCTGTCTGGATCCAGTGATGCACTTCCAAGTGCTATTCCACCAGAGTCATTTAATCGTTTCAGTATTCCCTTGTGTGGCGGCAGCTCTTCAACTCTTAACTGGAACAGACAAATACATCAGTTAAGATGAACTGTGGTAGAATTTTCAGCTCTCTTATCTTCACCCTTATTGATTTGTCTATCAGCTAAAGGAGTAAACTCAATTCAAGATAAAATAGCCATGGCTTTCTGAATATAGAAGGGCAGAAACCCCAGAAAGAAACTGTGTTAGTGGATCAAGCCTACAGAGGGAGATAAACCACCAAATAAGGTGTTTCTCAGGATATTGATCACTGTTGTATGACAAATTTCCACCTCTGGATACTCATTAGCTCATGTATACGGATATTAATGATCTTTCAATATGGTAAAAAGCATATTAAAGCCCACTTTGGAGAAGGTCTTTTCCATGTTCTGTGCTGTGAACACAATCACCCAGACAGTATGTGGTGAAAAGCCCTCCTGTCCAACCTCATAATTAAAAATGTTCATATATACTCATAGAAACATCAAGTAAAGACAAAGAAAGCAAGACACCATCTAAATGTACCACTTCTTCATCATGTATGTAGTTACTGCAAGCTATCATCAAAGTAACTCGATATATCAAGTAAGATAATGCAACTAAAAGATACATCAACACAATCAAGCAGGTATTAAATAAGCCACAGTGCATTATTCTTTGCTGCATCAGAATATATTCTCTTGTGTAGCTCCAAAAGAAAAGATGGAATGTAAAAATGAGCTACAAATAATAATAATAATAAATGCTAGCACCTTTAATTTTGGACTACTTATTCCTTGGGAATGCTACCTTTGGGAAATATTTGTATATAAATAAGAAGTGGGAACTTCATGGATCTAAATAATCAGCTTAAACTTCAAACTTGTAATCGTGTCTGGAAATGATAAGATGCATTTAACATCCCATAAAATTGCATCTTTGCCTTCATTCTGAAATCCCTGGCTATGGAGGCAAGGCCTCACAAATTCTCTGTCCAGCTCACAGATATCTTAAACTAAACAGTGAGAGGCATAAACCTAGCACATGATTAAGTCTTAATTTCCTCAAATACCATGCACTACTATTTATCCTATCTCTGTCTACTTAGAAAGGAACTTGAAAAAAGATTTTACTAAAGCATTGTTTTTATTTTTTCTCGGGTTTTGTTAAACAGCATTTAACGTTCTTCAATGTAGATAATTGATGAATTAAGAAAATGATAAATTAAGAAAACAGTAAGAATAAAGCTCATAATACCTTTACTTTGCCAAGACAGTCTCTTAACTGGTCTTCATTCCCTGGTTCAAGGGGAATAGCAATGATGCTCTCCGTTTCCTCTAACCACAAAATCAACCTGTTCAAGTCTTCTTGAAATTCTGATAAAATATTCTTTTCTTCCTCTATCCTGTAATAAAAACATGAAATTAATGTTTCCATGTGTTTTTTGTTTGGTTGGTTTTATGTTGAAATGCTCATCCATACTTACAAAAAGACTAGGGAAAACAATTTCTTATAATTTATATTAATTCTTTTAAAAATTGTGCCATCGATTTTTCCATGCTAAAATGATCAGACCAGTACCCTTTTTATGTGGCATTATTTCAATATATTATTTCAAATACATTTGAAAGGAAATATGCAAGTCATAATTTGAAACCTCACCAAATCAGACTTCCAGGTATTGCAGAGAGCAGACGCACACAGACCAAGACTTGTTCATAATTCAGCCCAAATTTTTGACTGAACTAACAGCATGGAAGCCCAGTATCAGAAATTTCTAGCACCAAAGTTTCACTAAAATGTATCTGTAGAAAGTGCCACGGAAACCCATTTGGACACATTGTACAAACATATATTTTGGTGACTGCGCGATATACTTTGTGTAAAGCATTCCAGTCCAGATCCACAAAAAGTATGTAAGGTCTGTAGTCCCTATGAAGGAATAGGATAGACAAAGCAGACATCTAAGATTAGGTGAGATAAATCCTACGTCTACAACTCAGCTGTTGATTCTCTCACCCAGGTTATTCAAGAAAACATATAGAAATTTCCAACAGTCGATATCTCTCAATGCACTTTGTACATCCAAAACTCCCAAATACTTCTCCATATGTTAAGAAGTCCAAGTTTATCAATGAGATCTTATACAACTTTTTTCCTCTGTAATTTTCACAGACAAAAAAAAAAAGAGAGAGAATTGCAAAATTTGTAAAATTCCTTTCAAATAACACCCTTGATTACAAAGTAAATGGAGAATTCTGTTTCGGTCAGCTGGGAAAATTCTAGTAGGGAAGAGGAGCATAAACTTATCAGCTGAATTAAATTTCGTTTCATAGCAAAAATTTCATCTGACTTCACGTTATAAGCAAGAAATTGTTATAGATGAAGATATCTGAGGAGGGAAAAAAATCATGCTGTTGGAATACTGACTATTATAAAATAAAATATATATATTTATAAAATAAATTTAAGAATTATTTATATGTACTATTTATATAATGTAATACATATATATTATAAATATACAAAATAAATACAGCAGCATATTGGTTGAATGTAATTCAACTATTATTTTACACAACTCCCAAATTAGCAAGTACTAATGGAATTTACCTGCCTTCCATCTTATTGGTGTTTATTGTTTTTCCTTACCAAGACACCCTCACAAGATGAGAAGTGCTATATTGGATGATTAAACACTCTACATACAGGCTCTACAAACCCCACTCTGAAATAGTAGACTAAAAACCAGTGTAAAGTACCAAGGACAATACTCTTCACCAGACTTCACCATCTAGATGCTACATCCTATAGTCTGGATACACTAAACATGCAACATCTTAAGATGACCTGGAAAATATGATAGCCACCACATATTTGACAGTCTCTGGATATCTTTCCTGGATGGCAAAATGCAGGCAAAAAGACATCACAACAAAGGTGTTTGTGAAAAGTGTTTCCATTCTATTTACAAGTATCAAAGACTTTAAGAAAATATCTCCAACTTTTTCTCTATATGCAGTGAATATCTGGGATATGAAAAATCTTACTATAAAACAATATTTTACCCTGATGTTTCCAAATAATTATAAATAAGTAGCTCACACTTTCAAGTTTTTTTTTCTTTACAGTACAGTTTAAAATGTTCTCTGTTAACATCTAAAATATGAAGCAATGTTTCTTTGTTTGCATTCACGTTCAATGATTTTTGTAGAATTTAAGCATGTAGCAGTGATAATACTGAATGAGATATTTAAAACTCTCTATCCACAATTAAGTACTAGGTGTTTTATTTCCTGAGTCAATTCAATGCATTTAGATAAGAGGAAAAAAAAAAAGCACTAAGTTCTTGAAATACTGGTTGCAAATTATAAATATTCTTAATAATGTTGTCAGGAAATTGACTTGCAGTGATTATGGATGAAAAAATATTTATACAGAAAGTGCAAAATGTATTGCTAAGTATTTTTAAGTTCAATAATAAATCATGCATACAACCATAATAAATATACAGTTTGTGTAAAGGAGATTAGTAAAAACCAGGAGAATTTAAAACGGAGGGAGTTTTCTCCTAGCTCAGATGGGCAGAGAAGGGATTCTCGTTCATGTACACTGCACTAAAGTACAAAAAAATCAAAATCTTCAATCTATATTTCATAATTCTACTAGCTGTGGAATTGAATTAAATGGTACTCCACAGCCCAAAGAAATTCAGAAGTAAAATTTTCAGAGCCAAACAGGCAACTTTGAGCCCAGATTTCCAAGGCTCGGGAGAGAAGATCTTTAAGCAGAATTAGACACCATAGAGGCATAAAAAGACTAAATAAAACTGGCCTGCTGGAAAAGCCCAAGAGGTTTAAGAAAATTCCAGAAAATAAGAACTGACAAACATCAAACCACTTATTACTTTTGGCTACAGCCACACATCTAAGAATTTGAAGGATGCGCAGAGGGGAGCAGTGAAGGTATTTCCCAACAGAATAAAGGTCCCTCAGGATCTGCAGCCACAAAGTGAGAGAAGGCTCTGCAGTTTGTACAGGCAGCCACCGCCTCGCGGGACCAGCAGCTCTTGGGAGAAAGGCGTAGAGATGCTGCGCGTTGCACCCTTCTTTAAGTTGCATACCCATCTCCACCCACCCCCTAATTTAAGCTATTTAGGCAAAACCTTTTTTTTTTTTTATATATATATATATAAGTTTATTTTATTTATTTATTTATTTTAACAGAACACTCTAAAGATTGAGATTTCCTTATATTGCTAGAGAAAAGATGCACTGACACAGAGATGGACCCTGGATACCAACATGCACTATATTTTCCTGTGGCAAAAACTTCTTGGCAATATTTTTAGGTACTTTCAGAAACTAACACTGCAACTTCTGAACATACTGTTGTCTTCAAGAACAGCTCTGTGTTATGTTTTCTGTTATGCTGTAACTGTAAAAGAGAAAATATCTGTTTTTAAATGAAGTCCATGATGTTATTGATAATATAAAAATAAATAAAATAAAATGTTCCTTGAGAAGATCATTTATTTAATTGCATTGCATTTTGCCATGCATGTTACTATAGTATTTTTTCAATGATTTTTTAATTATTATAATTGCAGTTTATTATAACTAATTATTTGATCAGCTAGGTAACTGAATTTAAACCATTTTAAATTCAAGTTTGGCCATAGCCTTCTGGCCATTGGCAGCAGATTTCTCACAGAGCTACCAATAATTTGCTCTGAGGAGAGAAGAGGAAAGCTTGCTAGATGGGGCTTCTTACAAGAATTGTTCATACTGTAAAGCCATAAGCAAACCCGATTCATTAAGATGCAGTGTAGATGAGACTTATTTTTCAGTTTGTTCTTCCAGTCTTTAGCAGCACTGGAGTACCATTGTAGCAAACTGAGACAGGGTGACTCCACGCCATACATATGTTCAAACAGTTTTGTAATATAATTCTATTATAAATTTATAATTTGTTATATATGCATATGTATGTCGTATATATAAAAAGTCATCAGATCTATGTTTAACCCTGTTATGCAGTAACAAGCTGCATGTACCCAATCTGGTGGGACAGAAGCAGGTCAGGGCACTGCGCTTATGCCTGCAAGCACCAACAGGCACCTCTACAAGTGGGACAGGACCAGAGAGAGGAAGCAGGAGGGACACAAAATGAACCTGGCCTTCCTCCCCTCCAGCCCCAGGGCCAGCCAGACCCCTGGCCCTGCCTGGGGTGGGTCACCGCTGGCCAGCACAGGGTAACTGGCTGCTCCGAACAAGCATCACATTGCTCATCTAGGAAATGCGCACGTGTGTTAAGCATCGTGCACCGTCACTCTGACTCATGTTCCCTCATATACGCTCATGTATATGAGCACAGAAGGTTTTCAGAAATCAGACCAAAAAAAAGTGTTCCATAAAGATCTGTCTTTTTATCCCAGTCATGAAGAGTATGTAGGATAGTAATTAAAAGGTCCATCGCAATTAATGGAAGCTGCAGGTGCACTTCATAATTTACTTCACAATTTGCTCTTGGCCTGCTAGAACATTACTTCTGTTATAAATAACATCCTGCATGACAAGTATCACATTACACAAGCCACAAAAATAAAGCACTCTTAATTCAGCTATTTATTTATTTATTCAGCTAATGCTGAACAAGTTAATCACATAAAAAGTTTTAACACGATGACTGCTTGCAGCTTTTGAACATGCTGATTTCTACCACCATAATTACATTTGGATCAACTGATACCTGTAATTTCTAAGTGTTTAAAATCATGACTGCAATGACAAATTAACAGTAGGTTGTTAGGGACTTCCAAATCTCAGCCTAAACAAACTGAAACAAGGAGCATGAGCCACCGGTTGTCCATCAACACATACAGAGCAGCTCTCAAGAAAGCAGTCGGGAGCACATCTTGCTGGATGAGCAGATGAGTAAAGATGTAATTCCAGCAGCTGGCCCTAAGGAGCAAGGCAGATTCATCTCCAGCACAGATCTGCATGCTGTTATATACACATCACTACCTATATTTTAAAATAACACCTAAGTTCCACAAAAAAAACCTTTTAAACTAATTCACAGTTAGCAAATGATCTATTTCATTAATACTGAAATATAACTCACCTTGCTTGATACAAAATTCTCAGCTTAGAGAAGAACAGAAAAGAAGAGAATTTCATATGTAACTTTTGGTCTTCCACGTGACTATTCTCTGGCATGTTAGTTTATGACTTCTGTACTAAAATACCACAGATTTCTATTTGTATTTCTAAACTCATAGGAACCCCTTGGTCAACTATTCTGACTGCACAGATGCTTATACAAATTCTATATACATTTTGCTTCTGGAAGCTCATATGTTCAGTATATTGATATTTAAATGTTAGGTAGTCAATTACATTAAATAAAGGAGTCAGTTTTCCTAACAGTATTATATGGAATCAATAACAAATTCTTATGTCAGTCTGCAAAATACCTTGGGTACATTATTGACTATCATTAATCCTTAGTTATAATGGTTAACTATTACATTAACATTAATTTCCTGTTTCAAGTAAGCTTTTATTTTTGATTACAGTGTCTAGAAGCTATATGAAATCCATATTGCAGCTCAAGTGTTTTCTTTCTCCATACTCAATAATGTGATACCAATACCATAGCAACCCATATAGTTTGTGAAACACATCAGACATTTATGGTTTTAGCTGCACACGGGATGTTGGACTTACTTGGGAGGTGTCAGCTAGAGACAGAAAACATGCAATCACAGAAGTAAAACAGATCTGCATTTGCTTGTGACTCTTCTCCATTGCACTTCAATAATGTCCAGGTGGTGGTGTTTTTTCTGTGTTTTTTTTTAATTGTTCAGCTGTTGATTTTGTTATTTATGGTGTTTCTAAGATAAGGGATTAGTCCACTTAGTGGCTATTACTGAGAATTTAAAAAGCCACCAAAATAGTAAGTTGGCAGTGTAGTGAAAATATTTACCAAGAGAGAATGAATTTTCTTTCTTTCTCTAGGGAACGTGCAAATGTGCTGCATGTGGGTAAGGACCTTTAAAAAATACTTGAAATTAAAAATATCACAGAAATTTCAGGAAAGCTAAATGTAAACACTAACTAGCAGCAAGTTTAGCTACAACACCACATGTAAACAGAATGTAAATTTATACTAGTGATTTTTTCTACTGAAATACTGCAAGAAATCTAAATTGTCAAAAAAAAAAGAAAATTCAGTATGTAACTAATTTTATGTTGGAAAGAAAAAATATATTTATTGATTTAACTGTCACAAACTTTCTTAATCTGTAAGCCATCTTTTAAATTGCAGTGAAAAACTAATCACAGCCTTCCATACACGTAGTGCTCAGGTGAAGGAAACCTACCCACAGTAGCTAGTGTGTTGTGGCAAAAAAAAAAAAAAAAAAAAACACTTTAATGAATGTAAGGTATCAAAACTATTAAAAAGTATACTTACTTTATAATAACTATTGTTGACTAAGAACAGAAAGCTTGTATATTTATACTCAGAAAAGTATTTGAGGGTATTCTGGTAAATAGCCTTTGTTCTGTCACTCTTTCAGTAAGTACTTCAAACTTGCTTGAACAGAGATCTGAATAGGCAGTCTGCAGGTTTAAGCTCATTAAAAGTGCAAATATATTGCAGCTAAAATAATGAAAAATTCTCTTCCATTCAACCCAATTTGAAAACAAGCAAAAAACATCAGATTGTGATGAATACATAACCAAAATACAGATTACTGCTGAAACAGCTAAGAAATCTAATTCCTGGGCACCTGTTTTCAAAAATTACACAAGGAATTGTTGAACAAAGATGGAAAATACAAAGACCAGCCAGCAACAGTGTTACACAAGTCCATCGAAAATCTCATGTATGAGCCTTCACTACACCAAGCTCATATGTGAGATGTTGCTTCTCATCCTGATATGGGATCACTCGACTAGTTCTGCCCGGCCCACGTGGTCCTGCAGCAGGAGCGAAGGCAGAGCACCAAACTGCAGCCATAACCCTGAGGCCTGTCATCACTTAAGCTCCTGAGAGCCCCAAAGTGCCTGATGGCAAGACTCTGCCTCCAAATCTCACGTGTTCCAGCTGCATGATGCAACATGCACAGCGTAATATGGCCTGATGCCATATTACAGTATTACGTGGCAGGGGACAAAAAGGCTGAGAAATCTGCTGATGGTGCAGTTTACAAGATTTGATTGTCAATATGATTGCTGGAGTATGAAGAGGAAGAAACAGATTTTTTTTCACCGTCTCTTGTCTATGGTTAGTAGTAGCATCTATTCAAGGAGCTACTGCAACTTCCCCATCTCCACAAATCTCCCTTTTTCTTTAATATTGTTCCAGAGCACAAACTCAAACTTCTCCAAACTCTTGAACTTTGCTGCTGCTTGCAGCAAAGTGCTAACAAAAACTCAATTAAATTCCCAATTTGCTAACTATCAGTGTATCAGGCTTTCAATCAAGTTTCACTTTATTCGACTGCCTGGTCTATTCTGAAGTTTGCAGTAAGATAAAATGACTAGATGTGCTAAAATTACATGCTCATCTAATTCTTAGCTGGATGGATTAGACTGCAGGATACAGAAACATTAAACACTGAATTCAGACTTCTACAGCTTTGAAACTGTTTGATAAAGGCAACTGAAAGATAACATCCTACACAAACATAATTCAAACACAACCTCTTGATCTTCAGTACCAAAGAAAGGAGATTTAAAGCCAGCCTTAGGTCTGTGCTTTGCCTGGGATCAACATCTGACCTGTTAAAACTTAAAAAATAATAATAAAAAAAATAATAAATAAATAAATACCATCTTGTTTTTACTGAAAAGCAGTACATGTTCTTCAAATTCATTTGAGAGTTGGTTTGTTTTCTTGTCTGTTTTTAATTAAGTGGTCCTTTTATGGTCAAAATAATTCACATTCATTTAATGAGCCAGACTATCACCAGGATTAACATTAGTGCCCAGTGATCTGCAATCAGCTTCAGTTATTTATAGAATTCTGTGGTTTTGATGTATTTTACCATTTTTATTCAGCAGATTGTTTAATATTTATTCCAAATTATTTATGTAAACTGAATTAACATGCTGAAACTCTCAGAATCATATCATATATCAGTCTTTTCAAATCAAACAGCCACTAGATTCATGATTGTTATAGGAAATATTTTGAATTTATTATGTTCTTCAATGTAGTCATATCTTCTCATATAGAGTATGTTTTCATATAGAATAATAGACTAGTAGTTTAACAGTGCATCTTTGAGAAAAAAAAAAAGGAAGAAAAAGAAAAAAATAAACAATCTGTATGTAGATTTTCCTCAAACCCCAGAGACCGTGTACATCAGACCATAAAAAGTGCCTGAGAATGTCAGAATAACTAACCCGACAGTTTGCCTCCAACATTGCTAACAAGAGATGCTAATTAAGGGGAGCACAGAAGACCGTCCACTTTCTTCTGTCTATTCACCTCATACAACATCAAGACTCCACTGTCATTAGACAAAAGATGTTATGGGGCTGAGTCATAATACCTTCCTCCACAGCCTTCTGTGGCAAGCAAACCTCAGAAATTCAGAAACCATAATGTAAAAAAGTAACTTCTAAAGTGGTTTTACTATCTGTTATGGTTCTATCAACTACCCTTTAGTCCTGGCATTGGGGAATTAAGTGAATTCCCCAATGTGTTGTTCCACATTCAGTTCACCCACTACTTCAATTTTGTAAACCTAGGTCATATCCCTCCTGAGACTTCTCTCCAGACTGAGGATCCCCAGCTTCTTAGTCTCTGCTCACAAAGCATCCACTCCAAACCCTGGCTCATTTTAGTTGCCTATCTCTTCTGTAAGTCTATCATGCCCTTCATGACGTGCAGAGAGCAGACCTGCACATAGTACTGAAAGTGAGCATGCCACAACATTTGATGGCAGCAAAACAACGCTGTTTTGTTCTCAATACCCTCACTGATGCTACCCACAATTTTGTAGCCTTTTTTGGCTGCCTCTCCATTTTGAGCCTACAAACACCATCAGTGTTGATGGCAAGATCACTTTCTTGAGTTATAACTGCTAGTTGCAAGCTCAGCATCATCTAAGCACGGTATAGACCATTTCCCTGAAATATTCACTACCTCACATTTGTCTGTGATGGAGATTATCTGCCACTTGCTGCCCACCCATTCAGTTTTGGAGCTTCCGACTATCAGCTCAGCATTTAACTATGTAAAAGAGCTTAATGTCACTGGCACACTTGGAAATGTCACCATACACACCTGTCTGCAACTAAATTCTCACATTCTTGAGCCTTACAAAAATATCTATGGTGATTTCTTACTTCCTTCTTTAACTTTTTTTTTCTCTTCTTGTCTAACAACCAAGTATTTTGTAACTTGGCCTGAGAAATGTTTGAAATACACTATTTATGCCCGATTTGTAATTTGTGCACATTTGTCAAAATCATAAAATCAAAGTATTGGTAAGCAATCACAAAATTTCCTTGCCATTTAATAATGCTTAGCAACAACACACTTGAATTAGAAATCACTGTAGATTTTGTTACTGTAACTCACGCATTTATTAGTTTCTTTACATTTCCTTTATATCTTGAGATCTAATTTAATAGGGATTTAAAAGAAATAGAGATTTAATAGAATGACACTTTTTAATTGACCCCTACGTGTTTGTTTAAGCAATTGAGAATAAGTTTTCAAAGAACAATTGACTGTAAAAAATAAAACAAAATCTATTAAAAAGTTATAAAGTTTTCTTTTCTGATTTGTAGAGGATTCTAAATGTTAATAACAATTTTATTTTTCTTTGAAATTACTGAATGAAAATGTATTCTACCCAGTTTACTCTCTCTTCAATATCACCTTATTCCATTATGGTTTTAAAAAATGGTTTAATTCCCTCATTCTCAAAATTGATTTAAAAATCCTAGAATCCCCCTCATTATCACAAAAATCTTCTAACCTTGAACATTTAAATTTTAGGAACTATAAAGAAATATAAAATGATCAAACATATACAGACTTCAAAGTTCAAAAAATAATATATTAAAACTCCTCTGAAAAAAAAAATATTTAACTCACACAGATCTTTTCTAATTTACACTATACTGAACAACTTAAATTTGCCATTCAACTGTTACTTAATACAAACATACAATAGACAATGCCATGACTGCTATGTCTTTTGGACTACCAGTAGCAACCCCTTGGACAACAATGAAAATTATATACAGCAAGCTATGTAACAGTAAGATATGCATACTTAAAGATGCCGAAGAGATATCAAAGTTAGTTTTAGGATATTAAGCATGTCTCCTGTTCAAAGTCTACCTATGATAACTCAGAATTAGACAAAGTACATGCTTCTTGACATGACTTAGCTGAGCACCACTTTACTGCAATTGCTAGTGGCAGTCAAGCCAGTTCAACTGTGGGAGAATCAAAGCTGTGTTTTTGCAGTGGAAAAAGTGATAGTGCAGGCATAACAGTGGCGACTCTGTCAAGTGGATAAGGGGACAGTGGAAGATCCCACTGTCCCAAAACTAGGAGGATAGCTAAGGAAAACAAGATGAGCAGTGTGGGATCAGTAAAAAACAAAATTCAGGGGCCCTCTAGTCATGAGAGAAGGAGGGATTAAAAAAAAAAATAAAAGGAGAAATTAAAGGTTGGTCAAGTAAAATTGTACATATATGGTATAGTAATAAGCATTGAGTAGTGTGTGAACCTGTAGTACTGAGCCACTGTGGGAATAAAAATGTTGTTTCTGCAGAGTTATATTGTTTAAAGGTAAGGAATGTGGTATTGAGATATGTTTGCAGTGATAAGAAAATTTAGCAGGCAACCTTGTAAAATGCAGACAACCAGACTCCCTAGAACAATTAGGTGAAAATCACGGTGTCGAGTCAAGTCAGATAAGTGAAGAAACATTACCACTTCAAACAGTATAAAAGTCAAAAGAAATTTGAAATTTAACAGTCCAGCAACTGAAGGCCATGTATTGTCTGTGAAACATCGGATAGGTTGTGAACCTGGATTACCCAGTCAATGGGTAAACAGGGGAGGGTCCTGGTCATCGAGAAATAAAGTATATAAACCGTACTGTGTGGCTAGTAGGTGTGCTCCTGCTTGTGGGACGCCTGCCATTGCAATCGCAAATAAATTACTACTTCACTGAGATCCTCGCCTCAGCCTAAGTTATTGGGTACGGGGTGTTTCTCACACCACTGAGGAAATCAATGAAGAATTAAGCATCAGGTAATAGGGAATATAAAGTTATGATATACTTTTGCTTTGAGCTTCTGCTTGCAGGATGCCCGCCACTGCAATCATAAATAAAAATACTACTTCACTGAGATCCTCTCCTGAGCCTGTGTTATTGGCTGCAGGTTGCTTTTCACAACTGTATGTACCCAACAGTAGTCTCATAAGAACGATCCCTGTATAAACCTATACTAAGGCACACATATAGGTGGTGGTAAGCAAGTCTGAGTGAATAAGAAGTGATGGCACACAAAAGTAGCAAGTAGAGGCCACTTCAGCCTTTCTTGTTTGCCCTAATTTTTTCATTAAGAACAAAGCAGACACTTTGGGTGAAACGGGATTCAGATCCTAAAAAGAAAGAACCTGAATATACCCCAAACCAAATCAGAAAAAATACCAAACAACTGAAAGATGTCAAAGCACAAAAGAGATGCAAATCTCATGCCAACAATGCAACATACAAACTGTGCAGAAGATGTGCTTGTCTTTTCCTGCCTGGGATGAGACCTAGATAGAGCACACCAGATATTTCTGTCACCTACGTTTGATTCTTTTGAAAATCCAGACCGTGGGAGTGAAAAGAGGGAAAGAAAGAAGAAAAAAAAAAAAACACACTAGGATCTTGTCTGAGGCAGCAGCTAGACTGAGAGTAGGATTTGCTTCTAAGATCTGGGAGCAGTTCCGGCAGCTCTGTCATAGCCAGGAAGACCCGGCACTGAACACAAGTGTAAAATCCTCCATTCTGATGCACACAGGTCTCACCACAGTACATCAGAGGCTTTTATACCAATTTAGCACAACACCGTATGTATTCACTATATGGAGATCTATACACTAACCTAGGTTTGTGCAGCCACAATGCTCAATATTACACAAAGTGTCTTTCCAGAGGAAAACAAACCAATCACAAAACAGTCAGCAAACCAAACAGACCAAAAGGAGGAACGGGTGTGGGTAAACAGATGCTTATTTAAGATATCTCATTGAGGAAACATAACTGGATTATTCCCACATAACAGATCCTAGGCTTCCTTAAACTATAAGATTTGCCCCAAAATTCCAGACTGTGTTATTCCCAAAATAACACAGCCTCGAGCCAAAACAGCATTGAAATACGTGTTTCTGTTGATAAATGAGGTAGAACACAATAGCTATGTTTACCAGAACTAAGGACAGATTTTATATTCTCAAAGCTCAACCACCAATCTTTCTCATCAGCGTTACCACAGCAGCTTACGGGGCTATTAAAATGATGTGTTATTGTTCTGTAAGTGTTAGCACTTACTTAACAAGATAAGGATTGGAAACACAGATGGGTTTCAATTGTACAAAAGAACAGCTTTTACGGCAATAAATAAAGGCAAAGGACTCCCTTGTGTAATTACCATCAACACCTGGAGATACAGCAGCAAGAAACATTTAAAGTGCCACAACAGCTTCTGACAGCTGTAGCTTACCCGTTGCACCTCCTGCTTTTAATGAGTTCCAAGTGAAAATTTAATCATAATTAAACTCAACAATAACCTTTCAGGACACTACCCATCCAGAGCATTTTCACAGCTTTTGCCCCCCACAGCTGTAAACCACAAAAAAATAGCACCAGAGATAACAAAACTATTGCACGCTACTCATCCTCCTAGCAAATCTCTAGCACTCAATAAGGAATAGGCTTAAAAAAAAAAGAAGTTTTAAGAAAGCTTTGCCAATGATTGTATTTTAAAGCAAAATGTCTATTTAGGCCTGGCATATGGGTTAAGAAAACACGGTTTTATAAAACCTAATATGAGCAGCAATAAAAATATATATTTTTTAAATTGAAAATTCTCTTTTTAAACAAACCAAACCATTCTAGTTAGTATCTGTAACTCAAATGCTCCAGGTTCTTCTGACTGCAAGAGAAAACCAAATTGATCTGGAAGTGACTATAAATAACATTAAATTAACCAATCCATTCTTTTTATTCAACCTGAATGAAATGCAGATATTAATGGCATTGAAGATGAGAAGTGAATTATAGGAGGATTAGCTGTATCAATTAGCTAAGGTATTATTAGTATTACAGAGATATTTTTTAATGACATACTATCAAATAGAGAGATGCTAAATCAACTGTAAATTGTGGAAATGAAGCTCCAATCTGCCCTACTTTTAATCAAGAAATAATGTATGCTTGGTTATTGTTGTTCAGCATTAGAATTGAAATTATAAAAATGCGGAGTATGGAAGGGAGTGGTGGCCACTGATGGCAATGAGTAGAAAAGAAGAATTAAACAACCAAAGATGTGAAATGCAATTACTAACAATTTCTTATGAATACGAAAACACTAAACATTGAGAGTTCTTTTGAACTTTCAAGTCGGAAGCAAATCTAATATAGCCAAAACAGTTTCACAATATTTTTGCTCTCTTTTAACCTACCTCTTTTTTTTCTCTACCAGCTGTTTGCAGATCTCCTGCCACCGGGTATTCAAACTTCCCAGTTGTTCCTTCAGCACGTTAGCATCTGCTGTTGATGACTGCTCAATAATTCCTTCACCAGTTACATTCAATGTTTTGACAACAGCTTGCTGTCGCCCAATGCCATCCTGAAGCTCCTGCAAAATACCCAGCACATACACGTATTTATAAAAAATTTCAAGCGTGAAACAAAATGCTTCATCACATCCTGGCCAGATGGAAAGATATGAAAGTCTTTGCTCTCCCCTGAATTCCAAATACAAAAATCCAAAAACAGGAAAACACTTTTTTTTTAAACAAGCACCTTTCAGTGCATCTTTTTAGACTTTTCCCCCTGTATTCTTTTCTGACAGAGGTAATTACAGCAATATTCTGCAGACCATTTAGTAAGAAAAGCAGGTGAACAAATTTACTTCTAAGTCCCTGAAGGTAGACTTTTTTTATAAGTGGCCTATAAACCATTTTAAAATTCAAAGTGTGCATTGTTTGGACCTCCTATTACCTATCAACACAAATTAGCAATGTAAAGAAGGAAACTGTTTGGAGTGCTTCTCCAGATTCCATTACAAAACACATTTGTCTCTGATTGCAAGAAGCTTGATAATTCATTTCCTCATCCTCCTTTTGGGTGGGAAGTACCACACTCCTAAGAAAGTGTATTTCTTACTTGGTCCCTGTTTACAGAACAAAATGCAGAACTACCAAAATGTAACCAAGATAGACCATTTTCTAAATTTTCATTTATTTACTAAATACATTAAGATACATTTCTACATCTTTTATCATTAAAAATCTATCATACATGTTGCTAGTTAGTTCATGTTGCTAGTTAGTTCATTTACAGAGAGAAAGAATAAAAAAAGTTCTGAATCCGTAACTTAGACTTCAACACTGTATGCCTGTTCAATAAAGTTTGTATTTATAAATATGGAAATCAATCATTTCCCATTCTTAGTCATCAGTACAGCATGAGTATTTTTTTTCCACATAATTCCTCAAAATGTACAAGGGAAGTGTAAAATCATTGTCAACAGTTTACTGCTAAAATAAGCAGAAACACTCCAGCACTCATATTTATAGGTTTATAGGTTTCACAATCTCAAGAAGGATATTTGATTCATATCTACATACAAGAGCAAGTTAAATGCTGAATCTGCCTTTTTCTGGAAGAAACCAAATATTTTAGTGTGTCATACTCTGGAGCTACATTATATACTTCTTTTCTCTTTCTAAACATATAATAAAAAATACAGAGAAAGTAAAACATACAAACATCTATCCTTGAATTGGTTAAAATTGGCAGAACATAGATTTCCAAGGAATATAAAGATGAACATAAAAACCATTTTTGATACATTTTTAATTGTTTATTTATCTTGTCCATTAGATCTTCAGGTACGAGACTATGAGTAAAAGTTCAAAAATACTTCAATACTTGAACTTCTTTTAATACGACCACGCCTCAGCTGACAGTAACTACTTCATTAACACGCAGAAAGTCAGTTGTGTGCCCTGTCCCAACTTTTGCACACATTTTAAACGGATAGCTTGAACACCAACACCTGTGATATATATATGGAGTAATTCGTGTCAAGAAGATGGTTGATGTTAATAAAGAAGGGGGAGATGTGGTAGTGTGGCCATGGGGGTTGACAAGCCCCATGGTTGGTGACAACATCAGACTCTTACCGATGAGGCCATCAGGAATGTAAAGAGTTTAGAGGGAACAAAGAAGGGTGATTCAGGAGACGCCTTGCCGTCTTGGGTTGCTTGTTCTCCAGCCGTCAAGGCATGGAAGTTGCTGGGGGTTTGATCGTTGCCGGGCAAAGTTGTTTGACCAATAAAGAGTTAGTGGAAAAGGACTGCTGTGGGGCGAATAGTATAAGAAGGGAGCCTGTCCTCAGTATGAGATGCAACACGATATGATGAAGTTCTGTCATCAATAAAGTAACAGCAGTCAGTGATCCTAAAAGAACCCTGGTGTCCGCGTGGTCGTTACGCCACAAATGGCACCCGAACAGGGACCTGAAGAAAACAGGAACAGGGACATTGATCGCCTAACGAAGATGGGTTCGGCCAAACTCAGCAAACCGCTCTAAGAAGCTCGTATAGAAAGTCGCTGGAAATAGGCGCACCGGAGCTGGAAGGAAGGTCAAGGTGAGAGAAGCAGACCCGCGCACACAACTGCCCCTCGCTGGCCGAAGCTAAGCAGTTGCGTGCTATGGGGAATCATACGTCCATAGAAACAAAGACTGTCCTGGTAACCTTACAGCTTATTCCCTTTATTAACAGTCAGACAGTTTATGATCCTGAAACACGGGACCAAATTGAGGTGAAGGTGTGGGGCTCTGCTACTAAAAACGACAAGGTTGCGGTGGGATTGCTCGGCACCTGGCGAGCAGTCTCTGAGGCCTTAAAAAACCGTATGCAACCACAATCAGAAACGTGTGGTTTGCCAGATAGTGAGGGAGCTGCGGCCTCGTCCACCGATCCTTCTGCTACACCATCGCCCCTTTGCTGCTACGCCCCTGGTGACCTGGGCGTTCCTTTTGATCCAGGCCCCATAGGCCCTGAAAAGGAGCCGGGTCTGTTTCCCTTCGATCCGGGAGGAATAGGATACATAAGGCCCGAAGGCCGAGTTGCTTAACAACTTAAAGCGAGACATACTGTTCCCACGACTAGCCCTGGAATTCTCCGGTGTTTGTAATCAAGAAAAGGAATGGAAAATGGAGACTGTTATATGATCTGAGAAAAATTAATGAAGTCATGGAAGATATGGGAGCACTTCAACCGGGATTACCAACTCCAACTATGCTCCCCCAGTCATGGACATTAATAGCAATAGACTTAAAGGATTGTTTGTTAAACACTTGCCAGCATTCGGAAAACTTTGCCATGTTTATGTTTCAGTTGATACCTTTTCTGATTGTACATATGTATAGGTGTATTCGGGTTTCTTATGAATATGTAAAAGCAATGTTCTATATATTTAGAAAGCTCGACGGTTGTGTGCGCGTGTTGGTAGAGCATAGACTCCCCGCGCACCCAGCGCAGTTTACTTGCCTTTTATAAATATTACTAAATTCAGATGCAGTTGTATCTTCATTTATAACACACCTATACAACCTGTGGCAGAGAGGTCAATGTCAGCAGGGTACTGCAGCATGTACCCACAGTCCTGGACAGGAGTCACAGCAGAGGCATAGAGGTTTACATGATTGAGGCTAAGCTTATTCTTATTACAATTCTGTTTTTTCTTGCAGCTTTTGTTATTGGTGGTGGTTTTTTAGGTTGCTATGAAAGAGAACTCTATGAAGATTAATCCTGTCTGTGGTACCCCTCAGTAAAAACTATTATTCTACTTTTTCTAAGCTATTTTCATCGCCCATAGTTTCAGAATAAAAGAGTAGCAGAGTGATGAGCGTAATACTGCAGTAGTCTGTATACTGATTTATTATGTTTTGATAGGATGAAAAGGTAAGCAGTTCCAAACCAGAAAAATATTTCTGCAGGATCTTAGCTAGCTGCAATAGTCCAGTCATGTAGCATCAAGCACCCTGCTGGCTCCAAGTGTCCCAGCACAGCTTGGAACATGTAAGGTCTTAAGACATGTTGTAACAGAAACTGCAAGATCTTTGACCCAGCAGAGACCAATAAAAGCCTCTTACTTTGATGTATGACATTTTCTTGTCTTTCCATGATGCATGTTAATAAAACAATACCTGGCCCAACCTCTGGCTCTTATTTTCATATATATGATTCACTATTAGAAATAAATAATGTTAATGGTCAGGTAGCTTACTGAAATGCAAATATTCTCTATCGTTGGGAGGCTGAAAAGTTGTTGGCCTTTCCAGCAAATGCCTCAGTTTTGGTAAAGCCCAGTTTAAAACGATCTAGTTTTTGTATGCATACACAGTAGTTCCCATTGATTTGAGCACTAGAGCTTTTGCAGGTAAATCATAACAGTAAGACTCTGGAGAAATGGATTTAGAAGAAATATATCACGATAGGAGGCTTATTTCCAGCAAAGAACCTGAAATGTACTGTAGGCACATGTATAAATATAAGTAACCACTTACTCACCACTTACTGCAAAAATGACTAAAGAAGACTTCTACATACATGTAACAAGACTATTCACTTCGAGCAGGAGATTAGGAAAGGAAAACAAGGACAGGAAATTCTACTTCCTGAATTTCAAAGTTTTTAAAATTAAAATTAGTAGAAATTAGAGGTTGTCTTTGTACCATTTTTTCTATATAACAGGAAAAAAAACCCAGCATACTATTACAAACTGAAATATGAATTAAAAGCCTCTTTAAATGCTGTTACTGAGCCTTCTTTCTCGAGTTCACAGCATCTCAAATTAGTTTCTTTCACTCCTCCAGCATATATGAAAAAAATATATAGCAACTATTATGGGATTTCCACATTTATTTCAACTGACACAAAATTAGCCAAGGGAATTTTCTGATTTATTCTGTGGCATATTATGCAATAGGCATTACAAAGTAAAAATAAATAAAGTTGCTAGGTTAGTGGCAGGGATGGTCTTTGGACTTATGATCCCTAATGCCTAAATGGGAACTTTATATAGGATGTGTGGAAAGGAGAAGTGTGAATTTTCACCAGAGCATGGGAGAACACTCCTGGCGAAATTGTACTGGTCTAAAATTGCAAAAGGGGAAGTTTAAAGTAGACATTAGGAAGAATTTCTTCACAGAGAGGGTGATCAAGCACTAGAGTGGGTTGCTCAGGGAAGTGGTGGAGCCCCCATCTCTGGAGGTATTTAAATGACATGTGTACATGGCACTAGCGGACATGGTTTAGTGATGGCACTTGGTAGGTCAGGTTGACAGTTGGACTTAATGATCTTGAAGGTCTTTTCCAACCTAAACAATTCTATGATCTGGATTTCAGATCACTATAAAGAAAACAATTTGAGACTTTTTTTCACCCAGTGTTCTGTGCATTTGATGATCTCCGCATGATTAAAGTGAAATATGTGTGCTGATTGGCTATATTTGGCTATAAGTTTGGCTTAGTACAAGTTTGGCTATATTTCATGGCCTAAAAAAAGGCAGATTACCCTTACTAGGTACCACACAAAGCATAGCAATCCATGAGGACTTTTTTTTTTTTTTTTAAAGTAATTTTCATATAAAGCAAACAAAAGTGTTTTTAACTATTTTTTTTTTGAAAATTATGTTTTCTCACATTGATCCCAAAGCTATGAACCACAAACACAACTTACACTTAGTAGATAAAACTTGCCAGCAGCTATAGTTACCTATTCCCTCTTTATCTTTGCTACACACATGTATGAGGACAAGATGCTGGGAGCCTGCAAGGGCTTGCCTCTCATGGCCTGATAGTATGTGGGGCTACAGAAGGAATATTGACATTGAACCTGCTTCATGTAGTTTCATTTGGCATTTCACCCCTTCATAAAGAAGTGGCAAAGCAAAAGGGCAAATAGTCCTTTGGATTCACAGCTTACTCAGACGGCTACCTGAGATACTTATATTTGCAATTATACAGTTTCTAATCACTTTATGAACACAGTGAGTAAACTAACCTAATTAAGAAATGAGATGTTTATATAATATTAGAAATAAAACAACCCAGAAGAGACTCGACATATCCACACATGGAGCTAATCACAGTTTTGAGTGGATTGCAGGTATTTACATGTATTTTGCGTTTTCAAAATGTTGAATTTTTAGCCACTAAGGAAAGCAGATAACGATATAGTTACCTATCACTTTGATTTTTCTTTCATGTGATTTCCAAGCATAAGTAGGTGGTGAATAACATATGATTGAAGTAAGGTTTAAGTATTCTCTCAGACTACAGTTGCCAAAACAGTATATTAAGGAAATTCTACCTCTCATACCAAAGGTTTTACCTTGATAATGACCTCAGCTAATTTAATATAACTTAAAATGCCAAAGACATTCAAGTGATGTTCCATTTATTCATTTTCCAAGGATTAGCAAACAGATTTACTTAAAATGAGATATTATGCACACTATTTCAGAAAACATCAAAGCAGAATAGAAGCAAGAAAAGAAACATTTTGTAAACGATTGGGGAAAATCTTCACCAAAGTCAATAGGGCTGTTTCTGCAATACCAGGGGACTTTTATTATAGTCAACGTGAAACTCTGGCCTTGTTCACTACTGGTTCTCATTTTTGCTCTCGCATGTATTTTCTGAAAGTACAGAAGCAGCTGCTTTAAGATTTTTGTTTGAATCAAACAAACAGAAAAAAAAGTGGAAAAAAAGGAGAGTAGAAAATGAAAGAGAAATTCACAAAGGAATTTCTTAACCTGATGCTTTCAGCAATACTTCTGACCCCCCTCACCCCAGTGTATTTAGAACATTAATTCCATTGTACTCCAGACTTCCAAAGGTTTCTGCATCTGATACATGACTTGCAAAGCTGTTCTTGAGACAAATATGCAGTATAGGGAATACTAATAAACAAATCACAACTGATGGTGACAAGGTTGACAAAGTTTTTGGTAACAACATTATTCTATGTTGCTTTCCTAAGAAAGTTAAAGGTCTGAGAGACCCTAAATCTACAGGCATTCCTAGTATCATCTTGGCTATGGGTTCCAGTTCATGCCCTAAGTATGTGGTGAGAATCTCTTTAAGAAGTTAGATATCCTTGTTCTGTCAATGACAAAATAAATTTCCATCTTTCTTCCCCTTCTTTTATTTCTTTCTGATGCTGCTTTTATTTTTATTATTTTCAGTGGAATCATTCAGTGGCTGTACTATTCATTGCCATTGTATTTCTCATTTCACTTTCTCTTCTTTTTACTTCCCCACACTCTTTCAGCCAGTCCTGTGGTGAATTCCCTTCCCCAAAACTGCAACCAAAGCTCAATAAATAAATCAATAAATAAAATAAATTTGCTTTCACTGTTATGCCACTCTCTTTCTCTTTTTTTTTTTCCCCTCTTGATCTGCCCTCCTCAATACGTTAATTTTATGAAACTGCACTATTCAAGGAGACAAAGGAACTTTCTCCTGAATAAAGATGATCCGTATATGCTTCAAGGTTACATTGTTAACAGAACGCACAGTGATGCTTGGTTTACTGATATCTAAGAGTTATGCTACACAAATTTCTACAGAGCTGTGCTTGTGGACTTTGGAGACACTTTAACATCTAGAGAACCAACATTTTGGATACCTAAAGGTGCCTGTACTTTCTGTGGAGCAGCCTGATTATTTGTGAATCACCTTACAATACAAACTCTTGAAATAGAGCAATGTATTCCTGTTGATCCAATTGCAGTGTTTTACCTCAACTGACAAAGTGAAATTGAACAACACTCATCACAATGATTCCATGCTGAAATTTGATTTTTAAAACCTCTGACTGTGCCTTATTCTTGGCTCAGACAGCCGGCAGTAACTTTATTTTCTCAGGAATAAACAATAAAAATGACAAAAAGCTATTTTGTCCAAGCCAGACTGACATCAAACAATCTTATATATTGCATAAAAATAATTACTTAATTATTAAAAAGTTATTAAAAAGTTATTTTAAAAAATGTGAAACTGAAATATTGTATTTAAACATCAGGAGTTTTTTGTTTGTTTTTGTTTTATGATGACTTATTAACAGTTCCATCTATATCCTGTAATAACACTGCTACACATTTGCTTAATGTACCAACATAAGCATCATGAAGAGTCTGTTATCCTTTATATTACTTTTTTCCTGAGAAACATCTACTTTTTGTAGATGAAGAGGAATAATTGTATAATTAAATAAGTAATTTGCCACACACACACTTTCAAGAAAATATGCTACGCCATCACATGCCTACTTGCCCCCATTTTTGTCTCATGCCTTCCATAATGCTTGTGACAAATGACCAGGCAACATGACAAAAAGATAAATTATTGCCTCAGACAAATTCCTGGTACTGATTAAAATAGTAAAAAGGAAAAAGATTTGAGTAGATTATGATTTGGAGTAAACCAATTTGATTGCTTATAGACTCATTTCCCATATTATGTAAATTAAACATTCATCAGAGTCTCTATCCACTTACCTAAGTGGGTATCAGAATGACATCATTTATCTGGCATTACTTGTTACTTCTTAGTTAACTTGTCATGTATCATGCAATTCTTTCTGCAATCTCATTTCCTCATCGTTGAATGAAACAGCATTTTGGTGTTAAGCTTAATCAGAAACTATTCTACTAGCAATCTAACCAGCACTTTCTTCCTTTCATTGTAGCAGGCAAATTTGCTCAACAATAATTTATTGTTATGGAAAAGCCCTGTAGCAGCACGAAGAAATAACACAAACAAGCTTCTAAATTTTTGTAAGAGGCACTTGCAGGCACAACATGTTTTAAGAAAAAAAAAATATATATATTTTATTGCCTTCACTTAATTTAAGGTAAGCTTCAGATCCTAAAAGCATGTAAAGGTATTATGCACCACTTTCAGAAATCTGTAGTCATTAATTTGACATTAATGTGCTATTCTTCACTCATTTACATGAATCTTTCTTCTGCCTCAAATGGTATAAAAGCATAAGGTTGACATAAAAGAGTCTACATAGATGCAGTAATATAAATCAGATAACTGTGAAAACATTTGGTGGATCTCTATCCCCAATATAATTTGCTAGCATTTGGTTACCACAATAATTTATCCATTCAACATATGTAACTCTGTTCAAGATTCTATTAGAAATAAGGAAGAAATTAATTTTCCAGGTAGTTAAATCACATTGATTTGATCTGGAGACATTACCAGCACTTTGTTAGGATTAAAACAATCAACAAAAAGTAAACATTTTTTTCCTAGCTATGTTGTTATAAGCTGCTACGCAATCTTCATTATTACATGTGCATTATGTTTGTTATTATATTGGCATTATGAATCACAAAATCTTAGGACAGCCAATGGAGTTGGAAGAGGAAAAAAAAAAAAAAGGAAGAAAAACTGCAGGCAATGTTTGCTAAGGAGCTGACAATAATTTTCTGCAAAGCATTTTCTTAAGGTAAATTATAAGTATTATTATCATTTGAATATTACGATCACTTCTGTGAAAAGAGCAGCTTTTGAAAGAACTGACAGTAGGCTCTGGTCAGGTTCTACCTACAAACCAGAACCAGGTGCATTCTGTGAATTGTATTCTTTGTACATCAGCTGTACATGAGAATCCAAAGGAAAATAAAATTGTTGCAGATTAGCTTTCTGAGTAAATAATAAATACCATAAAATAAGAGTGAAATTTCATTGTCACTTTATTAGCCTAAATTTTTAATAGAATAATTTGCAGTGTAAGCAATACTATAAAATGAACCACAGCTGTTTTATTATTCTATTTATTATTACAAAAATAACAATTTTTGCTTGAATTTTTATGCAAACTGGTTGGAGATCCTTATGAAACTGCTATTCTGTCCTGCTTTGTAAATTATTTCTTTTTTTTTTTCCATATTTTGATGACATTTAATTAGAAAAACACAAGGTCCAGTGCAGCCCCTGATGCATTGCTGACCATCCATGACTGCTGTTGTACAGAACGAAATGTGGGTACAATGCATCTCTACAATGGTACATTTTATCAAAATAAATGGAGATATATAACTTCTGATATTTAGCTAAAAGCTGCCAATCAGAAGAGTTCCAGATTTGTTTAAAAGTTTTATGTTCTTCCAGATTTATCCCTTGACTGCTCCTTTTCCTTCTATAAGCAATGACAAATCCATTGTTCATTAAACAAGGCATAAAGGCTGAAATTCCTGTATTTTACCTATACAAAATCTTCATTCTTACTTGGTGTCTTTCCAGAAAAAAGTGGTAGTATACTATATCTTAATTGCCTGGTGACTTTACACCGGTTTTCTTCAATAATTCCAGGTTGCTGTCACTGCTGCCTGTGTTGCTATAAACTATAACTCTGAACATATCTCCAGTTCTTACTAATACCTACTGAATCTCCCTTTATAATTAGCTCATGAGAGGGAGATATCACCCAGTAGGTCTCATTAATATGAACTTCACTAGGATGGCAATCTGGTCTATGAGATGATCATGCAAAAGTCTTGTCTGATTCCCAATTCACTGCAATCAATTCAACCAAAATTTGTCTCTTCTTGTAACAGAAGTTTCTCATACCTTTAAACACACAAAGGTAAAAAAGAAAGAGGCTTGCAAACTGATTTTTTCCCTCACATACACATACTGTAAGGAACCGTCTTTGGAGATGTTAATTAAGTTTGTCTTAATTTCCTTGCTCCTTAGAATGAAACTTGGAGTTTAGAATATCATGTTATTGGCTCTTGAAATTCTTCTGGATGCAATAGCTCAGTAACTAGAGTCCTAAAAGCTGCTTTGTACCATTGCTCAAAAAGATTTAGGTGTCTGTGCACTACACTTTTGACATTGCTTCCTTTACCCTTACTTGGACAAAAAGCTGGAAAGCTCTCTCTGGGCCTTAGAAGCACTGAAAAAGGATATATTGATAATTCAGATTAAAGCTGACTTTAGTGATTTAGTCATTTCTTTCAAAATTATTTAGATAAATAGTATTGTTTTCAAATATTGACATTTTATGATCAAACTAATTACTTTTGATTTAATAAAGATATTCACAAGGGGACTAATATAAAAAAATAGCATTTCTTTACCATTATTTCAAGTGGGACATAATTTTTAAAATGGCCATATTCCTTTATATTTGCATTTAATGTTCCTTTCTAATGTGACACAAAATTCTTATAAAAGTCATTACAGTACTAAAATGTACAGTCCATGAACAGAGGTCTATTTTGTGTTTCTCAGATTACACAGTTGATTCTTATTGGTATATTAATTCAATTTAATTTTAGAACTGATTTAGAAATACAGTAGGGAGAAAGAGAGATTTTTCTGCAAAAGCTCCATCGCTAATGCACACTAACGTTAATGCTTCAGGTTTCAGAGAATTGAACTGTAAGTCCAAAAATCTATCCATGATTTTTTTGTACGTCTATGCCACACAAATATATTTCCACATTAATGTAGCACCAGAATGTACAAACAAGCCTCTCTCTACCAAACAAATTTTCCATTTACCTCTAGACCTAATAGGACCATGCTGGGGCTACGGCCTAATTTGATACCATGTTTACTTTGCAATTTCTGATATTTACAACTCTTTGATATTTTACATGATCTAGAAAGCTATAATTGAGCAAGCAATGTCAACGATAAAAAAAGTATGTTCCTCAATCTTCAATCTGTTTTCAGCTATCACAAATCAAACTATCCATATAGTAGGCACTAGTATATTAAAAATAACAGTATGGCCTAGTTTCTTCAAACATAGCCTACTCTCGAGTGTTCAAGAACATAAGTAATAATGATGGAGGTAATATCTGGCCATTTTTTTAGTTAAATAAGTGATTATATTGCAACTCAATGTGAACATAATAATTCATTTTTATGCAATATTTAAATCAATTTGATTTTTCTAAAACCAAAAACATATACTCACTACAAATTTACTATTTCATAGCTTTTTCTGATTCTTAAAGAAATGCCCATGCCCTTGTCTTAAGTTATTTCCTATATACCTCCTGTGCTTCAAAAACCAGGAAAGTGCGATTTGCTTTCCTAACAAATCTATAAACTGTAAGTACCCTTCCAAGTCTTTAACCCAGCAGCACTGGAATAAATACGTGTGCCTCGGCTTCCTGTTTCCCCTTCAAACATGATATTTAAGCTGTTACATATTACTCCTTTCTTTTGAAATTACTGGATTGCCATTTGTCAGTGCCTCTGGCTCTGTAAAAAATACCCATTATATAAAAGCAGTAGACTAGAAATATTGAACAAGCTACATGTGTTGACTCTGGTGCTGGTCATTTATAGCCTCCCTTTAAGACTAACTACTGCAGATATTGCCCCTTTCAAGTATTTGGGATATTATCTATAAAACCCTCAATTTCTGAGTTTTCACCCACATCTTTTACACTTCATTTCAAAGCAAGTAAAAATAGTATATACATTTTTTATCAGAAAAATCTGTGCATATTTTTCTGCATCATTAATATTTATAAAAAGAAAAAACAAACAAAAAAACTTTTTTGACAGGCATGAGAAATGTTATTGTATATTTTTTATTCCATTGAAGCTGTGCAAAATCCTTACCATACCAGATAAGATTTAAAAAACAAACAAACAAAAATGGCACTAAAGTAACGCAATCACATTGTGCCTGCTTATATGAAAAGTTAAAGGCAGTAAGATTTGGATGGGTCGTCATTGTACCCTGACTTGACTTCAACTGTAGCAAGTCATAAAGGAATAGATGTACCCTGGACAACATCCAGCTTGTAAAAGTGGCTTCCCTGTTGTGGGCAATTCCTGTGGTAGACAAGACCATTAGTCAGTTTAGGCTTGCAACTGTTTAGACACGGTTTCAAATGCCAAGAAAGTAGTATCAGGTGCAATGAGCAGTCTCAATAATTTATGTATTGTACATTTTTTCATTATGGCCCTGCATTAAACAATATATGAGCAAACCACAGATCCTGGTTCAATGCGATTTTGTGAGCAATACTCAAACATTGCCTGAAATATCAAGTTGGTTAAAAACAGAAAAATAATAAGCCAAGGCCAGCAGAAATACTCACTCTTCAAAAAGAAGAGGAAAATGTCTGATTATAGCAACAAAGTCATTTCCCTGCCTTGAGCTAAAAAGATATTACAGTATAAGATGAGTCTTCTTAACCTTAAGACAGACGCAGTCATTTACTGAAAGATTCTGGCAGCCAGAATTAATTGTCCACCTTGTGCTGCTTCTCCTCCAGTCACCATCATGCTAGCATTTTCTCTAAGCCTCTGATCAATACTAACCAGTGGGAGAAGTTCAGCAGCAAGGGGCACACAACAAATTGGTTTGTAAGCTATCATGTCAGGTTCATTCTCCATTTTGATTTTGCTGGTCCTTTTCTTGCCTTTCAGATCTCCACCACCTCTGGATTCTTCAGAGCAGTTGCTCTGGCTCTTCTAGTGCTTTCTTAGGAGAGCCTTTCCTTCCCATCTGAGTTGTATTAATTTTACAGAATCTGACCTTACTCCCAACAACCACCGCCAGGGCTGAGTCTCTACCCCTACCACACTTAATATTCTTCTGTATCTAGTAGACTTAGCCTGTGTATCTATCTTGTTCTTTCTTCAGAACATAATTATAGCATTTGGGGTCTGATCTTTTATTAATTCAGAGTATTAATTCAAATGCTTTCCTAAGCACAGCAGTGTTGTTACTCAAGGGATATCCGATTTACATATTCTCATAATTTCATTTCTGATTGCTAAATTCATCAGCTTGCTTCAAAGTAGTTGATATTATAAACATAATAAGACTTTCAGGAACTGATGTTCATTGCATATTTAATGTTAACATATTTTTCTCAGTACGGCACAGCATTTTCAAAATACAAATCAATACGTTTATTGGGAAATTTGCTTTCAGTGGAAAACACATTTCATGATATCCTTGTCTTTTAGGCAAAAAGAAGCAGAGGGAGTTTCAAACATCAAAGCTTTGAATCAAAAATTATATATATATTTTTTGCAACAGTAAAACATTATGCACTTTATCAACATGAAAATACTGCTTTTAGTCCATGAAAATAAAATAAATTGATTTTAATCCACTAAAATGAAATCAGCATTGATAACTTTTATGGGCACTCAGAACTCTGTCAGAGAGTGATTAACCACATCTGCTCTTTTCAATCAGGGGTATTATCAAAACAGCTCTATCAATCTGAGAAAAATAGAGAGTACCACCAGACTAAGAAAGGGAAACAGGAAGCAAAAGACTTTGCCCAAGCAGTAATTCAGGAAACATTATTTCTCTCTTTCTGAAGATGTGTCATTATTTCATAGACTTGTTATAAACAAAAATGGTCTTGCTTACATTTTTTCCTCTACTGAAACATGTAATAAGGTTATGTCAGTTTACTGGAAATCTGACCCATACAAAAATAAGAAGCAGGAGTGTGAAATTTTAAGCTGTTTAACATGTTTGGCTTCCCTAGCTCATGGATGCTGAGGGCACTCAGTAACACTCTGAACAAGATTCCAAGAAAATGGTTTTTGGGGAAAATGGTACTTCTATCAAGTAAAGTTGCACAGGAAAAACACACACCAAATTATATAAAAATCAGACAGTTTCTCGCTTTCTTAGGATAGCGCATAATGTCTGCTGAATTTCACGTTTCTAAAATTTTAATATTAAAATTGTCATGAGTACAGTTTTCCATCCTTAGAAAAGTCTAGGCAAAATTAAAACAGTGCCATTCAAAGCTCATAGTGATAACATCCGATCACTATCTGTGGCATCATCTTAAAATGAAAACAATATGCCAACACTATATTAACTCTAATAAAGAATGAATACAAAGATAATATTGATCATGCTACCTTCTAATTTATCTGCAGGGTGGGGTGTATAGAAGAACACTGTGTTTTACCAAGATAGATTGCTCTTACCCAGGCAACTTTGTGGAGCTTCCTTGTTTTTATTTATAAATTTCTGCCCTTAAATTTTACCCTCAATTTCTATGCTGGTATATAGTTTCAACCAGCATATTTCATTTGGCATTAAATACATACTTCCTTTTAAGATAAACAATTTATTTAATGACAAAACTATCTTAGATGATTTAAATTACATTTTCCTGTCCAATCCAAACCATTCTATGATTGATTCTATGATTTTATAAACATAAAACAACCACAACACATTACATCCCATCAAAGAACAGCTGGGATTGGTAGAAATCTTCATTTCAACCTTTCAAAAAAAAAAAAAAAGTGCATAGTAAGTTTTACTACAAAGAAGAGTTCTGATTTCTAGTACATAACACTGTCTCCCAAAATGAGTTTATAAATGAGTCCATATGTATGTATGTTTTTGTCTACTTACTAACAATAATACACTAAGAATAAAGACACAAAAATGTCACCAGAAATAATGCTATGCTAGTGAACTACTAAAAATTTTGATAGAACCAGTAAAGTTATTTTCTGTATTGCAGCATCTCTAACAGCAGGAGAAAATGGTTATCAATGGCAGAAGAATTTCTTCTCATTCAAAATTAACATATTGATTTCTAGCTGCAGGGTAAAAAATCTATAGAATTTCTCAAAGTCAGTCAATAAATCAGTAAAATCCCACTTAATAAATTAGATAAAACCAAATATTGCTAATAATGTAATAAATTATAAGGAAACAGGAAAAAACATGGTAAATAAAATGTACTTTTCAGCCTTTAAAACTGATTCAGTCCCTTAAAATGAGGATGGATTAAACTGTATGTAGTTTAACAATTTCACAAATATTTTGGGCAGATTAAAATGTTTATAGTTTCATCGATAATTCTGAACAAACTACTCCTCTAACTGCACATAATTCTGCTACGTGGTCATTATTAACTTAAAAAAATAAGTATTTTTGTTCAATCCTCTATGATACTACATATCTAATATATGGTATTATATTGCAGAGCTTCCACAAAAGATTGGCCGTGCAATTCTAACCTAAAAATGAAATAGCAAAGTGTATTTTGATATAAAATCCACTTCTCTTTTTCTGTTTTTCTGCAGAATCACTAGCGGCTACAGGATTGAGCATGCATACCTTAGAGAATCCATCATGGTAAACACTTTTTCTGGGCATGGAAAAGAGACAAATATGCGGTTCGCTTTGATAGTTCTTAAAAAGAGCTTGCAGAGGTCTACCTAGCAATAGTTCACAATCTTTCCTTGTTTAAAAAAAAATCTGATGTATATATGCCAAAAGCTGAGCATTTCTCCTTTTGGCCTTATTTGAAATGTTATTGCTTTACTCTCATGCAAGGTTATGGGAGGTCAAGGAACAGATCTTATTGCCTTACCAAAATTCAGGACCCCTACTCCACCCTTCAGCTCCTCAGGGAAGATCTCCCACCTACTATACCAGGAACTGCCCAGCTCACAGAACAAACGTCTGCATGAGACACCTTGCAGCTATTTGCAGTGCGCCATCTATGCAACTGCCCACCTATCCTGCAGTCTATCCCATCTACCATAAATGGGGAAGACAGATAAAAAAATCTGAATCATTCTCTAAGAATGGACCTAATGAAGCCTGGTTACCTACTGACAATTTTTTGCTCTCCTTGCCCTCTACATCTCTCATCCCTCCCACCACAACAGCTCCAGCTCTTCCATCTCTCAGCAGGCCAGGCAGGGTAAGTACGTGATGTTATGCCGGCCAAGATTCATTCAGTTGTTAGCTTGTGGGTTGCTACCAGGGGACACATTTAACTTTTGAGCTCTGCTTGTCTTTCTCTCGATGCCAGCACTGAGTCATGTCCTACCCGGCTACTGATATTCTAAGACCTGTAGGAACTTAATTATTTGGGAATCTCTACTTTCATTTCCGATTTGATTAAAACTGAACAGTGAATTCAAAAATCATTACAGACCACGCTATGAGAGATAGACTGAATACAGACAATGAAATCTCATAAGCTCTATTTACACAGGAAAACAGCCTGAAAAATCCAAGTCCTCTCCGTTCAGCAGTGCAAGAAAAAAACAGCACCTGAGTGGAGCGCTTACAGCAGAGCTCCGATCCTTGCTGTGTGCTCGGGGAGGCAAGAGGCACTCATCTACGCCTGAGGCTAACACTTTGAGGAGGCTCATGGGAATACCAACTCACCTGAGGTTCAGATGCCACCTTGTCGTGGCTTTTCTGCTCTCCACTTTCCAGGAGAGTTAAAGAAGTTTTTTGTTTGTTTGTACAGAAATCTCCTGCTCCGAGTCTGTCAGGAGTCATAATCTCAAAATAAAACACTGTCATGAAACTGGCATCTGAAAATGCCTAAACGGTAATAATTATCAAATCTGTCGTTCTCAGATACATACCCTTGAATTAAATTAAAGCATTTTCTTCAAATTAATTACTGTATCAGAAAACAGCAAATAACATAAAAGAGATGTTAGTCATATCTCTTTGCATAAAGAGAGATAGGAAGCCAGGATAAATATCAGTCTTTTCAGGCATCAAAACATTTCATAAATGAGTTTGTACAAATGAGCACATCAACTGAAATGCACCACATCAGTAATCAGACAGAAAATGAAACACAGGATATAATTAAAAAGGAAAACTAAACCTACTGTTACTGCCGAAAACCTACACCCAGATTTTCTTTGTTGTTGCTTTACATACCGTAACACTTGGGAATATCCTGAGCATATACTTACTATGAGAGCTAGTCTTGAAGCATGTGAGGCGTTTCACTTTGCATGACAGATATGCTCTAAATCTTGATTACTTCCCAATTAAGGGCACTGCTGCTTGTCAAACTCCAATCTCCTTAATATGAAAATGTCTTACGAACATACAATCAGCCCTCAAATAGGAAGAAAGCTGTAGTGATTTCTGGTGAGAAAAGAAACAACTACCTGCAAAATGGAGATAAGACGAATCTGAATTCACTGAGGTCCTGCACAGTTTCTTTTATGTGAATCTCGACATTCACAAGATAGAATAAAAGGTAAGATCTGATTTATTCAGAGCCTTCAGGTGAATGAGAGACCCACTTTTCCTTATTCTAGACTCCCTGTTATCAGAACTAAAAAGGATTATGGCAAGTACAAATGATGACAAAAAGCAAGTTTTTCAACTTTCCCAATTCCTGATACTAGACAAAAGTAATGTGTTTGTCTGCAGAAAATGTGTAAAGACTGAAGTTACATAATTCATTCTTCTAGTGGTGAATCAACAAGATATCTATTTGTTTGGGTAAATAACCACACAGGAACGATGGCAGGAGGATGCTTCCCAGAAGGGTTGTCAGTGATAACATGCATAACGCAATGGGATTTTAAATGAGAACACAGCTTTTGTAAATAATGTACACTCTTCAAGATACTCTAGAGACACCAGGCAACACAATTCCTTTAGACAGAGATCGTGCTTAAAATACTGTTTCTCACAGTGTACATGATCTCCATTAGGGACTTAAGTCAGACAAAAAGAAAATGCTTCAAGGAGAGTGTTTCGAACCCTAAACGGAGAGCACAGGAAACAGATCTATAAATAGAAGACAATTTTTCAGAAAACTATAGACCAAGGAGAGTGTTGTTGCCATTTTATTGTTTGAAATTTCTTTTAAATCACTCATACCACTTCTAAAAGAAGAAAGAAACTTCTGCTCATGGAAATATACGTTCTGTTGCAGGTCCTTCACTTACAGGCCCCAGAGGGGGAGAGAGGAGAAATAAAATCACCAGCTCAACCTACTTCTTGAAATCATTGTAAATACAGTGCAATTCAGAGTTTTAATTAGAACAAAGACAGATGAGCTATTTTTTTTTCCTTATTTGAATACATGTTGGGTTTTGAAACATTTAAACAATTCTGAATCAGTGAGAGCTTACTTGCTAGTAGAAGACACCAAGTTATCTTCACCTGAACTGAAAACATGGAAAATCGCTTGAATTATAAAATTATACCACTATTGCTCCTGCCTTTAAGTATTTTCATCTCTTTTACACCTCATTTCCGTTGCTATCCCTTCATTTTATCTGTTTGGCAGCAAGGATCTTCCCAGGGAAACCAAGAACATCCTCATGAGACATAAATGCATCATGGCATGGTCATCCCCTTTTCACTGAAGTCCTTGGACTTCAAGATTTGAGACCTTACCAAGATTTGAGACCTCTCTTTTTGAAAAGACACTTCAGCTGGAGTACTGAGCTAAAAATAGCATATAAATAAATCAGGGTTTAAAGATGAACCATTCTTTCCATTGATCTCAGAGAAAATTCTAGATATAGCAAGGAACAAAAAACTGGGGCACAGATGAAAAGCAAACCTCTTTCCCACTCGTGACTCATAGTGTTAACACATAAGCAGGCCTATCTTCTTCTCTGGGGAAGGCAGTTAGAGTAAGTATATTTGTACTGCTTTCTCATTTGCATTACTAGTTTCTACCAAATATGCTAATGTGTTTTATAGAATAGTATATCTCTCTGCAGTTTAAGCTACATTTACAGAAATTTGCCATTGCTAATTTGAAACAATATACTGCACATGTACTTCCTTTTAAAGCAAAAACAAACAAACAAAAACAACAGCAGCAGTAACAACAACAACACATTGCCTTTCTCAAGGCACTGCTATTCATATTTCTTCACTGAAGCCCTAGGAAAAGTTTATAAATTCTTATTTATGTGGATTTAAGAACACAGAATACCAAATTTAGGACTTTTTCCTTTGTTTCTTACATTCTCTGACCAATTTTCAAAAGCTAATTTCCAACACTGACTGTATTTTCAAAACCCTGTACTGCTGGAAGGTATGGCAAAGTGGTGGATTTATACAAGTTTAATAATTAAAACTTTTACTCATGCATGCAGCACATAACCTTCGAAAACATCATATTTCTATTTTAGATTGATCTAACAAAGCATTTATAACAAACTGCTGTATCCAAACATGGAAACACAAGGATGGTACAATGTGCCCAGTATTAATACCTGTTTCCTAGAAATTACAGATACATGTTACTCTGCAATCTGAACATCTCAAGCTTCCCTTGAAGTGAGACCATCACAAGGACGAAATAGTCTGCTTCTTTCTTAGCATTACTGGCAGCTTCTGGTTACCTTTATTTCAATTTTAACCTCTGAATCTTGCTATTAAAATGCTTAAACTTCTGTCCCTTGTTCAATTACTTAACTGTTGTGATGAATTTTCAGTTAACCATGTTTCTTAAGAAATGAACAAGGAATATACCTCTCAAGCATTGTTGTAACCCAGAGATCTTTTTCACCCCTTTCTGTTAAAGGCATCCATTAAGTTTTTCTTTAGGACTATCATCTCTCTGAGACATTCCCATTTGTTTTCCTAGTGCTCAATAGATACCCAGCACAAAAATGTTTTTTGAATAGCAGCCTAAAACTGTAATTACAAAAATTAATAAAAACAGTATTAGCTAGCATCACTTATCCTCCATGGAAGCATGGTCTATTAGCAGGTGATTATAAATCTGCTCACAGATGTTTAAAAGGAGACAATGCTTAAACACATAGGCAATCCCCTATGCCTTGATTGCACTCGCATCTTCACTGAAGGAGCAGGGAAAAAATAAATTAAAAAATGCTGTGCTTAGTGTGTGGTAATGTTCAGTCTCACAGGGGTTGTTATTGACAGGCAGACTTGTTTTATTTCTGTCATTTCTTTTTTTTTTTTTTTCAATAATTAGGAAAAAAATCTGCATCATAACCTTAAGATTGAGAATGATGATTAAGAGGGGATGAATCAATTCAAAATAAATACATTCTAATCAAATTTCAAAACTTTCTAGAAGTTTGAAAAACTTCTGACCAACTTATTAGTCATCTAAATTGTCTTTGCTTTTCCTATTTTCAGCTGAAATAAGATCTATGTGAAAACAGTATTATATATTACTTTGCACCATTGCTGATCTATTTTGCTCAACATAAAGGCACCAGTTGCTTAATATGGAATAATGTGCCAGCTATGGCTTGGAGCTCCTAGGAGCTAAGGAGGATTTTCGTAAAACCTGGGTGACAGTCTGGTGACAGTCATGGTTAAAAATAGCATACAATAGAGAATAGCAGGAAAAAAATATATATATTATTATTGGGCTTTAGAGTATGACTGCTTCAAAAGGCAGGCTGATTTAAGGTGGAGGTAAAAAAAAAAAAAAGAAAGAAAGAAAAAAAGCTAACACATTTATTCATTCACTCAATCCATTCAGGAGAACTTGGTTACACTAAGTAACTGCAATACATATGAAATAAAAATGTGGTTTAAACTTCTCCAGATGAACCTACTAGGTAGCTGCAACAACAGTTGTTGTACAGTGCAGACAGAGCCAACCTAACTGCAACCCAACTGGCTCCAGTGCAAGCTGCAGGCTGCTCAAAGCTGCCCAAACCACCATCAGTCCCACTAGTCCCACTGTGTAAGTGGTTCTGGATGCATTTCTTTCTCACCTTTCATACCTTGCAGGTTATTTAAAAATTAAGACTACTTAAGAATGCATTCTGTCTTCCAAGAATAGAGTACAAAATGTTAAAATGTTTTCCCAAATCTTTGTTGCCCTTGCTCTAAAATGAGTCTGTCTGGAAAATTCTCAATCCTTTTTTTTTTTTTTTTTTTTAATGCTTATGTAGGAGACATACAGCACCATATTTTCTCATTAAAAATAAAAGATTTGCATGAGGTTTTTGGAGTAAAAGTTCTACCTATTCATCATAATTTCAGAAACTCCTGACAGTATTGCAAAGTGAGTGCATTGTAGAATTTTACATCTGGTGGGTAACTCAGGTTTCTCAGGAAGGAGAGCGCTGAGATTTTGTTTTAAAGGGAGCTGTTTTCAGACTGCACAATGAATATAGTTTCTACAGAATTTTTATTTAAAAAAAAAAAAAAAAGATATTACTGTGTGGGGATCAAGCTAACTTTAAAGAGAAGCTTCTTAAGGAAATAAATTTGACCGCCAGGGTGAAAATGAAAGTGATTATCAACTTTGTCTTTAATGTGTTTTTGGGAGGAGCTGAGGATTCTGATGCTTCCACATTCAATTCTTTGTCACTTTCAGTCTTTGCTACATAAACGTTCAACAGTTCCAACAAAAAGAACATCCCAAATCTTTAATCATTATGAAAAACACAGTACCTTGACCTTGTATTTTAAAGTTAAATGGAGTGACATTATAAAAATTAAATTGGTTCTTGCTCATTTCCATAATATCCTTTAAAAAGCCTTGCCTAGCCTGGAGTATATGTCCTATTTCTTTATCTTTCTTGATGACCCCTTATGCCTGCAAGTCAGCTCGTTTTTCTCTGCTGAAGACTGCACCCTACTGCTGCATGTGCTCTAAAATTTCCATTAAAATCTAGGGCATCATCACTCATTCTTATCTGCAGCAGGCTGCTGAACAGTGCGATACCAGCAACTGCATGCGAACTAAGTCTCAAAGGACAATATAGCTATACACATCGCCATCCAGCATGGAAAAGAATTCTACCTGCATAATATGTTATCACATAGAGTACACCGAGAATCTTAAAACTCTGGGTCTGGTGTACGATGCTGCTGTTAATTCCCTTGCAACAGCAAGCCTTACTTAAACAGCAATTTACCATTAGGCAATTAGCTTCTCAAAGAACATTTTTATTAAGTTCACAATAAAATGATCTGTCTCATCAGGTATTGCATATTTGCTGGTTAAAGCATTATTATTTTAAATTAGTATGTTACAAGTACCTGAGGGTATTTATGCTCGTCTGTGTGGTTAACCTTCAGGTTTCTAAGTCCTTCTTCAAGCAGATTCTTAAGCTGTTCTTGCTCCCAAATACAAGGACACCTTTCAAAAGTGTTTCATGTTAGCTATGCTTATTTCTTTCTCTTCACCTTTTCTACTTTGCATGCGCTATTGTGCGTACACATATAGATGTGCATATATACACACTTCAGAGTACACGTAATCATACAGCATTCTACAGTCTGTATGCTTATATAAGCACACACTATAATACTGCAGTATTCAAAACTTCAATCTTGCTATGCTATTTTGCTGTGTTTCAGCTGTCATAATTGTCATCTTCATCCCTCATTTTACAGCATGATGATCTTTTTTTGATCCTGAGCCCAAGCTGTTGCATGCCTTGAAATCAGAGAACAATAACTTAATTTCACATAACATGCAATGGCTGTCCCGTGTGTATCTGAGCAGAGCACGGAAAAGAAGTCTGATCTGTTTGCACATGCTGTTGAGATGAGCTGCAGTGCTCTGTGTCACACTGGATGAACTATCCTTATCCTGTTGGCTAGCACCTCTGTGTCTAAAAAGATAACTTTGCCCAGACAAGACAAGAATACAGAATATCTGACTGCTGTCACATCAGCATCAGACAGTCTTCCAGCAATCTGTACCTGAGAGGATTTGCCACTGGTAACCACTGCTACAAAAGAGCTCGGCATCTATGAGATGCTGAAGACTGGATTGCTGGCTGCTTTGATCTGTTTTGGCCAGTCATTTTTAAAACACGTATATTGTTGTTTCAAACTTTTCCACAGTCTTGCCAGCAGCCACCATCAGCGAAGCCCTTCTGGTGTGCAACACAAGCAGCTTTTATTCTTTTTATACGGATAGGCTTCTACCCCAGGATGGGGCAAACACATTAGTGCTCCCATTGCTGTATGGGGCAAAGTACATGTCAGCTGGGAACCTCTGTTTCTCCCAGTGAATAAATGTACATTCAATGAGGACAGAATAATCCGTTCATGACTTTAACTAAAGAGTTCAGCAAAGACTTTATATATTTATGTGTATATTTATTTATTTATTTAGTCCCTTTCATGTATACCAGCAACAGCACTTAGCTAAGCTCTGATAAATCCTCAAAAAGACATATGGACAGGGAGAGCTGATGTCTATCCTTCATCTACTAACATCAAAATACAGCTAATAATGATTATACTTAGTGTCTGTCCTGAATCTAGATGTAGAATATTTCTGGTGGCTAGATGATCTTTACAGCAGGTTTGTGTTAACTTTTTTATAGCTGTCTCACAACTAGGACATTTCACAGTGGACTATAATTAACTAGGTTGGACATACCCAAGATAGCACCATAAGCTATCTGTTTCTGTTGCATAAATGATCGAATGCAAACCAAGCTTGCGCTGACTGGCATAAGAGGCAGATCACGGAGCACATAGTCTTTTCCACTGCGCAGACTAAAAGCACATCTGAAGAGTAAATGAAGAGGAAAGGTCATGGAGCTTAAAGTCTTTGGTGATACCACAACAATATGTTAACTTTCTGAAGCAGGTAAGGAAAACACTAAAGACCATGCGTACAGTATGGCTTTCTGCAATGCAACATGGAACATAAGATGCTCTCACCACTTTCAGCAAGCTTCCCACACTAAGTACATCTTTCCCTACCGGTTCCACAACACACACGCCTTATGAACTGTATATGGGTCAAACAGTATCCATATGACAACGGGATAATCACTGGCTTTATATTTTTGCATATAGGTTACATGTGGGAGTCAACAAATTTATAGGATGAAATACAGAGCAGCATATATACATGGTTTTCATACTGCTATCAAGAACAAAGAGAAGTCTTGCAAATGTCAAACTCTTCTTGGAGATGATTTCAAAAGGCATAATGGAAAGCATGAAAGGCACCTTGATTTTTATGCTGGGAGACTTACCCCTTAATTATAGCCCCCCCCCCCCCCCACACACACACTTCAGAGAAGGATGCTCTGTTCTCTAAGGAAAACAATGTTGTTGTTGTTGTTGGTTTTAAAAAAAAACAAAAAAAAAACCAAAAAAACAAGCCTAGAAGTAAACAATCAGTTGAAGAAATTTCATGGATGCATATACTGATTTGTAACAAAACAAAAACAGTGTAAAGAGCCAAAACATCTTTAAATAATATTCTGAAGGTATAATTTGGTCATTTATTTTATTCTGTCATTATCTTCTGAATATATAATATTGGTAATTTATTTTACTCTGTCATTACAGATGCGTACATTACTAATTTTTATTTAGCTTAAGTATAACAGTTTGAAGCATGAAAAGATGTAATGTCTCATCTCAAAATAAAGTAATGAGATGTATGATAAATTTAAGTATACTCAAGCACTACTCAAGCTGAATCCTACAGCTGGAAGATTAAGTCACACAACTGAGAAGTGTGTTGTTACAAGGGCAATATACAATATTGACAAAGTGCAAAATCAATTAATCTTTCTCAGAACTCTGATAAACGTCCAGCTGAACACCTTGGAAAGGCCGTGACGGCAAGACAGGGAAGTATTCATCCACAGACTCAGCACAGTACAACAGTAAAAGAGGAAAGAGAATGAGCTTCTAGTCCCCAGTGATTAAAAACAAAACAAAACAAAAAAACACCTAAGTCTTTATCATACTAAGGCTGAAACAAAACAGCTGGTAGCACCAAGCATGTTTTTTGTGTTATGTAGATAAATACCACACAAGCACTAACACTTTACCATTGTTTTAGTTAATTAGAAGTATATTTTGAAATAGTGTATGTTATATACTCTATAACAAACTTTACATATTGAAAGTATCGTGTGATAGCAATGCTCTTGTATCAGGTACTGAAGTGGCTGAACTTAATTTGAAACCACAGTATGAATTAATCATTTGTTAGATTTGAAACTTAATGTTCTTTTGCATCTGCAGACTCATCATGATAGTACCATTACTTTCTAGTTGTTACTCAGAATTAATATGATGGGCATAATTTTAACAACTTGGCCCTTCTAATCCCTGGTGAAATCTAGATGTTAATTCAAAAGGAATGAAATAGTCATTTCAAATTTTCAAAACTTCATGAAATACTATGTGAGCTGAGGTTGAAATTCACTTAAGTAACTGATCTTCCATTCCTGCCACTGTTTGTTAACACTAAAGAATTTTTAAGACCCTTCAGTAAGGATTCAAGAATAGTTTACAAAAATATATGCTGTGATGAGACTGTGTTCTATAATCAGTCCTAGAAGAAACAGGTCTTTAAAAGACCACACTCCTTAACTTGTTAGCTTACAAACCAATCTGGTTAAGCAACTGCAATGCAGTTACGTTTTTTTTTTTTTTGTCACTCTTTTCCATTTTTCCAGTTTGATTATTATTCTTATTCCAGAATAAGAATTTATTAATGATATTAAATTAAATATTAATTAAAATTGATAATGAATAATAATAATTAGTTTAAAAGACTTTTTTATTTTACTTGTCTATCCTTACTGCATTGATAGGAAACCAGACCACATTTTTCTCCACAATATATCTATTCTAGACATATATTCACTTAAGTACAGTAATGCAACAAATCCAGCTTCTCTACACTGATGCTCACCACTAAAAACAGTCAAAGAATTCCACTTGTTAACTAATGCATGTGGTCTATGTGAACCTATTCCAAATAATCATGTTCACATCTTTCTGAGTTAATTACTTAAAGAAATAAGACACGCGTTTTTATGTCTTCTTTGCAGCCACCTATCAATCATCACTTTGCCACCAGTAATTTCTGGGTGCACTGACCAATTTCCACCAGATCAAGAAAGATGTCTACAAGATGATTCAGTTCCTACGTATTACAAAATACCAACAGTTTGCAAGAAGAGGGCAGGCAAAGCAATGTCCCCCAACAGAAAGTTTTACACTCTCTGGTACTGGCAGCTAACCTGTCAAACCTTGCCCAACTCACGTTCAATGACAGTACAGGCTGCCTCTTGGCCTTTCTCCAGTTAGGGGACAAGTGCTGAATCTGGGGGTTCTTTGAGAAGAGATATTTTGCAGGGAAGAAACTGCAGGAAATTTTAGTTCGGAACTTGGGGCAGTGCTGGACAGAGGTTACAGAAAATGTGGCTGCGTTACTTGTGCTACTCACAACCTGCTTGCTCACGCTTTAAATACTTGTTTTCAGAGACATTTCTTTTTTCTTTATATGTTGGATATACTATGTTTCTTTAGAATCCATTGTTTCCATACAAAAATAATTTGTTAGGAAATTAATAACAGTGGTTGAAAATCATTAGAAAAAATATTAGACATTTAACTGATTTGTTCATAAGAAAATAATTAATGTATAATTTTTCCTGCTGTTTTTAAATGCAATATCAAACAGAAGGAAGCATAGCAAAGAAGCTCACCTTCACAGCAAAAGGAAGCTGTGTAATCTAATTACACTATGAATCTTTCTAATTCTTAGATGCTTCTAGGACTGGAGAAGCCTTTAAGCTGAGGAGGATCTTACATGGAGCCTAAAGAGGACTTCAGAAGGTCTCATGGTGTGCTTCAGATCTTTTACATGTATTCATGGGGCAGAACAAAAGAGAGCAAGATGACAGAGTAAATCTGTTTAGACAGACTTAAATGCCAAGTTTTCTTCTGGGTGAATATATGGGATCAACAATGATAGTCAACCTCAATAAAAAGAAATGGAAAACTGAAGTTATGAGTAATAGGGCTTTTTAAGCTTTGATTTTATTTTGGTTGATTGGATGTCATGGAGTTTGTTCAAGATGACACATAAGATGACACTTCTCTTCTAAATACATTCTGTGCAATTTCACTTTTGAATGAGAACAAATTTACTATTTTGCATAGAGATTGTAATATATGAAGAACAAAACCAGACCTTCTAAAAACCTTAAGTAGTATGAGTTTATTATTTTTTCTTGAATAAAATTGAATATATATGAAGACATGACTACCTATTCCCAGCAATCAATGTGCACGCATTAAAAGATGTGTTTGTTATCGTGCTATTTTATTTTATACTATTGCTATATTTTGTATTATGAAATACTTAGGCATACAATGTGCTATTACTTTACAAAGAATGGATGACTTAAAAGCATGGATCTTCACAGTTGTAGATAAATCATAAAATTCATATGCTTCCATTTATGACAGGATTTCTACATTCCTTATTTTAAATATGGGCTGAGAAACAGAAAAAAAAAAAAAAAGAAAAAATTAGGAATATTTTCTTGAAGTCTTTACCATGAAATCACTCCCTTGATTTAGTTAGTCTGATAGCTTTCCTCTTACAGCTTTCACTTCTCTAAGTCTTTAGAAGTGAAAAGTACTATACAAGAAAAACAAACACTCCCCATTAACTAAGCATGTCCCTCCAGCTATCAGAGGTAAGTAGTTTATATGCTGAAGTCTCAGATTTAATCTAATTTTGGAATTAATACCAGAATAATATCCAACCCATTTAACAGCTACACATATGATTGAATATGATCACCTACAAGAAGGAATACCACAGATTGACTAGAAGTATTTTAAATTAAATACATAAATAAATTATTCTGCAGTCTGGTGTCTATCCTATCCCACATTAGAACAATGTGGTAGAGTCTGACCAGTGTAGGCAGAACCTGATCAGTGTGCTTTATTTTTCTTCCATAACTGTAAAAAAAAAAAATAATGTATACATATAATAATAATAATAATAGTAGTAGTAGTAAATCCAGGGATCTTTATCTCTGATGTTTCTTGACTCAGTTAACTTTTTGCAACCTGAAATACAAGAATTGTGCCACACCTGTTCACTTTTTAGCTTTGTGTTCTGGATTGCACCAGTGGCAGAATTTTGGGGGAAAGAGGGAAAAAAAATGGACACAGAATGATCAGAGAGGATAGAAAATAACAAACTGTGCTATTCTATACATTTCATCACACCAAGAGTCTCCAAACCCCCGTGGAAATCTTGCAGCATCTTTCCAAGGGAACTTCATCAATTTATCAAAATGTAGTTCCACAAACCTCACTTTCTGCATTTGAATTAGTAGCTTAATTGAACCTGAACTGTTCATTCCTACCCCATGCTGCCTTTTACGTGCACAGATTTTCTTGGCTATTTTTAATCCTGAAAAATTTTCCTATTCAGTTCACTGCATGGCAGCACAACCTTTTATATCAGCACTGCTAAAGGAGCACCAAAAGCTGGAGATAGCTGGAGATGGATGAAGGCTGCTTTATAATACTGATGCTGCCTGCAGAATACCTGAGAACTAATTTAGACTGCCATTTCTCAAGGTTTTCAGCATCACGCACTCCTTAGCAAAACAGCCACACAAGGATTCAAAGTCCTATAGGTCCATATGCAAGCACCCTCTCTCTATCCATTCCTTTATCCTGTATGAGGGCTGTTCCATCATCTAACTGCAAGGAGGAAGCTTAAACATTCACATGAGGAAAAACAGAAAAATACTGTTTTCTGAAACAGCATCGGGGTGCAAGCTAGCTGCAGTGCTGCAGCACAGCACATAGCCTCCTTCACATCCCTGACTGCATCTTCCCCTGGACAGCAGCAAGGGGAGCGAGCCAGTACCAAGTCTTTGCTAGCAAGAGGTCTGCTGTGCAGCAGCTATTCCTGAGGCCTACCTGAGGTTATGGGCCCTGCTTAGCACATCTGAGAACCACAGCTAGGAGTGGTACCAAGTTCAGGAGGAAATCTTTGCAGAGCCTTTCTTCCTCCCTGGTTCATTCTTTATTTTTGGTGAGAAATTGCAGTGTTTGGAATGGCAGCTAAGCAAGCAAAGACCCTGCATTAGCTGGAATGAAGCACCTTAGCCTAAACAATGTGAGCCTGTGTGCAAATAAAATGTCGGTGTGCTGAACTCCATGGGAGCTTTACCATCCACTTCATTAAGATAACAATTTCACTATAAAAATCTATTAGAGGATTTTTTTTTCCTTTCCATTGTAACGATCAGATACAGAAATGCTTATGGGGTTAATTTATACTCAGTGAGAACCTTATAAAAGCTTTCAAGAGGCTCATATACGATTCTGCGCAAGCTTGTGTGTGACACACACATGAACTACCTTCACCTAATGATTACCAATTCTTCATATTCAAATTGGCTATTAACTCATTACAAGCAGAAAATGAATTAAATGTATATACCTAAAGCAGCTTTAAACATCAGGTTTGAACTTCATCCCCATATAGCTCTCACAATACTTTTGAGATGGAAATTCTGCAAAATTGAGCATACAACATAAATGATACGCCTTGACACTTCAGGGCTATAAGAAAACTTACTTTGACGCTGATTTTGAAGCTGATTTAATCTAATCTTAAAGCCAGAACAACTACAGTGAAACTCCAAAATAAGTATAACTTGTTTGCGTGGTGGTTCTACTCAGCTGGGCAGCTGAGCTCCACCACAACTGCTCCATCACTCCCTCTCCTCAAATTAAAAAGAGGAGGGACCCATGGGCTCCGCTGTGGGACCCATGGGCTGCAGGGGGACAGCCTGCTCCACCGGGGGCCTCTCCCTGCACAGGCCGCAGGGGAACTGCTGCTGCCTGCCTGGAGCACCTCCTGCACTGACCCGGGAGTCTGCAGGGCTGGTTCTCACTCCTTGTTCTCCCAGCTGCTGTTGCACAGCAGTTTTTTTTTTTGTTGTTGTTCTGTTCGTTTGTTTGTTTTTTGTTTTTCCTTTTCTTAAATCTGCTCTCACAGAGGCACAAAGAACATCGCTTATTGGCTCGGCTCTGGGCAGTGGCGGGTCCCTTTGGAGCTGGCTGGAGCTGGCTCCAAACATGGGCCAGTTGCTGGCCTCTTCTCACAGAGGCCACCCCTGCAGCCCCCCACAAACCTTATCATGAAAACCCCATACAGTTTGGAAATTAAATAATAGGACTACGGGTTTTTTGTTTGTTCGTTTTTGTTGTTAATTTTGCTTTTGAAAGAAGACCAAAAAAAAGATCTTTTGTTTGGTAGGCTGAGACTTTAAAAGGCACTTAAAGGCACAGAGAGTAAAATTCATCCACTGATAAATATCTTCTTACAGAAATCCCATACTTAGGATGACATATTTCTGTGAATTTCTATAAATAAAATAATAAAATAGTCTCAAACTAAAAACAAACAAACAGAAAAAAAAACAACCAGCCATCCTTTAGAAAATCTCTTTTCTACATTGTTATTACTTATCAAGTTTGTGAGGATATTGAACTGTTATAATTTTGATAAAAAAAAATTAGTACTACCTTCAAATAACTTTAAAATTTAGGGGATATAGTTTAGCAAAGAAGACTGGAGTCTAGGCAAGCTAGAGACCCTGATAAATATTTGGGAGGACTGAGAAAGGGTGGATGAATAAAGTACTGGCAAACAACTAAGAAAATCTTTCCATTATTTGTTACAGTTTGGGTTTGTTTTCTTTGTTTTTCTTCTTTCTGGTCCCCTGTTAGGACTCATTTTAGAGGAAAAGTTTCAGTGCTTTTTTGGAAGAAGTGGAGGGAGTGGAAAAGAATAAACCAGGCCTCAGGGAAGGAGAATGAGGAAAGTGAGCCTCGTTCAGCTGCTTTAATGTCTGCATTAAGAGACAATAAAGACACGTTTTCAATTGGAAAAAAAAAAGAAAAAAAAGAAAGGAAGTGATTCTAGATCTTCATGGATAGAATTACAATAAAGTTAATAGCTTTCTAAGCTGAACACAAGTAATCTCTCTCTTTAGAATGAGAACCCATCCCTGCTTTTATCACCATTTTTTCCACAAACACGCTATTATAAATGTGTAAAATGTATCTTTCCAAAATAATTGTCATGCCATACAACAATAAACATGTCAATTTTAATAGCTAATTGCCTTTTTATTTTTTTCTATAGTCTTATTTATGGATATTCGGTTGTGTATTAATATCTTAAATCCCCATCTCAATTATATTTCTCAGGTACTGCATTCATTTTGGTCCATTTTTTAAAAAGCCCGTGCAATTTAATTAGAGAAAGACTCCTCGGGGGTGCATACAGAATGAATAGAGGCATATGCAGGTGGTACTACCTGCGGGTGTCTGTAGAAAGAACTTAAAACAACACCTTAATGCAAATATTTTCCATGGTGGGAAAATTTTAAGTAATTCTCAAACCCTGAAGAAGAGCAAGGTACTCTTTGAGTGGACTCAGTTTTCAATCTCTTCCCTAAGAAAGGTACAGGGACAGAGAAAAAAAAGAACTGGATGTATTAGCTTGGTTTTCCTTGCTCCTTCCACACCAGACCCGCTCTTATTCCCACTGTACTCCTGGTATCATGGGAATGAAACCTGGTTCTAGTTCTCTCTGCTAACACAGTTTTCAATGCCTTGTCCCAGCCAACGATGGCACCTCACATTCAGTGACGTCTGCACTATAATGAATCCTTTTTGACTGGTTCCTCCAGGCTGGAATTTTCCTGCAAGCCCCCACCAAAAGAGTTCTGCGTACAAACCATGCAAGACAAACGTCATTAATCCACTCTAAATTCCATTCCTTGAGGATGTCCATCAACTAAAGATTAGATTAAAAAACAAAACAAAATGCACACACACTTCGTTTCAGCCACCCCTCCTAAAAATTAAGGTTTATTCCTCTGAAAGAGACTAATAATATACTTCCTTTACTCATATACATTTTTCAACTGTCTAGGTGATGTTCACTATTTTTTGCAGTCTCTTTTTCAATATTACAAGTTAAGCTATTAATACAGTTTTAGTTAGTGTAAATGGCTTTCCTGTGCATCAAAGGAGACCTGGGATTAATTCTGGCTGAGAAGGTACCCCACAAATTATGAAGTACTTTAGAACTGTTTCTAGAAAGAAATCTGTGAGGGCCCTAACTGTACTCTCCTGTCCCAGGGCTTGGCTGTCTGTATTCAGGGCCAGCTCTAGGTATATGAACAGTAAGGTGGACTGAAAACTGGCTGAACTCTTGGGTTCAAAGGTTGTCACCAGCAGCACAAAATGTCCAGTCATTTGTGGTACACCCAAGGGTCAATACTGAGGCCAATACTGTTTGACCTCTTTACAAGTGACCTGGATGAGGGGACAGAGCATACCCCACAGCAGTTTTGCAGGCCACACAAAACTGGGAGGAGTGGCTCATACACCAGATGGGTGTACTGCCATCCAGAGGGACCTCTGGGCAGGATGGAGAAGTTGGCCAAGAGGAACCTCATGAAGTTCAACAAAGAGAAGTGCCAAGTCCTACAATTGGGAAGGAATGATCCCAGGCACCAGCACAGGCTGGGGGACAACTGGCCAGAAAACAGCCTTGCAGAAAGGTCCTGTGAGCCTTGGACACCAAGTTGAGCAAGCAATGTGCCCTTACAATACAGGAAGTCAACAGCCGCATTAGAGACAGCATTGCAGCGAACTGAGGGAGGTGACCCTTCCCCTCTCTACAGCCCCAGTAAGGCACGTCTGTTACACTGGGTGGACTGTCTTAAGCCTTCTGCAGTTCCTTCCCCTGTCTTTGCCACCCTCTTAATATTGTTACTAACTATAAACTAAAAATAGACCTTAGTATCTCTCAGGAATGACACTACACTATTTGCTATTAAGGACTTTTTCCCAGATGAAAAGATAAAATGGTCGCTTCTTTCTCATGTGTTGCAAAGCCATCAGAGACCTTACCAGGTGTTTCTGTTCTCCTGAAGTATTTTGACTCAAAGATGCGAAACCAGTAAAAATTCACCTATTTAAACATAGATTGAGCTTTTTACAACACAGAATATGATAAAACTATTAAGAAGTTCATTTACTAAGCCATTACCACACAAAACTATTAACAGCATGGTCTGTTAACAAATGCAGGTCCACAGCACTGTACAAGGTCATTACAAAAGAACAAAGCAAACCAGCAAGAAGACCTACCATCTTTGAGCATATTACTCTCACAGTACACTATTTTGGACAGCTACTGAGACTGTACATTGGTAATCCAACTGTAGAAATAAATGCTCCCATTTCAGCTGTTGCCCCGAATCCTTGAGTCAGAACATCCGTTAAGTAAATTTTCAGAAAACAAGTCTACAGAAATGGAAGTGTGGGTTCCTGGATTCAGAGCTAGAGGACACCCAGTTATGTTCCTTTCACAGCAGGGGATAACAACTCACTCCCCCCTTGCTGACGGTACAATTTTCCAGTAATGTTTTCAGTAATGGAAAAACAAAACAAAACAAACTTTTTTTCTTCAGCTAAGGTCACACAAGCCATTCAGTTCCCTGCCTTCCTCCCTTCTCAGCAGGCAGGAATAAACAAACCCGGGTTCCACCTTGACAAGGCCAAACAGACAGTGCAGTCTCTCTGCAGGTGGAAGCAAACACGATTCCCTTTGGGCCTCAGGACAATGAACAATCACAGTACTTTTCTACCAAATAAAACAAAGAAGAAACAAACCAAACCAAAGCCCTACCATAACCTGGGTGTCTTAACTTTAGTGCAGACAAGCCCTAAGTTTCACGCTCCAGAGAAAGGCAAGCTTCACTGCTTTCCATGAGGCTGACAGCACCAGTACTCCATTTCCTTTCCTCTCCAGGAGGAGGAAATTTAATCAAGGAGCTGCTCCAAGTGTCCATTGACCAGAAAGGAATTAAACAGTGACAAGTTTTTCAGTATTCTTTGACATGTAGCTGACTGCCACAGCCTGAAACAGCTATCAACAGGGAAACTCACGTGTATCTCAAAAAAAAATTGTGGCACTCTATTAGGGTGTAACATAAAACAATGTACATCAGTTTGCTCATCAGGATGAACCAGTGCAATCTGAAAAGGACTCAATTTAATGCATATCCACTCTTCTGCCACACACCCAAAGATCAAACCTTTGCTAAGGTTTCTGTCCTCACACTTGCTGTTGTGAAAATATTTTTTTTTTACACTGCTAGACTTGAGGATTCTCCTAGAGATACAGACTCACAAACTATAAATCAGATTCCATCACTGCTTCTTACGTCACAATAAACAATGTTTTACAATGACGGTACAATACCCTTAGCTTTTTCTAACCATAACTTACATCAGCACATAAATTAGTTATCACAAACTGACAAAATAAAACATTCTTCTCAAGAAAAAACTATAGTGCTGATTTGGTGCTACAAAACACAAAAAAACAGAATATAATTTAATTCATTAAAATGTACTTAAATCATTAGCTACTAGGTGAACACTGACATTAAAATTAATGAATTCCCACATAAGCTGTTCAGAAGTACTATGGAAGTAATTTTTCCAGTGTCCAAGAAAGGTGGCATCACAAGGCTTTGCTAATAAAGGAAGTGGGTACTGAATTATTTATTCATACAAATGCACTTGGAATGGAATGTGAAATCGTAGGTTGAAAGTTACAGCTGCTACAACTCCATATATAATAATTAAGCACATTGTAACATATATAATATATATGCATGTATATATAACAAATAGTGCTGAGCAGAGAGTAACAGAAAAATTGGAACAAACACAGTATACCTGAATCAAAACAGCAAGTTGAAAAAGCATCTGCATCTTTTAGCAAACCACTTCAAAGTTAATCTAAGTTTGTTCTTAATTAATTACCATGATGAAAAAGTCCATTACTTTAAATATACTTCAAAAGCAGAAACTATAGACAGTTTTTAATAACTGGGGAAAAAATAAATCTTGTGACAGATTAAATACTTAACAGGAGTCCAGGTTGCATGTGTGCAACAAAACAAGCAGTTATGGCAAAATCTCAGTTTATGGAAAGGCTGCAATATTGCCAATATTTTCAAGAACTAAACTATCCTATTGAACTCAGTTTTGACTGTGAATTAAAACAGACTTGAAAAAGGCGATTAAGTTATTTAAATGCCAATTTACTAATGACATTTATTTATTTATTTAAACCAAAGTGATCTTCTAATCTCCTACTTTAATCCTTCCATAAAAACAAGCATAAAAGCTAGGCTAAGCTACCTTTATCCTTCCATAAGACATAGATGCTCTGTATGTATACGAAATTCACTAAACTAGAACTGATACACAATCTGTTTAAGGAAAACAAACAAACAAAAACCAGCAGAATAATGAATAATTATTTTCTTTTGACTATGACACTTAATTTTGAATTATAATGCAACAGAAGTAATATATGAACACAAGGTATGCATGAACATTGTTCTGAAAACTTAGACATTACTTTTGAAAAAGAGACCTTGTGCCTTTATCAGAACTCTTCAGTCTTTTCCTTCCCTCTGTGTACTGGGTTTACATGGCAAACTTTTGGTACTGGGGGGCTGCAGGTGTGGCCTCTGTGAGCAGAGCCCAGCAGGGCTCTCTCGGGAAGGACAGCATCCCATGGGAGGGACCCCACGTGGAGCAGGGACAGAGAGTGACTGTGAAGGAGCAGCAGAGACAAAGCGCTAGGGACTGACCGCAGCCCCAGTTCCCCGTTCCCCTGCATTGCTTGGGGGGGAGGAGGTGGAAGAGGGTGGATGCAGGGAAGGTGTTTGTAGTTTGCTTTTAGTTTATCACTGTGCTGGTCTGCTCATGATGGGCAATAAATTGTATTAATCTCCCTATGCTGGGTCTGTTTTGCCCGTGACAATAATTGTTGAGTGATTTCCCTTGCCCTTATCTCAACCCTTGAGCCCTTTCCATCGTATTTTCTCCCCTTTTTCATTTGAGAAGGGGGAGTGAGAAAGCAGTTGTGGTGGAGATCAGCTGCATAGCAGCGTAAAACCACCACACTGAAATAAAACAATGTCAAATTTTGTGTTTTTATATTTTACTGTTAATGAAGTTCTATTATCCAAACATGAAACTATTTCCACAAGCACCTGTCCTACTCAGCTTGCTGAATAATTAGGTTTAGCTTTACCACTTCTCCTCAGCCTCTAGAACATCTGCTCTACTGATGGAAGGGAGATCCAAGGACAAAGGAGAGACAAAGAAGCTTTTAACAATGAAACATGAAATGTAAGAAAGAAGGTAAAGAAAAATAGTACATTTATTGTCAACATCCAGGAAACAATCACAACAGAATCCAAAAAACTGTGTTGGTTAGAAGAGAAGATTTTGCCTGTAAGCAGTGACTGTGAAAGTTTCCACCATACTCTGAATCCACCAAACAGCCCCAATCATTCCTTCCCACTGTAAGTACCCTCATAGCTAACTGTCAAACCAGTAACCCATGTCGCTTGAATACGTATTTATAAAAAATGGGGCATTTCATAACTACCCACAGATGTTTCAGAAATTGTTCTGGAGACCCATTTCAGTGATTTTTCAATCTGGACACGATATCTGCCCATTTAAAACATGTTAAGGTATCTAGAAGCAAAAACTTCAAGAGCTCATCGCTAGCTTTCTTCAGCAGAAATGTGTATCATAGAAGAGGAAGCTAATTCCTGTGACAATGTACTCTACTAATTATATGAGAGTATCAGTCATGCTTCTTTTATTCAGAACTTAACAGTGCATTAAACATGTTTAGAGAGCAAAATGTTTGCTGTATAAATCTATTACACAAATAATGCTAGTCCATTAATCTGAGAGTTAGTTACCTTGTACTTGATAACTACAGATTATGAAGACAAGTAGCTTTTTCCTATGATTTTTATTTAGACAGTTCAATTGGTCACTAAAACAGATCATAAACTTCATCTGGATATAACATCACTTTTTTTTTTTTAAATATATTTTTATTTTTAGTATAAAGACAAAATAAAAAGTCATATAAGATAGCATTCTGGGTAAGAATATGTCAGAATTCCAACTAATAATTTGAAAGAGAGATTAATATTTAAATAAGATTTATAACCTTTTCCCTTACTATAAGATTGTAACTTTTACTTGGTAAGTTTACTCTGTATACAAACCTGACGATACACTTTCTATACACAAAATGTGTGTGCATTAGTTAAGAAGCATATAGGCATCACACAGATATTAAATTGTTTTCAGCACAACATGAACCTGTTTCAGTGATTATCGCTGTGTGCGTATTGTTGTTCTCTTTGTTTCGTTTTTTCATCTGAATGTAATTACCTAACACCATCTAGCTTGCAGGAGATCGAAAATAGTTAACAAATCTTCGAAGTGTTTACCTTACAACAGTCTTCTAATATTATTCTCACAGCTCTACAAGGACTACTCCTTCATTTTCCAGGAAAAAAAAAATCCCAGAAGGAATGGTTTTTATTTTTTTTTAGTGAAATAAATTTAAATTTCAGGGTATTACCGATTTTTGGAAACTTAAATATTTTCATATGAAGCAACTGTTTGTCAATTTTCTTTTTATAATCACAAGTGCATCACTTTTATAGACTACAATTTTAGAGACAATAGCCAACTGAAATAGAAATAAATGCCAAGAAGTTGGAAAATATTTATCTCATAATATGTCAATTTTGCATTTTTTAAAAACTCATTATTTAATGCTACCAGAAACCAAAGTTGTTGAGTAAAGTGTTGATCTACTTTCATCCTATAATGGGACTTAATTTCTACACAGGGTAGAAAATCAGATACTTGAATTTCTCTGTAAAAGAAATACACTATGTTTTCACTTAATCTAGATGTCAGAAAAATTCTCATTCAAAGATGAAGAAAGCTATGTAATTATTACATGATCTTCTGAAATTGCAGCAGTGCTCCACTGCTTCTTAGACTAATCACAATAGGAAGTAAGGCAACTGGGATTTCATTTGGTGATAACAGATGAGTCCACAGTAAATTCTGAGCTGCATGGCTCCCAGATAGTTAGCTTTGTATAAACAGTAATAATTAATGAACCACCCCCCCCACCTTCCTTTAAAAAATAATCAAAACCAATCAACCAACCAACCAGAAAAACAACCTCCACTAGCTATGTTATGTGGAAGGAAAGCTCAGAGTACCTCTTTTCTACATGATCACTTTGGAACCTGAAAACATTATTTTGTGCAAACCTTCACAAAAAGCCAAGCAGTTTTAGTTTATCATTTTATATAGTTAAAAACTAAAAGTTTGGTATCATCAGGACCTTAAAATGCTAATATTGCACAATAATGAAAAATTTAACATACTTTCTTTACTGTACTACTTTAATTGGCTTTGAAGTAGGTTTGAAATAGATTTAAATTTTAAAAGTACACATTTTGAAAATACACATCCAATAATTTGGATAAAATGCATAAAAATGATAAATCCCCAACACTTTAAAAACTAAAATTAGATTTTTCTTTCTAAAAGAAAGATTTATGTAAAATGGGAATTGATTTCTAGATATTTTATTGCAAGAGCTACATCAGAAATTAGACCACAGCAACAGTTTCCAAATTAAATTTTAGTTATTTCAATCTGAAATAGTAGCCCATAGCTGTAAAAGGGAAAAAGTGGACAGCTCCAACAGGCATCTGACCTATCTTGGGTATTTATCTTAAAATGAACTAAGAAATCCCTGGGTATGTGCATTTTTCTCACATGCATGGATTTCTCTGCACCATCAGGGCAGGTCCATCCCAGCTTTAAAAACTAAACGAGGAATGTCATATAAAAAAACTCAATGCTCTTGGATTCTCCTGTCCTTATAGATAATATAAGGATGTTCTGGAAAGTTTCTTAATGTTGTGCAGAAAACAAAGACAACCTACTAATGTCTTCTCTAGGCAGGGGAATTATGCCACTGTAAAAGAAAAAAAATAAAAAATCATTATCCATTGTGGATAATGATGGCATATATTTACTTTATCAAAATTGTTATTCTCTTCCTCAAACTAAGACTGTCCACTAAAGAGGGATGATCCAATTTATCAAAGTTCATTTAGTTTTCTTGTGTATGCAGGTTTAATGGATTCTGTCATCACTGGCAATGTAATGAGGTAACAGCAACACTGAAGAAAAAACAAAAAAAAAGTGTGATCTGGTGTAATATTGTTCTCCTTGTCTGGGTAAGACAACCTGTTTACAGCCATCAACCACAGACCTAGTTAAAAGTTAGAGATCATGTTAAAAGGCTCCTAACTCTGAAGACAATATAAATAAATACAAGTAAGATTCTTTGTAGATAGATTCTTTGTAGATAGATAGAAAGATTCTTTGTTCACCTGGAGAGGTGAATGCCCAAGAGCTGGACATTAAGTCTGAGAGGTGGTAATTGTCAGGGGAGGGATTGCATGGGACGAGTAAGTCCCCAGCTGCCTTGGCAGGGCTTGACTTTTTTCTGCTGTGTATACTTAGGAGTATGAAATACAGAAAATGAAATGTCAGGAAGAAGGAAACCTTAATAGAGCTTCTTTGGGGCACAGTAGTCACCAGGAATATAAGTTTACAGTCAAGGGAAAGCAGTTCTTGTTATATTGGCAGTCTGAACTTAAACTGCATTCACCAAATAAATGGCATTTATTATCAACAACATGATAACTTACTGGCAAACAAAACAATTACAACAATGGAATAAGTCATCTGTACTTCAATTTTATTTGTTAGATCTTAGTTTTCTTTATTAAACCAATGATATGTTAATATGTGAACACATGTACAATCAATTAATTCTGGAGAATTGGTCTAATCTTCTCTTTAATTCCTTTTGTGCTTCTTTTCTATTCAACTATTGTCTAGAACAGTATAAACAAATTATATGCTAAGACTTTTTTTAATTACCCATTTTTAACAGGATCTTACTTTTCTGTAATATTTGTTACAGGCAAATCAGTACAGCAATAGTTTTCAGCGTCTAACGTTTCCTAGATGACATTATTCTCCAGGTGGTTACTGGATGTAAGAAGAAATCCAGCAGAAGGATGTCATTTAATCGTTAAAAGAGTAAAGGGTTTACTTTGAAACTAGTCATTCAACAAATTATTCTGTTTCCCACTACCCTCCCTAATACCCTGCAAAATTGTAAGTGGAACTGGGTATGCTTACACAAAGGGATGTCAGCCTAACAATGCAGCACCAGCCATGCCCCAGTAGCCATTCTTTTCCAAGTTTGCTTTGACTCAACTCACAGTCCCCACGATGCTGTTAGTGAGCTGCAGAAAGTGGCAGATGCTGAGAAAGCAAGTAAAACATGGGTCAAACAGAAGCACTGAAATCAAAAGGATGCAGGGGAAACACCTGATCTTTCCTTTGAATGTTGTTGGTTCTTTTCCCAAACTAAACAAAAAGCCAAGAACCTCTTCCCAGCAAGCTGTTAGCTAATTGGTATTTGTTGATACAGTCTGTAACTCCCTCAGAAATCAAAGTATGAAGTAAACAGCAAGTACCTGGGAAGATAAAGCCTTTGTATTATAGCTAAATGGAGGCGAGGAGGAATCTGAAGCTTTCTTTCAATTAGATTCTACTTACATATTTGCATGTTACCTCTGAAGAGCAGAACAAAAGCCACTTGAATGTGCCCCCAATGGATACACAGTATTTGATCATCTACCTTGGCAGTTTCGTCTCTATCACACCTTGATTCGTGCACAGACGCAGCAGCAGGACAGATCCTGGTAGGTGCTTATTAAAACACTAAAATGCACTTTTCTTTTTTGCAGAATTCCAAAGACAGCATTATTTAAAACAACGTTATTCTTTTTGAGGTGACAGGTTTTGGCATCTACTTCACAACTTTACCTCTTTGTTGCACTATGCACGTGTAATCTTTTTTTTGTTTGTTTTTAAATAAAATTTTTCCACAACTGCAATCAAGCATATCCTTCATACCAGAGCCTCTGAAGTTTTACTGTGAATATGTATTTCAGAATAATGCCACTCATGACTATCAAAATGGACTGTAAAATGAAAAATACTCCAGAAATATAGATAGTTTAGATGTTTAGCTACCTTGCCAGGGCTTACATTTTTTCCTTACACACAGCATTGCTAGCACACTTCCCCTTCTACACAGGTCCCTCCACGCTCAATCAATTTTCTGGCTTTAAAAGATAAGAAAAAAAAAGAAAGGCTATTGAAGGACAATATGATGCTATACCTTTTGTTGAAAACACACAGTTCAGTTCCCCAATGCCACCTCTGGAATGAGGTAGCAGAGGAGGAGGGCTGGCCGAGTGCCTCTGTAGCCTTCTCATTCTCTGATGCTACAAGACAGCTGCATTGCTAAAGGGCAGCCTTAAATGAGGCTGCGGGGAGCAAAAATTCAAGTACAGTAACTTATGTTACTGCCCTGGCAGCTAAGGGTCAATCGTACCCTGGGGTGCATCAGGCACAGCACTGCCAGCTGGTTGAGGGAAGGGATTGTCTCCTTCTGCTCTGTGCTGGTGCAGCCTCACCTCAAGTACTGTGTGCAGTTTGGGGCACTACAGTATAGGAAAAATATAAAACTGTTAGAGTGTCCAAAGGAGGGCAACAAAGATGATGAAGGGTCTGGAGGGCAAGACATATGAGGAGGGGCTGAGGTCCCTTGGTTTGTTCAGCCCAGAGCAGAGCAGGCCGAGGGGAGGCCTCATGGCGGCCTGCAGCTCCCTCATGAGGGGAGCGGAGGGGCAGGTGCTGAGCTCTGCTCTCTGGGGACAGCCACAGGACCCGAGGGAACGGCATGGGGCTGGGACAGGGGAGGGTCAGGCTGGGGGTTAGGGAAAGGTTCTGCACCTAGAGGGTGGTCAGGCACTGCGACAGGCTCCCCAGGGCAGTGGTCACAGCACCAAGCCTGACAGAGTTCAAGAAATGTTTGTAAAATGCACTCAGACATAGGGTCTGATTTTCAGGTGGTCCTTTGTGAGCCAGGAGTTGGACTCGATGACCCTCATGGATCCCTTCCAACTCAGGATATCCTGTGATTCTAAGTGACTGCGCCAGAATGAGCGAGCACTGTGCCTACCACTGGAAACACTTCCTGTACCTATACCTAATTTTTGCATGAATTATTCCTCTATAATGAACTAGTATATCACCAGTAGAGGTGCAAATGCTTCTCATTTGAAGAAAGTGATACAGAACTGTATTCTTCAGACAGAAGAATAACATTCTGCTCTGTTATATAAGCAGTGTAAATTGAACTTATCTAGCATGCAATCGTTTTCTCATTATTAGATTTTAACAGTAGTAAGCATGTTAGATTAGATGAACAGTCTTATGTAAGGAAGTCAACCCTTAAAACCTGCAAGTTTGTTACAAACACTAAGAATCAGAAAAAATACTTACTTGAAAGTTATTTTTCCTCAGCTGTAGTAAACTACTGTTCAATGGCAAAATAATACTCACAATTTCACTAGTACAGATTATCCCTATAAAAGATAAACCCAAAGGACTAAGGTACTAATCCCGTCTCTGACATTTAACAGTTCTGTTGTACCAAATGAGCATGGTTTCAGTTTCTTTGTGAAGCAGAAATGCTAACAGTCATTTACGTCCCCCCGTGGCATTGTGAGGATAAATGTATTGTCATAAAGGTCTTTGAAAATGAAAAGTTGTAAGCGTTTTTATTGATGTTTTACTTCCTGTTCTACTGGAGTATATTAAAAATAATTTCACAATTGTCAAGTGCAAGCTTTATCTACACATATTTCTCAATTTACCAGTCCCTCCTCCTACAAATTGCAAAGATGAGAGAACAGCTCAGCAAGTGTATTTTCTAGCCAACACTGCTTGTATACAAAGGATATAATAAGATGTAGAATATGATCAGAATAATTTTATCCAACTACCGCTGATCTGATTTGCCTTGCTGTTACACAACAGCATAAATGCCTAATTGATTTGAGGATTTGATCATTGATCAAATCGATTATAGCTACCATGATAACCAAAGTGAAAAACTGGTATTAATAAACAATAGCTTGAACAAACAAATAATCTTTCTACTGATTGGGAAACCAGTTCAGCATCAGAAAGAAAAATTACCCAGGTTAAACAGTGATTATCTGCTAGAGTGACTTACAGTAGGAAGACTTCTACTTAATTACTGATCCACTTGAAATAATTCTCTATTTAAATTGCAGTTTGGCATTCTGCAGGCCAGTTCTAGGGGCAATCAAGGGCAACCTATACAGGAGAGTGTAAAGATGTTCATAAGCTAAGCAACTGCACAAAACATCTAGTACATAGCTGGAGAAGGAGAAGAAAGAAGGGAACAGGTAAGTTTGTCCCTAACCTTAATCTAAAGCCAACTCTCCCTTTGCTTGCCTTTAGGACTGCAGATGTTTGATGGTATTCCGTAAAGATGCACTCTGAGCGAGCCCCAGTGACTTTGTGCATGCTGGAAGATACCTTTCTAGGCTTCTGTGACATGTCTGTGTGAGTTTTCTCCTGTGATACCCAACGAATACACTGGATTATTCTGAGACATGGTGGGATGTTATTGTTTGTTTTGTTTTGTTTTTCCTTATAGAAAGCATCCGCATTTTCCTCTATACACATTTCTTTAGTATACACTAAACAAACAAAGGAATATGAGAAAAATTAATGCCTGCAGTACAAGACACGAAATACAAAAAATAGTTGCTTGGCAACCAGCATGAGAAATGAGAGTTTATGCCTGTACAAACAGCCAAGAGAGTGGCATGAGTACCATTTGTGACTGCTGTGAAAAGAATGGGTGAGGGAGAGGATGGCTGAGGTGATTTTGTTTTAATTAAATTTGTATCTGTAGTTTTTCTAATTTCTGTGGTTTTCTCACAAATATGTATGTGTCAGAATATAATAAAGGTGTATTTTAGATTACTTTTCTTTTATGCCTTTATAGTACTATCTTTGCTCTTTTTCTTTCTTTTTTTTTTTTTTTTAAAGAAATGCAATGCTTTTTTCATAACACTTAAAAAGAGCTAGGGAGGTGTAAATAAATCCTGATTTCCATTTGTACGTTGCTTCTTAAAGATTAATGAATTAGACATTTGCAACTACTTTCCTCAGAAAGAATGGATACATCTATAAAAATTCTGTCAGCTTGGAAAAATTCTTCAGCCTATTGTAACTGTAAATACATTCATCAAGAAAAACTGTTTTTGTTTTTGTTTTTTTTTTAGTATTAATACATGTGCAATTTGTTCAAATCTCCAAATGATACCAGCATCTGATCACTTGGAACAGTAGAAAAATATACACAGGGCTTCTCTTCACAATACCTGAAGACTTGCAGACTATTATGTAAACCAATACTGATGATAAGTACCACCTCTAGTCCCGCAAGTCCTTGTACTGCAGACTCTTGGAGGCTAGAAAGATAATTCTGAGGACTTATCATTAGGACCAGAGATGATTAATGGAATGGAACATCTTTCCTGTGAGGAAAGGCTGAGGGAGCTGTGACTTTGCAGCCTAGAGAAAAGGAAGCTTGAGGGGACCTTATCAATATGTACAAATACCTGAAGGGAGGGTGTAAAGAGGACAGAGCCAGGCTCCTTTCAGTGGTGTCCAGTGCCAGGACAAGAGGCACTAGGTACAAACTGGAACACAGGAGGCTACCTCTGAACACCGGGCAGCACTTCTGTGCTGTGTGTGTGACTGAGCAGTGGCACAGGCTGCCCAGAGAGGCTGTGAAGTCTCCCCCTTGGAGATCTTCAAAAGTTGCCTGGGCAGCCTGCTCTGGGTGTCTTTGCTTGAGCAGGGGGCTGGACCAGGTGACCTCCAGAGGTCCCTGCCAACCTCAGCCATTCTGCAATTTTATGCTTAAGCTGTTCTTATCCTTAACAATCCAGCGCTGACCACTGTTGCATATTAGACTGATCTGTGGTCTGATCCATATAGTTATTCTAATGTCCAAATTATTTAGAAACATTTAAAAGTGTACGAGAGACTGAGCTGAATTCAACACAAACGTGTTCTTTACTCTCAAGATTATATCAGCGTATTATAAGAACATGTAACCTGCCTGTTTTATTATATACCTTACTGTTTCTCTGAATTCATTTGCCCAACAAGACCTGCAACTATGTCATGTTCTACAGAAAACCATGCATTAGTAGTGACAAGTCTATTAGAGTGGTCAGCAGTCAAGTGCATTGATTCACTTCCTTTCAGTGCACTAAAACATCACTATAATTGCTACGCTACCTTTTGCATTGTCAATAGATGTAGTCATTCGTGATGTTATTTTAACCCTACAAGTAATAGCAGTCAGTGGGAAAAAAAAAAAAAAAAAAACACACAGTAAACTTATCTCTAGCTGCTATAGTAAACAATATTTTAAGATCTGTTGATGACATTTTAGGGAAAAGCAAAACTTGAAGCAGCTCCCATAGTCTGTATAAAATCCTTTTTTTTGTTGGATACCAGGACTGTCCTGCAACTGATGCAGTACGACAAAACTTGGATAGGCATGAAAAAGGACAAATATCCTCAGCAGAGGAAGTATTTTAATGCCTAGTGCAGACTAACAAGAAAAGTGCCACCCACCAACATAAAACCAACCTATGCTGTGCTGCTGGTTGTGTTTTTGGTACTTACGGGTTTGTGTGCTGCAAAGATTTCAAACCCCTGAAAGAAAGAGAGAAGGAAAGAGAGAAGGAAAGAGAGAAGGAAAGAGAGAAGGAAAGAGAGAAGGAAAGAGAGAAGGAAAGAGAGAAGGAAAGAGAGAAGGAAAGAGAGAAGGAAAGAGAGAAGGAAAGAGAGAAGGAAAGAGAGAAGGAAAGAGAGAAGGAAAGAGAGAAGGAAAGAGAGAAGGAAAGAGAGAAGGAAAGAGAGAAGGAAAGAGAGAAGGAAAGAGAGAAGGAAAGAGAGAAGGAAAGAGAGAAGGAAAGAGAGAAGGAAAGAGAGAAGGAAAGAGAGAAGGAAAGAGAGAAGGAAAGAGAGAAGGAAAGAGAGAAGGAAAGAAATCAAAGAATGTATTTTTACTCTTTGCAATCAACGTTACCCCAATTCAATCTCCAGTAAGATAGTCTTTTGAAGACTGGGACATCTAACTTGCAAATTTCATCAGAATGTGTGGGTTCAAGGAAGGGGAATTAACATTGACATATGCTTTCATTTTCTTCCTCCTGCCTGTCCAGAAGTCTGAAGAGTTATTTCTACCATCGATTACCAAAGTAATTGTCAACAGCTGGTTATTCATCTAACTTTTATTGTTCTCCCTTTTGATTTACTAATGAATGTTGTTCCACGTTTGACATAAGACATCTATTTTTTTCCAGCCTAACACAATCTTTACTACTCTTAATATATTCACTATCATGCTTTAATTACGCCTTCATGTTATTTTGAATACAACAGTAAAGAATTCAAATAAATTTTAGCTTCTGGTTTCTCAGAAATGGATATAAGGACAGAAAATTTCAACCCTCTTTTAAGTCAATAATTGACGATAATTAATGAGAGGCTCTCAGTGACTCCAAATTCCCAGGAGAGAAGAATAAAGAAAAAATTAAAAAATCCAATACTACATCTTCCTTTTCTGTTTATCACAAAACTTCTTTATAGTTTGAGGAGGTATAACACTTACAGAATAAACAAGCAAGGGATTGACTTTCCATTACACTTGTTTTTCAGTCTGTGCAAACACATTCCCTTCCCAAGGCAATCAAGGACAGCATTGTTCCTAAGTCACTCCTGACGATACAGATAGAGGAAAGCAAGTCTTTCAGCTTCATTCAGTTGCTCCCACCATGCTCACACTCAGCATGTCTAGAGCTACCACTGCTGATGTATCAAAGGAGGCTAATGAGGCAAATTTAACCAGGAAGTAGGCATACATTTTGAAAGTCGCTTCTCAAAGAGAACAATGACCAAGAAGTATCAACACGTTTTGAACAGGAAAGCCCACTTTGTCTAGCTGGTCCTCAAATTCTGTTTTGCTTGGCATGTCAACACTTACTTTCACTATCACAAATATATGCTAATCAAGCTACTGATCTTATCCTTGGGAAAAAAAAGATCCATGTTTAAATTTGGTCTGTTTTTAAACTCTTGAGAAACATTCTGCAGTATGACATGCTGAAAGGAAAAATCTCTCTCTATATATATACACTTTATGAGGTCTTGTTATTAATTATCTGTACCACCTACACTAAAATAAAACCTCCCTAGTAAAATTTTTCATGAAAACTTTACTAGGCCAAATTGTAATGTTATTTACATTTATTTCACACTATAAAAGTGCTTAATGCAAGGGCTTAGATGGCTAGAGGCTTATTTTATATTTATGAGATACCAGGATCAGTCATAACAACATAAGAGAGTAGAACAGTAAGACATTAAAGACGTGTCAGAAATTGGTAACACTGTCAGTTTTCCTCAGCATGAAGTCTCCCATCGTTGAAGTAAAAAAATTTGGTGGTTGTTCCACAGGTGTTGGACAATACTGATATGATGGAACAGACCCTGGACACTCATTACTTTAGTCATATTTTCTGAACACACTTACTTGTAAATGCAAGGTGCTATCCACGCAATCAATCATGTTTTTTTATTAGATTAGCCAAAACTCAGTTTTTGAGCATCACAGAGGATGATCTTCAAGCAGTCTCCATATGATAACAGGCTTAACCATAAACACCAGCTTCTAAGATTTAAAGTATTTGTCCTGATAGAAACTTAAAAGCAAGCCATTTTATGTAGTCAGTTGAAAAGTAATATTGTATTGCAAAGGAAATAAACTATCATTATAAACTCACCAACCCTCTTCTGTCTGTAGAATTACTATAATAGTAGCTACACCAAAATGTACCTTCCAGGTACCATACAAATATGAATCAATTTTGTATTAACAGCATCCCAATAAGGTCAGTTAGCAAATTAGAGGAATGTTATCAGGGAAGTCACTTGGATTAACTGAAGCAACCACCACACAATAATGATGTGCACATCAAGTGTGCAGGTACTCAGTTACAGCAAGTAATCTTGCCTCCCCAAACTCAAGCTCAAAGGCAAGAAGATGAATGGCCAAAAAAGATGGATTTATTCTGCGACATGGCAAGCACACCATAATCCTGTTTACATGTATTACACACAGTAAGTATTCCCAAGAACGGAAATTAGCTCATCCTCATTTGGACCTAGAAGACCTACTTAGAAGAGTTATAAACTCTTATCTCCCTGTTAATGTTTGTGGGTTTTTTTTTGTTTTTAATACATCATGACTTTGAAAACACTGGCTCGTATTATTCAGAATGAAATATGAATGAAACAAGCAAGAGAATCTTTGTCGGCAACTGTATAGTTACAAGCAAACCAGAAAAATACTGACCCAAGGAAACAAGCAAACAATGAGGACATTCATTCTGCAGTTCTCGTGGGACTGTTAAGAACAGCTAATTAGGACTACATCATTCTACATCTTACTCTATAGCAAGCTAATACATAATTACACAGAACTTCAGTAAACCAATTATAATGTGCAGTTTAAAACTATGTGTATTTAACACACAGCTAAGAATTTTTAAAATATTCTTTTTAGTTGAGGCAAAGAAACCAACCAAACAAGCCAAATTCCCAAAACTGTCTAAAGAGAGAACAGAAAATCAGCTGCCCTTATTCTAAATACATTATTTTGTCCAGAGAAGATGCTTTGCAAACTCCTTTGGAAAAAAAAAATATCTATTATCAGAAAATAAAACAACCTAACTACATATTCTGTTATTCATCTCCTCATCCCCAAAAAATATCAGCACCTGAAAAAAGCCAAAGCAAGCAGATGAAAACTTGGGTTTTAAGCTTGAGATGGTGATTATGGTAATATTAGATTTACATTTTCCTAAATCTTTCCTCTAGGGAGTAGATAAACGAGGAATAACTCCCACTACTACCTATGCGAAAGAATCACTTGCAGGTCCTGGAAAACCATTTAAGGAAATTCAGTAGGTCTCTTTCTAGTTACCTATCATTAAAATGCAATTCTTTGAACATAAGAGCTAACAGCTAGCTTATAAACTCCACTTAAAAATTGCACAGGTTTCAGTTCTAGTGGGAATATACAGTCATGGTTAAAAAAAAAAAAAAAAAGTCCATGTCCATGCTAGAAATAAATAAAACATAGGAAACACAGGACAAGCAAAGTATATAGCATAGTGACTTCTTCAAGACTTTTCAAAGGCTTTATTATTGAAGGTTATATAAAGTATTCCCTCCCCCCAAAACAATGTTTTTTGTCTTTGCCCCCCTCCCCCAAATCACTTTACTTTCCCCACCAAGAGCTAGCGATATGAAAAAACAGCCCAAGTGGAAATGTTCTAGTATACAGGCAATTCTGATTAAAAGTTATATGCTAGCCAAAATACTCCAAACTTAGTTTTGCAATATTGGATTTAGCATAAAGAGTTATTCAGATTTTTCCATTCTATAATATGAATCACTGCATTAGGAAATGCTATGTGTCATACTCGTTTGCTTGGCAAAACCAACAAAAATATTGAGAGAGAGTTATTTATTAAAGATGGTAGTTGCATCTCATTTTAGTTCAAGAAGGTTCCTCCCCCTCCTCAGGACATTTCTGCTATGATTAGCATCCCTAGGTATAATTTAGTCTAATGACAATCACTCATGATCTTTTCAATCCTACACTTTTTGCCTAAAGTTTTTTTAACAGCTTCTAATTAGAGAAGAATTCTTTTTGAAAACAAGTCTATAAACTGTCATTAGTGGAGTAATGCAGGATAAAGAAGGGCTGGAAAGAGTCAGAGAAACAGTTCCAGAATTTTTCTGGAGGTTCAAATGTCATGAAGTAAATAATCTACTGGCCAATTCCCTGTATACTTCACAGGAAAGAGGTCCTGATGAGAATCTAATTGGAAAAAAGGCTTTAGTCTAGTCACAGTTTTAACTGTAAATACGTAACAATTGGTGTTGTGCTACAGGTAAACATTTTGATCACTGAGATTAAGAGTGACACTAAAGTTTTTCACCACCGAATTTTACTTTGTTTTGACTAATACATAGCTACATGGTTTTGTTTCCAAAAATTGAGTAGATTTTATCACAGATCAGCTAAATCTGTGGGACTTCAATGTAGAAATTACAGGGCACACATATTGCTACCTGTAATTCAAAGGGGAAAAGCTGGACATGTCCATCAAAACACTGAAATCATACCTCACTTCTGATGAGGAATAAGCATTTCTCTCCTCCTGCTGCTGCAGGTCTGCTCTGTAGCATGCAGCTATGCTCGACTCTCCAGCAGAAAGGGTGAGCGCGAGCCAGCAGCTCGGCCTGAGACCGATGGTGTGTTTCACAAAAGCCATATTCTCAATGCGACACCTGAGTAACACAGAATCAGGCTGCATGCACCAACTTGGACATCAGAAGTACCTTTAGCTTGCTGGTTTGCTGCATGATAGGAATCAGCAAATGGAAAGAGGAGCAAGAGCCCAATGAACAACTGACAGTAGCATGGTCATACTGCTGGGCAGCACCGAGCAGCACAGGGTCCATGGTGCTCCCCACCTCAGCTGGCGTGAAGGCCAGTGCACCCACTCCATTCCCTGTGGCCAAACAAATCATACTGAACAGCTTTAAAAAAAAAAAAAAAAAAAAAAACAGATAGCATTTTATTTTATATTTTATTTTTCCTTCCCTCTAATTGCTAATACAGACTCCTGGTTCACCAAAGTGAACCCACTCCATTTCTATTGCTTAGACAAAGTGCAATAATTTGAAGTGCATTTTGATGTGGCTCCTTACCCCTCCCAACTTCCAGCTTCAAGTGCTGTCTTGGTTGTGCAGTGGTTGAATGACGGAAATTGAACACCGAATCATGAAAATGTTGACCTAACCTTGATGTACACAATAAAAGCCTTCGACTCTTTGCCTTCTGTGCAGCACAGCATAGCTGTTTAAATGCTTTCCTCAATTGCAATTTGAATATCTTTAGCAGAAATAACTATTCTATTTTGGTAAGGTAGTACTTGTAAAAAAAAACCAAACAAACAAAAAAACCTTTCCTCTTTTGTTTTTAAGCAACTAACAGATGCAATTTGTAGGCAATAGCATTTCTCAAGAAATGCATCCACGCCATGTAGTAAGATATTTGAACAACTGAATGAAATAGATAAGTGTCTATACCTATGCACTCACTAAAATTCGTTTGCTGTTTTAAATGAGCTTCTGGAATTGAACGCAAAACTCCACAGATTCATTAACACCTTTTATTTTTAAATCACATTTTCATTTAAGCAGCTTAAATATTTTAAAAGCAGCCTCTGGCTCTGTACATAAATAAAAGAATGCAGCAGTATCCTTTGAAAGGTAAAATGGGAGGCAGTACAATCAACTACATTATTACTTTTTTTTTGGGGGGGGGCAGATTGCATTCTAAAGGGAAATTTCACATACGAAAAAGGGTAAGTTGAACATGCTTCTATTCTTTGTAGGAAAGACAGTGAGAAAAATGACAGGCTAATATATTTTCTAGTACATTTATTTATGTGCTTATTTTGCAAGCCACAGAGCCAACTGTCAGCTTTTGATACAGCTCAGTAGACAATGACTTGTGCTAAAAGTTAGTGGATTACAGATGCTCAAGAAAAAAAATAAAGCAAAACACATGCCCACTGACCCTTCAAATGCATACATTTTACTGTACAGTAATTGGACAAAAACTAGAAACATGACTTAAACGACACAATCAGCAGATAATAGTTTAAATACTTTTAGAAAGGAGAATCGGACTTTTTTTTTAAAGTGCAATATACACTAGTATGTATATAGTATTAGGTAGCAAAATACAGATTTAAATATCACGCACAGGTTCCAAATCCATACTAAAACATGTTTTCTTATATAATTATTTATATAACTATACAAGAATGTAGCGCGCACATGTATTTATATATGTAAAGACAAATATACACAGCATACGTAAATATGCTTTGTTGCTGAAGAATGTAGAAGTATTTTGATGAAATGTAACAAATATTTTTAAAACTATTATACTGACAAAAATGTTTTGCAAGAAATGATGATATTGGAAAGAACACTACTATCTGTAGTAGTTCAATTAGAACTAATGCCAGTATTTTATAAATGCCATATTACAGGTAATGAAGACAAAACCCTTCTATTGTGGAAAACAGACTAAACAATTTCTAAAAAAAAAATAAATTACTAAAGATGTTAAAATATTATTTTAAAATGCCATTGTGAAAAGTGATTTTCTGATTTTTTTCACACTTTTGCCTGTCCTAAAAGTTTATGTTAATTTAATTCCACACTTCGCCGCTTATGTTCCCAACCTGCACACCTCTCTCCCTTTCTTCATAAACATGCATCCTTTCTCTTTTTTCTTTCCCACACCCACACATATCCAATGTGTCAAGATAAAAGAGATTTCTGGCACTACATTTTGAAAGAAAGTGTGTTAAACTGGTGAAAAGACAAAAAGTAAAATTCTGATAAAGCAATATACTCTTCTTCCTCTGACTTTTTAAAGATTATTTGGTTGATGAAAAGAGGTAGCATTTCTTCTCAGGTATAGACAACCTTCACTCTCATTCCCACCCCCAGTATATAGCATTTTATGCTGTGTTAGCCCAAAGAAACAACTTCTAATTGTGCTTTTCTATTAAATTTACATATTCTTTTGAGTTATTCCCTTCAGTCTGTCTACAGTAACATATTTTTTGTTTATTATTATCTTAGTTTTACAAGTACTAGAAGATACTGAAAGAGATTCCCAAGCCATTAGACTGAAGGAACTACCAAAGGTCAGATTATATATTTCTCACAAATACAGTAAATAAAGAACATAAAACCACACCTTTAATAATTCATATCACTAACAGGGAGCTGTCAATGAAAGTTTCAAATTAAATGGGACATTATCAGTACGTTAATGTCAGAAGACGGAAAAAAATCAACTTTTTTTTCAGCTAATTGATGCTGTTTAAGAGTTTTTAAATTAACTTTAATGAAATCAGAACACTGTCTTAATGCATTCATTATTCTTTCATCAAAAGCATCTACAAATAAATTATCTCTATCTTAGATAAGTCAATCATAGTAAACAGAGTGAAATAAATAGGATTATTACTTTCATCTTTAATGGAAACCAACAAAATGAAATACGACCCACAGCCTGGAAACCTAGCCTGTTAATTCTGTCAATCTTTTAATTCTTTTCCTTTGACCATTTTAAAGAGAATCCAGTTTGGGGAGAATTTCTCTCATATCTGCCAGAGGATAAGCCTTCATTCAACATTTCCAGTTGAGCTTCTAAGGAATACAGGAGAGTTGGGAAGTCTGGGTTGGGATGCCAATATGCTATAATATTCTGGAAGACTTCAAACAATCACTTTCTAATTTTAATGTACTTTTTTTTTTTTTTAATGTCATGCATCTTTGTAATACTTTACTGTTCCTGTTTAATTACATCATAATTTCTGATAATAAAGGCTTTAAATCTAATCCACTGATGTTTTGAACATGATAGACTTTTCAGATCAGCAGATGAGATTAAAACATGGAAGTTAAAGTCATGCTAAAACAGTATAATATTAGAGTCCATTATATACATATATTTATAATCAATTTTGTGTCAGTTTATTGACTGCTTATAAATGGAACATTACAGCAAACTGCATTCTGCGTTTTTAAGGGTAGATTTGTTTTTGTACATAAAATTTGGGAATACAAGCAATATATGTACATATAGTTTTCTAAACAACTGTTTCCAGAACAGTTGCAGTTAGTACTTGAGAAATATTTTGCAGTGCCATGATTTAACATCTGTTTAGAAAAAGATGTTGTAAATAACCATTTTAAGGCTTCTATTTCCTCTCATGCTATTTTCTACAGGATTTTGATAGAGAGAATACCTTCCTACATGACTGCACTGGACATACATTGATGCCAAATGCACCTGCAATGTAAGGTATCTCCACATTTTTTTTTCCTGAGCTGGCCACTCTGCCCTTTGGATCCCGCCCAATAGAGTTGCCAGGAGCAAAGCCATGCCTGCAGCTATGACACTTAAGTTCACAGTCTCTTATTCGAAGAAATCACTTGAATTAACCAGTTTTAATCATAAAGTCATATTTGTCTTCTTTCACACTGTGCTATGCAAAGGAACGAGATGGACAGCTGAAATCGCATTTGTCATAACAGCCACAGACAGGTTTCTCACTCTACAAAACCTGCTAGAGGAGAAAATGAACTGCTAATAAAGAGGCTGTCTAACATGGGATGTGGGAATTATGCAAACTCTGAGTGCCTATTAGTCAAATTCATCACCACATGCACAGTCAGCTTACACTGTAGTTTTCCTCATCACAGGGCCATTACGCTAGGCCTTTCCCAGAAAATGCCAGGCTGATTACACACCTTGGAAAGATTACAATAATTGCAGACAATTCTGGAGAAATGAAAGTTAGCATTACTGTACAACAAACACTTAGACCAGTGAGCTGAAATAGATTTCTGTAAATAATGCAACATAGGTGTTCAAACGTGAACTAATCGCGGTGAACGACTCTTTTATCAGTTGTGTGAAGGGAAGCCGCCTCAGGTGGGCTAGAAAATAAACTGTAAATGCTTATTCAACACAGTAAGGAACTGTTAATGAGAAAGAGATCAAAGCACTTAACTCAAAATCTACACAAAGTAGGCTATATGACTTGCCTCACGGAGATACTCCTCTGCCAGACTCTCAGAAACGAGCGTTTTAGTATAGACAGAGTTTGACTAAAGGTCTGTACTAACTTGTGACTGGCTTGAAAATAGTCACAGGGGAAGCTCAAGTCTCCCCATAAACATGGGGGGCTCAGTGTCTCCTCAGAAAGGTGTACAAGATGACTAATTTTATGTGTAAAGCTCACGGCTTGACTAGCCTGCTTTAAGGTCTAAGAAATACCCTATGCCTTGCTTCTCAGATGTCAGCCATGTGATGGCCTGACAGGAGCACACAGAGTGAACTGTGCCCTTCCCATTCACACTAGAGCTGAGTTCACCTGGATGTCCCTATCCCTGGTGTGCTTTCACCCTATGGAGCAAACTAAGTGAAATGGTGACTGACCTGACCGCACTCAGAACAGGAGACCACTAGGAGTCCCACACACAGCCCCCTGGGAGCTGGTCCCAGGCTCTTGGTCTTTCTGGTAGCTGGTCCTCACATCAGGTACCCCTACAGTTACTGCCCCCAGACCTATAGTCTCACAGAACATCAAAAAGCTGTAACCAGGCCTCACGTCCTGCTTGCTGCCCAGTCCTGCTTTGAGGTTCATTGGTTGTCCCACAATAGAGAAAATACTTGCACAGAAAGAAACTTGCACAGAAAATAATCAGGAACAAAGCATACAACTAAGACAAAACTGACTGCAGTGATAGGGCAAAGGGTCTAACACAACAAGCACAACCACCAGCAGCTTGCCTAAATTTGACTTGAACTTTTTATCAACATCCCCCTGCCAACAGCCTGATCTTTCCGCTTTCACATGCTTTTTCTTTCCCACCCTTGTCTCCAACCTTGCCTTATCCCAAATCAGCCACTTGCACCTAATTGCATTTTTGTCAATGATACCAGTTTTGCTACAATGCTGCCCAATGCAGTCTTTCTGATATTTCTCCTAGGCCACCTCAGCCTGACATGGTATCAGTGACAGGATTACTAAGGCACTACTTCCCCTGCAAGGCCTCCCCTCCCCAAAGGTTTCCAATAGTCCCCTCAGTTATTGGTAAGGTTTGGCCACCTTCCTCATAACTCCAAACAACCTGTGACACCAAGTCATCTCTCACTGTGTTCTCTAAGTCCTGTCAGCTTCTCACACCTCTACTCAATGCGTCTGCTGGCTTCGCATATCATGTCTGGTAGTTTCTCACGGTATGTTCAACAAGCTAAAGTTAAGGCCAGAATCTGCTCATCTATTTACATACCTATAGCACTATATTCTCATGTCTCATGGTTTATAGAAAGCCTCTGAAAAAAATAAAATAAAAAATCAGAGCAAGTCCCCAATAGCTAATAAAGTGTCTTTATCCATGAAGTTCTACTGAAACAGATGCTATTATCATTTCCCTTCTGTTGGTGATGTTGGCAGCACATGGCATCATGCCAGAAGTCTGCCCAAACTCCATTTCTAATAAGGGCATTCAAAATTTGGAGCAAGACACACACACACACATACAAAAGTTGGCTTAAAATTTCAGAATTTCTAACTTAAGACATGGATTTTTTTTCCTCTCCTTCCTCAATTTCCAGCTATCAAAACTGAACATTTACTTCTTGTAGACATTCATAGCAGAGAAGATCTAAAAAAACCCACGTATCTATCCACATAAATTTGCTTGCAGGTAAATTTATTCTCCGAATAAAGATCTTCAACGGGAAAAAAATATATGTATATAAATAAATAAAAAGCATAAAAAGATGCCCCACCAAAGAAAAATGTTTTCCTAAGAACATGGGGAAATATAGTCCAAACACACAGCCTAGGTTCTTTTCCAATGCACAGTCTCAGTGGTCCTTCTCCCCTCAAGAGTACCAGACAGGAATGAAATTTAGCAGCCTAAACTAGCTCTCCTTACACTTGCTGCTGCTATTAATGTTAATTTTCTCATTCAGGCTGTATCATAATGCCAAGATGAAAGATTCAGACTGCTGAAGAATAACTAGCGGCAGTGAGAGGCTGCCTGGGGAAAACATGCAGTTGCACATCATATAGTATAATTTTTTTTCCATCAGGACTGTTAAGAGGATTTGAAGAGAAGGTAAAGGGATGGGAAGGAGAAGAAAGAAGGTAGCACCAATTATCCCTTATGTCCACTTATTTTTTGTTTCAGAAAAATTTGGTAGCCCAAGCGCAAGACGCTTATCTTACCAAATTTGGCCAAAAAATATAACATGATGGAATTCAAATAACATCATAACAAATACCACAACACTGAATATACTGTACTAGATAATAGCTACATTATTAAGTCATAGACTTGCTGCTACTCATAGCAAGTTGCTTAAAATGCTGCGTCTCCATTTCTAATGCCCTGTTCTTATTTTGGCCTCAAATTTGAGGGAAAGAAAGGCTTAGCTGTACAATAAATATTTAAGCTTTAAAAACTTACAGAACAATGATTATTACTAATAAAAAGGCTACTTAAAAATTTGCATTTCACCACTACCTTTTGGCATTGAGAACCTCAGCACAAATCAGGTCTATTTCTGAACACAATTTTTAGCTTCATTATCATATGTTGTACAAATACTCTTACTTTTAACTTTCTCATACCCATGTGTAGTGCCTTTCTACCGCTTCACTTAACTCTTCTGAAGTCACTGTAACTCAGGAGAAAACTTTATCCAAAACCCAGTATGTGCCCGTTAGTCACTCAGAAACTTTTATTTAAATTGATAGAACAAAAAAGATGATACAATCAGACAGTACTGATAACAGATCAGTATTTTACTTCTCCATTGATACTGCCAATAGCACTACCAATTAATTATCAGTAGTAATAGCATTGTGCAATCCACTGTACAATTAATTAATGTCTCCAGTAGTTGAGGATAGGAGAAAGAATAGACATTTTACTGAGTCATTACTAGACATCTGGCCCACACATCATAAATTCCTCACTCACAATACCACACTTGGTTCAGTACACTACTTTGCTTCCTGCAAATTGCTAGTAGCACCTGGGCTGCTAAATTCTTAAATGCTTGCACCTGCCACTTCAATATAGCCTGAGAGCGTTAGATCTTACTGCATGTTACCACACTGCTCTCAAATAGCTTTTTCTGCTCTGTCATTTGGGGCTGAAATTTAAACAGGAGGTGATTAATGATTTCTATCTACTTACCAGGATCTCTGTACATCCAGAGTTTTGTTTGATATTGGACACAACAACAAAGATTTTAATTAAATTTTTTTAAAAATGTGAATACCAGTTTCCTTTTTATTATTAGGGATTAACTGAGAGCAACGACAAGAGAAAGGAGAAGAAACTCCTCTTTGATATCCAGAATGGCTTGCTGGCTGCATTCACTTACAAACAACAAAGAAGGTGTACTTAAAAAATGTGTTGTTCAAGACATAAGACATTTTATATTGTTACTGGTCTTAACTTCAGTGTTTATGTTACTTACTGCTTCGGAACCAAAAATTCTCACCCATTGTATATTGCGAATTTATATAGTACATTTTTCAAGATCAGATTGGATCGACACTGAGCAGTTCATCTGTCCCCATAGCTGACCCTGCTTTGGGAGAGAGGTTGGACTACATATTTCCCTGAGTCCTCCCTCCAAAGTGAAGTTTCCTGTTATATAAATACCTATTTACAATCAAAATACAAAAAGCAGTAACACAGCTCTTACTGAACAATTTGATTTTTGTACGTAGATACTTGCACGTCAGTTAGCATTTACATTATTCAGTAGCTTACAGACAGCTGATTCTATGACGACTATGACAGTAAGCCAAATTCACTGCAAAATTTGAACAGACTTGGATTTGAGCATCTGCACATTTTAATGCAAAGAAAAACTCAAGAACTAACAACTGTGTAAGGAACACTGTTCAAAAGAATGACTAAAAGGAGGAAAGTTAATATACAAATTTATTTTATTAAAGGAGAAAAATGAAAAGTAGCAGCAAAAATATATATTGCCTCCAAATTAAATGATGTATCTGAAAAATGTTTTAAAAAAATCGGGTACATTCATTGCTGGATATTCTTTACTGGTCTCAGGTTTCTTCTTACTCTATCATTAGTTCTATCATCATCTAACCTCTGCTGAATTATACTATCTGTCCTCATTCTCACTACATAAATCATAATGGGGCTGAGAGCTTTTGGTTTGATTTTGAGAGAGATTAAAGCAGCTTAAGTCTTCCTTAAACAGTGTACTAATTCATAAGAGATAGAATGTAAAAAAAAAAAAAAGTCTATTCCCCTCCTAATAATACATCTGAAAGCACATTATATACCATTTTTAAATTTTCCACAACTAAAATAAAACCATATTCACAGAGTAAGGTTTGATTCAGAATTCCAGATAACATGAAGCTAGAATAGTCCAAATCAATAGCTTCAGTTCCTTAAAACAGGAATAATCATGGAATAAAAAAGGCAATAGACAGATAAGCAGCAAATGGTCTTTGGTAATATTCTTACACTTTTCTAAGCTAAGATTTTTAAAATACACCTGGCCTCAAAAGCTGTTTATATCTTTAGGGGTTTAAAGATGGGCTGAAGATAAAATTGAGATTCAACTTTAAATGCGTCTTTGAACACAGCGAAAAAAAACTATGTCTCACAAAATATACTAGCAAATTTATGGACTCCAAATCTTTTTTTCAGTAACAGATATGGAATCAGCATAAGGTGTAAAGTCATGATATTTCTGGGCAACTCGTTTAGACAATCTTATTTGGCCAGTGTCTGGAGCAAATATTATCATAGAAGAAAGTAGCTCTTGCTCTAAACCTCTAGAATGGGATGATCTGCCATAAAATAGGCACACAGAAGAAGACAGCAGACCAGAAAACTACATGCCTGGCCCCTGCAAAATAAGGAATCATGTTACATTTGGGAAAAACCTCAACTTCTGCACCAGAGTAAGAAAAGTATACTTCTCACAAAGGATTTCCCTGAAGGAGGTAGTGGCATACATCCACAAGTTTTACATTTGCAGGTAACGGTGCAAAGGTCCCCATTTGATTTGCCTTTATAATGTTTAATTCATTTAATGCTCATTTCTGCCTATTCTTCCAAGGAAGGAGGGTCAGACTTCAGAGCACAGTTATACAGTTATGCAGAAAATTCTGTGACTAAGCAATACAAGGATCCTTGATTATAATTGTTCTCTTTTGTTTCATGGACTGCAATTGTGGTGAATGAATCAGAAACATTGCACTTAAAAAATTGTCGGATTTGTAGATACTGAACAACCTTCGGGGGAGGGGAGGAGGCTGTCATTAAAATGACTTTTTTTTTTTTTCACATAGAATATAATAAATAACTTAAAATTCTCAAAGCTTCTGCTTTATCTCAGAATTATTCCTTAACAAAAATTTCACGCACTTTGCCACCCTGCCACAATCCCTTAGTAAATCATTTTTTTCCAAGACAGTGCATTCTAATGTTTTCTGCTCTATCATAAATATTGCCTACATATTCCAGTACTCAAATTACATTGTCACACACATGCACATGCATCCTCTTTCAGCTATTCACCTATTTCTTCAACTATTTTCTGTTATTTTTATTGCCGTAATAATGCAGCCCCTATTCTGTTCTGAGGTTTTATATAACCAAAATGAGACCACTTGCAAGAAGTAAGCTTTTATCCACCCTTCTTAATATCTAATCCTAAATATCTAATCTTTCAGACATTTATAGAGGCTGAAATATTCTTAAGGGTGAAACACTGGGGAACTAATGGTTTGGTTGCTCTTAAAAAGAGCGTCAGTCACAAAGCATAAGAGCATTCAGAATAATATGAAATGTACAAGTGTACTGCGCTTCCTGACTAGGGCAAGAAAGGGAAGAAAATTACTTCTCTGAAATGATATAGCCAATCAAAATATCCTAAATCTCCAACTGCTATGCAATATAAGTGAAAACACACATAGCTGTCTTAGAGGTAGACACATAAACACCTGCCCTCTACTTCTGCTATGTAGCTCTTTTGCTTTTAGTATTTTTTTCCCTTCCTTTTTCTATTTTAATCACTCACTCTGTTTAAATATGGTGGACCCATCTCCTCCTCAGTCTTTTACAACTCTATAACTTTAGTTTGTGAATCTCCTGAGCAAGGCAGTAATACAGTGAATTGAAAAAGCATATTACACCCTTCACCAAACCATATAAAATGTGACTAAGCTGAAATGAATTGTTCTAAGAAGAATTTATATTCATTGCTAGTTTCTTTATCTGAAAACCAGTTATATTTAAGCATGTCTGTAATATATCAGTATACTTATTCTCCCTGAGTTGATTCCTGCATTTTTGTATTTTAACTCCCCCCCCCCCCGACCTATTACAGCAGTGAATGTTGGCATCTTTAAGATCTTATCTGCTTATAAGGTGTTCTACCTGTACATCATTGTACCTAAATGACATGTCAGCATTTTACCTTGGTATGAAATCTTACTTTGAGAAGTACAAAACCCAAAGAGTCTGCAGCAGATTCTATATAGTCACCAAGTACATATTATATATATATATATTTATATATATATATATTAAAGGCACTGCTGAGTTAAGAGTGTGAAATTCCTCCCTCCAGCCTCAACAAAAACTGCCTACAGATTATCAACTTTTCTTGAAGTTTTATAAAAAAGTCAATACATCAAACATCAAGGGTTCCACCAGAAAAGTACATCAAATTCCACTTGAGGGAAATTGAAGGCTTAGATGTATTTTTACTTATCAGGCAGTAGCATGTTTAAACCATTACCATGGACCCAGTGTTTGCTACTGTACCTCATCTCAGATACCTCTTTCACCAGTCCTGTTGTTAGTATGAATTTGTGAACATTTATCAGCCATCTCAGGGCAAGGTCTGGCCACTTAGCTCGAACCAAGAGGGTCAGTTTCAACTGCTAAACTTCACAATGAAGTAGCTGAGGAATGCTCCCCAGTTCAAACTCAACATCACTTGAGGGTGTGCAGCAACATCTTTAACTGACACAGATGTTTTTTAAGTAAACATGTTTCTCAGCTCTTTAATTATTTAAAGAAAACAACTAATTTAAATTTAATCTATTACTCTCTTGACCAGTCTTCAAATGCACCACTGTGACACAAATTCAATTTATTGGTTGTGTTCAACTGTGGAACATATGCTTGAATTAATTAGTAATGATCAAGTAGGATGGAAAACAAATATACTTAAGTGCTCTTTTTGGAAGAAAAAGCAACAAAACACCTCTTAAACCTCCCCAGTGTTGCATTTTGGCAAAGAGCCAGAAAACATACGAGAAAAACATTTCATTCCTATGCAAGTCAGATTTGCATTAAATGTGCATTTTTCAAGTTTTTTTTTTTTTTTAAGTGCTTGCATAACACAATTACACATTGGTTTTAATTAAAGCTTTATATTAACCAATTCACTATTCTACCTTTCCTTAGTGGACAAATCACAAGAAATTTAATTGGAAATACAGAAAAATTAACATTATAAGTTTCCTATTAATTTTCCACAGTGCCTTGTTGATTTTTACTGTTTTGATGAAGTTTGCAATAGAATTCAGTCCCTCATGAAAGGATTAAATAAAGATTTCCCTATATTTGGCATCTCTTTATCTAAAGCCATCCATCACTGGGACTAGTAACAGTAGTACCATAAGCACATTGCTGTGTAGTTAATTCTTTAACTAGCCAACAGCACTTTCCTGCCTTGAGAGAAATACATCAGTGGGCATGGCAGTTGACTGAATGAAATATTTTCTTTGAGAAGGTTATGGAAATCTTCTTCAGATGGAAATTAATAATATTGTATTGTAAAACACAACTCTAACAGATACTGCATTTCATTGATTTTATGTTTTTTTCCAGAAAAAAAAATATTTGCTTGACTTTTTTCAAGAAAGTTGCTTAAGTCAAACAAACAAATAAAATCATCTGTATTCAAACTGGGAAAAGGATCATTTGAGATTGACAATTTATTTGATTAATCTTGTAGACCTGTCCAAATAAAGCTATACTTTGGCACAAAAGCCAGGATATGGAAGTGGACTGAAGGTCTGTAATATAGTTTTTAATCTGAATAAAATGATAAAGGCTGTTGGTTTATTAGCACATAGTGGATATAGAGTGTGAAAGAAATAAGTCTTCTTGAACAAGAACAATCACATGGCTATGTTCAAACTACTACTCAAAATCTAAACCAGAAAAGAGTCTCTACATTTGAGACCAAATTAACTCATGTTTTCATGACAAGTGAATGTCAGAACAGAACACATTTTTCTGCCTATGGATTATCTGCATAAACCTTGCATAAACCTTTAACTTTTTTGTTGTTGTTGTTGTTTTTTTAAACATACTACCCCCCCCCAACATCCTGGGCAAACAAAGTGAAAGGACGACATTTCAATCATTTGCATACTTCAGCAGGGGAGTTGGACCAGATGACTTTCAGAGGGCCATTCCAACCTCAATTACTCTGTGACTGTGTAATACCTGAAAACTCTTTTTTGACATTCATGGTCACAGAAGCTTCATGATACAGCTTCTAATCTCCAATTGAAAATAAATAAATAAATAAATAAATAAAGATCATGATTTTACAAATAGAACAGGGAAAAAAAGTCAGAGCAATCTCAAGACTTCTCTCCAAGCAAAGTCACATAGATGTAAATGAATGGAATATAGCTTCACAGAAATGAAAAATAACCCTTCACAACAGTATGTGACAGTCAAATAACTGTATCAAAAATATTGCTGCAAATAAGTATCACTGCATTAACTACAGATGTCTAACTCTAAAGTTAGGCTGAAAAAAAAAGACAAGATAGTAAAGAAAATAAGAGATGAGGTCTGTCACAGACAAACTTGGGTATTATTTACCTTCGGCATTTCAATTCATTAGAAGTAAAAACAAAACACTTGTACTGTACTTCTAGATTATGCCCATGTGTAGGTGCTAAGATATCCTACATATATATAATACAGAAGATTAGGTTATTCAGAAGGGAGTCAACTAAGTTGACAGTTAAAGAGAGTCTGAAAGACTAAAGGACAGGTTTACACCAAAAGGTTCTGAGACTTCCTGATTATTTGATATAAAAGAATCACAGTTCTGCTAATGGATAATTAAAATAAAACTTCAGTATTTTTTCATAAAAGCATTTCTATAAAATCATCCATTTATCTATGGACTTAAAAATATAGCAAACATCCTCTGCAGAACAGTTCTGCAGGTGAAGCCAGTGCAGTTGCACTTTTGGATGGTTTCACTTTAAGAATTTCTACAAGATACAAATGCCTTCTGGGGCTGGGAGAAACTGATTGACTTTCTGTTTGTCTTATGATTCCCTAAGATACTGTCTAACAGACTGTTTAAGTAACTCCTGTACATAATGAGCCGGGAATTTAAGCGACTACACCACAGTCTGTTTGCCAACTTTTTTGATAAAGCATAGGGCAAAATTTTAATGAACAAGTCTTTACTGTTAGTAAAGAATGAGACCAGATTTTATACTCTACTCACTGCTAGAGAAGTATGCTATCAGTGAAAAATGAAAACTCTGTCACCTGGCCTTGTTGCTTTTTGAATTGTTCTAACACAGTGAAAGCACAGCCATTCCGCTTTCGTTGGACCTAGCATACCTGAAGGTTTTAATTTAATGTAGCTAGCAAACCTTCCAACCACAGAGAGAGAAACAGAGGACTCAGACAAACCAGACCCACAAAGATGAAAACCAAAGCTAAACCTAGCTAATACTTCATCCAAAATTCATTAATTGGCACCTCATTATAAAAGCACACAGTTAAAGCAAGCATCACACAGTTATCTAAGGTCTTGAATCATACATAAAGATAATGGTGAAGTATTTGATTCTTGGAATTAATGACTACTTAGCCCCTATTGACTAATCATAAATTATTTATATTAGTACCAGTTAGTACCTTAAAATATACAAACTAGAATTGAAGTTGTACAGCTAATGATATTCCCTCTCCTTCCTTCTTTCTGTGAATTTTGAAATGGCCTATCTAGGATGCCCACAGAGTGCAGAAGCCTTCCTTTTCCTTCAGGACCTGGAAGACCAGTTCCAGTGGACCACACGCACACAATGAGACTGGGTCCTACTTCAATCTTGTATTTGTAACCATGCCTGCCCATTCCTACCTCCACCACCATCTCCCAGTTGTTTTGTCATTTTAGGACAGCAGTACCAGGTACTGCCAGAGATGAATGACTAGCTAGGGCTAATGGCCTATAGCAGTACCATAGGTTATCAGCTTCGCCCAGCTGCTCTTTAATCTCCAGACAGTCCCCAGCACCTTCATCATTATTGGATAATTAGCATTAATGAAAGCTATGCATACACACTGAGAGGATAATACACCCTCAAGCTTATATGTCAGAAATCCTTTTAAAAAAAATGAAGGTATCCTACATGAATCATATCTGCACTGTTAAATGAAAGAATATTTCCCCACCTACCTAAAGGCATAAGCATCACTTACAGACTAATGATCTGTGAAATTTTGTGAAAGACAACATTACTGCAGGCTTTGAACATTAAAAAAAAGTCTTTTCCCACCTTATAACTTTTCTATCACATTTCACAGCCCATGCCCAAATCTGTCCAAAATATTCTCTACCTCTTGGCCAATATCTTCTCCACCAATATTGGCCTTAACAAATTTTAGGCAAATCATTTTCATGTTCATTGCTTTAAATCAAGAAGATAGAACTATAGCCAGAAAAAAAAAATAATAATAATAAAACTGCTGCACTTTGTTTCACAGTCTAATAGTCTATAGGGGAATTCTCTATTCTTCGCAGAATGCCAGGTTTTATATAGGTATGTGTGGTTTCCTCTTTACTACTCACTCATTTACTGACTGAAGAGAAATATACCTTAAATTATCTGCGTCCAAATTCACAGCATTTTCATCCTGTGGTTTCATCACACCCCCAACCTGTTAAGCTTTCCAACAATATCATGTGTTGGAAAACAAAATGGTATGAATCATTGGACCTAAATACCTCAAGAAAAAAGGATATGGAAATAAATATTTATATTAACAATGAAAATATTGGTTGTATATCCTGCCAGCTGCATTTTAATTCAGCATTCACAGAATCAACATTTGTAAACCCAATTACCTCAATACATTCCTTCTGATTAAACCTCTTTCAAAAATTGCAAGTTTAGTATATATATGTATTTTCCTGAAGGCTATTCATGGTCATATTGATGTATTTCTTTACCACACGAGTACAGTTCAAACTACTTTTTCTAAGGAGTCTGCAAGTACCTTTTTACCTGTGATTTCTATCCTAGATTCTGTAGACTTGCACCTCCTGCCACGGCAATCCAAATTCACAACAAGAAGTCTTACTTTTTGCCCCCAGAAACAAAGGAACAACTTCATCCAATCAACATAATAACTTTGCTTCAAGTGACACACTTCAGATCATTGGTTGTTTCTAGGGGACAGAGCCAAACAGCAGATCCCTGACCAACTCTCACTTGTTCCACTTGTGGGGTTTTGTTTGAGCTAGGAGTGAGACTTTCCTTTGACCAGATGAGTCTTATCACCCAGACCAAGTTTAACACACAAGGCCAGTGGTACTCTGCAAAGTTTAAGTGGTTCATATGCCCTATTGCAATCTCCATTCCAGCACTAAAACTGAAAGCACAAGCTTCTGTGAAGACTGTTTATTACAAGTGATCTAGAAAACACCATTCAGATCATTTAGTCAACAGAAGTAAACTAAATATACTTTCTGAGAACTTTTTAACTAACCTCATGCAAAATCTAAAAGGGATGGCATACGAAAAAAAAATTGTTATGACTAATTGTAGCAGACTATATAAATACTAGGACATATGTTTAATATATTTAATTCAAGTATGCTATATACCAAATAGTTTCAAAATCATCTGAAATTTAAGTCAGCTAATCCTGCATTTATCTTTGAATGCTAAAATCCTTTGAACTTACTGAAATTTACAGAGAAGTGCTCTTAACATAAAAACATATGATCTTAAGGACAGTCATATGGCTCATACCAAGGATTTTTATAGCCCAGTTTTCAGCCTCTAGATGTGGCCTGGCTTGGTTTTTGTTGTTTCAAGTTTACTGTCACATACCTTTTGTGTACCATAAGCAATTCTGTTAAGCGTGTCCATGATAAACACTTTTCACCAAAGGAGACAAAGAATAAACTAGAAGAAGAATGAAAGCTATGAGAGTCAGGAGCAGCACTTGTTTTGCCAATGTCACAATCTCCTCCCCCAATTTATGAAGAATTGAAATCAATTAAGAAACTAGAGAGATGATATCTTTTCAGAAATCATGTGATTTGCAAAAAATTTTGCATTGTATTTTTAAGGAAAACATATTTTGATTTTGTTGTTATTGTTCCACTATTACATCAGTTCCTTCTTCAGAAGCTTTCCCTAGCCTAGATGCACATGCTTATCATATTGAAAGCACAGCTAGCATGTTAAATAAATAAATATTCACAGTTAAATGAAGTCATCATTTGTATGGCTTTGCAGATTATTCTACAGAGATACAGAAGATAGTGCAAATTAGCAAGGAATAGTAATAAAAAAAATCTAAAAATACAAATAAAAAGGAATAATCAACAGGGAAAGCTAGTCCATCAAAAGCTGTTGTACTGTATATGCGATCTTAAAGTAAATGAGCAAATCAAGTCCTTTCAGTATTAGTGATAACAGCTATAAAATTACAATCTATCATGCTTGATGGTCTCCTTCTTTACAGCCATCTGATTTAAGCACATTTCTTACTATAGTAGCTGACAGGAACAACTCTGCCCAAGTAATCTGTGAAATGGTGCCGCTATATCTGAAAGTTGTTATCACTTAAGTTGTTATGGAGGAACTCACTTCCTTCTTTTCTTCCCACTGTAGTTGGCATTCTTTTGTATTTGGCATATTTTGTTTTGAATGCATCACCAAATATGTATCAGCAATTATGTAGAGAGCTGCCGCGATTCATCTACTCAACATTTCATGACAATACTCACATAGAATAATAAAGTTAATATTCCCTTGTTTTTCTCACCATACTTATGCTTCATCATCTCTTCATGGTTTTATCATTCATATTATCTTCCTATCACAATTCATATATATATGCAACTACCAGACAAAATAATTAATGTAGAATATTGCTTATGTATAACTCATCTTGCAGTGGCAAACGAATCTCCAGAGGGGAGAAAAAAAACAAAAACAAACAAACAAACAAACAAAAAAAAAACACATACCTTTAATAAAGTACCTTTGAAGGTATCTTATTACTCCTTGTAAGGTTGAATGAATGCATTGACTATTAGGGAAAAGCAACATCTGGAGAAAATTTGGACAAACTGAATGTACTGTATATTTTCTAGTCTGTATTTTAGATGTACTTATTGCTGTTCATAACACATATTACCACAAAACTACTAACAATATCTTCCCAAACTTACATTTCATTCTTGACATGAATTTTGTTGTTAACATCTCATTTTATTGCGAAATGAATAGAACTTTGATAGTATATTATCTTCACACACACACACAAAACTGAAAGTGCAGACGGTAGCTGTAAAGTTCTATGTATGAAAATATTTTAATATATTCAAATGTCAGAACAAAGTCATGGAAGCGGCTAGGTATGAGATGATCACAGACACTATTTTCTTCTTTAAAAAAAATGTGGTTTTTTTTCCTAATAAAAATATCCTAGAAATTCCTAACCAGTATGCCCTTGTCCAGAAAACAATTAAGCATTCACTAGATTTTTAGATAACTTCATATTCAAGTGCAAACTGAAGAAAGAAGGAACTAGAAGATGCCACACCAGATCTTCATGATATAGCACAGCTCAGGGTATTCAAATGCAACTTGTATTAGCCTACATCTAAAATACTCAAAGACTTTGAACACTCTTCCAAATGTTTGAAGAGGAATTATATTTCCAAGAACCTTTAGTACAGCCCAAATTTATCTGTTCACTGTCTTCCCCAACCACACTTTATCTGACAGATATTAGCATACTTTCAAAATTGTATTGTTCCTCACTCACCATTTGCATCAGCCTCTTCTTGAAGGGAGGGGAGGGGAAGGGAGGAAGGGAGAGGGAAGGGGAGGACTAACAGATTCATAAAATTACATTTTATTTCCCCTTGGAGAAGAAAGGACCTCATGTAGATTAAAAAAAAAAAAGGCAAAACCTCCAACAACAAAAAACTAGGTATTATTTTGTCATTGTTTGCAATAAATCTATATTTTCCCTATTCTTCTTGAAAGCAGTTGCAACAGTGTGGAACTTCCACAAAAAAAAAAAAAAAAAAAAAAAGATCAGTAAATAAAATTATTTAATTTTCAATTATTGGAGAATTATGATTCATCTTTGAATTATCCTGCTTCCATCTTTCAAGACTACTACAATAATGAAGGCTGTTTGTCCATGTTCATATGCTGAAAAAGCATTTGTATTAATTCACGAATATAAAATGAGAAGAAACTAATTGCCAACAGTGTCAGAATCTGAAAGCATAATCAGAAAATACACATTTTCCTTTTTTTTTTTTTTTTCCCTACCAGGACACTGGAAGAAAATATTATTAGACCATGAAGCCCTGGAGAAGAGCAGAATACTCTTTGCTGGTCCTACCTTCTCTCTGTTCTCACTCTCACCCATTACACAAAAACCTTTATGGAGACATATTTAAATATCATTTGTGAAATATTAGATGATGTTTATTGTATGCAGCTGTTGGCAGATTGTGTTCAGCTACCGCACCTTAATACAAATACCTTTAGATGCCCAGACATAATTAACCTATAAGAAAGTATCTATTTACATTGGAATCATACATTCATAAGTATGTATGTATATACACACACTGGAGCCATTCATATGTATATGTACTCCTAAGTCAGCTAGATTTCTTAGCAAAAATAGTCTTACGTAGGTTGGTCTTGCAACAATCAATTAGGATTCAAAGAATAGGAGCATTGAAATTAGTTCCCAAGATCACTTGTAGCAAGGATGCTGAGACTGTGAGTAGAGGAGGTTGGACCATGACCTGACTTTTATCTTCTCAATATTTTGCATTGAGGATACAATAGACTTAACTTGTTTATGTCTACCTAATGCAGTATCAGATCAGTATACATATATTAGTTCTTACACTAGACACAGCAGTCGAAGCCAAGGGCAGAGGAAGAAAGTGTGCTGGATATAAGATAAATACACCAGGGATACTGCAAATTCTAGACTGAAGCTGCATATTATAAATTATATAAAAGTACAGAAACTCCCCTACCATTTCAAACATTTCTGAGAAATTATCAGTAGGAAAAAGATGGCTTTTTTCCCTTAAATGAAATGTTAAAGAGTACGCCTTCATCAACTCATCCACTACCCCTCAACTGTCATACATTCTTTACTCTTGACATCTATCCATCCACCAGCTATTAAAAATAGAAAAATGTTGTCCTTAACCATTACCATAACCACTGTGCTACCTCATGTATTTATGACTAAAGCAGATAGATGTGAACTAATTGTAAAATAATAAAATAAAAATCGCACTAACATATCAGCAAATATACACACACGCTTGTGCATACATGTACATACACACATGCACAGCCTATTAGATTCCCTAACCCTCCACTCTGACTGAGGGGAGCCAGATAAGATTAACAGTTTCAAGAGTAAATGTGAAGCAGAAAATCATCAATCATGTTCAATCTAATTGTTTTAAGAGGTTTTGAGTGTAAGCACAGGCTGGAAAGCTGGAAGGAGTCCCGGATTTTGCACATATTGCCCCCTAAACTGTTTCCCCAGAACTGTCTGAATAATAAAGTAATTTTGCAAGTTGATTATTGCATAATTTTGTTCACCCTACTTCACTACCAGCATTTATGACTGTGGATTTAAGAAATGTCTGAAAGATCTGCAACAGATATTTCTCTTTGCCTGAGAAAGTGAAAATTGTTTTGCTTCATTCTATAGTATTTGGCTCTAACTTGACTTTTTTTTTTTAACCTAACCAAGATCTGCAGAAAAAGTTAAAAAGCACTCACTTGAATTGTAAAACTTCAAAACAACATGTGATGCCCATAGGAAAAAAAAAAAAAAAAGTGTGTATTTCAAGACAGGAGCCAGAGACTGAAACAGTTTGTCACAAGGAAAATACTTGCATGATAAAGGAAAAATACAGCTCTTGGCCTTCTATGTGCACTCTTTAGAGACTCCAAACACTCAAATATCACTAATTAAAACCTGTTTCACCACTAATTCACCACTCATTCACATGGCGTGACTTAATTACCATACCAGCAAATTTATAACAGTTCAGTGCATGAGTAACTTGGATGAAGATTAAGCTGACATTTTTAAACATACACACACACCTATGTTGTAAAAAAAAAAAAAAAACAAAAACAACAAGAAAAAAAACATAGCTAAAGATTGCAAAGTGGAGTACTCTAAGACTGGGAAATGATGGAATTCACATTGCCAGGACAAACTTATTTCTGTCATCTTCTGCATATGCACTAAGACAAAATGTTTTGCAATGTGATTCTAATCCCCACCACCCCATACCCCCCAAGACATTTGTTTCAGTGAGCAAAAAGGATCGTGTTCCCACTGCAAACACCTACACAGTATTTTATTTCACCTTTACGGCTGCGAGGATGTCATTTGCAGTGACACATTCCTGAAGTACATCATACTTCCCAAACCACCCTTTACATACATAGAAGACAATAATGTACTGATTCAAAACAGAGAATTAAGATGCAGTGGAGATTAATGTCAGAAATATCTCCTTTCTTATATCTCTTTGAAAGGACTGTCAGAGTATCCAGTAATGAAAGAGCTTTTGCTAAGGTCAAAATCCACTGAGTGCAAGTACAGTTATGAAGTTTGGGACTTCTGCCAGTCAGGTCTGGAGAACCACATCAGGCACTTGGGAAGAATTTGCACAGTATCACACAGGATCTCTTTGGCACAGGTGTTTCTTTTTATTATTTTTGCTTGACCTTTCTCCTTCTGAATTCCCCTGCTTAAACATAAGAAGTCTCCCTTATTTTATAATCTTATTTTCATGGAATTCTCCTAAAAAATAATACTGTGCATTTAATTTATTAAAGATAGGGATGAATACCCTACTAGATGGCCAGCAGACTATATAACTAATGCTAATCTCTGAAAAAAAGCACACAAGATTTTTCATTTTTTTGGTGGTGGTGGTGTTTTTTTTTTTTTTTTTTTCCCATCCCATTACTACCTATTCTTTCCATTTTTTCTGCAGCTTTCATTCTGTTCCTGGTCCTTTCCTAGTTCTAATTCCTCGCCCTAGCCACAGACTCTTCATGGACTAGAGCCACTGTCTCACACCACAGGATTTCCATCCCACCCCACTGTGCAGTGTGGCCTCCTCTTGCTCCTCAAGATGCACCATTACAGTTCCTTTGACACATCCTAGATCCTTTTCTGACTCCTTCCATCTGTTCTCCCAAATCAAGGTTCTACTTTTTTCTTTACAGCCTATGATTCTAATTCATCTTCTTTTCATATATCCTTTTTCATTTTCCAGGCATCCAATCTATAATCTGAGTTTCCGGTCCCTTCCTCAGTGAGTAAACACTACTTTTCTCCCTTTAACTGATCTCTCCCATCAACTCTCAGGCCCAATGTTCTTCTCTCCAAGGTGTCAGTATCAACCTGTTCTAATATTTCTAACTGGCTCCTAGCCATCGCTTTCTATTCTCACTTAATGTCCATGTCCAAACACACCATCTGCCAGTGTCCAAACACTATTCAGCATTAAGTCTTAATCTCCTTGCTGGTCATAGTTTTGTTGCCTCTCTCCATCAAGTTCTAAATCATTTTTGCTATTCATATGAGGTCTCATTCACCCTCTACAACTAATGAGGCTTTTTATTTTTTATTTTTATTTTTATTTATTTTTGTTTTAATTTGGTACTGTCATCTTCATCTCACAGGTAGCTTACTGCATGTGAGGCATAGCAGAAACACAAAACTGGACCCAGCATAATGTGAAGCAACCTCAAGCTGTAATTATAATAAAAAATCTTATTCTGCCTTGAACTGGAATAAGCTCCTTTGGTTGGAAACTTCAGGGCATGCACTCGCAAACTTCCACCAAGCCTTTACTAAGAACGTGTAAAACGTGGTTTTATAAAGCTTATAGCTTGGTTAAATTGAGCTGTTTCTCAGAATCCTGGAGAAAAAAAAAAAACAAAACTATACACATCATGCATCTGAACAGGTACATACATATTTTGATCCCTCCACAACAGCAATGACAGCATTTACCAAAAAAAAAAGTCATTAATTTTTGCTTTGTTTCTTCTCCCTAGTCCTCACCCCCCCAGGCAGGGGAAAAAAAAAAAAAACAAACATTCCTTCATCCTGAGAAAGTGCTGAAGCAAATCAATTGAAAAGCTCCTCAAAATTATTCAGGCTCATTTAGACCTTTAATGTAGAAAAGGTCACGCTGAAAGTTAATCTATGCCTAAACTGAGGTTTGTAAAGCAGGTATTGTAAACAGAAGTTATGAGAAAACATTAATAATGGTTTAACTTCACCACTCACTACTGGTAGAGCACTCTGGCAGAACATTTGGGTTACTTTAGCACAAAAATAGTTTTGTCATTTGACTATGAGAATATTGACCCTGCTTCAGATGCCTTTCTTCACTTAATTGTAAAGATTTCCTGGAACTCTGCTTCACATTAAACAACTGCAGGACAACTTTTTTTTTTTTTTTTTTTAGCATTTAATCCATTCTAATATCCTGATTTACAGAGATCTGACATTATTTTTCTGACTAGTTAAGAAAAGACCCCTCTTTTTTTCTAAGTCTATTACTCTTTCCTGTTCTTCTCTGGCATACACCTGACCAGAACATATGACAGCATCACAGGTAAAGGTCGTAAATGTAATTATCCCTTTTGGCAAAGACAAGTCTTGGAAGAAAAATAATTTGTAGACTGAATTCAGATATTTTTAAAGGACCTTTAACTCTTCCATTTTGGATAGTGTTACAGTTTATACATCCTACCATCTGATGAGTCAAAAAATGTGAAGAAGCTCACCAGTCTCTTGCTATCTATCGACATACTAAACATATTATATACCTCAGTACAAATTTTTCCTTTAAAAACGAGAGAAGGAAGCCTGTGCACTTTTTAAATTTGCTTGTTGTAGATAATGATTTTTTTTATTATTCACACTAGCACACTAGTATGCTATTGATGCCTCTGTTGACCTTTAAAACATCCGGTCCAATGTTTAGAATTCCTGGAGTGTGATGATACAAACCCATGCCGATTATCAGAGGACTTTCAATTAAATACCTACAAGGCAACCAATAGTAAATAAGAAAACATTCAAAAGGTGAACAACATACAGGTGAACTCTTCCATATCCCAATTCTCCAAAGCCATTAGAATTAATCCTTTTTGCCTTAGATTTCAAGTTTAAATTCCAATGAAAAGTCATTAAATGTTCACAATGATATAAAACCTGAGACATTCAAGAGATTCTCTGTGTAATAAATCATACTGAAGACAGAAATCACAATGAGTTGAACAAGTTACATACATCCTAGGTCATATCTCACTGTTATCTGTTTGATCAAATTATACATTCTTCTCGCATCACCGGTAATTGAAGATCCACTGTTACTGGAACACTGCTCTGTGACTGGTAAAAATTTGTCAAAAAGTAATTGCATGAGACCTCACTGAAACCAGCCCTGGCTTGCTGAGGAGAGAAGCCCTATGTTTCAGTATTACGTGAATTTTACAACAGCTGCTTCAGTTTAAATCCATTACTTTACAACAGGAGAAAGGAAGAAAGCGGAATTTTGGATTCCTTGATTTTATGACTTTTTCTGATATTTGAGAATATATTTTGAGGTTATAACAGCAAGTTACACGATTAATCATATAAAATACTCTAAATCATTAAACAAAACAGTATAACGATGTGACATATGCAATGCCACCAACAGAGAAAGGAGACAAAGGATTTGGTGCCTGTGATAAATGAAAAAGGCAATTGGAAAAGAATTTGTAATGGACAGAAAACACTTGGGAATCTTCATTTTCCTGAACAATATACCAGATGTAGAAGCCATGTTATTCTTTGTAACAATGCTGAAAAACAAAACAAAACAAACAGCAACAACAACAACAAAAGCTATAAAAGGGAAGATGTGTACTGTAGAGAAAGCTGAAACCACGTATAGTATAGATATATTTTACCACAGTCTACCACCAGTCTCAGAACTAGATACAAACCAACAGACTGTAGCTTTCCTGGTTTAGGTTTATATTTCATATGAAATTCTTTTCACAAATATTGAGGAAATAGATGAATATAGATGAATTGGATGATAAAACAATAGTCTACTTGAAAATCTCAAACAACTGTGAAGAAAATGTGTTTGTCCTCTGCTATATAGATAAATCAGAATTTCAAGCTACTTGCTTTTTTTTCCCATCACTTAAACTTTCTCTCTCTCAGTTTTATCTGAGCACATTGTTAGTGTGACTCAGTGGTGCGGCTGTATGAAACCATATGCTCAGAAGTCTGAGGGCTGCTGAAGCCTGTCAACAGTCAGACATATCAACTGCTGACATCTGCACCAGTTGTCAAACCAATGACTATGAATGTCACTGGTCATTAGACTTATTTTCAGTCACCCAGCTATAGTGACACGACCTGTAACTCTTCCTGCTACTGCGGGATACAAGGACCGATAGTCTGACTCACCCAATTTGAGAATAGTAGAATGTAGATAATATCCTCAGTTGCTATGACAGCATCCTAGTCAGGGTGTGATCCAGGATTCACAATGCCTGATAATAGGACAAACGGAGTCCAAGCTCTAAGAGATAATGAATATGCTTGAATATACTTTTCATACACATTTCTGAATGGGAAGAGAGGTCAAGCTGCATGAGCCTAGTAATAACAACCCTTCATTAATTTTGCTTTATCCTGAGGCTATTTCTCAAACATGCAAGAGGAAAATGAGAAATCAGGATGGCATGGACTGCTGGAGAGCCCAAGACCTGTTCCTTCTGCTCACAGGAACTGCTGCTGTGATCATTCCTAGAAGGAGCAAGGGAAACACTTCCTTGCTCTATTTTCTAACTGATCATGTGGAAGCCATCCAAAATCAGGTTAGAAGTCACACACTCACAAACATTTCCTTCCAATCACAATATGAAATACAACCTAAATCTGGTATTATACCTTCCAGTTCTGCAAATACTTTCAAAAACTTTGTAAGACCACTTTGCAATACTGGGTGGGAGCATCTCTCCCTTTCCATGTGCACAGTATGTTGTATTTAACCTTCTTTTTAAATGTTATACCACTAACATTGAGATAGTTCACTTAAGCTTGAAACAGTTCACTTTTTCTTAAAATAAAGCAAATGGCATTTGGTTATTTATTCCAAAGAGTAGTAATTCCTGTCCTAGAACTTGTCAGAAATTTCTATTACATAAACACAAGTCCTATTTCCAACCATTTACATACATATGTACATAAATGTACTGTACTGATATTAAATTATTAACATAATTTATTACCTGTAACTATATAACAATACCTAAACGTATAGCACTTTACTCAGAGCAAACTTTATGCTTAAATGTCTTACGTAATAGTCCCTTTCCTAACGATATTATGAAGAGTGATACCAGGTAATGATAGCATCTGACACTACCAAGCTATTCTCACAAAGGAAACAGATCTTATATGAGCATTTCTACTATGGTCAGCAGGCCACAGCTTAACAGTTTGTGGCACAGTAATCTGCAGCATGACCATTCATCCAATCACTGCTGAAATCGTGATATTAATCTACTCAAAGGGCAAGTTAAGGGTCGACTGCCAGCAGTGGAAAATGCTTGGTGTAGGTAATATGTTACAGACCTGGTTTAGTCTGCTCTTACTGATTTCTGCTGCCTGCATGATTTGACTTCATTTTTGAGTGGATAAAAACACAGAATCCAAAACTGGGTCAAATCCTATCTGCCTATTACCTGTGATAAATATCTTCAGCATTGCTAATGACGAGAGACAGTCTCATGCTCTGGTCTGCCAGGGGTATTCCAGCAGTGCAGACTCACAGTCCAACACATCTCCATAGGGTACAGGACTCAGGCAAACCACTTGTCCTGGGGGACCTCGACTAGAACCTCCCTTAATACTTCACATTCACAGAAGCATCTGATCTCCCCTAGAGTTCCACATTTAAAATTGATAATGATAATTTTGGACTACAGTTCAAAATCTTTGGAGATTATTTAACAGACAGTAATACAAGATTTGCCAGGGAATTTTTGAAACACATGCATACTCTTTTAGAAATCACAGAAGATGCAGGTCCTTAAGAAAACAGCAAAATCCATAGTTTAGGGTGGCTGGGAGGCCACAGCAGGAAGTTCGGCACAAGGTAATCCCAGAAAGCTATTTCTATTCTCTTCCTGTAGTCATGACTCAGACAGCATTTGCCATGCAGAAAGCACACACTTTTAAAAACGAGCCTGAAATAAGCTTTCCTGCTCCTCATCACATGCTTATATTGCTTGGGCTTTAGGTCTCAAAGGGGAATGTGGAAAAGAATTACCAAATGCTTCAGCCAGTGCCACCTTTTACTCCTCTCCTTGCATTTGGAAAAGGTCAACAGACCCATTTGAACTGCTCATTCTGCTTCATTTCACAGGAAGCGAGTTAAAATCCACATAACTTTTATAAAATAAACACAATTTATACAATCCTATGAGATTCATAATGACTAGTATAATGACTAGTATCATACTCCCCAAAGCATGTTACAAGGAATTTGTGATTTCTATGAAAAACAATGTTAGCAAAAGTATTAGAAGCATTACAGAAAAGTAATACCCCAATCACAAATCAGTCGCATCAATTGCATTTGTTAAAGTACAGCGTAGTTTTCAACATTCTTTTGCTGTCGAACAAGTAATATCAATTTAAATGCTATCCCGAAGTATTAGTTATTTTTCTGCATTGTATCTGTAATACTAAGATTTTGTTTGAATTTTAAATAACATATTTCCCCTTAAAGACTTAAGATGAAGTAGAATTGAAAATCTGAAATTTGGTTTAAATATTTTTGTGACTGCTATACAGTAATACCTTATTGTACAAAATCTTATTAAATTCAATTTGCTTCTTTCAATTAGCTTTCCAGAGCTACAGACTGGGGAGACATCTTACTGCTTTCCTGTATAACCATAAATCATGGAAACTGCTATTTAAGAATCCCAAGGACTGCTCTTTCCAAATTTTGCATCTCCTGAGGCAATTTTAGAGGTATAATAATTGCCTTTAATTACTGCACTGGTAAATTAAAACTTCAGCAAAATTACTGTTACCTTTTCTATCTCAAACAATTGTTTTTATTTTGTGGTTGTACATTGTCTTTTTGAAATATTTCTATTATTTATCTCCTCCTTTACTTCAAAGTATTTTTTTGGCAATTGCAAACCTTACAAATTCTAAGAATCGAATGTCATAATAAATAATGACAAAATCCATAGGCCTTCCAAGTTTCTTTATAATTCACAGTATATTTTTACTTTGTGAATCAGAAAACACATCTTTACGATCTAATAGGAAATGGGAAAAAAGCCTACTTCATTTTCAGAAGAAAATAAAAGTTATATTGACTGATTTGTATTCATGCTTTAGTTTTAAAAAATAAAAAAGGCTTTCCTTGCAAATACTCTCATTCTCTTCTACTTTCTTAGCCTGCACTTCAAAGGTTTTCTCTCTCCTGAACATGCTGAGTTATCATGTCCCATCCTCTCAAAGACTGTTGTTTTACTCAGATTGTAGAAAACCTAACAGGACAACAGCTTTAAGAGTCTAAATTATGACTTGTAGACTACAAATAAACAAATTAAATGGATACAACTTTTCACATCTATAAACAGTATTCCAGTTTAACTTCTTTATTATTTCTAAGATGCAAGATCACAGCAACTAGGCTTTACACTTATATATGCTAAGCCATTTCATTGACCATTCAGTCATTCCGTAATTAGCTACGTTGTTCTCAAGTTTATCTTGGACATAGCACTGTTTTCCTATCAAACTTACAAACAAATATCTTTACAGAGCCCTTACAGTTGTATCAAAATACCACAACCTTCTTCAAAACACATCACTGGTATCAAAATAACATTTAGACCTGCTACTTCATATAACAAGTTACAGCTAGCAGAGCTCAAAAACATAAGCATTTCTTTCAGCTCAACTAGTTAAGCTTTATCGTAACGGTTGTCCTGCTACTAGAAACTGGGAGAGTACCTAGATATCGACTGCCTTATAACCTCCTTTAATTCAAACAACTAATTGGTGTCACTATCCAACCAACTACTACTGAGTGTCAGGATTTTGTAGAATTATCATGTAATGACCCAAAGGAATGTAATAAAATAAAATAAAATAAAATAGGTGCAAATTTTACAAAAATAAAATTAAGTATAACAGTTTTATATTAGGCATCTCGATGATGAAAACAAGCATCGCCTATTATTGTAAAATTTATAACTGAATAATTATATGTTTGAAAGTACAAGCTTTAATATTTTGTTTGATTCAGTTTGTTTTTTACACAGCTCTTAAGGCACATTATCTTAATTTGGGGAGTAATTCCTAAACCAGCATCACTGATAATTTTGTAGACTTACTTTCTATTCTTATTAGGCAGGAAAACAGCTATGCCAGAAAGAAGCTGCGTAACTGTAATTAGTTTGCAACAGAACAGTTTTTGAGGGGTTCTCTTTCTTTGCTGCTCTACTCCCGTAAAGATTTCAGCTATGTATGTCAGTTTTCTTACAGACTAATTTGCTACATTCAAGAGTACAGCTTCAGAAAGCATTACAAGAACATTTTGTTAATCATATACCATGCTCTGAAATACAGATTTTGTGCTTGTTTTTGTTGACAGCAGGGAGATGTACAATGTTAGCTGGATGCCCATAGATGGCCTGATTTTCCTCTCTGTAGTTTGGAAAAGAATTGTTTAGTATCCCAGCATCTGCATTCCCAAGCTCCACTCAGCTTCACTTGTCATTTCTTTTCCACTTTGGTTTTATGTTTTTACTTTCATTACAAACATTTTCCTAATTTCTTTGCCTGTGTCTCTGATTTGTGATGCACGCTGTTTGTGTATTCTATTGTGTATTCTGTTGTTGCTCTTAGCACATCTCAAAGGGTCATGATACCTACAGTTATTCTGAAAAATGAGTTTTTCCTCTGTTTTGTTTGTGTTTTTGTTGTTGTTGTTTTTGTTTGTTTGTGTTTTTTGGGGGGGAGGCCGAATCGCTGAACAGGGACACTGACCTTATTAGCGCTGATCCTGTGATTCAATTGTGTAAAAAATCTTGCACTGGGGATATGTTCAAAGCAGCATTCTCTTTGTTTTCTACTAAGTTATTCCTTCTCCCATTTCTTGCATGATCATTATAGTACTGAGTAAGCATGGTGAGAGTGGAACGAAGTGGATACTCTTGGCAGTACTTGCCACTACACAGCACTCTTGTGACTCAGAATAATGGAATGACCAAGACTTGAAGGCACCTCAGGAGGCTGTCTAGTCCAACCACGTACACCAACCAGGATTATCAGGGCCAAGGCCAGTTAGGTTTTGAGCATCTCCAAAGACAGAAACTCCACAACCCCTCTTAGCAACCTGTGTCAGACTTTGATGACCTCCCCTCCTCTTGGGGAGCCCAGCACTGAACACAGCAGCCCTGGCAAGGCCACATCTAGAACAAGTAGAGGGGAAGTACCACTTCCCTCAGCCTGCTGGCATTCCTTCGACACCATCACTATCACCAGAAAAAAACATTCCTGAACAGACAGGTCTTGTCTTGTTGCTGCTTTCCTCATATTTCATTCAGTGGTTTTAAATACAACATACATGATTACGTTGATAGTTTTCATCTTGCTGATATCTGCTACTGCATTGAATTTCCCTCACTAACACTTCCACAATGGAGAATTAGGCATTATATTCATTTAGTTTAGCTCTGAAGTTTTACCTGTGTAGAAAATAACCATGGTAACAATAATAGGTAATTCACAATGACAGAAAAGCAGAATATGCACACTGTAGGTTCTGCCACTTAAACCCAAATTCAAACAAACAAAAAAAAATCTTATCAAACATAAATCATTAAAAATATTCTGGATCAATCAATGCATTTTAACTTTGCCTTTATTATTCTTTCATTAAAATATAAAAAAAAGGCAAAAAAAAGTTTCAATATAAAGAAATATTTTCCTTCTGAAAATGCTGAAAACCTCCACTGTTTTGAGAACAAAATTGAACTGTTCATCAGGTGAGTTCAAACTGCCACTAAGTGACATTTTTACATAATAATTTCATATTTGTACATTTAAAAGCAGCTGTTAACTCTGGATTTTCATGTATTCTTGGTAGAACTCGGTAGAATTCTTGGTCAAATCATTAAGAATCAGACTCTCACTTGGTACAAATTAGCAAAATTCCATAGGAAGGAACATAAACGCAAACAGGCAAGCAAACAGTAACTTAGAACCTAGCTATTGACTTTGATTAAAATTTCTCTGCTTGGCAGTTTATCATCTAACTATGATGAAAATTAATTAATTACTGAAAAACATATTGAAGATCCTTTGATATAAAATATAAAAATTGACAGAATTAATTTATCTCCTTCCGTAGTATGTTTCACTTAAATTAGATTAGTATCTGTTTTTAAATCTCTTTTTAACATTTTACAGAGTCTGTCTTTTCTCACAACATCTGCAAGAATCCTATGTTTTTGGGACTTTTAACTCAAACTTACTCTTTAAAAACAACAGTTTCATCTTGGAGAGTACATCCCTCAGTTTTTAAAAAGGCAATCAGAAAACAAATACCCTGTTCATCCCATCAAGCTATCTAAGCAAGAAATATAACAAGCCAGATAACAGAACAGCAAAACCACAGTAGAGTATAAAGCTGCTTAATTCATTAGGACCCAATATTACTACTTTTGCCCATGTGGTATCAATTATTCCCATCCGTGTTCATATGAGAATTAAAATAGTGTTTTTAATAGCAACAATAAAATTCTTTTAAAATACTTAGTCTTATAACATTTTAAAAAATTATACAAAGACAAAGTCATATGGCATCTTTACAAGGTGTTGTTTCCACATTTAAAATGTGAAGGAATAATGCATAGATTGAAGAGGAGCCTAATTTCTACACAAGCTCTGAACAGACCCTGGCTGTAGTACAGATGCTTATCGTCTTTGCAGATACATCCAAACATTAGATGGCTTTCTGAAGATCAAAAAAGAAATCATCACCAGCAATAAAATGAGCTTGTTTAAATTTGCTATCATCTATATAGTAATTGAATCAGATATTATAATGTCAACAAGAACAACAAAGACAAAACCAAAAAACAAATAAACAAAACAACAACAACAAACCACAAGGCATTAAATTCAAGAAATTGTCACACATTGAGAATGCAAATTGCTTTTTCATTTCCTGACCTTATAGTGTAAGAGAGTGAGCACTGCAAGTAGACTATTATACCATAATCTCAGGGAATTAAATAGGTTAAATACCAAGTAACAAACACACTGCATTGCAAGAGACTAAGCAGGAAATACACTGAGTATTCTGAAAGTAGAAAGTTGAATTTTGAAACACAGCAAGAAAAAGAAATAAACAAAATTTTGGTTACAAAGCTACCAGATGATTTTAGAAGGTATGTATTTCCAAATGACTTTTTGACATCAAATGCCTACCTGGTAGAAAGTATACAAGTCTTCAACTACTATTAAATGTACATAGTTCCCATGCCCATCCCTTCAGTTTACAGACCTCTTCAAACAGTCTGTTTTTGTGTAGACCAGGTGGGTATGTCGGATGGCAACACATTTTTTTCTCTATGCTACTCCCAAAGAAGTAGCATTAGTCTGGGATGGAGTTAATTTTCTTCATAGCAGCCCATGTAGTGCCATGATTTGGATTTGTGACTCAAACAGTGTTGATAACATACCAATGTTTTAGCTATTGCTGAACAGTGTTTGCACTTCATCAGCTCTTATCTTCTACCTCCTGCCCTATTCATCCCCAGAGAGAGTAGGCTGTGGGTGAGCAAGAAGCTGGGAGGGGACACAGCTGGAATAGCTGACCCAAACTGACCCAAGGGATAGCCCATGCCATAAAACCTCATAAAGACTGGTGAAAGGGTGTTGGTCTGGGAGGCAGACATTGCTTAGAGACTGGATAGAGCATTGATCTATTTGTGGCAGGTGGTAAGTAACCTTTGGATCACTTGTGTCCCCCACACCCCCACCACAAAGCTCCCTGTCCTTCACTTAAACCATCTTTACCTAGACCCACGATTTCTCTCTTTTGCCCTTCTTGTACTCTCCCTTCACCCACAGCACAAGGATGGAGGTGAGTGAGCAGCTCACATAGTGTGGCACCTAGCTACTGACTGGGGTCAAACCACCACAAAGCCTTAGAAATTTACAACCTTTGTGCAGTTTGTCCTATTTTTCTAAATCATTGTTTCCTACCCTCCGCAAAACGCTGACTTCTCATAGAAGGCCACACTAGAACCTATGGAAAAGGCTGCAGTCCACCAGGTCAGCTTTAGCTTAAGCACCAGGTCATGCACATTTGCACTAGTGAAGAAGCAGTGACTACTGGAATTGTGTACTTAAAAGAAAAAAAAAAAAAGTCTAAGGTCACAAGGTTAGTTCTCACTGCTTCCATTCCTCATTTGCTGAGATCCAGTGAAGTCTGTGTTAGGGTTGAAGATCTGCTGCTCTGACAATTCAGATCCTTAATGTTCATTGGACAACTCAAACACACATGGCCTTCATCAGGCCCTGTCTACAGCCTGCTTAATAAGTTAATAAAATGTAAAACTAAAATGAAATCAAAAGAGAAAAGAAATAAAGTTACTGGGGACTCAGTGACTGCCTTGTCTACATGATGAACAGAACTTCACATTATTTTTCTTTCTATTAGCATATATGTAAAAAATTACTGTGCTCTTATAACTGACTAGCATGAACTGACAGTATTTGATCAGCTTTAATATTTTACAGAAACAGAAGCATTCTGAGAGTTTAATACAAAACAGCATGCTGAGTTTGTCCACAATAACCTGTTAGCTGCAGCAGTGACCATATTCATAAATATTTGAAATTTTTTAATGGAACAAACTTGAGAATCTTATTTTCCCACTCAGTTAAACTGGTCACATTTTTATAATTCTACTATTTTCTAAGATATTACATCACCAATATAACCCAAAAGGTATGTCTTACAAAGAAAGATTTTCAAAAATTCTAGCTCAATGGTGAAGCTTAGCTGCACATTCTATTTAATTTTGAGGATACAGTGTACCTTTTTGATGCTTCTAATAAGAAAATTTTGAATATATATATTGAAAGACAAGGAAAGTGTATTTATATGTGCATACAAGATGTATAGTCTATTGACAGTACCATGGCGCTTACACGTTTGAGGGTTAATCTGGAGCTCTAGCTCAGTTTTAATGAAAACTGAGGAAACTGGCTTGAAGACCAAAAGCAAGCATGTCAAGGACTGGTCTCCTTTATTTTATACAGCATCCTTCGTGCAAGTATTTCAGAAGACTTTACAGCAGATACAAAATAGTTAAAATCAAAAAGCAGACGAAGGAGATATATATCAATATGATTTCTTAAATAAAAGGAGATATTTCTTCTTGTCTTACAACTGGGAAGTGTTAAATCTGAATTTCCCTTTCCAATGACTTGCTGATTATAATGTCATTATAATGAAAATAACAAAAACATTACCATTTAAGCCTCACAGATTTTATAGCTTTCTCTAATCAGAATTTTACCAAAGCTTCCTTCAGAATTACTTTTATAAGTAGCTTTGTTTTCTAAATAAAATTAGAGTTTGCTGCTTTTGATGGAAAGAGTAATAACTCTAGAGAAACATGAACAAAATTATTAAAGAACTGATGCTAACTTGAAAGCTTGGCAAACACGTTTAATTTAGAAACTGCAACGTGACTCCCTTAGTCATTTTCCATGTCAGGTTGAGAGTTTAACAGGCAAAAGAACCTCTCAAGTGTAATAAAAGTCCTTTTATAAAACAAGCACTAGTGCTAGTTATGAGTTTATTTGGGTTCATATATATTGTGTGCAGATTTTATATTTGTGAAAGTTGATACAGTTCATTTATCTTGAACACTTTTACAAGACCGGCATCTGCGGAGAAGCCGACTCTACACATTTAATAAATGTCTCTTTCTCTAATACTGTGTATATGCTATTGACTCTTCTTCCAAATAGAATTTCTTTTGAAGTCTGTGGGACATGCAGGGAACCACACATATTCTCATGGGGTTCTTTCAGCATAAGAAACCCTCCAGTGGAATAAACATTTTGTGCTGAAGGCCTCAAGGCTTGCAGACAGCAGATTAGCCACACCAGGATTGAGAAAGGAGAGAAGACAACTGCTTGATAATATATGAGAAAGCAAAAATTGACTGACAACCAGCCATTATTGTTTGTTTGGAGAAGATGGAAAAATAGAGGTACCTCTGCTGCAAAAATTGACTGTTGCACAGATGTCATAGGCTTTGGAGACAGTTCGCCCAACTGGAAAGCTGTAATTAAGCAAGCCTGCCCTCATGCCAGGCTTCCTGTCAGTAAAGTTTAATTCCCATACTGCAGGAAAAAAAGCTTCCTTTGACAACTGGCTGATCACCTTCTCTACAGGTAAGGCTACCTATCTCAAGGCACAATGCCTTCTTGGATCAGATTTTGGAATTTTACTCAGACCTCAGTGAAAGCATCAAAAGCTCATTGTTAGGTCTTTTGAACTTTTAGAGTCATTTGTATGTAAGTATTAACCTGAGAATATCATGGAGTGTAAACTAACACAGCTCAACTGATTTCAATGATTTCATTGCAAAAATATAATCTACTAATAGTGTTTAATTATTGAGGTGTACTACTTAGTATTTAATTAAAAAAGAAAACAAAACACTGCAAATACTATGATATATGACTGTAGACTACTCTGATCTTTAAAACTATGTATTGGAATTTTCAACCTCAATACATACAATGAGACCTGGAAAAACTTAATAGATAAAAAAAGCCATATCAATATAGCCAGTGTTCAGGCAGATAATGAATGAGAGGGGAATGCAATTCCAGTCAGGATGGCATGTAATGTGCCGTGCAAAGTTTTCAGTATCCTCAATTTTTCTCCAATGAAAAGCCTGAAATCTACATTGAATACAGGTATGTGGGTAGGTGATTCATGATATTCTTGGCCTTATCCATATTTTTTCAGCTATTCTAGCAGACTGCATCCCACGACTAGGGTAATAAACCACATTTCCTTTATTTAGCTATCACACCCTCCCACTTCAGAATCTCCATTTCTTCTCATAAAAAGCAAATACTACAACCAGTCCTTTAGACAGGGCCAGCTCTGAATGCTGTCCTCCCTGAGCTGCCCAGCCCTGTGTTGGCTCCAGTCTCCTCTAAACGTTGGTGTTTGCTCAGTTTTGAAGACAGAGGAAACTACGGTTTCCCCCAAAAATCCTGGAGTAAAGAAGAACACTCAACACCACAAGCAGGGCTGCCACGTGCAGGCAGAGCCATCTGAACACTCAGCCACCTCCTTCCCCACCGCGGCCAGGGCCTACCCAAGCCAGCGGTGCCATGGGCCTGGCGGCGATGAGGAAGCAGCCCCTGGACCCCTTGGAGGGAGGCCCACAACCCCATTGTGAGGTGGCACAAAATAGTTCGCATACTGCCACTACATGCATATCCACAGCAAGAGTTATAATACGATAGTTAAACTACTAATTATTTTTCAGTGAGGCAATATATAATATCACCTTAGTAACACACAGACTTTTAGCGCAAGTACTTGGGATTAAAATATTCAATGCCTATCTCTCTCAAATCTCAAGCAACCACAAAACATATTTTGACTAAAAGCAGTATGTGGCCTTTGGCATTTGTCACATGCCTTGTCCTCTATGGCATTTAGGTTTTTCCTATCTTAAAGCCATGGAATAATCATCATCATCATCATCTCTTTTACCTCATCAAAAAATATTATCAAAATTCTAAAAGGACACAGCTTATATAAAAGTCTACTCTACTTATGTAGCCTATTTCTGGTGTTTTTATTGAGTTTTACAACTCTAGGGCCATTTTTTTCTTTACATATTTGGAACAATCAAAATCATACAAAGTTAACCTAATTCATACTTATTATCAAGCAGTACATGTTGATTGCTTTAAAAGCTGTACTTGGAAATGAATTTTATTATTTTTCTGCTGCTATACTTTTTACAGACCTGACATCTCTACTTCTTAATGGCTTTTGCAAGGCATTTAATTTAGCATTCTTCATATTCTGACATCCAAATGAGGTTTTCCTTCAAACTGTTCTTCTGCAGTTATTTGGAACTGCTTTTATAATGCTTAATAAACAGTCTCCCACCTCCATATAACATGTATGCTGAATACAGGGGGTGGTGGTGAAGAAAAGAATCAGATAGTATAGCCTCTACATCTTCCTTTACAAAAAGTACTTGATGGTACAGTGATGTACAAATCATATATTAAATACTATTTTGATGAACAAGCTTTTTTGCCATAGAAAAGTAAGGGTACATAATATACTGACTACAGAATGTTCTTATCTTAATGAAACCTAACACCACCATTCCCTGTATATTAAGGGCATCACATTCTTACACAAAAATTAGAGAGAGAGGTATACCTCTTTTTTTTTTTTTTTTTTTTTTAATTGATGACATCTAACTAAAGATCCCCAAAATATTTTAGAAGACTAAAAGGTAAAGCATACGTGCAAGGGTTATTACTTCTTAGTAACTAATACTTCTTACAATACCACAACCTGGAACTTTAGAAAGGGAATAAAGGTTTGTGAAACAATGAAGAGAGTAACATCTCAGGAGACAAAATTTCACAACTGAGTGGTAATCACTTCAGCTTTTACTTTTCAGCAAGAGGAATAACATAGACGACCCTAGAGACAGATTTATTCCTATTCTGAGCACACAATACCATTAGTTTTTAATACATATCGATAAAACACGCTGTTTGTGAGAGCACCCTTGGAACAAAAGTACAAGGCCACACTAGCAAATTTCCATGCCTGATCAGGATCTTGGACAGATCTGTAAGAGGAATCAATGAAAAATCACTTGTGTAGTGTGCCCCTCTGACCCCAAAGGCCGGTAATCAAGCTTGTCTTTTTCCCCCCTTTCCTCTGCAGGAAGAGTAACTCTTCATCTTAATGAGGAGATTCATGCCTATAGTTGCATTGAATTTAACATAAGATTTTAAATTATACCATTAGAGGATAAAGCAATTTTTAAGTCTAAAGCCATCTAAACCTAAATTTAACTGCCTATGAATTTCAAATCTCCAATAACAACGAGTTACATAGTTGATCCTTTATTATTTTTTTTTTAGTGGGAAATTAGTTTGTGACTCCTGCAGAAACAGTTGAAAGTAAAGGCCCCTTTAAGAATGTGAAATAACTTACTCAAAACATTATGGACTTCTGGTAATGAAGTAAAGATTATATATACAATTGACTTTGAGGTCCCAGTGTAGGGCTGAAACAAATAGAAAAATAAGCTTTACGGTGTATGTAAATATTTCAAAAAGGAATCCCTCTAACTGAATCCAGCAGTGGGGAGGGGGGAATGAAGACAGACATACATGTATATTTATTTTAAATGCACATATACAAGGTCCCTGTGGGACCTTGTATCAATTAGTCTCATGATTATTACAGGAGGAAAGTCCAGCATTTAAATCCTCTCTACTATTTTTAGGATCTTATGAGTGCTCTTCCACCTGAGCTATAATGTCTGTCCTTCAATCTGTTAAACTGGTTTACTTCATATGAAAAATTAAACATTCATTATACCAAAGAAGCAGGCAGAGTATAAGTCAGTGGCATACACCTGAGAGTCTCAAAAAAGACTTCAGTGGTCAATGTTAACAGTGTCATGCTGACCAGTAAGCACATATTTTTTCAAGTAGTGCTCTTTTTAAAATATATTATAAAGCTACAGGACACAGTGTTCTCTGCTTGGTATCTATTAATGGTCTGAAGGTAGTGGGATGAGACCATGGTCTGCTGCATAGCTCAGTAAAGTCTCCAGGTACCATTTACTTTGCCATGGGGATTTTTTTTGTTCATTTTTGTTCTATATACCTGTTGCTTCCAGTACTATACTTAGAATGAAAATTCTGTTTTTGTCTTTAGTACTATTTCAGCACTCAGATAAGCAGTAACCTGGCCTGCAAGCAGAGCTCCTTGTATTAGAAATGTAGAGTATAGAGAACACATCACAATTACAGTAATAACCTATAGACTGAGATAGGTTTTAAGGTTGCAGTAATAGCAAAGACACGTCTAGGTATAATAATGATGATATAGCTTTTAATATTGAATGCTTCACAAAACTTATTTCTAAAAATTTTTGAAGTTTATATTTGACCAAGAAATGCATTCAAAATTTAGCAGGTAGCCTGTGAAAGTAAGAAAAAACAGAGATAAAGAAAATAAATTATATGTATGCCTGTTACAGGGAATAAAAGGAAAATAAAAGCTTATGAAATAGATAAACATTCAACATCGATATGGAATATAAATGAATCTTTGGCTCTTCGTTTTGTGCAGTCCCCCTCTATTGCCCCTCCACATTACTCTAGACACTATATATTCAAAGTTTTGTTTACACTGAATTCCTGTGAACTAAAGATACAACAAATAACCTTCATGTTTCTCAGTACAATCTATAGGTACCTGCTGTTAGCAATTACATTAAGCTTTCAAGGAAATTTAGACTACATTGCTGTACTGTTCATTCTTTGATCCCTGAGACAAATTGCATAGTTCTACAATGCAAAGCAAATCTGCAACCATGATAGTTTATAATAATATATATATTACATATATTATATGTTATATATATATTTATATATCAGCATTTGTACAGTTCCTTTCTGAACTCAGCCAATCAATACACAATTATTCAACTAGCATGGAAGTAAACAGAGTGGTCAGCAGAAGTCCAAAATGGGTCCTGAGGCCAATTACAGAAAATATGCAATTATCCAGTCATAAAGATTACAGTTTGGATTAAATAAATATTGGCTGGCTTTCACAGGTACAAGTAAACTGTATCTTTCAATGACCACTCCTTCTGGCTGATCCCTAAGCACCGAATCCAGGCTCTTTGGAAGCAGACTTCCAGGCTGTCAACAGAGGATACCCTCTACCATCCTGCTTTCCACTGAAACTCTGAGCCTGGCAAGATCTGCAGCCTGACTAGCTCAGAGTCCGGGCAATCAGAGGTCAGTATCTTGCTGAACAACGACACGTGTCCCAGCAGATAAGCAGAGATCCAGCCTCAGAGCCCACTGCCTTGTTCCAGTTCAAATCTAGCCCTACTTCTGACAGAAGTAAGGTCTGGAAGGGAGCAGGACAGGAGGAGATGTAACAAGGACTTGCATTAATAGCTGTAACAGTGTTAGCACAAAGAAAAATCTTTCTGATTTTAGCCACTTAAATGGAATTTGGAGAAACTATGCGGAAGTATTGCTATTCTTTGGAAATACTTGGTTTTGGTTTTATTTCAGACTAGGACAAAATGCCAAAATTCAGGAATAGTGAATTATTTCTTTAAATATTTAATTAAACATTTTGATGTTACAAAAACAAACAAAAAATCTTGTTACTGCTTGTTAACTTAAAATAGTGATTTATTTTAATCGAAAAATAGCAGCAACAACAATAATAAACAAGACACATGAAAATTAAATGGTATTTTCTTAGAGTGTTGTGATTCTTCATGAGACCTATCCATTGGATTCTTCTTACCTCTATTCTCCTGTGAACAAATTATATTTCAAATAATGTTCCCTCGAGCTAACAGGAAAAAGCTAATGCAATACGGAGAAAGTAAAAGCAGATGCCTTCCCAATGCCCTAAACCAAAGACACCATTCCCTGCAAAGAATAAGAGGACCCCCCATCCAACTTGGAGAAAAAGAAGTGACAACCTAAACTAGAATTACAGTAAGACTTAAGTTTTCTATAAGAAGATTATTGTTTTTCCAGAAGACATTTCCAAAGGAAACATTCACAGCGGACCATTAGAAGTTTTAGAAGTTTGTCATTAAGAAAAAAAAAAAAAAGGAAAAAAAGGAAAAAAGAGAGAGAGAGAGAAGCATGTGTATTTCTTAACAGGCCTATAGTCTTAATTGTTCCATATACAAACACACAGATGGAGTGCACAGTATTCCCTTCTGCACCTCAACCTACACATTTGTCTTATTACCTGTTTCTATTTTGAGACTATTCAGTATACACAGGATCATCTAACTCAGAAACCTCTTAATTCCCAAAAGTAAGGAAACGAAGAGTGTGTTTATAGTAATTTTTTTTCAAGGCATGCACCTTTTGAATGCCTACTAGTTGTTGAATTCACACAATTGAAGACAATTACAGGCAATTAAAAATACCCTTATAGAAATCAGTTTTTCTTGCTACTTTTCATATGCCAGCTACTGTATTTTGCTTGAAGCAGAGCCAGAAGTCTTAGGCTTGCAACCAGACATTACATAGACTTCTGGGACTAGCCAGACTTTCACTCTGGTGTTTCCCAGTGACAATAACCTGGTGGTACTACCAACAGGTGGTGCTACAGTTGGCACTACAGGGACTAAAAATAGAAGGTGAGACACTAAACATGAGACAACAGCTAGCTTTACTTCAAAAATCTAGCCATACATTTGTGTATACTTCAACATTCAGAAGAAATTTGAGATACTTAGGGAATCCTGTAAAATGTTTGACTAACGTCGTGACTAACAAAGAGAGAAAGACATACTCTATTTAAGTGCAAGGTTACATAATCCCAAAGGTATATCAAATATAGGAAAACGACCTGTCAAATTTACGAAATTACCAATCACAAATCACATTCCTTGATACACACTCCACATATCCCCAAGGTGTGGATTAAAATAGTGTTGCAATTGTAAACTAAGACACCCAAAATGTAAGAATTAACAACTAACGGAATTAAGATTGCTTCCAAAAATTTAATTACACCTCTTGGAAAGACACAATTTTGATACAGGTTTTAATTAGCCATATCCACATCATGTAATATGAAACTACTCAGTATTTCATTTTTACTCACATCATTTAATAGGTGACCTTGTGCTTTATTTGCTGTGAGTTGGGAAGGAATTATTAATTCCCATCATGACATGTTTGGTGGCACACATCACACTAGTATCAGAGAGCTCCCCAGTTCTAATTTTTTTCCACAGGCCTTTATTGAGATGAGGATCTATCCCCATTACACAGAAAAAGGGTCAGGATGAATGGAGTATAAGGTCATAGTATCTGCTAATTTTGGATACCTAATTTGAGATGAAGAGGATGTGATTATTTACTACAGTATATCACTTTGTATTACCAAATCAGAGTTCTCATTAATAAATTCAATTAAACATAAAGGGCTTGAAGAGTGAGTTCCAGGCCATGAAGATTATCTCTTTCCCCATCCTCTTTCTTACTTCATCCTTCTGTCACCAGCCAAGGTTGCTAAGACTTCTCTGACCAGCTCTCACTCTCTCTTGTGAGCTACTCTTGCTCTAAGTTTCTTATATCCACTCCTCCCAGTCCTTTTTCTAGCCCGTTCCTTTCATGCCTAGTTAATAATGGTCTTCTGAATTCCCAAATCTGTCAGCACCTAACGTAATTTTCTTTCCTTTATCCTAGCGTCCTTTCATCAAAGCTACCTCAGTTCTTTTCCCTGCATTTCAGGTCCATTATCACACTCCCCTTCCCTCTTCTTCCAGGGCCAATCCTAGTCTTTTATCCTTTTCCCTGATCTGTCTCTACATGTGTGCATTAATCAAAATTTTCCACTTATTTTTCATAGGTAATATATGCCATTATGAAATATATGTATAAAAGGAGAGAACTGAAAATGGTTATCTTCTTTAGGTTCTAGCTCAAGGAAACCAAACAACCGTTACATGGGGTGTTATGTGCTAAAGAGATCACACAAATAACTGGAGACTAATGCCTTTATGGGGGAAAAAACAGTAGCCTGTGTAGCTTTAAAATATTTACACTTTTCAGAGAATCGAGACCAAGTATGTTTGAAAAAGCAGCATCAATATTTGTAACAGCCGTTGCAGGTTTTATGGCAAATATATTTAAATGTACAAATATTCTCATTTGCAAGCATACTAAGGCAATGAGGAGTTATGCATTCTTTGCTGGCCAGCAAGGAAGTAATAAAAATAAGCATACTTTCAAAGCAGATATTCCCACAGCTAAATACAGACTGTGAATTACAACAGTATAATCTACTACTAGAGAAAATCTTATATCAAATATACACCCTGGAAAGCTGAATTTCCTTACATATGTATTTAAGTAAGAACTCCTATTAATCTAGTACACATCATGACCAACTGTACCCCACACCTCTAATAGAAAATGAAAATCCTTAGCTATGAACGCATATGATAAATCCCACAGTTTGATTAGCATCATCAGAGTGAAAGTAAAGACTATGGCAAAGAGCCCCAGAGGCAAACACAAAGTTAAAGTTCATCAGCCTGTTCCAATTTAAGTCAGAAGCAAAGCACTGCAAGAGATTCCTACTGTATTAAGTGAGACATTTACCAAGGGCACTCCCCCACACCAACTCCACTTCTTCAGTAACTCAAAGCCAGCATTGTACAACGCTGGAAGAGTTTAAGTGAATTTCTTCTTAGGGGTTAATCTTAGGGCTCAGTCACACTTTGAAAATCATATCCCACAATTTAGACTGTGGGACCAAAACCACAAAGGATTAAAAAGGCTGCCGTTTTATACTCAACATTGGCATTATCGCAATAATGGAGGCATAACCTCAAAGGCTCTAACAGATCCCCTATACAATGCTTCTTTAGGAAAACAAATATCTAATTTGTAGTACATCTGCCTTTTATAATGCACTCTTTTATATGATAGCATTCCTTTCTTTTCCTTGGCCAGAACAATACCACAACTATGTGCAGAAGGAAAAAAAAAAAAAAAAAAAGCATACCCACCCACCAAGCTGTAGTTTATCACTAAGAAGTGCAAAATAAGGAACAACAAGCATTCTCTTCTTTTGTCTGGGGAATATCTTGAAACTGTTTCTGAAGGCTTGTCAATGACTTATCAGATTCCTCACATCTAAGAAAAGTAATCCTAAATTAGTCTATCTCAGAAAAGCCTGTTCTCATGTTTCCCTTTGCATTCCCACACCAAGACAAGTTCACATCCCACACTTCTGACACTAGACAGTTGACTGAGCACTCAACCTGCCTTACAGTGATTACTGCAGATGGTCTCAAAACAAAACAAAACAAAACCACACCACCACTACCAAAAGAAACAACAAATAAACAAAAATGCAGATCAGAAATGCCCAGTGCTGCAGCAAATATTTGAGATAATTTCACAACTTTGGTGAATGGCCTGGCTTGCATCATCCCCCCATAGATGATATTTACTCAATAGTATACAACAATATTGGAGAAAAATAAGTGTGTTTAAAAACTAAGGGTCAAGTTCTGATCTTATTATCAACAATGTGAATGACCACCAGACCAAGCAAAAGCAGACCAGAAGTAGAAGTGTTGTCCTATTGTCTGTGCAATTAAATACTCCTGTGAATCAATTCAAGGTGATCAATACTTCTGACAAAATCCTCCCTGTCTTACCCAATCTTTGTTCTTACTCTCCTGTCTTTAAGAGGGATACATAGTCTAGGAAGAATATATTTTGCATTAATTAAAAACACACTTCAGAATAATTATTTTATAATAATTGATTATCAGGATAAAAATGGCATAATGAGTTTGAATTGTTAAGGATTGCTTATAAACAGAGCTGTTAAAATGCTTTCCTTTCCTACTCTGGTCACATCTGAATCATATAAGCAGATGCCTAATTTACTGGCACAATTAACTTTCTCCTGCTGTGCTAGAGATTTTTAACAGTAATACTTATAGAAAGGAAAACTAATACATGTACTATATTTTCCACCTCTAAAAATATTTTCTTGTATTTAAATAAAGAAACAGTCTGAAATGCACAATCTGAACAAGAACTCCATATTCAGCAATATGAAAAAAAATAAAAATAAAAAGTCATGCCAACCCATTCAGGATCCTATATTTAGGTTTAGCTCTGCACATTAAAATATTGACTTTTATTTTTAATTATCCCAAATTTTTGCATTAATTGGGATAAATGTTAAAAATCCAGCAAACCCAAACCATACAATTTTAAACAAATATTCTTATGTATTCACCTTCATCCCTCTAAAACAAACTAAAATTAACATAGGGCACATATTATGTATTTTACTAAACATACTCAAATTCCTCACATGCAAATAGACATAGTTATTCATTGAAAAAAAGGAAATATCAGTTTGTTGTCCACTAAGGATGCTTAATACCATATTATGAAGTGAGAGTTCTCATTTTCTGAAGCTGTTATGCTTTGTAATGTAAATGCACCAATGAAAGGAGGGTCTCATGACTGCAGATGAATTGCACTACATGAGTGAAAATAATTACTGCTGCTCTAACAAATGTATTTGGCTACTTCAGCACATTTTATATAATGATAAATATAAGCAGCTGGTGCAGGTGTTCTCAGACAGTAGAACATATTTCTTTACTATTTCAATTTTACTAATTTCTCTGCATAATCTGTTGCATACTCAGATGCAATGAGAAGTTATGAGCAAGACCACAGGTTTTAAAGAAGCTACCCTACATGAAAAATAACTTTAAGTACACCAAAAATACAGTTCCGCTGAAACATTCAGTTCCACTGAAACATTCAGTACCACTGAAACATTATGACACCATTTTTATTGATATTACCATAGACATAGAGAGACTTATCTTGAGACACTGAGGTGGCAAGAAGAAAAGACTTACCTTTGGAAATATAAATACTGATAACGTCAATGGGGAATTCCTACACCAAAGATTAATACTAACAATACAGTTTAATTACCAGGTTGGTGTCCCTAGCATCAAGTCTGGCACTGTTTATTGTATTACATACAGCAATATTTTGTGGATCAGTATGCACACTTGGGGGAGGGTGGTCTAGAAAAGAAAAAAAGACCACAAATTCTATGTCCCTAAAATGATAAAATATTCAAAAAGAATTTTACTTATATGTGCGTACAGTTTTGAACTAGGCTGCATTAATATTTGATATCCATACTACATAAGAAAGAGAGACAGGGATCTATACATCGATTCCTGACAAAGACATATGTCCAATACCATCTTCCCCCTGGCCTTCTCAGACTGAAGGCCTACCCTGGCATGCACAAGAAAGGAATGTATACATGCCCAGTGACTGTCAGGATGATACGTTAATTACAAATAGTGATACTTCATCACAAGCCAATTCAGAAATCAAGTTAAATATTTCATTCAAGACAACAGTTGTATTTTTTTCAGTTGTTAATAATGGAAGGAAGAAATATGTTTTCTATAGCATTCTTTGTGGATTCTTTTCTGTTACTACAGTTTTATTTTTATTTGTTCATTTCAGACTACTTTAGTGTGTGCTGATGGAAACACTACTCTATCCCCACTTAGGAGAATTCATATATCTATATGGAATGAATTTCTGTTTTCATTTCCCTTTTCCCGCTTACCAAATATATTTTCTATCATCTTCTATTTTACCTTCTATTGCAAAATGTCATCATAGATCCCACATGCCTTCCTACATTTAGACATCTGCAGACAAAAATGCAATGAAGTATCTTTTCACTGGCATTTGTAATACTTGGTAATAGGAATGTTTCAGAGAGACTGCTTGTTTCTGACATTGCTCTGACAACTGCAAACAGTTCTGATGAAAGTCTGCTTGGTTTCTATCAAGCTCACACAGCTGGACCTTTGGTAGATCACTTTATAAGCTTGGGAAAAATGAGATACTTTGCTCTGGAAACTAAAAGGAAAACATTTGTATAAGATACACTGAGGAAGAAGAAGAAACATGGCTGGAATGTTGGTCACGGGCAAGCAGTAATTTAATACAAACCACTGCCTCTGTGTGTGTGATGTTTTTCTGAAGGAAAAAGGACAAATGGAGAAAGCAGCTCTGGAATGAAGATAAAGAGCTTAGCTTTCTGTTTGCATCTCAAAACCTCCAAGACACAGGAAGAAGAGCAATATAACTTTGGCACAAGTGCAACTGTGAGTCATCTAAAGTTACAAAGCAGATGGTACCACTGCATTTGAACCTGTAGTTTAAAACTGTAAAATTCAGACCTTAGCTTGGGCTCAGTCTACATCCAAGTTTCAGAGTTAGCTCTAGGATGAAACAAATCAGCATACAAATACAGGAAAACTAACTTTTAAGCCTGGAGACTGGTGCAAAATACAGTCCTCAGACATTTATTTATTTTTAATAAATCATTTTAATATGGGAATGTCTAATTGCTTAAGATATTTATTTGATGTATAGCTTCATTATTGGGGAGCTAGTAGTTCCTCTAATGAAAGATGAACTGGCTTCAAGTCTCATCTAATATAAATTTGGCCTATTTATCTAATTTTTAATTGTATGGAAAGACATTTAATTGTATGGAAAAACATTATTCAGTTTACATTTATGCATACATGACAGAGATTTACTCTTTTGACATAATTTCTTTTGATATTGCCACCTTTTTTTCATTTCTTTGTCAGAAAAGGCAGGCAGAGGATGTGGGACCATGAACATTTATGTTACTTACTCTGAGATTTTTCTTTTTCACCACTTATTATGGATCATTCTAATTTATATCTTCAATATTCTTATTAAAAGCATTTCTTTCTGATCCTGCAGGAAAGGATAAAAGTGGAGTGCAAATAATTGCATTCTCTCTTTGTATACATTTTTAAGTCGCAACACAATTGTTTCTTTCCAACATCATTTGTGTTGTTTGATTTTATTTCATTTTTTAATTTCCTAATTTATCAGGTTCCCTGAATATAACATGTATATAACTTGTAAATTTCTCTCTATATATGTACACATATATTACATATGTAATACATGTTCATATTATATTATCACTTGTATATATAACTATATATGTAACTGAAGCTACAGTCCAGCTGAAATGGAGAGAGAGTCGTTTCCTCTCTTTGGAAGGAAAAAAAGCTTTATTTTTTAGGATTGTTGCTTTTTGTTTGTGTGTGTATATTTTTCTCTTCACAGTTATAAAGGCTAAAGTACCTAATATAAAAACTTTGTAACTTCTCCCCTTTTTGGTCATAAGAGTTAAATGGATGCAATTTGGTCATTGTATTCAGTAATTAGATTTGGATTCTGCTAATTTAAGGAGGCTCTCTGTAGGAATTTGTGCAGTGCTGTTACATTAAATCTGTGGATACCATGTATGTAACTATTCCAGCAAGACCAGACTATGCTTAAGAACAGTTTCAGTAGTGAGGCTGGTCATTTCATTAGGCAAGACTATGAGAATTTACAAACCCTTTTAACTTTTATTTTATTTTTTAATAATAAATATTGTCTGCACCCTTGCCTTAATTCCCCTCCACAGAACTAATCCTGTTTTGCAGTCACCAGCACTTCTAAATGAAATGTTTTGTTCAGCAGAGTGCTTATAATTACCACAGCTATCCCCAGCAGACAGGTACATGTCACGATAATACGAATTTACATTCAAAAAAAAATGAGGAACGCTCTGCTTATTACAAAGACATTTTAGAACTAAGTGTACCCAGTCCATTGCCACCCCAAAATCATTGATTACTGCTATATATGGTCTCAGTCAAGAATCATGAAGAGAAAGAGATTATACTATTTATAGTTAGTTTTTTTTTTTTTCTTTTGGCTTGTTTGTTTGTTTCTTTTCATTCCATTTTTTTCATTCATTTCAGTCTAACCATTCCACCTGTCTTCTGCACAAGAAAAGTCTGGAGGAAAGATTTAACCTGTCTCAGTTCACTGGAGGACATAAAAACAAAACCAAAAAGGTAGACTATAAAATAATTTAACCTGATAGAGAACCAAGAGTTTCTCTGTAATAGATGCAAACTGAAGAATAAGGTATGCAGAAACACATGACCCTTCCCTAAAGAGCAAGGGTATTTGGGAAGAGAGAAAGAGCTGATTAGTTTGAAGTGCAACTGCACAGTAGAGTTAAGTGAATCAAACGGCAGGCTGCTACTAAAAGGGATAGTTGCACTCTTCCTCTAAATCCTGGCATTACGGTCCCATTTGCTGAAGCTGAATCTAGCAATGCCTCTACTGCTGACTCACCCAGCTAAAACTAAAGGATTATAATTAGATAAAGTAGGCAAGTCCAACAGCCAGAACTGATGTAAGGGAGAGTTTAGGAACATGCTGCTAGAAGGGAGGATGGCAGAGGACTGTCTCTTTTGGCAATATCCTGTGTTACAGCAGACTGTACTGCCAGACTTCACCTTCAGCATATGCAGAACTTTTTTTTTCTCTCCCCCCCCCCCCCTTTTTTTAATCTGTCTTTTATAACCACTTGCAGCTGTTTTCTATTTGAATGCTGTGAACACTGCTCTTTTCATTATGCCATAATCTAAAAAGAATTAATAATTGTTTTTGCCTTCTACCTCATTTATTTCTCTTGCTCTCCAGCACATATGGCCACCCCTCATCTGGTATGACAGCCCCTACAGTAATTTTGCTTATCAACTAGGAAATTCAGGTTGTTGCTATCACTTCCAAAGTTTGTGAAAATAAATAAATAAACAAATAGATAAAATCTATGATTTTTTTGAAATATTTCTATACATTATCACTTACCTAGGTTGTTAAACCTTTTGGTATACTGCCTCTGCCAATATCCCTATATCTGGTTGGATGTTGGCTGCTTCTTGCAAAATTACTGTTTGAAAATAATTTCTGCCTGATACCAGTTTCACAATTCCACCTGCCAAGCTCCCTTTGTATTATCATTTTAAGCCTTCCCCTTCCCTATTTTATTAAAACATTTTTATGTGTTTGGCACTTCCACTAAACTGCCCACAGGCAAAGAGCATGTTGAGGTTCCTGAACTCTTGGATAACATTTAACATATTGTGGATTCCACCTTCAGCTAAAGAAATGATAGAAATAAATCTCCACAGTTTCCCAATTGAAATGAAAAAGATATCCGGATGTATTTGGTCACTTCTTGTGAACTTTCAAGTAACTCATCGATTTTTTTTCCCGTGGAATCCCCGTATTATTAGGCACACATTATTAATAATCTCCATCACATTTACTCCATATCATATACATAATACAGGTTTGTATGCATATACCCTACAACAAACTCTGCATAGGAGAACTAGTCAAGGGATGTTAAAAGTACTCTTTGTTAGTGATACTCTTTTAATAAAAGTGTTTTCTAACTTCAGTCCAGCAATGCATTTGCAAAACGCCTGCCACACTTCTGGAATTAAATGAGAATCATCACAGGTCTGTAACAGATACTGCATTTACTGTTGCATTTTCATGGCCTAGGCTAAATACTGGTGGCCTGTAAAAAGCATCCCTTAGTCCTAGGTAACAGAGATTACGTTAAAGGTCATTTCTGTCATTGCTGCAAGCTGAAAACTCCCCAATGTTTCTTGACCAAACATACAGTCCTTATATTCCACTTGTTTCACCTTCTGTGCAAAGCATTGAAATCAGTTTGACATTTTCAGTAAGAACTACAAAGCCCACAGTATAAAAGTATAAAATGTATATGAGGTGTATCACATGATACACACTTTATATACATTATGTATCCATACTTTCCCAGGCTGTTGAAACTATATTTTTGCTAAATACTAGCTGTATGTGGCACACATTTCTACCATGTTTGCATAATTCTTCTTTTAACAGGAATATAAGGAGAGCAGGCGTCTCTATATACATTACTTGAAGATCTTAAATAAAGGTTAAATGTATGACTAAATTATCATCTTGGACTAGCAATATAAGCGGTTATGCTTTTTTTTTTTTTTGTGAGCAATTACTTTCATTCCTGCTCTTAATTTCAGCCACAAAGCATGAGAATCACCTGCCTGAACACAGGTATTGAGGTCCATTTTTCAAACACTCACTGTAAGGCTTCCCACCCAGCCTCCAGCTGCTGCTCTAAACAGTCTCTTGCCTGCAATCTGTATACATCTATAAGCCCTGTGTGACTCTCAAAGGTGTGTAAAATGGCACTACATGCCCACTTTTGGACAACTGAAGTTACTGTTTAATATAGAGCCTTCTAAAAGTTTAAGTAAGTGAAGGTTTGGGAGCCTGGAGAGTCTTGTTTTCAATGAAAAAAAAAGTTTCATGGCGAATAATGACTATTTTAACTCATGTCAAAATAATGAGTTTTTCTACAGAGTTCTACATACAGGAACATTAAGGTGCATTCACTACTATTACATCAAAAGATTTGGCCTCCATTTCAGTCAGATATGTAATGCTGCATATTTGCTTCTGTCTCAGGCCAGACACACAGACACACAAATACACTTTTAACACAGTGGAAATGTGGTACCATATATACATATTGTAGTTACAGATCTACTGGTAGAATATAGCACTGAGCCCAGAGTTCTTCCCTTTCCTCGATTTTATAACAGGGCCACCATTCTTTTCCAGAGTGTTTATACAGATTTTATAAAACCACAATATTCATTAAGTCCTGCTGACCTTTGGTAGATTATCCAAGTCGGGAAAAGGAAAGAGTAGGGATTACTGCACAATTCTACCAAGGTGTTTATTTGAATGACAAGTCCTTTACAGACTATTGTTACTATTCTGTGTCAAAAATAAATAAATAAATAAATAAAATTGAAGAGAAGATAGAAACAAACAAACCTAAAGCACCAGAATGGAAAATACTTCCTTAATGCTGTAAGAATCTTGTAAATAACTAGGAGTAGTCTTGTTGGTAATCATAGCTGCAGAAATACAGCTTCAGTTTTCATATTTTCTGAAAAAGGATACACAGTAAACTCTACTGAGCTCATGGCGAACAAGTAAAAACAAGATAGAAATTTATCTCCATAATACACGGGGCTAATACACAGTGCAGTGTATTCAGAAAAGATATTCTTATTTGAAGCCTTTTCAGTTAAAAAAATAAATAAATAACATTCCTTACTGCTTTTTGCCACAGGCTTTAGAGAAAATGTTTGGCATCTCAACTATATTAAGACACTAAGCGATTTAAATGAATGGGTTGTGTTGTCCAGACTAATGAGTAATTATTTGTCCCTTGAAGGGTTTGGGCAGCAACAGTATCAACACTGAAATATCTCTGAAGCTTTCCAAGCCAGTAAGTCTCTCTACTGAAATTTACCATTAAGCATTTACCAGAAAACTGAAGCCTAAATTTTTTTTTTAATTTTAATTTTTTTTTAAACCAGTTCTCTGGATACCCAGTACCCTGAGCTGGTGGAAGGGGATGGGGAACAGGATGTGGCCCTCGCTATCCATGAGGAAATGGTTGGCGACCTGCTACGACACTTGGATGTACGCAAGTCGATGGGCCGGATGGGATCCACCCGAGGGTACTGAGCGAACTGGCAGAGGAGCTGGCCAAGCCGCTTTCCATCATTTATCGGCAGTCCTGGCTATCAGGGGAGGTCCCAGTCGACTGGCGGCTAGCAAACGTGACGCCCATCTACAAGAGGGGCCGGAGGGTAGACCAGGGGAACTATAGGCCTGTCAGTTTGACCTCAGTGCCAGGAAAGCTCATGGAGCAGATTATCTTGAGTGTCATCACGCGGCATTTGCAGGGCAAGCAGGCGATCAGGCCCAGTCAGCATGGGTTTATGAAAGGCAGGTCCTGCTTGACGAACCTGATCTCCTTCTATGACCAAGTGACACGCTTGGTGGATGAGGGGAAGGCTGTGGATGTGATATACCTTTCCTTCAGTAAGGCTTTTGACACCGTTCCCACAACATTCTCCTCAAGAAACTGGCTGCTCGTGGCTTGGACTGGTGTACGCTTCGCTGGGTTAAAAACTGGCTGGATAGCCGGGCCCAAAGAGTTGTGGTGAATGGAGCCAAATCCAATTGGAGGCCGGTTACTAGTGGAGTCCCCCAGGGCTCAGTGCTGGGGCCGGTCCTCTTTAATATCTTTATCGATGACCTGGATGAGGGGATCGAGTGCACCCTCAGTAAGTTTGCAGATGACACCAAGTTAGGTGCGTGTGTCGATCTGCTCAAGGGCAGGAAGGCTCTGCAGGAGGATCTGGATAGGCTGGAGCGATGGGCTGAGGTCAACTGCATGAAGTTCAACAAGGCCAAGTGCTAGGTCCTGCACCTGGGCTGCAACAACCCCAAGCAGAGCTGCAGGCTGGGAGAAGAGTGGTTGGAAAGCTGCCTGGCAGAGAAGGACCTGGGAATACTGGTTGACAGTCGGCTGAATATGAGCCAGTGCTCAGGTGGCCAAGAAGGCCAACAGCATCCTGGCTTGTATAAGAAACAGTGTGGCCAGCAGGTCTAGGGAAGTGATTGTGCCCCTGTACTCGGCTCTGGTGAGGCCGCACCTCGAGTACTGTGTTCAGTTTTGGGCCCCTCGCTACAAGAAGGACATGGAGGTGCTCGAGAGAGTCCAGAGAAGGGCAACGAAGCTGGTGAGGGGTCTGGAGAACAAGTCTTACGAGGAGCAGCTGAGGGAGCTGGGGTTGTTCAGCCTGGAGAAGAGGAGGCTCAGGGGCGACCTTATCGCTCTCTATAGGTACCATAAAAGGAGGCTGTAGCGAGGTAGGGGTTGGTCTATTCTCCCACGTGCCTGGTGCCAGGATGAGGGGGAATGGGCTAAAGTTGCGCCAGGGGAGGTTTAGGTTGGATATTAGGAGGAACTTCTTTACTGAAAGGATTGTTAGGCATTGGAATGGGCTGCTCAGGGAAGTGGTTGAGTCACCATCCCTGGAGGTCTTTAAAAGACGTTTAGATGTAGCCCTTAGTGATATGGTTTAGTGGAGGACTTGTTAGTGTTAGGTCAGAGGTTGGACTAGGTGATCTTGGAGGTCTCTTCCAACCTAGATGATTCTGTGATTCTGTAAATTTTTGCAACAAAAAGTCCATTATGCAGCATTATAATAATCTAATGCTCTTAGACAAAGGATAGTTGAGTAGATCCTCTGCTAATTCAGTCAAAGAGCATTGCACAGGTATTTGAACTGGGATAGGTTCTTTGTCTCAGAAAGGTGTTAGAGATCCACAACAGCTTTTGGGAAACAAACAAATAAACAAACAAACTAAAGGTGCACATAATACCTTATGTGATCTACTATATACCAGAGACACCACAGGCAGATGAGCAACAAAACATTTTAAGGTTTTATATACAGGAAATACCTGAACAATCCTAAGCTGGTCTGAAACAGCTTTCTGAATCTATCCTATAAATCATATCCCTCACAATCCAAATATGCTTATGTTACTTTTCGTTATTGTGAATTAGGTTTCTAATTCTCAAACAAAATTCTATATTGCTGTTTTAGGAAAATAACTGAAGTTAAAAAAAAAAGTAAATGTTCATAATTAGGCCTTTTACTTTAATTGGACATCTTTTCGGATAATGCCTCTGTGACAGTAATTTATTATAGTATTACCTCTCTCAATAGGAAAAGTGCAAATAATATTCATAGCAGAATTTACAGTCACTTTATTAATTAGTTTCATCACACAATTCTAAATCCTTTTTCAAGTGAAACACTGTCTTTGATATTTAGATTTTATTCTGTTCTTTTAAATACTGCATTAATATCTTAAACATTTGGCCCAACTTCTGCATTTTCTGTTATGAAAATCATACTCTGAATATGTTGGGGGTTGAAATCAGTTAATTTGAATATAGTTAATTCCAAAGTATGATTGTTAGTGTTCTTCAGTATTTAAAATGTTTTCAGTTGAACTGTATGTCCTTTGGGAAGACGGACTGCAGAACTGTTACTTTTTAGAATAACTGGTTTGTGAAAACATGCAACATGAAGAAGATTTGTGCCTCTTGAATTTTAAATAAGTCAAGAGCCTGTGATGATGGAATAATATGCGAAGACTTCAACACAGTTACCCTGTTTCATTGTTTTATTACCATTGAATGTCTACTCTAGCCACAAGTGAGAGCTAGGTTAAAAATCCTCAAACAAAACCATTCAATTATCTGTTAATGTTAAATATATGTGACTATGTTCCTGCATTAAACTATACCTACATGTAAATATTTATAGAGAAGTCTCTCTTCCTAAAGTCACCTTTCCAACTAAAAAGAAGGCTAGGGAAGTTGCTTAAGTAACCAACCTCACCTTTTTCACCAAAGTCAAAGAAAATTTCATTGTGTGTTCAAAATCATATATTTTTTTTCCATAATCCCTCTAAAACAGAAGAAGTATGGGAAGCCTTATTGTCCTAAATTGGCCTGAATTTAGCTGAAAGAAAGACAAGAGTCCTAGTGACAGCTAGGTAAATGTTCACAATTACACTTTTTAATTTGACATATTTTTCAGAATATGTGACACTTTATAACTTAGAAATCAAAAAAGAAGGGATGACATTTCACCTTTTAGGTTAATCCCTTGTGTTACCTCCCATATGAGGTAAAATTTCACTACCATTAACATTTATAGCAATTCAACCTGGAAAAAATGAAATTACTTATTTTGATGTAACCCAAATGACACGACAAATACTGAAGATTTTTAAGTGGAAGACAATTTTCCTTCTCTTGCAAACATTATGGTGAATAAAAATCTATAAGAAGAGAGAAAACGTTTGAACCTATATTTTAAAAAACAAAAAGCTTCCTGCATCCAGTAAGAAAAGGACTAGCTGGAGGTCCATATCGATTACTGGGTAAGACTTTCTCAGCTGAGGCACGAATCCTCTCTTCCTCTGCACTTCATGCTGGAAGATCCAGCACCATTGTTAAGAGTAATAAGCATGAGAGATAGAGGCCTTAAATTAGTGCAAAAGAATCAAAAGCGTATCTGTTAAGGGCATATTCTCAAAGACGTTCACAAGAATACTGTTATCAGTAACAGATTGTGCATCTGTTAGTTTTACAGGAATCATACCTCATGCCTACAGGGAAGAATTTCTTTTCTTCCCTGTAACATGACACAGAAAGTTAGCCCTCCTAGCAAAGACTTGTGTTGTTTATAAACTTGGACAGAATTATTTTGCTAAATGTCTCAGCATGTATGCCAAAGGTTGTTTCATAAAAAATCTTGCAAGTTAATATGAATCATCTTTAAAGAGGAATATGAGACTATTTCAACCACAGACATCGATCAATATGAAGAAAAGTTCAAGACATCTTATCCATTTAAGTTGAGCCATGCTCTGAAAAACACAATGATCATACATCACAGTTTAAGAGAAATAAAAGTCTGTGGAAAAAAAACTGAGAACCAGCTGATTTTCTGTATATAAAATCATTGAATACTGGAAGCAGGATCAAAATACAAACTAAGAGACAGTGAAGAAAAAAATTAAAGGATCTTTTCCTTACACTGCTTAAGGTTAGGAAGCTTTTAGCTGTTTTAAGAACTAAATATGGAAAGAAAACAAAAAAATAAAAACAACAACAAAACAAACAAAAACACATGTACGAGCTACTATTTCTCTGTTGCTTTCTGGTCCCTAGTCTTTGCTTGTTGTAAGTACTTATTGACTTCAGAGTGAAATAAACCTTTAAGAAATTATTTTGTTGCTTTTGTATTTATTTGTACATCTCCTGAAATAGTACTCTGAGAAAAAAAAAAATCATTTAAAACAAGCAAAATATGCCAAGATATTTGTTCAGCTTACACTTCAGATCAGAATGTTTTAAAAAATAAAAATTTGATTACAGTTATCAAGATAAGACTCTGTCCCCCCATGATAACAGGATGTTTATAAAATAATGACAAAAAATTGTTGAAATCCATTACAGATATTCTTTATAGATGAGATCAAAAATCACACCAGAGCAGACTACAGTGTTTTATAGATGAAGTCCATAGTCAAGGAGGTATTATGACATACATTGGCCATTCTTATACATATGAAAAAGAACATTTAGTTTAAGATCATAAATATTAATAAATATTAATACCAGGAGAGAAGAAAAAAAAGAATTTTTAAAAATCTGTGGAAAAAGAAGTATTTATAAGAGTAATTCTAAAACTATACCAAGAAAAACATTGCATATTGTGGATAAAAAGAAAGCTCACGATGCAAAACCCTGACGTGTGTATTAAAATCGCCTTGAATACACGTGTACCATTTCATGCACATAAATCTTTATTGATAGAGGAAAAATCTACAGTTAAGCAATCTTTTGATACATTTTATCACTTATAGTTCTGCTCTTTTTAAGACAATGGATGTCCTTCCAGTATGTTATAAAAAAAGTTAGCATTTGCCAAGTTATCATACAATTATTGGTTGTGTGATATTTTTTCCTACACATTTTGTTTGGACATTTCTGTGGCAACAATGAACTATGTGCTGTCAAGTGTCAGATTTTTAATGGTACACACATATGGGATGTACAAATATGCTAAGATTGAAGTTGCTATCTCATTTTTGTCTGAAATTGAAGAAATTAAGGAGTTACACACTGAATGGTCTTCAATTTTTGTGCCCTTGAGACAGACATCAGCATGGAAGCTACACAACTATTCACGCATATACACTATACACAACTGGCAGTTTGGGGTGTCACTCTGAATATCTAGTTTGAGTTTACTGCAAGGTCAGAAGCTACTGCAAGGAAAAAAATTATTTTAACAGAATATCTAATGATACAAGTTCTGACTGATGATTTATGCCTAGATCTCAGGAGGTTTGCTGATAAATCTGTAGGAACAAACTTTGACAAGTCAGCCAGCAAATCAACAGTAATTAAATTTATTCTTCTTGACACCATTTCAGGCAAAATTCTGGTGTCAAAGGTATACTTGCATTTCTTTAAGTAAAGGCTGTTCCTCCAAATACGTTTTGGCTCTCCTCAGACTACAGGCTTCCTTTCTCTCCAGAGATTCTTGCATATACAAGAGAAATAAGAACTACTTCTGAGTCACACAAACTGTTCAGAATGTGAGAAGGCTTTTTTCCCTCCCCTTCAGAATTGAATGATACCTACTGAAACATGCATCCCTTAAAATGTAATGGCCTTGTTGAGAGGAAATTTTCATTACTGCATTAAAACAAAAACAAACAAACAAACCTTGTGTTTTAAATGCCATCTTCCCCCATTGTATTATCTGGATTCTCTTTTTTGGACTTTTTTTTCCCCCACTGTTCCCATTTGTGTGTATACTTCTGTATATGTTTTACATTTTTATTCCAAATGTAAATTTCTACGTAGATTTGGATGTAAAACAATACAAAATAAAAAAGCACCTCTGTAAAATATGCAGCACTCAGCATAGGATGTAGGATAAACACAAACCAATACTGATGTAACAGTGAACTTATTTTCAACACCACTTATTTATTTTTATATTTATTCATGTTTTGTAGCTTGGGGATTTATAAAGTCCCTGATAGTAAATAATTCATGATTCTCATTAGAACTGTTTCTGTATTTTTGTAATGTAGGCAAAAATATACTTTGGAGATTGGAAACAACTGATAAAGGTCAAGTTTGCACCAATGCTACCACTTTTTTTTTTTTTTTTTCCCAAGTTTTGGAGTGCAAGTGTGACAAAGTTAATACTGGCTATTCCCAGAAAGAATAGTTGAAATAGAAATATTGTTGAGTATTCTTTAGTAATATGAATACAAAATGCCAGCATTATATAAGTGATGCTATTTTATATAATTCCAAGTATACAGAAAGCCATCTATTTTTTGTTCATGTAGCACCCATTTTCATAAAGGAAAAAAAAATATATAGTTCTGCTGTTTTATTATTCTGATGCTAATAATTTACAAGATTTGAGAAAAATCTTAATACTAAAGATACGAAGGTAAGTAGAAAATGAAGCAAGAATCTATGTGGGGCTACTAAAGGCAGTTTATAGTAGTTAAATGGACTGACTCCTTGTGTATTCAGACAATAATTTTCTAAACAATAGAGAGGTGTTACATTTCATTTACCTGAAGTTCAAGAAAGAATATAATACTGTGCCACCAGAAACAAAAACTACATGTGTCGGAGAAATTTGGATCACTGCAGTGGAACTAACAGTTTGGTTTTTTTTTTGTTTTTTTTTTTTTTTTAAATGTAGCAGGCTTATTCCTTATTTTTTTCAAGATCAAAATTGGAATTGATCAGTTTAGATACTTTCCTTAATGACTGCCCAAAACACAAGAGCACAGTGATGAAATATATTTGGCAATACATTGTTAGAAACAAAAAGAAGAGTTGGGATGCCTTGAAAGAATCTGACAACCTTGATCACCAGAATAAATAAAAATAGCACTCATAGTTAAACATGATTGCACAGCAATTTCTGCTGTAATTACAAAACTAAATAAAAAATAAGCAGAACAAAGCATATCTGCATATAAACAATGAAGCACTTTTAGCCCTGAGCATACTGGAAAAGAATTCAACAAAACAAAACAGTTTCATGCTCTGAAGGGGGAAAAGTTAATAATAGTGCTGATAATAAATTCATTGAGGCAACACTGAATGCAACTTATATTGCTACTGCTTGTATGTTTTGAACTAAAGCAATAGCTTATTCTAAATGAATAAACAGATACAATCAGTTTTATGAAAAGCCGTTGCTTTCCTGTTTTGCTCAAAGATTTAAGTATAGCTTAAATAAATGTCACGGAAAACTAGGTTGTACTTTCATTTTCAATAATATATGACTTATCACTGACTTTTTTTTATTTGATTTTTTTTCCTGATGAGCAGCAAGGCATTCCTTTATGTGGTGCACTTTGCAAAAGGTACTGGCATAATATTACATTTACTAGGATTTTTTAAAATACAGCTGTGAAATATACATCCATATGAAACTCTTAGAACTGGCTACAGATTTTAGTGACAGTCTTTTTAGTCTTTTTTGTTTTATTCTGGAGAAAAGCAACATAAACAGACAGGCATAAGAAAACCAAACATAGATGCCCAAGAAAGAGTTATTCTGGTGGAAATACAGTAGCAGACACCAACAGAAATATGTTGTTAAAGCCCAGTGAAAAGTGCAATATAGGAATCGTGTGCAGACAGAAAAAGGAGTAAGGACACAGTAAGGACAGGGGTCACAAGTATGTGTTTTCTTGGAAATTCTAGCAGATCATCATCTATAAAGTCACTAGAAGCTAATCCTAGAAGAGAGCCACAAAGGGCTCCTGTCTCCTGGGCCTTCAATATGTTTGAATTTCTGAAAGTTTGACACAAAAGTATTGTGCCAACTTTTTAGTACATGCCTTTCTGTTTGAAAATGTATAAATGTACTGATTGGGAAGTCCTTGGTAATATTTAATAAGGATTAACGATAGAACAACCAACACCTATAATAAATTAGAGGGGATATTCAGCAAATGTTTCAGAGTAGTAATCACATGGCAATAAAATAAAAATAAAGACACACACGGTTACTACTTTATATTGTCCAAATGATTGATTTCTGACCAATATAAATATTTTCATAACCTGCCAACAGAATTAATGAAGCAAAGCATACACTGAAAGGAAGATGAAAATCTTACTGTCAGAATAGGGAAGATAACAAAAGTGCATGTTTTGATGAGATGGAAGAAGGGTGTCTCATTACAAATATTTTGTAGAAAGTGGATACTTAAAGTCAAATTGTTAGCAGGAAATGGTTGAAAAATAAAGACTAAACCAGCAATGACTTTTGAGGATTCTTGGTCTATGATATTGATTGAAACTAGCTAACGTAGGTAAAAAATAATGCCTTGAGTAAAACCTTTTCTCTTCATCATTTCTTGGCAAGCACTTAGTAAAAGCGCTGTTCAAGCTGAATACTATAAACCAATTTCCTTATTTTTAAAAGTCTTAAAATAATTCTGCATCGGGTAATAGTTAAAACTCACGGTTCTATATTCTTCTACATTCTGACCAGAAGACAAAGATGGAAAATAGGGGAAAAAAAAAAGGTAGAAAGGAGAAAGAGGACATGAGAGGGTGGAATGGAGAGGCAGGTGACCTATTCTCCATAATCACCAGTGACTGGACCTGCGGGAACGGTGTTAAACTGAGGCGTTAAACTGAGGCAGGGGAAGTTTAGGCTGGACATCAGGAAGAGGTTCTTCACCGAGAGGGTGGTTGCACACTGGAACAGGCTCCCCAGTGAAGCAGTCACTGCACCAAGCCTGTCTGAATTTAAGAAGCGATTGGACTGTGCACTTAGTCACATGGTCTGAACTTTTGGGCAGACCTGTGCACTGCCGGGAGTTGGACTTGATGATCCTTATGGGTCCCTTCCAACTCGGGATATTCTATGATTCTATGAAAGCTCAGTTTTTCTTTTCATCTTGATTAACCTGTACACTGGAGCTCTTCGCTCTTCTACAGACCTCAAGAATCTTCAGGGTATTATTGTCACATACTTTTACTTTAGTAAGGCTTGTAACATTTTTTTTTCAGTATACATTGTTATAAGCGATGGAGGACACATGGCATCAATAAAACCGTTTACTGGTTTACAGCAAAAATCATTAGATATCTGTACTCAGAGAATATTAATCCACAGTCAAAGATCAAAATGGAAGAATATATTGAATATGGCTCTACTGTAGCTCAATATTTGCGTTAGTGATTATTTAAGTAAATCTGCATGTGACACAAAGCCAGGAGTGTGCTGGAGGACAAAACTAGGATTCAAAGTGCTCTTGACCATTTGCAGAAGTGATGTGAAAAGATGCCAAAAAGTTGAATTCATATAAATGTATGGTATAACACTTAAGAAAAATAAATTGCACAACTGTAAACAGGGTTACAGCTGGATGCATAGCACTACTTCAGCAGAGGATCTCAGACTATAACAGACAAAACGGGAATATGTATGAATATTGCTCTTACTCTGCGACAACAATGAAAAAATCAAATGTTCTGCTGGAATGTGTAGAAGTTTGAAAGACAAATGAAATATAAATGAATCTTTGCACTTTACCCATCTGACACACTGTACGCACTTTGAAACACTGTGCCTCGAGAAACATGAAGTGTGCTGTAACCCAAGTGAAGAGGATGCAGAAAGAAAGAAGAGAAAGATCAGAGATCTAGAAAACATGACCTACAAAAGAGTGGAAGAACCAGATTCAAGCACATAAAGGGTCATTGCAAAGAGGATAGGAATAATCTGTATAACACAGTAGTCAACAGACTTAAGTGTAGCAAGAAAGATTAATATTAGTTGTTAGGAAAATCTTTCAGTGGCTGAGGTGTAAAAGCTGAAGAGACTGGAAAGAGCTGTGATCTTCTCAAAGGAAAAAGACAAAAATCAATGAGAAAACACACAGGTTTAGTTGATGCTGCTGTAAAGAGCAAAGGAATTAGATCAACTTTCAAGATCCTATCCAGCTCCGTGTTTTTTATGGGTTCGAGGCATGTGAAGAGACACCAAAAACTATTGACCAAATTTAACAAATATGAAAGCATCATTCTGACTTAAAAACTTCAGTGCGTATATAGTTTTCAAAATACCATTCACCATGTTAGTCCACTTTTATACATGTATTCACACAAAACCAATGCATTTACAGTAGCGAAAAAGAGATAGGGAATAAATTTCACTATTAATGTATAAAACAGCAGTAAACAAAGTCAGTGTGCATGTCATTTTTCTTGGCAATTGCTTAACAAAAATGGCTTTACTAGCCCTGGTACAATCATCATATTTTTTACAAACTATTTGGACATTTCTCAGAATTTTCTTCTTTGGCATGATGGACTACGATGTTTTTTATGCCAGTAAATGCTGTAGGGATTATGGGTGTTAAAAATAAATTAATGAAAGAAGCTCCTGAACCCTATCATGCCAGAGCTCCTGACCTCTATCATGTCAGCTGAGCTTGTAATAACAATTTATACGTTTTTCTGAATATATATATATATTTCCCCCCCCCCCCCACTAAACCTAGAGTCATTATAATGTATTTGATACTCACTTTTCACTTAAATACAGGAAGGCTTCAACAGATGTCTGTCAACAATTCTAAGTCACATCTAAGCTATCAGTTCAGGACTAGATTTTAATCAAAAGCTTGAGAGCTTTTGTGTGTTCTAAACTTCCAACTTTGTGTCTTCTAAAAAGCAATTTAATTAATTCTTCAGACTCATGAATGATAGCATTTTTAGAAATGCATTTTCAAAGATAATAATTGTTCTCTTCAACTGTCCCAAAATAAAAAGCAACAGGCACTGCTTTCAGCCTGCATCTTCGGGGGGGGGGGGGATGTGAAGCACTGCCTTTCCCTCAGGTCTGTTTGACTCTGCCATGATGAAGCACAATGTAGATATAAAACCTGGGTTCACAAATTCCCTCTGACATCCCATTTTCCATGCAAAATAAGCCATATAACACTTAACAGGATGGATTCATGTCCTCCAAAAGATCCCCTAAACTGGGCAACCATGTGGTTTAGGATTTGTGAGATTCACTGAAAAGGGAATTGAATTCAAAACAGAGATACCGTAAACACTGACTTGCAGAATATATATGCAATTGCAGAACATCTATGCAATACCAATTTAAGACAATAATAAATATTCACAGATTATTTGCAGCTATCAGTTACAATGCCATTTTCTTAATTAAAAATTGGTTTTTGTTGTTTTTAATTTTCTCTTCCTCAAGTACAAAACCCTTCTTCCTGTTGCAAACTACAAAAAACATATTCTAGTCTATCTCTCCATAGGGATAGATCTGTATAGAAATTCCTTTTACAGTTACATTTTCCTGAGCAGAGTAGGGCTTTCCATTACAAAAATCACTGACCTAAATCACATTACAATCTTCCTTTTTTTTTTTTTTAAGTACCTATGCAAAAGAAGCTAAATACTCTCCTCTCTTGTAAGCCTGTTTTGTTGTTGCTGCTTCAACCCTTTAAAGAAGCATTAGAAAACATGGTTTCAAAAAATAAAAATTTGCTTTACTTTACAAAGACCGAATTATGATTAACCTTGCTTTTGAAGTACAAGGCACATTTATGATGAAAGACATGAAGACATTAAAGAAAAGAAAAGATTTTCACCTTTTTTAAAGTGAAAAAGATACTACTACTATCTCAATGTGTTATCATCCAGGTTTTGTATCAACTGCTTGCATTTGTTAGATAGTTTCAGTATTTCAGCCTCCCAGAAAGGGTATTAAATACTATTTGTGTTTTAAATGTAAGGAAAAGTGGGCATAAGAAAGTAAATTGATTTCCTTTAGATTACATAGCAAATTGCGGAGTGCGGGCTAAAGCCCAACACATGTGACCATTGCTATTAGGAAAAATAAACCATCAAAAGTGTAATCTTTACAAAACTAAGTATTTTCCATGGGTGAGAACTAATTCAATTAATTTTGTACCTGAATAGCCTGTCATTTTCTTTTAATATTATCTTCTGTCCTGTTTCATTATTTTTTGACTTAATAATTATGCTTTTGTCTATTCAAAATCTACTTCTTCAAATAAATTAAAACGCATGTTATATAAAAAGTAAGCCTCAATCTCTCACAATAAAGGAAAATGAATTTTAGAGTACCCTTATCCAGCAGCTGACCTGCCTTTACAGCTATGTACCTTTAGACACTCAAACAGGAAACCATACTCTTTGGTTAAAATAAATAAATAAATAAAAGGAATAAGTAAGACTGACTGAGGTCGTTTTTTAAAGTGGTCAGGTTATTTGGTGTCATGTGCGCTTGCCATGTTCTGCGGGTTTGTTGCCATTCTGCCTTAGCTTGTTGCTAAGGATATTGGTTAGACAAGACTTATTTTTACATATATTATTCTCTCTCATAAAAATAACCAATATATTTGGAAAATCTTGATAGATTGTTTGGAACACAACAGCAGAAAAGCTTTTGCAGTATAGTTTGCATATTACTGTTCTATCACACAAATACAGTTAAGAGTAAGAATTCAAATGCACCAAACAATTCTATCATGAAAAATGACCTGCTTTCCCTTATCAGTTCTTCACGTCTCAGTGCTTCATATAATAAATATTGGACTTCAGTTGTACTAATATAATAACAAGTATAGCTTAATTTGAACTGCTTTATTTGCTGTTCTTTTTAGCTAGAAGAAGCTTTTGAAACAAATTATAGGAGGTAAAGTCTCCAGTATAATTAGACTTTAGTGGCAACATGTTTCTTCAGTCAAAACTAACAGTGTAGGTCGCTGATGGTCATTCTGCTCAGGATTTACAGATGAAACCTCTAAAATAAGTCATATAAGGTAAGTGAAGCCACTCCCAGCCAGAATATTTAAGTCCTAAAAGAGAAATGTCACAAGTCTCCTGGATCAACTTGGAAAAAACACTGCAAAGATTGACAGGATATAAATGATACTGTTGAGGAGGGTTGCTTAAAGTTGAGAAATATACAAAAGTGATTTAAATATCAGGACTTTAAGAAGGATACATCAGAAAGTAAGTATGGTTTGCACATCAAAAATAAAACACCTTCCCAGAATCTTCTCCTTGCATAAAGATGCTTGATTGCATATTAAACTCCATGGGCACTGTAATAGTCACTACTATATGAAGCAAAAAATACAAAAATAAACCACGAAGACTATTTTTAATCATTAACTTCTTTCAACAGTAAACAACCAGACATTTTGAAAATAAATAAATAAACAAACAAATAAACAAGCCAAACAGCATGGTGAAGTTAAGTAGAAAACCTTATTCCCCACAAACATAAAAAAGAGACTTGGGTGTTTAAAGTCATGACTATGTGAGTGACATTTTTGTGCATATAAAATGAGACAAACACTGTAACTCAGTGCATCAACAGAACATCAACAAGAGCAAACTGCAGCTGTGGATTCCCTTCCTCATTTCCAGTCTTTCACCTGAAGCGCCCGAGTTCCTAGCGTACCTTCTAGGTAACAGCATGCACATTCCATTTTATTATTTCTTTGACTATTTAATATCTTCAGTATGTGGCCCATGTTTTCCTAAAACAGAATGTATTTATAGGCATGAATACATTCTTAAAAGACTTCCTACAAAATTGGCCTAGCTTTTAAAAGCTTTATATATATATGCCAGTGGATGAATTTTAAGTATGTGAAAAAAGCTGTCATATTCTGAAACAAGAATTTATCCGAGTGAACAAGTCTACTTTTGAGGTTCAGGGAGACTAATTTTTATCCCATGGAAGATATGAATATTTTGCGTTTTTAAATATTTCTTCATAGCTCCTGCTGTGCCTATTTTCTACTTGTAAAACAAACTTCTAAAGCCATCTGAATATGTATCATCATTTTCAGCAGTAATTAGGAGAGAAAAAGAATGCTTCATAGACCACCCAGCATATTTAATTAAACTGTCAGTCAAGACTTTTTTAAAGGTTCCCCTAGTTGGAGGTAAAACATTATAGTTATGATCTGCTTTTCAGAATTAAACCTTTATACAAGAACAAAACTAATTTACAACAAGGTCAGTTGAAAGTCAATGCAAATTATGACCATATGGGATACTTATGTCTTCAGGACAGATGTATTATACCTGCATATATGCTCACAATAGAAAGAAGATACAGCATTTGAGCTCTACGAGGTGAATAATTTTAAATGTGTATGACCGTTCTGACAATTTAGAACTTAACCCAAATTATATGTATGTATGGTTTTGGCACATTCTGAATTATCAAATGTATTTCAATTCAATATCCATATATGCTAATGTACTATGCTATAATTCTTCATAGTTATATCTAAAGAACAACCATGAGTACATATTGTTCCAAATTTTTGTCTGAATAGTTTTGAATAAATCATTTCAAAGAATCTCCTCCCTCAACAATATATGCTGAAAGTGAAGACATGAGGACTCTGTATAATACAAAGCCTTAGACTTACGTTAAAATAATGGAGTTTAATTTGCTATTTAATACGCATTCTTACCTTTGACATCAGAAGTAAGATATTGTGTGCATAGTGTTATTCCAGCTAATAACAATGTTGACTTATCTCGAAACAGATATGTTGCTGATTGTCCATTGCTATTAACTTAGTCATTAAACATGTTGGACCAGCTTCTGAACAGCTAGTAGTACTGAGCAAAGTAAACAGCTTTATAAAAGCTATAAACTGTGAGTAGGCTTTTCTGACTTTACTAACATGTAAGTATTCCAGAAGAAGCCAGTTCTTACAGATAAATAAAAATATTAGTAAAGATGGGTAAGATATAAAACCTTTCTTCAGATAACCATCAAAGATAAATGATGCAGTCACAGTTATCTTTATCAGAAGTTAAGATGACTGGTCAATTCTGCACATTCACTTCTCAATTATCTTTCTTAATATATACACAATACACAATAGAGGTGCCTTATTCAATTGGGTTTTAGAAAGTTATACTGTCATCTGCCAGTGTGTGCACCTTAATACCATATGTGCATCTCAAATATTCTTTAACATAGGTTTGACCTCTGACCTGCCATTATGCTTTGATTAAACGTACGCTAACCAGTAAATTGAGACTCTATATTGTAATTAGCCCGTGGCCAGCTATAAAATTTCTTTGAAGAACACAAATTCATAAATAAAATAGAAAAAAAGTGCTACATGATATTATTCAAACTCAGGAAGAAATTGATATATCTGAAAGTAAAAATGAATGTTGAACTGCAGCCAAGTTGTCTAAGGATCCGAATTTGTTGTTTTCTTTTTCTTTTTACTTTCTTAACTATACAATGCTTCAAAATTCTGTTATTACAAAAAATATATATAAATATATTGTTTATAGTTTTCCCAGATTCCAAAAGTGAATGAAAACTGACTCAGTACCAAATGAAACAGGAAACAGAGATGAATCTTACAAGAAAAACAACATTGAAGAAAGAACACATTTAAGGTTGTATGAAGTATGACCCTTTTTGTGACAGTGGTAGATCTTGTTAGTTAGAATTGAAGGTTATTGTGAGTCTTCCATGAAATGTAAGACATTGCAATAAAGACTGCACAAGACAATAGTATTACAGTTTCAAGCTTAATTTGCTTTTCTTATGTGAAATCTAGTTTAATTCATCGAAACTATGGCTGAGACAAGTTTGCTAAGAATATCAGAAATGAAGTAAATATGCCTGCTGTCTCCTTTTGTACCTTGAAAAATGATACCTTGGAAATTTTACTCTTCAGCAGTGTAAAGAAACACAGCCTTGAAGAGACAACTAGTTCTTGCTCTGGAACTGAGCAAGACCTGACAATAAGCTTCCCAGGAATTAACTGAAACCTAAGCAAAATGCACAGTGTTAACATGTGGTCATAGGTATCTGTTACTATTTTTTCCATTTTAGCTGAAAAAAAAAGGAAATTTCATACACTGAATATCATTCCAGTCAGCCATTTTTCACCACAGATGTTCTTAGGGACGGGGCGGAGGGGATCAATTTTATCTTACCTTCTCACTTGCAATTTAGAAATATAGAACATAACCGACTAACTCCAAAAGACTTCAGACAATGAGATTAATAATAACATTAGTATCTCCCTGCAAAATATGGAGTCATTACAGAAGAGGATTACGAAGTTCTTATTAAAATACATAGATACCACAGCTTCAGCTTCACTATAATTTACTAAGTCAGTTGTCAAAATTCAAGACTGTCCTTTCAGCACATTCTCCCTCCTTCCTCTTATTAAATAAAGTGAGAGTCTACACAAAGAGCAACTCAGTCTGCAAAAGCTTGGTTTTCCATTGCTGCCTCCAGGCAAAAGCAGCTTGTAATTTATCTCCCAGATATTCATGTCACCTTAAACAGATAGACACGTGAGCTACTTATCTAATTTGACTGCATATTAGCAAAACTACAAATTCCAGTCGTAATGTCAAGCTTTCAAACTGTTATCTTTATTGACCTAAACTAGCTCTCTGTAACGCTGAAGGGAAAAAAATGCCATTCACCCTTCCAAAAAGTAAGCTAACTTACCTAAAACTCACACCAGGGAACTCATCAGTCTTTGGCAGAGAGTAATATTTCCTCTGAATCCCTGTTGGAATGAACAACTAGATAGCAGAAACAGAACTGAGACTGTTTTAAGACAAAAAACTGTTTCACATATAGCATTGAGTGGTCCAGTGAAGAATCAATCATGCATTTTTCCTTTTCTTTCAAGGGGTGGCCAACAATTTCTGAATGGGCCTGATCTCCCAGGTCTTTTGGGCTCAAGCTCAGGACTCAAGTTTTCACTTCTTTCCAGGAGTTATCCAGGAATCCAGGAGTTATCTATTCCAATTCAAAGCTGTACTCAATGTGTTTTTTGTGGGAGGTGATTCTTTTTACTTACCAGCTCAATGACTTCTGTAACCTGTACATGAAATTGTTGCCTGTTATTTGCACAAAATAATATGCAAACTGGAGAAATGAGTTTAAGGCCAATTGTAAACTTGGCCTGAAGGGCTAAGATTGATACTATCAGTGAATACCTTAATGCAAAGTATATCCCTGAAATCACAGAATCACTCAAGAGGTCATTAAGCCCAAAGCAAAGTCAACACTGAATTCAGACCAGATTGCTTAGGGCTTTGTCCAGTTGTGTTTTGAAAACCTCCAAGAACACAAATATCCTAACTTTATTAAACAAATATTTTTTTTTCCTTATATCCAGTCAGACTGGTCTCTTTAGTTCATGATCACGGTCTTCTCCTCCTGCCTGGCTCTGTCTTCTTAGTAACCTTCCAGTAGGTGAGGGCAGATGGCTATTAGGGTTCCCTATGGCTGTCCCTTCTCCAGACTGAGCAAACCCCACACCCCCAGCCTCTACTCACAGGGTAATGGCTCCAGCCTCCTGACCAACTTGGTTTGCACTGAGTTTATCAATATCATTCTTCTACAGTGGGGCCAAAAACTGGATACTTTGAAATATGATCTAGTAAAGGGGAATAATCAATTCCATGGCCTCCTGACTCTGCTTCTCTTAATACAGTCTAGGATGCTGCTGTCACTGTTATTTGGTCACATTGTTACCATGTGTTTAGTAGCTAACGACAACAAAACAAAACAATTCAGATTTGTACCATTTATTTTTTGTTTGCTGTCTGAAACTAATGAAGGTGACCACAAATTCTTTCAACTTCTGAAAATTCAGAAAAATCCATGTGATTGAAGTTATGTGACTAATAAAAACCTCCAATTCCCTTTTCACATACATATTTTTGTTTCAACTCATTGCTTTCTACTAATCTACCTCTTTTTTTTTTTACAATATTTTTTATTTTTTGAAATTCCTGCTTTCAGGACCCTTCAGAACTGGGACTGTGCTTGTCCCAGTACTTGGGACAGAATGTGTACTTATGTGGGGTGAAGAGGAGAATGATTATTACATAATGCAACTATGATGCCAAGAAACACCTGCTGTTGACAAAAAAGTGACTTGCTCTTTCTACAAAGAACTCAGAAATCATATTGGTAAAGGCAGAACCACCCATTTTAACATACTATTCTATTGTGTGGAAGGGAATATATTACCCATTTATTTTCTCCTGGTTATCTTGATAGTCATCAGGTATCATTAAAAGGCATGAAGCAGAGGTACAGAGAAAGGACCATCTGCCTTCAGTCATAAAAAGTTTGCATTTTTGTAGAGCCTACAAAGCCTAACCCTATGTTTTGACAAAGGTGCCTAGAAGGCTATTCAGTAGTTCCTCTGGACCACTAGCTGCTGTGATTCTGTTGTTTCATTGGTTGGTTTGGGGATTTCTGGTCATTTATTTTACATATATTTTAATAAATGATAAAAAATGCATTGTGCAAAGTAAAGGCATTGCTAATGCTTTGTGTTTTATTTAGTCAGTATGTTATATCTTGTAACCATGTTTGAAAGATGAGACTTCCATTACAAAGGCAGAAGAAAGGAAATGGGAAAACAACTCAAAACTGTCTACTGTGATGATTTTTCATCTAACTGATAACGCTAATTTCAGGTTGTAGAAGAGAACAAGCACACCTACTCTTTTGTTCATCTCAGTTCTTTTCACCATTAAACAGCCTATGAGATCATGAGAAAATCAAAAACCCACACTTGGGGTTCCTGCAGTTTTCCTTTTAATGAAAGTAAAAGTAGGTTTTCAAAGACTCTAGCTTCACTGATCACAAAGGTGTCTTGAAAACATAAACAAACTTGTTACTAAAAGTTGTATGGCAATAACCATGACGTTTTGAAGGAACTGATCTCAATTTTACTACAGACCCACTGCTGAGAGAGTTGAATTTATAACTACAATTTAAATACATGAGTTCACATTGACTTCAATGTGACCAGCATTTATTTTTTATTATTTTTGACTCTAAATGGAGTCATTAATACCTGAAAAGGAATGTCTTTTTCCTTCCTTTTGAGTTACAGTAAATGGCCTAAAAATGAAAGAGCAAAACCTAATGTATTTTAAAACTATACAACAGGTAGCTTCAAAAAACTTGTCTGATTAACATAGTAATGCATAGTTCAATCAACTCAATAGCATTTAACTACAGTTATATTGTGTGGGGGTTTTTTGATCAGGATCTAAAAAAACAAATTCAAAATAATGTCTGATCACAATAGTGAGCAACAAAAACAATAAAAGTTTTGTTTCATCTGCAACGTAGTTTGCCCAGATGAAACTCCAGTTTAATTACACATCTTTTTTTGTTGTATATGATCAGAATAAATAACACTATGCATGTAAAAGATATAAACACTATATTTTTTCATAGATACTGATAAGAAGATGATAGAATAATTATCTGCAGGGAAATTCAAAACAATTTTCTGAGAGTATGCCTGAAATATGTAAGTTTTCAGGAACATTACTATGTTTTCAAAGAAAAAAAAAGCTGCAATTTTCATTTCTTTCTAGTAGGAATATTCAGTTTCATAAATAAAACATTTATACACATTTTTGACATACAGTAAAATATTAATTCTGATACTAAAATAAATGAAAAATTAAATGCTTTAATATGCTTAATATTTTATTATGTTTCACGATTTTCTAAATCAAAATTATTCCATATGTCTCACTTTGAGTCTTTTCAGAATATTAATTAAAGGGAGAGTTCATGTTTTATCTTCCTGATTTAAAAGGGAAAAATGCCTTTTTTTTTTTTTTCTTCTTCTTCCAGGGGCATGGGGAGTTGCAAGATACCATTAGGACAACAAAGTATCTTTTCAAAGACTAATGTTGCGCATAGAAGAACATGGAAAATTATAACAAATTAGGATTTGTTAGCTGTCACTCAAACATATAAACAAATATTATATATATAGCAACATACCTTCAAGAGTGATCTGAACAATCAAGGTAGAAAGAATGTGAAAACATACCTGCTAAAGACTTCTCCCTATTCGTGTGTTTCTTTAATATAGATGTTACTAGAATTAATACACTGCAGATTTGTGTCTATATTTCTTTTAGTAAGCATAGGAGATCAATTACAATAACAATTAGTCTTATCATAGCAGAATTGATATTTTAATATTGTCCAGTCCTTTTTCTGAACTGAAAACATAACACACAAAAACTAGATGCCTACATAGTAGTTCTCTACCCAAACCAAGGAACTGATCAACAAACCCTTAGGATAAAAGAAGGCTTCAAGGAGATGGGCACAGGCAATGTGCTTATGAAGCTACAAAAAGAACAGAGTAGCCACAGCTGTTGTAAAGGAAGCCAGAATCATCTCAACACCAGGGAGACTGAAGGGTGGCTGTTCTTGTTGGTAAATATCTGCTTCAGTTGAGTGGGTTACCAGGTTGTGTAAATAGCCTTTCCTGAAAACAATCAGTAGAAAGTATTATTCCTGAGCCAGCCAGGCCAGCATGGGGGATGTGTAGATGCAGCTCAGCTAAATATAGAGTGTATATATATATATATATATTAAAAATAAACAAACAAACAAAAAAACACACTGAAATGAGCTGCCATCAAGCCATGTGCTCCTCAGTGACTAGGAAGGCCCAGAGTCCCAATAGTGAGCATATAGAGACCAGTAATGGGAATCATGTTTGTAACCTCATTCAGCTGTACTGCAATTGCCTATCATGCCTGTGTTGTGACTTCAGTTTATTGTTGTATCACTTTGCTAAATCAAAATCCCATGCAATATCAAATATTTTCAAGTAAGTAAATTTGGTACTAATCCCTCCTTGTGTAGACTCTCCAAAGGAACCTGTTTAGAGAATATTGGACTCTAACAACCCTGCAAAAGCATATGACTTGAAGAAGAATAGAAAGGAGCCCTTCAAGGGATGTGAGCAAATTAAAATCATTATAAACCATTCCCTGTTAAAGTCAAATTTCTTGAAAGCAGATCAGAAGCCAGAGAAAACAAATTCTCCCTTTCCTGGCACAACACAGCAACAAGAAGGAGAAAAAGCAGATACAGTAAAGGGCACAACAGTGTACTAAATCTTGCCAAGATCTGGCAGTAAGGCATATAGATGCCCCTATTCAGATGACTGCAGCTTTCCACATTCACAAGTTCAGTAAAACAAGAGCCTCTAGTTACAGTAAACAAAAGAATTTAAAAATATGAACTGCATCTGGTACATACAACTAACTTCTGCTTTATTATGTGAGTGGAAAAAAATAACCAATGTGCTACCCAAAAAAGTTGAATATTTCATGCTTTATTCAGAGCAGACATAATGAGAATAGAAAAAGTGCATACTAACTTGAAAGGATATATTTTAAGTACATGAGATCATAATTAGAATCCAATAGATTCACACAATATAGGTAGCCTTCTCATGGCTTAAAGTTAAAATTTGTCACAAAGCATTTTGTTTAAACTTAGTAGATACATAGGAAACCTGAAGCAGAAAAGAACTGAAAAAGATACATACCATATTAAAGAAATACATTTCATAGTACCACACAATGTCACCACTGTTGCCAGTGCCATAAAAACATTTGCTGTTTGCTGATCTTTTCTAATTTTCCTTGAGAGCTTCTGACATGTTCTTGTAATGCCATAGGCAAAGTCTTTGATCTCTTGAACAACCTTTAACGATACAATACTGGTTGGCGGAAGACAAATAGTTTTCAATATGAAATACACATTTTCACCATTTTACTGAAGCTAGGTTTCAGGATGACTTTCAGAAAATTGTTAAGAGTAAGTCATATTACTTCATAAGTTAGAAAGTGATTCATATTTACTTACATGACTACTGCTACGATTTGTCAGTTACAAGTCATAGAGAAACCTTACTTTTTCTGTTACGTCCCAAAGGAAAATCTAATATCAGTTCTATCATATTTCTGCTCCTAGTTTGATTCATGATTTACTGGCAAGCACTGGCAATAATGTATTATTATATTTGTATTTTTCAGCATGGAATACATTTACTGAATGGAAAAAGGTGCGCATTGTTCTTTGAATTTTCACCAATCTGCATAGCTTGGAGGATAAATCCTTGCTTTCCCCTGCCTTCTTAGCTAGTACTCCTGCACAGCCTTCATTTTTTCCTTACAGAGTAGCATCTGACAAACATCATGAAGATAGAAATAAATGACATTAACAAGACAGATTATATAGGTGGAATGGAACAACTGATTCGTTAAAATATGACAGAGAAAATCCTTCTAAAAACCAATCCCAGTGTGACAGATACAGTGTAAGGATGACTGTGCCCAAACATCTAGTCTTCATTTTTATGAACAGCACAGACCATTCTGTTTCTCAGGCTACTAAATCTCAACTGGAAATTAAAGTCTGAAAACATGGCTCTGAAAACTGAGGTTCATTTCTGCTTCAGTGCATTGTAACAAAGTAAACATCATCTGGACCTACAGATTAGAGAAGGTGCTTCATTCCTTTTGTGTGGATCCCTACATAATTCAGACCTAACCCTTGATCTCATAGCAAAGAATTCTTTATGTTTAGGTTTATTATGGTTTCTACTGATCTACCTTGTCAATGCCAGATCTCCATTCCTGAAATTGGACATCTTGCTGAAAACAGCAAGAACAAATTTTAGCCATCAAATGCCTGAAGTGGATTTATGTGGCAAGGTTTTGGAAGCAGGGTGCTGCAGGGGTGGCCTCTGTGAGAAGAATCCAGCAGCTGCCCCATGTTAGATAAGGGCCAGTTTCAGCTGGCTCCAAAGCGACTCACTGCTGCCCAGAGCCGAGCCAATAAGTGATGTTGTTTGCACCTTTGAGAGCAGATTTAAGAAAGGGGAAAAAAAAAATAAAATGCTGCACAACAGTAGCTGGGAGAGTAAGGACTGAGAAGCAGCCCCCCAGGTGAGTGCAGCAGGAGGGCAGGAGGTGCTCCAGGCAGGCAGCAGCAGTTCCCCTGCGGCCTGTGCAGGGAGAGGCCCCCGGTGGAGCAGGCTGTCCCCCTGCAGCCCATGGGTCCCACACGGAGCAGATCTCCACGCTGCAGCCCGTGGAGGAGCCCACGTGGAGCAGGTGGATGTGGCCTGGAGGAGGCTGCGGCCCATGGAGAGCCCCCGCAGGAGCAGGCCCCGGGCCGGAGCTGCAGCCCGTGGAGAGGAGCCCACGCAGGAGCAGGGGGTCTGGGGGGAGCTGCCGCCCGCCCGTGGGGGACCCGTGCTGGAGCAGTTTGCTCCTGGGGGATGGACGGACCCCGTGGTACGGAGCCGTGTGGGAGCAGTGCTGGAAGAGCTGCTGCCTGTGGGCAGCCCCCGCAGGCTCAGTTCGGGAAGGACGGCACCCCGTGGGAGGGACCCCGCGTGGAGCAGGGGCAGAGTGACCATGAAGGAGCGGCGGAGATGAAGTGATAGGGACTGACCACAGCCCCCATTCCCTGCTCCCCTGCTGGGGGGAAAGAGGTAGAAAAAGATGGTTGGGGGGAGAGGTATTTTTAATTTGCTTTTAGTTTCTCACTGCTCTAGTCTGTTAGTAATAGGCAATAAATTATGTTAATCTCCCTATGCTGAGTCAGTGCCTGTCACAATAATTGTTGAGTGATCTCCCTGTCTTTATCTCAACCCTTGAGACCTCTCCATTGTACTTTCTCCCCCTTTCTCTTTGAGGAGGGGGAATGAGAGAGCGGTTGTGGTGGAGCTCAGCTGCCCACCTGAGCAAAACCACCACAATGTCTTAAGGTAAAACATATTTGTTATCTATTATTAATGTTCCTTTCCTTGTGAGTGCTAATTAATATTAATATAAAACGTTGTTTCGCTCCTGTATGAATCTCTTGGCTTTTTGTTTTTAAAAATATAAGAAGGGTATACAGTGTTTTAGTATTCCAGCGGAAACATACTCTTGTGTCCTGAAATTAAAATACTGATTAGGTATGTTATTTTTCCCGTCTTCATCATCTCTGGGGATTTGTCTGCTACACAGCCCAGAAGGGAAACTGGAGAACAGAGAGTAAAAAAAAATAATAATAAAAAAAATTATTTATTTTAACCTACTGCAGGAAGCTTAAAATTATTAGGTATGTGTATTATTATTATTCCCTATTATATTGTTGCGTATTCATACAAGAAAACATAGCATTTTTGTTTTAAAAGTCATTAAAATATTTTTCTTTATTAAAGCAAATTTCTATTCTTCCTTAGAGTAGACATTTAAATTACTGTATTTATGTTGAGAATAGTGATGAATATTAGTAATAAAACAACAAGAGAGGGAGAGAAACACTTCAGAAGAATTGTACGTTTAACTGGTGGATTGTTCCTTCCGTACACCGTACTCATGCTCAGTAAGTCCCACAAGGACATTGCCCTTTTACAGAATAACCAACCTGAGAGAATAGCTACTTAAACTGAACCAACAGGACTTGTGCAGATGGTATTTGAGGCTTCCCCTCCATCCCTCTCCAGGAATGCCTTGTCCAAGGAGAGCGAGCACAAGTGTGGGCTGCTACTGCAAGGCATCTTTTGTCCCCATCTCTTGTGCTAGCACTCCTATGGCCACACAGAGCTGTGGATCAAAACAAAACAAAAAACCACCTTCTACTCCTGGCTAGTTTTCAGACAGATTTTTTAAAAGATTAATTTTCAACTGGTAAGCCAATTCCCATTTGTTATCCCATTCAGTATAGAGGGGTAATTCCAATACAGAGGCAGTGGTGGGACTATCACCAGCAGCCCACATTTCTGTCTGTATGAGGTGACTGTTCCACTCCACACCTCTGAAGGCCGATTAAATGCTCTTTTAAATTTGGGGGGATGGCAAACCACTGTTTCCCCACTGAGATTAGTGCCTGAATAAATGAACATTCCTCTCCTGTGCCACCCATTGCAAAGCAGATAGCTAATTTTGAAGGTTTACACGAATCGGTTTGATTTTATGTTGGGAAAGGAGAGGAATGCTATGGCTGGAGCTGACCTCAGCTGAGATGCAGCAACAAGCAGAGGTTCACTGCTTGTCACCTTCCCATCTCAGATGCATGCCCTGGACACACTCACAGGAAGCTAACTCAGGCTGGGGCTGGTGAGAAGGTAGGCACGTACATAGTATTTTGGAGGCCTTCCTGATCTCTCAACCATAGCATGAGCAGTGGGTTTCTGAAAAGGAGACAAACCTTTGCTATTCCAGTTAGGGACTCTGTGGACATTAACTTCTCACTGCCAAATGTGTCTTTTCTTCCCACTGCTGTGATGAATTTCAGAAATTTGTAATTTTCATTGAAGTAATCCAGGTGTGACTGTGAATTTGTTTTACTCGTTGAGATTTAGCAGTGATACAGAGGAATGCAAAGGGTATAGACTTATACCACTCCAAGCACTAGTGTTAAGGTATATTCTGATTGCTGCTTCCTATGACTTTTTTTTCTACTGGGTGGTATGAAGTTCTTCCAACAGGAGAAACCAGCTGCACTCACAGTGGTATTCAGGGAGGTATTTTTAAATTGGAGTTTACTGCCTGAGAGGATATAGCATCAATAACAAATTAAAGTGATATACATTTGTATCTGTCATAAGTTATTAATAAGGTAAGCGCTCTAGAGTCCCTCCTGGGGGAAAGCTAGGAGAAGGTATTCTCTTGGGTTTCTGCTCCTGCAGGCAGACTATTGGCTACCTTCAGGAAAGACATTGGTTATTTGTTCCACGTTTGAAAAAGTGGTATCAACACAGTTAAAATCTCCTTTTGAGGGTGAGTTGAGCTGGAAAGTTGCCAGTGTCACAAGAGTCTCAAAACCTGTATGTTCTATAGAAAAATTCTCACAAAAATGTGTAGTAAAATTTATGTGCTGGTTGTTTAATTTGCAGTTAAAATCTCACATAATCTTACACATGGCTCTACTGAAATGCTATTAACCCTCAACATATATATGATCTATTAAAATAGTTACGTGGCATCTTAAATCCCTTTGCTCTTTTCTATTTACCTTCTCAGACTATGCCTTCTTTCAAACCTTACTTTTAAGAGACACAACGGTATGTTTAATGTTATGACAATATCATCTTTCCTTCAAATTAGAGAATACCAAATCCTTACCTAAACTATTTCTCTTAATCTCACCAGTCAGAAAGGAATCCTTCTCCACTTATATGTCATTTTCCCCCCTTGTACATAACCTTAGCAAAACTCTAGAGCTAGAGTAATGGTCCTCTCCAAACTTGTGAAATATTTCCTTCTACTTTGTGGCCTTTATTCCACTTCTTCCTCCTCCTATTTTTTCCTAAATTTCCATTCGCAAATTGATCAACTCTATCTTAGCTACTGCCATTCCTTCTTCTTCCATAGATCAGTATCTTCCATGTGTTGCACTCTGTGTATGTTATGTGCATGTATTCTGACATATGCCAGGACTTTAGTCACTGTATCCTTTATCCATCTCTATGCCTTTAAGCACTCTATCAAACCGCCCCAAAATTGTAAAATGTCTGTGTTACCATTACATATAATCCAAACCATTTACTTCATCAACCTCATCATTACATGAGATAAAATTAATGAAAAGCAGCATTATCTTATATGGGGGCGTATGTAACAGATGGTAGCAGTGTTTGTTTTTTAGCGTAAAGCTTACTGTGCATGTACTACGTACTACACACTTCTTTAAAATGCAACACAAGCTGGGCAGTAGGCAAGAAGTCTGCCTGCGTGGTGCTGGCTGCAGCACTGTGTATCTGCTCTCTGGAGAAAAAGCAGATTGCTCCGCTTCCCAGAGGACCTTAGTGTGCTCTGCGGGGCAAAGCTTCAGCACGGAGAGCAGAGCAGGTAGTGACAGCCAATGCTGAAGCCAGCCAGAAGAGAGCAAACAGGAAGCCTTTTGAGTGGAGTAGGGATGTGCTATCAGCAGCGAGCAGGTTTCTTTTCAGCCCAGAGGTGGTGGAGGGGAAGAACGTTTCCAAAGAACCCAGAGGGACGTTTTAGAGTTAATTCAACTGAGAAGCCACTGAAAGTCAAGGAACTAGTAGGCAAGGCTGGAGAAAAAAACTACCACACAATCACATAGTAACAAAAGAGTAATTTATGGGTTAGATGCCCTTGTTTCATCTGTCTCAGTAGATCTGTATTTTCTATCTCTTAAAAGCCACTGTATTCTAGCTTATTAGTTTGTACTCTAATACACTTAGCTTTAAAGACTGGGAGCCTTTTGATGTCTTTTGTTATGCTCACTTCAAGGAAAAGGTGGGGTAGTTCCACTTTAAGGCTCTGGGCAACACAAGGTCCTGTCACAGAGGGGAAAGGAAGAACCTAGGCAGATGTTAATACTGGATGCATTTCGACGCACCAGAGCTAATAGGCTCAGTCCTCCATCTGGAGAAAGGCAAAAAGGGTAAGTAAAAAGAAAAGCTAATCCCATCCCCTGTAAATTGGAGCATAAGTACTGCAGTGGCTTGAATAGAAAGGACTTGAGATTGAGTAACGTTAATGGAACAACAGCTTTATTCAAGCTATTAAAGGGAGGATTTCTCTTCAGTTCAGTCATCTACTTGTAACTTTTAGATGAGTGCCATAAGCAGCAACTTAGGCAGCATCATTCAAATAATAGTGAAAAATAACTTCTAGGTAAGAGATGCCTAAGCAAAATATTGCAAGACTTATCTTCATTTACTTATGTAAGACAGATATAAACTGCATATTAGGTGAATTTCTCTAGGTTGATGGACAGATAGAGTGAGACACAAGAAATCCAATCTTAGACCCCTAATGGTCCTGTGAATTAACAATTGCTTGGTTCTAGCATTTTTCCAAAACACCTATGTCTCTCTACTTTCTGTCTTTAATTCACAACACACTTTCAGCTTACCTCTTTACAGAAACACCTTCCCCATAGATAAAAAGATAATTTTGCCCTGCCTTCAGAGGATTTTCTGCTATACCGTGATTTACTGTATTTTCTCCTTCCTTTTCCCCCTCTGAAACAGTGGACATCAAGAAACAAAGTATTTTCCTTTCCTTTTTTTTGGACTGTATCTGTTTTTCTTTCCCTTCTGCCTCTATTCCAAACCACTAGACACGATCCAAAAACATTTCATTGAAATCTATATTCTATCCTTCCTCTTCTTACCACCCTTATAATTCAGCATTCTATTCTACTCCTCACAGCACCATGCGCTTTCTTCCACCTGCTCTTCCTTCCTCTTGTTTTTCTACCTCAATTGTCTTTTGCAGATGCTTCTTCCTGGAGAGCAAAAGGAAAGAGCAAGCATGGAAGTTCTCTGAGGGATGAAGACTGCACACTTACATTCACTTACAGTCTTCATGCTAACCTTTGCACACAGATCTGTATGCTTTACAAATCCCTTTCTGAATTTTTTGATTGTACAAAATTACATCCAGCTTATCGAAATCTTCCAGACGGGGATCCCTGTGCCCCAACCCTTTAAATATCTTGATTGCCTCTCTACAGCTTCCTCATTCTCTTTGCCTGGCTACAGCCCAGTATTACAGGAAAATGCTGTATAATGGGTGATAGAGGTTTCAAATAAAAACATGCAAATCATGCACAATTTGTCTAAATATGCTTATGCAGGCCAGATGCAATCTGCAGCTGCAGCACAATCCTGTTTATATTCTTGATGGGTAGAGTTTACAGTCAAAAAGTTCAGCTATATTCTCAAAATGTAACACGGGCCTCAGCATGTCCTCATCAACAATCCCTTCACAGCCTACATAGCTCTCCTGTGTAGAAATAGTAAACAATGTTAAATGAAATACAACCGTTCGGTTTCACAAATCAGTGTGTTCCAAGACAACATGAAACTAAGCACTCTTTATTTAGCATTGATTTACATATATAGCTTAAACAACAATAAAATGGTCTCAGGAAGATAAGAAGGAGCAAAGGAATGTTCCACACTATGCAATCACCAGCTATAAGACTACTTTAGAGAAGAGTGCCTCCTCTCTTGGAAGTACTGAGATGGCACAAGTCAGCTCAGAAAAGGAATATGTTGCCCTAGTGATCTGCTAAGTATCTGCTTAGCTCCGTTGATAAAACTCTGTCTTTCCAAGATGAAATACAGGATTCCTTGCATCTAAGTCATCTTCAGGGACAGTACGCTAAGAAGACCAAGCCTTGATTCACTGCTGACCAACTACCTGGAGGGCAAAACATTATACAGCCCTCTGCACCATTCCCTCCAATGTTATCCCACTTCAAACTCAGCTTCCTGGAGTTTCAGCCTCCACCTTCCTTAAATCTTACTTTGCTGTGGTCTGTTTCTCTAAATATTTTAAAGAAGTATTCTTTGCTTCTTCTGAAGACACACCCCTCACTCATTCACTGCTTATGTACATATTTAAATTCAAATGAAGTGATTTAAAATAGGAGAATGTTTAGCATGCTTTTATGATGTATGGAATAAATCACATTTCATTTAATTGTCTAATTGTGATATACTAAGATAGCATTATATGTTATAAAATAGCAACTACTGTATGTAAATTTCATTAACTTGATTTGCATCATATATGTTAGAAAATAAATCCGGAAGCTAAAACTGAAGGCCTCTGCAAACAGTGGTTGAGTACGCTGACAAGATCAATATCTTTAAGTAACTGATATTCAGTGGGAAGAGAAAAAAAAAAAAAAAAAGATTCACTAAACATTAGATTAAGAACCAAGGGATTTGATTCCTCCTATGGTCTAAACATGTGAAAAAATTCTAGACTTCATTTTGCTTATTGGGGCTTTTTTTCCCCCTTTTCAACATCAAATGGAATAAAACAGTAAAGCAAAGCACATAACACTTTAATTACAGTTTCCTAACTTTGAAGAAGCTTAAAAAATAAAAATCAAAGTAACTACTTAATCAATCAAGGCATGAGAGGCTCTTTCAGGCCTTTTGCCTAACAAAATAAAATCAATTAGATGCATAGGAAATTTTGAAATACATTTTTTTCCCAAAAAAAAGCTATACTTACTTAAAGCATATGAACAAGACTGGTAGATATATTTTATTTGAACTCTTGAATTAAAAGCCTCATTAAAATCTTAAAGAATCTGCTCCTGATAGATCAGAAACTATCATCTAGAAATGAATTGCTATTAAAGAAAAGATATAATTTTGTGTTTATAGAAAGATTACTTACAATGCCACATATACCATCTGTGACAGTTTATTTCTACGCTACAGCAAGGAACCAGGAGAGTAACTGAACATCATCTTTTTAAAAGAAAAAAAAAAAAAGAAATGGCTGGTAAGCTACCCATTTCATACTATGGAAATATATTCAGATGCATTTCTGTACTGGTGAAACTATAAACATAAAATAAATGTTTGGTTGAACACAGTCTCATTTCTGTCATTTATTCACTATTAAAGCATAATGGTATTTAATACAATACACATGGGGAAAAGGATGCAAGAGAAAACTTGTCAAGGCAGTGCTGCATGAAACTTTGCATTAATTAAGGGGTTAGTCACTATACATATTAAGACCAGATCTACTATGCTCTCTTTATTAAAACTGAGTCATTGTCAAAAAATTGCTGATGTTAGGATTTGTTGTCATGAATAATATGAGCAGCACTGCCAGAACTTGCAAGTCATAATAGACTAGACACACAGAAAATGTTATGAATGATGGTAACATTTGAAGCTCCCTATAATGTTGCTAGATATGCCCTCTAACTGATGCTATATTTAGTACAAGTTAAACTTCCTTGGCATCAAACCTGCTGGTTCTCATGAAACTAGAAAGCAGAGGTGTTTTAAGCTCAACAGAGCATGCTACTATAAGATTCAGCAACTCTGATGATTCTCTGTAAGGTTCTAGGGTGAAGAAATAATCTCAAAAGATGGTGTAGTGTCTGTATGACCATTAGGTGAATTTCTCCAGAGTTCTTGCAGTTTGATCATCTTGTCTATATAGCTAAGAAAAAAATATCAGTGGAATTAAGTATTCTAACTTACAATTACTTTCATTAAAAAATAAAAAAAGACTTAGTGATTAGTTGCTTACAAGGATTATGCTTTTTATATGTAGTTTCAAAAGTAAAAGAAATATAATACTGAATTAAAGTTGTAAGTAAAACATTATACATTTAAAAGTTCTATTTAAAATATTACTTGGTGCAAGACTGATAAATCAAGTTGACTTTCTTCAATTCATAGTAAAATTTTAGCCCTCTATATTTCTTTTGTTCCTTCACAAAACCTCCAAGACAGAGCTTTTAATCTTCATAAAGTAAACACAATGAAGGACAAACTACAGTTTACCAAATAACATATTTTAGAAGGAGACAACACAAAGGAAAGGAGGTATTTGCTACTTCACTGGTGTATCTATCCCATAACTCTGTCAAGAATGATGCTTCAGGTCAAGAGAAATATCTTGATGGATCTCAGATCCATTTCCTGTCTTTTCTCAGCTTACTTCTTTCATCACAATGCAACTTGTGTATGTGAACTAAAATTCCCACATAATTTAAATTATCAGTATCTTTGTACAATACAATAAGGTCTCCCTTCTAAGCCTTCTCTTCTCCAAGCTAAACAACCCCAGCTCCCACAGTCACTCCTTGTAAGACTTGTTCTCTAGACCCTTCACCAGCTTCATTGCCCTTCTTTGGACCCACTCCAGCACCTCGATGTCTTCTTGTAGTGAGGGGCCCAAAACTGAACACAGTGTTCGAGGTGCAGCCTCACCAGAGCCAGTAAAGTATTAGCTAAGCTAATACAACACATGCATACCACGACTGTCATACAAAATGCATACTGGACTAAGGAGTGGCTAATATGGGGGCTTAACCCAAAAGTTTGCTCAGAGTATGCCTAACACAAACTGATAGAATTGGGTTTCTTGCAAAAAGCAATTAGGACTGCCATTTTCTCTTAAAAAAAACAGGGGCTTCCTTTATTATGTTATAGCCTAGAGATTAAGTTACATTCATCCTAGAAGTGAGACTGAGCTTGAACTCCCTCTTTTGCCAGAGGCAATGCAAATCTACATTACTGACTACAGAGAAGTCAGACTAAAAAACATTACTTTGCAAAAGGGATGGTCATTCATTAAACTACTGTAACTTGATCAAACTCATCACATACTCAATGTCCATCAACGAAATTGCAATGGCATGCTTACCAGAGTACTTAACATAATATGAATGTGTTTTACTTCTTCTGGACAATAATTTCTCATTCTGTCCTCACACAGGGCTTAGAGTAAATAGCATTTCAGAAGACTAGGCTGAAAAATAAGAACCTATGGAAAAACATTTTAAAAATGCCCTTTACCTATAACTAATTTCACTGGACTTTACAGCCATTATACTAACCATAAGTAAATATAGAAATACAAAAATGTGCACATTTGTTTTAGCAAACTTCTTAAAAAAAAGAAAAAAAAAGGAAGGGGGTGAGGAAAAAAAAAGAAAGAAAAGAAACAAATAAAGGTGTCTACGGCTGAATATATTTTCAGTAAGACATTGTTAATCTTCATTAAATGGAGCTGGAGCTAGCAGAAATGTCTTAGCTGTTTTGTGATGAACCAGGACTACAATGACATCTAGCCAGTCACTGCCAGTGGCCAAAATGGGAAGAAAGGAGGAAAAAAAAAAAAAAAAAACGAGAGAAGAAAATAAAGAAAATAGAGAGAGAATGCCATAATAAATAATGGGATGAAGTTGACAGAAGACTTATCTTTTACGTTTTGGTAGCAAAATGGAACAAAGAAACATCCAATATGACTTTAAACTCCAGTAAAATCTGTAACAAAAAAAATCAGCACCTCACAAAGTTACTAGAAGATTGCTTAGTAGTTGATGAGGAGATGTACATGGGAAGTACCACTCCACATTGGACTAGATGATCTCTGGAGGTTCCTTCCAACCTTAGCCACTCTGTGATTCTTTCAATCTTAATCAAAATTTTAGCTAAATCTTTCAAAGGGTGAGAGGAGGAAGATTTCAATTATTTAAGATTTGTGTTTGTTTGTTTGTTTTCCTAGAAAGTCATTAGAACTAATGACCCTGAAAGAAGTTGTACCCAAAAGTGATTCTTGTCTTGCCACAACCTGTTATTCCCAGGGAGAAATAATCAAATAGTTGCTAAACAAAAATAAAGGAAAAATAAAGGAAAACCGAAAAGCAGACACAAAAGGAGACTTCTGCTATGAAACAGAAATATTCTTTGAATAACCAAAACAACAATGTAAAAAAATACTATGATGCAAGATATAAAACTGCTGTTAACTACATATCTTTAGTAAAAATTATACTATTTAACATCAGGTAAGAGGAAGGCTAAAGGCTAGAAGTAGTTAGGCTAAACCCATGTCACTGTACTGTGTCCAAATTCTACCTGCCTAAGAACTGCACTGTGACAGCGTCAGACAGAACGATCTTAATCCATGTCCAAAGTCCTACATACCATTAAAATGTTGCCTGTGACCCACACCGGGTAATGTATTTCCCATATAACATTTAGGAGCATGGAAGGGGGAATCCTGAGAGATAATTATTTCATGTTTGTCCAAACCCGTGAGATTATTAGGCAGTGGGGTCAGGGTAGCAGGAATCACACTGCCCTTGCAAGCAGCTCTGTTGCTGGACAGTTCCCCAGCTCTGCCAGCAGCAGCAACATACCCAAGAAGAAATTTGATGTCAGAGAACTTGCGGGGCCAGGGGCAGTACCCAGCCTTTTTGTCATTCCACCTTCTGCATGCATTCTATTCTAAAGAATGCATCAATGCAGGTCCATACTTTTCTATATAAAAAAGGTCACTTGATCTTTAACCACTTTTATAGGACAGGACGGAAGCATTGAATCTTCTCAGCGATTTCCAAGACTGGAAATGTGAATGATGTACACTATTTAGAGGCAACATCCATATCTTCTCTCATGCTTATTTTTGCTGAAACATTACTATTTCATGTGCAAACCAGGTGTGATCTCTAAATCAGTTATATTTTGGTAGTTTTCTGACTTCACTGCAAGCAAACAAAAATTGCTATACAATTCCTCAAACAGAGAAGATCTTCATTCTGGATTTGCAAGAGAGACTAAACTTACTGACAGTTGTGACCAGACGAAATATATATTTTAGTACTTTTCAAACATAAATTGATGTGTAGTCCTGAATAAGGTGAATGACAGATTGAAGACATGGAACTGACTGTAAAAGTGACATTTCAGTGCAGTTCCAGTAAATATTAACAAGAATGTTTTCAGAAAGGTATACACATACACACACACACACACACACAGAGGAATTATATACAGGCATTTTAAAGATGCCATTGTCTGTTTTAAATATCTATGAAATATCTAGCATCTGATTAAGGTTACCTTTACATGCTCTGTAAGTACAATAGCTCACTATAACTTGTTACTGATGTACTCACATATCCATAGACAGAGAGAGAAACTGATTTATTCACCTTTCTGTTCATATGGAGACTACAGTGATATCAGTAAATTTAAAAGTCGGAGAATAAAAATGCAGTATTCCAGCACCATGCTATTTAACTTGCTGGCATATAGCTAGATGAAAAGCAGTATGAGCAGATTACTATAGGCATTCCTCTAAAATATTTTTTCTTTAGCCTACACCGTATCTTTCCTTAATTTGTTTACTAAAATATTATATTTAAGGTTTACAATTTTCTTGGCAACTCTTCTGTTTTGTGCCTTCACTTACTAATGTTTACTTATGTAATTTAAGGGGGGAAAAAAATTGTATTTTTATCCTGAAGAACATTTGTTATAATCTAACTGCACATACTTTCAACTAAATAATCGATGACCTAACTGTTTTCTGAACTTTTATGAGGAAGAGGACAAATATCCATCATGAGGAATGCAAAGCACTCCCTCACAAGACCAAAGCAACAGTGCATGAAATTGAACTCAAAAAGAGCCTCCATTCTGTGTGACTTCTTGGCTGACACAATTTAGATATTTATAGCTTTACGAATAGGCCACTGGAGAAGAACTTGAAGCTTTTTCTAGCCAGGAAGGATTAATGAACATGTGCACCTGGTAATTACAGCACTCCATCTTTCTCAAAGCCCTCACATTGCCTCAATGGCAGAAACTGTAATGAAAAGCCATTGAAAATATCAATCTGCAATTCCACAAGTCATTTAAATATTAAAATATATAATCTCTTTTCATACTTTCTATGAACTAGGCTAACAGTGGTATGCAAAAAAAAAAAAATCATACATAGATATTTTCTGCTTCATGTTATTACCTGGCATGCCTCATTTAAAATGTAAAACTAATCTGACAGGAATTCAGGATTTAACTTACTCTAGACTCAAATTAGAAAATCCACAGCAGTGACTGTCAAATGCTTCCTTAAGTAACAGCAGAAAGAAATATCAGCCTAGGGTAAAATGTGCAACCCTAAGAAGGCATAAATTCCACAGCACGTTTCAGAAAAGTTTACCAGAAAATAAATGTTTTAAGAGTCGGGAGAAACATTCTGCACATTTTTCATTAAAAAGGTTTTCAGAGGTATTTGTTAGGTGGAAACTTTAAGAAGTATGCATGCTACCACAAATATTTTTCTAATATGCATACTACTAGGAATCCACAGGACTTGGTGGGAGGATTGTTTGTTTGTTAAAACACCATCTAGATTAACTTGAAAAATACAATCCACTTCACATTGGATTTTGAGATTATAACATACTGAAAAAAAAACTTGGAAAACACTGTGATCCATAAAACCCACTTCATCATCAAAGTACTAAAAAAATCAAATGGTCTACGAGCATCAATATTACAGTTTCTCTGATGTTATGCTGATGTTTGATATAGCATTAGGCTGAAGCAGAGAGACACATGAATGGATGAAGCAGAGAGACACATGAATGGATGAAGCAGACCATCCAAAAGTAAAAACAGCATTGCCTATACAGGTGATTTGCAGGAAAAGGAATTGTTTTACAAGTGGAATTAAATTTTAAAATACATTTTAGCGAAGCACCTAACTGTTACAAAATTAGAGTGGAAAGTCAATCATTGCACAGACATCTATATGGCTCTAAAAGTAGTCTTTCGAAAGACGTTTAAGCACCGTATGAGATTTGAGCATTAAAAATGGCCTGTTATTGCTAAAACATCCTGTTCCTTGGTGGATTATGGAAAAAGAAAAGACTCCAATAGAGATAAGTGTGCGTGAAATGCTCTCTCCAGAGTATTCAGCCAAACTGACTGCAATAAGGGGACTTCAAAAAGCAGCAAGAGAAGAGATGTTCAAAGCACCTTGCAGCTTTGGGCTGCTGGCCTCTACTGCTGTTTTTAATACACTTAGGTTTAACTTGGGAGCGGATAAATAATTGACAGAGAAATTTCCTGCAAGCTTTGATCACCACATCGTTTGTCACCAGCCGTAAAGTAGCCCTTACGCTAACACTTAATCTTGGGCGTCTTATTTCAAGTACAAAAGCATCCCCTCCCACCCACCGCTCGCTGACTCCTGCACCAGAACAGAAGACTTAAGATGCAGCCTGCACGCCACTAACACGTCGTGCTCTTTGCCAGCCGATTCCTTCCCCGGCACGCTTATTTTCGCCTCCTTACCTTTAAAAGGCTGTCCGAAACCTGCTAAGTTCCCCCCCCAGACGATTTTAGCTGAGCGCATCCAGCAGCGCATCCGCACAAAGCTTTGCCATTGCGAGTGCGAAGAGAAAGAGCTGCCGGGATGCCGAACGGCACATCAGCCAACTTTGTGTGTACCGGCGGCTCCCTGAAAAAGCCGGACCGAAATTCGCCTCGCTTGCGGATTGGATTCAGCTGCACGCAGTCACAGGGTGGCAGAATGAGGATTTAAAAGGAAAGAATAAAAAAAGAGAGAGAGAGAAATCCAGTCCCTTTTGAATTAGCCTTGCCTAGGAAAAACAAGCTAGTCTTCTGAGTCCAACAAATACTTGCAGAACCACTTGACTATAAAGTTTTCACTGCACTGTGTACAATATTAGTCCATCAATTTAACAGCTAATATATTGATATAGAATGTGTAAGTTATTTGCATTACTAGCATAGCATGGAGTAACATGAGCATTTCAGTCTTCATGCTATAATCATATAAAGAAAATGCAATATGTGAATAAAAATCAATAGTCTTCAATTCTATTAATTTTCTATGTGTTGTATTTCACTTAGTTTAGATTCAATTACCTATAAAAAAAATTCATTCCACCACTGTCACATGCAGATATTGATGCTCCTATACAACAGTGTAGACTGTTTCGCCTTCATAACTTCTCAATTCCTTTAAGAAAATCTGCCTATAACACCAAGTCCTGGCTTATGTCTTTCATGGTGTAGAGAGTCTAGAAGAAATGAGGGAATTTGCTGAGACACTACTAGGTGGGAACATTTCACCATGATAAGGCTTTAAACATTCATCAGCAGGATCTTTTTTACACTTTTCCATTGAACCTAAACCAGAAGAATTTTGTCACAGATAATCTTCTATACTATCAGTTTTAATTTCTTTATCTAGTATGTTTGTTTTTCTTCACTCAAAAATGGTCCTTGTCATTTTAAGAATAATGTTGAAAAATGTATGCTTTATCATATATTTCTTCTGAAACCATGGTGTACCAATTTATTTCCACTTGCTGACAATGAAAATACCATTTTCTAGTGGCTTTGCTGTTTGGCACTGGAACAGCAATTTGAGGTTAGAAGCAGAAGTAAAAGTGCCAGGAAGATAAGAGGCCAGATGTACCATAGAGGTGATGACCTCATTTGGCAAGAAATACACTTTGGATATATAGATTAAATAGCATGGTTTATTTCAAGCAGTACCTATTTTTAGAGAGGTTGAGTGAGAAGAAACGCCTCTATCACCTCCAAGGTCTTAGGCACCATTAGAACACGTAGGAAACATAATAAAAGACAAGCAGAAAATAGGACCACCAAGATAAAAGGAATGACAACTTTCACAGCCATCTAACTATTCGATATATTTCTTTTCTTCACAAACATTGCATCTGTCTCAGTTATAAAGACTTTAAATTCCAAATTTCATTGCCAATTATAAGGTATTAAATCGGCCTGTATAGTTCTTTTGGCTCCTATTGACCTCATCAAACAGCTGTGATTTCTAAGGAATCAGTCTCTAATGAGCTTAGAAACTCAACAGAAGTTAAAATGCCATATGTATTTCATTTATCTTTTTTAAAAATGAACACCCTTAACATATACATCTTGAAAACTTTAATACATACAAAATGTTTTCGTTGTTGGTCTGTTTTTTTTTTTGTTATTGTTTTTTTTTTGCTAATGCATGAAGGAATCATCCTCTAGTGATGGAAATGGAAAAACAATACATATGCTACATCTCTGTCTTTTTAATATAGTTAGTGCCTTATCAGCACTCAAACACACCCCTGTGAGCAGGTATGAAAAACTAGCTAGAATGCTCAAATACTTCAGTGCTGTCTTTCAGACTTGTCTCCTTTTATTGTATTATAATGAAGACATCTGTAATGTACACACAGCTATATTGCACATAAAAAAAAAAAAGTAAAATCTGTGCACCTAATGAAAGAAACATCTCAGAAATACATAAAATACACAGTGTAGCTAATAATTGCAGGAAAAATGCTATATGCCCATCATGAGTAAGCATCTTTAAAGCTTTAGATATTGACAGAATACAGAATACTTTTTCTTACAGAAGCAGGTTTTTGTCAGCTTTTGTTAATGTTTGTTAGGATTACAAAAAAAAAAAGGGGGGGGGGTTAAAATACTTTAATATATTAACTACAATTAGAAAATGGGCTCTTTGAAAGGGTTCTGAAGAAAATAATTCTTAGCTGCAAGCTCAGTGATTAAAGTATTTAACAGCATTTAAGTGCTGTTATTCCATCATCTTTCCTGTGCACAAAGCACACTGAAAGTGGAACAGCCCAACACTTTAAATGGTTTGTTTGTTTATTATATTTGATGACTCTTTAATCCAAAAGGAATCCAAATAGCCTCTTGGTAAAGATTTCATTATGTAGAGATGGTACCACAGCACCATTTTGTGTCCTACACAGAAATATTGCACGCACATAATAAAGATGCCTTCTTAATTCCTTTTAACTGTAGAATACAAGGACCAAATGTAAAGCAACTTCCTTGCAAAAAGATTCATGCACTTTATCCCAGTGCTATTTTATGCCACGTCCTAAAATAGTTTTACTTTCATCTCGGACGTCTTGCAGCCTTTCAGCTGATGATAAAAGTTGACACATCACTAACTTCACAATCAAACAGGTGCTTTAAGAAAGCCACAAAACTACACCCTGACAAAAAAAAAAAAGGAAAGAAAAAAAAAATCACTAAAATGACCCTGTTGATTGCAGCTATCAGGGAGTTACACAGAGATAAAGTGGTTTCTAAGTGATCTAAGTTTAAGTGTATTGAGAACAAATACCTTGACTTGATGAATAGCAAGTGAATAGCAATTCAACAAAGAGCAAACGAATTGATGTTGTGCTTGCAGTGAGCTTTCCTACCACAGACGGGTGGCTGTATGTTTAAACAGATGTAGATAATTCATTGCAGCTTCTAGATAATACAGGAAACATCTCATCTGAGCATGGGAAAGAAGCATAAATCAGTGTAGAAAATCCGTATCTGAGAGTTCAGTTGCCAGTCAAACACCTTAAGACTTTCCTAAACTCTGTAAGGAGTATACAGCTGGTCTTGCCCTGATTACTGACACTTCTGTTTGTGACCATGTTGGAGATTATATTTTGCACGGCAACACGAGTCCAGAGTGGGATGGGTAACCAAAGGGTGGACAATTCAGGAAAACCCTAAGGAAAAGAATGGCTTACATTAGAGACAGTGAATGTTATTAAAGGAGACTGACAGATCCAACAGCTCTGAGAACTTTGATTCACTGCCAAGCTGAGCCTGACAGGTTTTGGTCAAATAGGTACTGTATTAGGAATGAAGAAGAAAAAAATAATTTGGGCAGCATTATAAGGACTGTATCTCAAAGACAGCTTTCATTCTTTGCAGGAACAGCTGAGAAGTATAAGGCAGGAAGCATTAGGACTTCATAGATGAACAAGATGTATATGAGTAGATGATCTATAAAAGTCTTCTTTCTATTACAAATTACTTATTCTTACTGCTAAAAATATTACCATTTTTGCTTTAAGACACTCTTCTCATTACTTAACTTGGCCAAAGACTCTTGAAAATATAAGCTATAAAGGATTCCATAACACCTGAAAGCTGGCACAGGCTACTGTGGCATTTAAGGATGGAGGGAATAGTAATATTGCTGGTGAAAGTTGAAGGTTCACGACATTCATTAGCCTTTTAGAACCTAAATCCACATCCCCTACTTCCTGTGATTCTGACAGAAATTCATGTCTTACCACAGTTAGGGACAAAGGCCAATCTCTCTCCTTGCTGCCACAGCACACAAGCAAGAATTACAAGTACTGAAGTACTACAAGGACACAACCAGGATTAAAATGAAATTTATAGCAAAATGATAAAAGAAAAAACTTTCAGTTAGCCCTGGAAAAAAGTGAACACCCCTCATAGCAGTTCCGTTCTCTGTTCATCTCTGCATAAAATATGCATCCATAGGATATAATGATCCTTCCTCCCACATAGGCCAAGCAAGTGATGGAGGCAAGCTCCCCTTTGTTTATTTTTTAATTTTTATTATTTTTTTTTTCACAGACTGGTAGGTATTGGAAGTAGATATTTCTAGCTTTCATCTATTAGGCAAGACCAGGTCTAGTTATAATCCACTATGTGTTTTCCTGACAGCACAGGTTTTTCTGAACCTCGACAGAAGGTGCTTAGTACAAAGTCCTCTTTTACTCACCTACATCTTCTTGTTCTTTCTAGGTGACTTTACCCTCAGTGTGCAGGAAACTCTACAGATCCTCAGCCTTAGGCTTTGAATGTCATCCTTCAGAGCTATACCTTTCTGCCAGCTGCATCAGATCATTCAGATAAGCTTAGACAGTAATTAGATATCATAACAGAAATAAGTACTTAAATTACATGGATCTTTCCTTTATAGCCTTTTGTCAAGCACCACTCCATAATTTCACGATGCTGAATATGTCACTAGGTTTAAAGCTGTTGTATAATGGACAAGATATTCTGCAGGTGTGCATGAAGTTGAAATAATGCCAGACTCAAAAACTCTCATCAGTGAACTCTCGTGTTAGATCACTTACTGAAAAGTATATTTTGTTCTGTTGATTTCAGCTTTTCTTTTTCCATCTTAATAGCAAAGCTTTTAAGTAAACCAATTTTCCATTGAGTTTTCCATTGTCAGGGAAAAATGGCTTATCATTACAGATGCATATTTTTCTTATAAATTGCTTATAAGATTATATTAAGGTATATTACTATAACCTCTCAATAGAATATTAGCTTTTTGTTTGTTTGTTTTTGTTTTGTTTTTTACACAAATAGATATATAAGAAATTGCTTAATATCCTTACACAGAAAGCAGTGGAAACTCTTCTTTACCTGTAACCACAACAAAAACTACTGCCTGTTATCTGCTGCAGCCCCTGCTATACTAATAACCCTCTAGATCCTTGTGCTAGTATATTTCCCATTTCTTTTAATTTGACTGCCATCCCCTGTCTTCAGATATTAGAGTTAACACTGAACTCTGTTCCTGTAGTTTACATCATCCCATCTCAAAAGCTTGGGGCTTGGCCACACAACGACATCAGATACAAGATTTTATACATTACTACATTTTTAGAGATTTACTATTGCCATGGTGAATTACCATCTTTTAAATGCTTTATTCTTATCATCCAACAAATACACAAATACCTTCATAGTTATTTCCATCTTCAAATTATAATTTTCCTTATTACAGTTGAGATAAAAAAATGTCAGTAATTGTTTTGCTGCCTAGCAGTTTTAGACCAATTGACATACAGGTTGAAGAAAACTATGTAGTGCATTCTAGGAAAGTTGTCAGCTACATTAAACATCCTGAATAGTTCCAGTAGCTATAACATATAAATTTACATATATAATCTTACCACTGAAAGGCACATTTTAAAACTAATATTTGATTTTGCTCATTCTGCACATCTTGTGGTTCAATCCAAGATGAAATTTAGCATGAAAAATTGTTCTGTGATGAAATAGAGCATCACTCAAAGTGTGCACACCAGTTAGAAAGATTAAATTATTCTACTTCAAAGAAATGCGTGTTCTATTTAGACTTGTATTTTATCACACTGGGCCTGGATCTTAAATATTCATTTTGATTATGTATTATTTTACTGATTTATTTCCTCATTAATTCACTCCTATAGTAATGTGATCAACTTCAATGGATATATTTAAGCTGTTACATACATCTTATCTCTTTGTGCCGCACAAAATTCTCCCATCAAAATAGTTAATTAAGAAAGAAAATCAAATTTTTCTTAATCTTACACTGAAGGATAATCTTTTCCTTGAAAAAATACAACTTAATTATGAAAATGAATCCATGAATTATATGAGGACAAGTGGATAATATTAGAAATGAGCATAACAAATGAAAAGTCGACCACAGAATTCATGTTTGACATACTACACCAAAAGAGAAGGAAGAGTGCATCTAGAGCACTCACTGGTCATATCGTGAGAGATACATAATGCCCTAGTAAGTGTAGATAAGATAAAAATGAGATATATCAGTTTTGCTACTTAATGGTTTGTAAAGTCTTGTCATTGTTTGTGTCTTTTTGGAGTCCCAGGCAGTGTAGTGCAAAAGGACTTGGGACATCTGAATCTCTTCTCCCCAACAATATTTCTTTGCTAAGACTTAGGGCTGGATCACTTGATTTGTTTATTCATTATTTTCAAAGAACCTAAAAGAGTCAAGTGCTCTTATCGCGGCAGAATTGATAAACTTTTAGTACCTTGCTTTCTCAGATGAATTTGAAAATTGTAGTTCTTTTCAACAGTATAAAATTTACTTATCAGGAATATCTAAGTTGAAAAATGTATACACACTGCTGGATGATGGTGATGAGATGAATAGGCTGATAGGGAAACATGAAGTTATATTCAAGAATAAGGCAGTGATGATTCAACTACCTCCTTCTAGCAGATAGAATCTGCTTTTTTTTTTCTCAGTTGCAAAAATGGAGACTGTGTCTTACAGCAGATACAATGCCATCGAATTACAATCAGTTAAGTCACTACATGTAAATTCCTCCTTTTTTCTTTATTTTTTTTTTTAAATCATCTGCTTTCTTCTTTCTGCTTCTTTTGCAACTCAGTCACTTGATAACAAAAGCATTAAGCAGCTGCAGAAACTCCACATTTTCAGGAGCAGAAAGTACTATCATGTTCTATTAGTGTCATAGATGTGGCCAGTGTGACTAGTCAGAGTATTACAAAGACTGGTCATCAGTGAAAAGTGATATCATAAGAAAAAAAAAGTTACACGGAAGACAGGCCATACTTAGCTACTCCCATTTTGTTCTGTCGCCCTAACTAATTTACATATCAATGATACGGAATTCCAGACATGACAAATGCAGACTACATTTTAATTACTTGAAAGTACCTATGTTTGACAACAGTTTAATCTATCAATTAAAAACAAAGCAACAAAACAAACACAAAACAAAAATAACCACTTCTGCTAAAGTCTCCACAGTTATTCAATATAGATTTCCTATAGTGCCATAAATAGTCTGTCAGTTTCTTTATTTGGAATTTTCACTGCCTCCTTCTGATGAAATAAGCATCAGCTAATTTTATTTTATTTTATTTTATTCATTTTTTGGGGGGGGTGGGGGATGGGGGTGGGAAATAAATCCAACATTTTATTAAAACAAACAAAAAAGATCAGCTAATTGTTTTGTCATTGTATGACTTTATTACTTGTAAAAGCTTGGAATTAGATTGAAGAAGAATATACATATATAAATGTATATAAATAAATTAACTCATGTATTGTGTCAGCATTATGAAGGTGAATAAAAATAGATAGCATCTCAATTGAATAAATTCATTGTTACAGACTTGAACAGAAATCAAAATAAGGATAGAATACTGCCACAGTTTGGCTAGATAATACAGTTGCAGATAATAGATGATTTTATCCAACTTAGAAAAGCTGCAGAAGAGTCACAGCATCTTCAAGGTCAAATGTAAACTTGACATCATATTGCTTATACCTCAATGTCAGAAAATAATCTGACATCACAGCTATACATTTATTAGGGTAAATAAAAACTTATATGGTATTTGCATTTTGAAAGCAATATGGAAACATAAATTCCTTAATCCTCAAAATACCCTATGAAGACTGAAGTAAAACACAGTAGAGCAAATCATCAAAATTAAAAAAGAATCTAGCTGAACTAGATTAAAAAATTTCCATGTGCTGTCCATAAAGAAACACTACGAATTTGTTACAGACCAAAACAAGAAAAAAAAAGAAACTGTATGGCTGTAAGAATTCCACATATCTTAGGATCTCCTATTAATGAAAAAAAAACATCTTACAGTTCTTCACTTGTGAAAGTAAAGTGACTAAAATAAATAATATTAAAAGTAAATTGAATGATGCTTCAACTGAAGATCTGTTTTTCTTTAGGCCGGGACATTGCAGTTTATGACCTTTTCTAACGTCATGACCAGACAGCATTTTTTAGTGAAAGTAGGTACGAAGTTCACCCAATAAGTGATGTGAGACGCCCCATAAGATAACAGAACTAGTATATATCCCCCTGATTTAAAAGAAACAGATTTTTATTTTATTTAATTTTATTTTTAATTCTGTCATAGGTTCAACATTAGGGGAGGGTTAATTTTATTGTATTCCAAATCCATTTTACACTGAATTTTCCAATGTCTGAGACATGGAATGTCTCCCATTCTCCAGCTGTCTTAGGTAAAACTAACACCATCCCATCCTCAGTCAATTCTAAAGGTTAAAAGATGGATGATTATCATTATGTTCCGCCTCCCCCCACCCCCCCTTCTTCTCTCCCAGCCTTGGTTATTATCATGTTGTCTAACAGACTCCTTGGATAGCTCTGTAGTGATGGAAACAGTAATACTATTGTCCTTAAGAAGGAGAGAAGAAAATTTCTATATCCCCTGCAGACAACATTAGTCATTAGACACCTATTTACAGAGTCAAAATAAATGTCAAGATTGATACAGTTCCTGAAGCATGTTGGATTTGATACAAACACAGATCCAATTATCAGCAAAGTTGATAGTCAGATCAATGGCTACTACTTAGAAGGTTTGTTTTGAAGAGTATTTACAGATGATTGTGACCATGATACAGTGAATTTAAGTTTTAACTTCCTACTCTCCAACAAGTGTTATGATTGCAAAGAGCAATATAGCATAAGACATTTTCAACAGTTATGTATGCATATTAGAGCCCAATGATAAATTTGGATTTTATTTTTACTTCTCAGCAAATATATTTTATTTTTCTGGTTGGTGGGAGCTACCCCTTTAAATGAGTGATTCATAAGTTTTCTGCAGGAGGTCTTTACTGTAGGTGGAATAGATGATCAAAGCATAGTATTCAAGACTATGCTATGAAGACATTAACATGCTTAAGCAAGGGGTATGCAAGAAGCAAAGAAGCATGCCAGTATTCCCTGCCCTGCCCTGCCCTGCCCTCTCCTCTATATTCCAATACTAAATGCTTTTGTTTGCAGTAGATGACACTGAAACCTGATTTATTTTGTCACATTATCCCTTTTTGTAATACTTACCTTTGCTTTCAGTAGAATAGGCTTCCCAGTAATCATGAGTGGGTCAGTCCTAGTGAGTGTTTTATCGAAATCAAACTTTAGGACAGAAACAGACTTATTCTTTTTTTCTTGTTGTTCTGAAATAAATTCTCTGGTTATATTTCTCTAATGTGATAAGGGGAGAAGGGGGAAGGATATTCCATCTAAGAGATGTAGTTGTTAACATATACTCCAGTTTAAACAGCTGCCTCACTCCTAATTAGAGTTCTGTAATATTTACGGGTTGAAACCTTCTATATGTTTTATATATTTAATAGATCTGCTAAGGCTCTTTGGTCAGAGCTTTATACTTACGCTTTAGACTTGGGACAATAGGACTTTTATAGCTATACTAAAGAAAGAAGTTTGGCTATACATGTTGCATACTTGGCATAGACTTTAGATTACCCACAGTTTTCCTTCTAAACTGTATTGAATGATATATCTGAATGTTAGTTACTGTGTAGTGCATTCAACATAGAAATATCTGTCAGATTTTGAAAATATTAATTTACTAAGGTTTAAAGTAGGTTGCAATTGCAAAAAATAAATAAATAAAATTAGCAAACATGAGTAAGATGATCAAAATGACTGCTTGGTAGTTTTTGGCTTCTTAACAAGTATGGAGCTAATTCTGATCTAACTGGCACTGAGTTAACAAGATGTGAATACGTTGCATAAAAGGGATGCCTGCATCTGCTTTTCCCAGGAGATGCTGTTGGGGAAGGTGTAAAAGTTCTTTAGTTTTCCCAAATGAATCCAGTTTTGGTGACTGAGAAGACAGAGCCACTGCTTTAAGCCAGCTATTCTGTTTAGTTTCTTTATTCAATTGTGTTATTTGTCATTTAATGCAAACCAAGTATTTAGTTATTCTGCTTAACTAGCTTCATTATGTATCCTAGTTTTGCAGTAGTGGAGACTAAGTAGAATAAATCAGATATTACCTTTTAGATAATTTGTATGGAATTCCTTTCACAGCTATATAAAATGTGTGTAAATAGTAGTGCTTGGGAAAGGCAGAGAGAAAATACAACATATTTATGAACGAGTCTTTGCTAGAAGAGAACATTCATATCTTCTATCTATGAGCTTTCTTTCGTGTATTTGTTCCAGTCAAGGTATAGTTACTTTTCTCACAATTCATGCTTTTAACGATTCAGAAAGTTGAACAATATATGTCTCATTATTTTATAACTGAGTTTAAATGTCAATATATAAGGGCAATGGTTCAACTGCAGAACCTATATCCACACTATTATAAGGGAATGAGATATGAATAATTATTAGGAAGGGATAACAGCTTTAGTGTGAGAAGTCATTTAGTATGAATTTGTCTTAGCATATTTTCCTTCAATGTATGAACTTGTTTCAGAATTCTGCTAGATTACTCAATGAGAGTAGGGAAACCTCTTACTTCTGGTGTAATTTTAAGAACAAGTGGCTATTAACTTTCCTAAATGAACAATAGTTCTCATTCCATTCCTTTCTGTTGTTCATTTCTGAACAACATTTTCTTCTTAATTGTAAGTGGAATGGAAGTGGTACAATAAAGCATTTACTTGCATAATATTAAATGATCTACAGAGTGAGCAGCTACATCTATTCTTTACCCTTCCCCACAAAGCAAAAGCTATTTCAATAAGAAGTTCTAGGTACTACTTTTGGGGCAGAATTGTATTTCAATGCTGATTGAATAGAAAATGAAGAATACAATAGTTAAAAGACTTTTTTCTTAGTATAATAATCATAAAATATTAAGACAGGTACATTAAAGGGAATCGTCTTTGTCCACAGTGTTTACTGCATTAAAAACTTTGTATTCTCTGGCTTCAAACACAGTTAGCGGATGACTACTGACCTTCTGACTTTATGGGATCTTCATAGTAGTGAATGGATTCAGCATGAAAATTAATGGTTTGGTGGATGCCATTGATTGCCATTTCATTATATATATTTCATGTTGGTATACGTCAGATTTCCCTCACTTAGTATTTGGACTGCTGTATTTTATTTCAACATTGATTTTTATTTAACTTAAATTTATTTTTCAAAGCAATTTTATTACAGCATAAATTAGAAAAGATATATCCTTTGTTCACTGTGTATGCACAGATCCACTGATTTATTCTGTAAATAAAACAACATAAAACTTTATGACACCTGTTGTAATTGCTTTAGGTCTGATGTCAAAGGCCACTGACAATGACCATTTTTCTTTGAATCAGACTTTTGAGGTGCTCTAAAAAGCAGATATGAAAATTAATTTCTAGATTGCTGTGGTGCTCAGTGATGGTTTTTTTTAAAGGTCAGAAACTCCTGGTTTCTGGCAAATTTTCTAGACCTAAAATCACTGCTGAATTATTTCTTTTATACATGTCTGCTGCAATTAGGGCAATTCCTGAATTCCTGAAATTTTTGGAATGATCTTATGATATACCTTCCAAAAAAATCCATGACTTATTTTCTTCAAAGCTTCAGGTACTTCCATTGTTCTAAGACTGCAAAATAGCAGTCATAGTAGAAGTAGATCTTTTCTAGGAGAACACAGAAAGATAAAATGAAAAGGCAAATCTAACAATGCACTTACTCTAATGGCCACTTTCAAAAAGGTATGTTTTCTTACTGTATGTCACTAGTATATTGCAAAATCAGCTGTTTGCCTTTCCATTGAGTCTCATTTTTATCAGGTGTAAAGATTTAAAATTACTTTTGTCATGCCTCAGCATAGTCTCAGCATTCCTGTTTAACTAGCAACTAATTTTCAATAAAATAAAATAAGATCCATAGATAGAGCCCCATATTTCTGTATGAACAAGCAAGCAAACAAACAAACAAACAACAAAATCATAAATCCCAACTCCTACATTTTATCTTAGGAAATTTTCTTCATAGGCCATGTGATTCTTAAATTGAGGAGGAACACATCTACACAACTGACTGTAACACTAATTTATGGAATTACATGGATGAATTGCAGGGAGACATGACAGTTTATTTTTTCCTTACTTTTGGTGACTTTCTTGACACCATTTAAATACTTTCATGCCCAGGGGAAGGAAACAGGACCAAGTCTCTCAAAACTCTGGTCATCCTGTGAAGGATAGATTGAGGAGATCAGATTCCTAGATAAATTTCTTCCAAATAGAAATGGTATGTCTTGACCACTCATTTATGAGCCAATTCCCAGAGAATTTATAAAAGAAGGCCTAAGTAGAAGGAAAAAAAAATAAAATCAGAGCACTAAGAGCCCACATATACTGTCTGCACATAGAATGACATTCACTCAGTACTCTACTATAACCATATAGAGGTGGTAGCAACATATGGTATCCAGCAACTGAAGTTGAAGCAGTAAGTAGGTGACACATTGCAGCAACTGGAACTAAAAACCAAGTTCCAAGGATGCTATGAGGGCAAAAAAACATGTATACTTAGGCCCTCCCTCAAAGGTGCATTGTCCTAATTTTCAGAAATCAATTAGGCATTTATGTGCATGTTGAAAATACATAAATTCTAGGAAAAAATGCAACATTTAAGCATAGCATACTTTAAGAAACTATTTCCACATCATCATCATAATCTTTTTGAACCAGTAGCTATCTTAGCCTTCATTTCTGACCTGTTCTACCACATTTTCTGAAGCTTGTTGTTGTGAGATTTCGAGTCATATCTGAGTATGTCTCCTATATGTACCTATGTACCTTGCGTATCTTGCACAGCTTTTTCTTCTAATCTAGCCTTGTAAGCTTTCTTCGAAGAATGATTTATTTAAGGTATAAAAAGTGTTACTTTCATATGTGAGAATTATACTACAATATTGTTCTCCTAGGAGTCATAAACAGATCAGAGTCCAGTTTGTGCTATGAAAAAAGAAATATGAACCTCACCGGGATTTTTAATCACAATAAGCTGGCACTGAATTGAAGATCCATTTTGTATCACATCCCACTGGGCTAACAAAAGTCTGTTTGTTTACAGTAGTTTGATTAAAACTTTCAGCAGGAAAAAAAGGATAATGAAGGTGCTGCCCAGCTTTCAATTAAACTTGGTCTTACTCCAGAGAAAAGCTAAGTTTGTGTTTTCAGATCAATTGTTCAAAACATAGTTGCTTCTAAATATGTTTCAGTGTTCCAGTATTGTTAGGAAATACCCTTACAGAACTTGAAATAATTTTATTCTGCACATTATTCTGTGGACTTCGAGAAAAGTGTAATTTTAACTCTGATGCAGTCTTACTTTTCTATCAATGGCTTCAGCCTCAGATCTGCACTGGTATGTTTATTTAATTACAACAGAAATTAGTGAAGCCACTATTAACTTAATTACTCAGCACCAATTTAAGCAGAATAGTTACCCAGGAAAGAATGACAAAAACAGACAAAATACTGTTCACAATGTCACTCCATGTAACAGGCTGCTGAGATTTTTTCAATGAAAAATACTCTGAGATGTCATGAAGTACAGTTAAGAAAGATTAATCTTACCTCTCTGTATGCCTTTTGGAATTTTGGGTAAGGGGTAAGAATTAAGTGAAAAAGCTTTTGATCTTGATTATATCTAGCTTAGGCCTTCTGCTGACTATGGACAACAGGATAATCGGCTATGAGACAATACTCTACACTTACACTCCTTGACTTTTCCCAAACTTTTTTTGGTTATGAAGATTGGACAGCTTTTATATTCAGTAGGGTATGGCAGATGATTTCTGATTCATGCTAGTATCGCATATGTTGGAGTGACAACCATAGTGGATTGGAAATCCTGAATGGAGGGGAAAAGTTTGTCTCTCAGACAGACACTGGTCATTGTTCTGAACTACTTTAGTGGCTATGATATAGTGGGAATGATTTTGTTTTAAATCACACTTACTGCTGAAGAGGTACTTCAAAAACAATTCCATTCAGAAAGGGAATGTTCCCAATCTGTGTTAAGACCGCAAACTCAGACAGATAATGCATTTCATGCTGAAATATGCACATTAAATACTAATTGCTAAACTTTTTTCAGTACTTGACCTGTTCTGCCATTGATCAAAAACTGTTGTTAGATGTATAATCAGATACATGTGTGAAAATCATCACTATCATGTCAGACAACTGAGATCTGAAATTTTCACTGATATAATCACAGCTGCGTAAGACTGAATATGTTTGAATGCATATGGCATCACTTGCTCCAGGTTTTGTTGTCAGAAACTTAAAATCTGTATTAGACAACTCACTGGCAAGCAAAGTTTATCTCAGTCCCTAATATTGTGATTGTTCTATCTTGCTACTTAAACTGTTTTTATATTCTCTTGCATAATAATCCTAAATTATTTCTTCAACCCTATTATCTGAGAATACTTACGAGATGTCAGAGGATAAGAGAGAGCAGAAAAATCTTAAAGATCTTAAAGAGATATTAAAAAGTATAGATACTTATGAACGGAGATCATAAGGACTATACAGTAGTGTACAAACCAAATCTAACAATCCATCTAACAATGACACAACCATAGATTCAACAGGGATTGAGTTAACTGTAATAATTTAAATATTTAGTAAGAGCAGTCAAAATTGGAAGTTTCACAGTTACACTTAAAATATTTATCTTGATGCTCTAAAGTTTGATTTTTTTGATTTTTAGATTTTTTTTTTTCCAGTTGTGAATTTTGGACAGAAAATTACTTCATCTACTCTTATATTATTTCATCATTTGCTTAATGTGACTAATTTTTATGAACCTATCATACATAATCTAGTAACATTCAAAATCATTACCTGTTAGTACAGATTCCAAATTTGTACTGTCTTTATAAAATCAAGTGCAGCTAACATGATTAATTTCTGTCATTGTGACAAACTGTCTCTGATGTGAAGAGACTTCAACAGAAGACTTCAAATCCTTGTTACATAAAAACTGCTGATATTAACTGAAAAATAGTTATATACTACTTGAAGTACTCCTGATAACATTATGAATAATACAAAGATAATGCAAGCACCTGAAATGAAATTAAAAGCTTAATTAGGATTCTAAAATTATAAACAAATCCTAAACAAATTCTAATCTCTCTTTCTTACACAGGAAACTAGTGCCAAAACAAAGCAGTAGAACAGATTACATATTTGCACTTGTGAACAAATCCGTCAGATCTACAGTTCATATTAAGATAGGACACAGTAAGTTCTTGCATCATGGTAATTTTGATTTTAAAATGCATATTAGAAAAAAATTCCTTGCTATCTGTCAAAGATATACCTATCTGCCAAAATATAAAATGTATGCATTTTTTTTTAGAGATTTCATTAAAAAAAAAAAATCTGTTCAAATCTTGCATTCTTCCCAGATTTAATATCCATTCCATTCCTCACAACACTCCGTAATTATCATTCTCTGAGATCTTCACATAAACCAACATGTTCCTTTGCAGCACATTTTCAAGACAGGTAATACATATAAACTATTATCCTAAATACCAAAAATGTTCTGAAGGTTACCCTAAGTGTGCTACCTGAAAACATTATGGCTTTAAAATGCATAAAGTCTATTAAGAGTTCAATAGAAATCAATCAACTGAAAAGAAGCAAACAAACTCAGTAAAAAACATTCAATATTATCACTAGATTAGTTCTTTAATTCCCCAAGACAAACAAGACTATGATTTCCACCAAGCAAAATATGTTGTTGTCAGTGTTGCCCTCCTTTCTTTCCTATTTTTAATTCATTCCACTTATTCTTCTACATTTATCAAATGAAAATATGACAAAGAGGCTATTTTACCTTAAATATAACTTCTCTGAGAAGTGAGGGAACAGAATTGTTCCTATCCACTCCTTTACAACATTCTTACAATTTAATCTCAGTCCAGACTGATAGTCCAGTATCAGAAGTGCTCGTATTCAGAGATTCTAATTTTGCTAATATTGAATTCTTAATGTTTAAAATATAACACCTTAGTTTCTTAAAGCTTATATTGACAGAAATGTTTTTTCTAAGCAAGCCTTTCATTTACATCGACTAGTCTCCAAGGTTTTTAGGAAATCTGTTGGAGCCTGAGAGAACTCTCCTATTCTTCTTCTAATTACTAAAAAAACCTATTCTTTTAATTCTTAAAAATCTATTCTTCTTTTAATTACTACTACTACTACTAATAATAATAATAATATAAGTAAGTCAGCCCAATGCAGAATAAAGCTCTTACAGAATTTGAAAATTAGATGAATAATGCAGAGGACCCATCACTGGTAAAGAAATACATATCTGCAAAGAGAAAACCAAGCAGAACATGCATCAATACAATGAAAAAAAGAACAGCCTATATCTAGGAATAAAGAATGCAAACCTCAAAGCCTTAAGGACTCTTATAATGGAAAACAACAATTCTGAAAAAGATCTGAAGAGAAGAGGAAAGTGGACAGAGGAAAGTGGTAAAATATCAGTTATGCCTGGAGTTTTCATTGTGACACAGACAAAGGAGTTAACAAAATCCTTTGAAGGCATATAAAGAAACAGGGAGGCTATACTTCCTCTGTGTTTAAGTGTCACTGAAATTCTGCACCCACAATACAAGAAAGATGTCAGAAAAGATGGACAAAGCCAGGAAAGCAAAGTCGCCTGCAACATAGGTTTAACATAATGAGTACCATACAGCTTTTACATTACACGTGGATTGATGCTATACACTAAACAGTATTGATGAGTCAGCTCAGTTCTTTATGAATTTAATCAAACAGTGAGCGTGGTTTTATGAAAAACCCATAGAAAACTGGTGTTCTAGTGTTTCCTGAAGCTTTTAAACATAAACTAGAATTCTATCATGGAAAAACATGGTGACCTAGACGTAGTGCCAGCTGCATTTCAAATATATATCTGAAGTATAAATATCCAGCTAAATAACATTAGCTTTCAGTTTAAACAAAAAAGACCTATTTATTAACTTGAAATATTCAACATATTCCACTGAACTGACTTTTTCATGTTTTTTTGGGGATTGTGGAGAAATAGATAAAGTATATGTACTCTTATATTATTCACTTTTACACTAAAATGATTATCAGGATGATATATTTATACCTCTGACCATTCTTAATGCTTAGATTAGACTACCATAAGTCCCATTTTTATTAGTCTTGTCCATCATAAAAGAAGCTACAGTAATAACTTCAACAGATCCACAGAGTTTTGATATAAACAAATCAGTAACAGAATAAGGTCTTGGCTATACATTAAACGCTACCTCTATTTAATCTTTGCTGGTTAATAATTTAGGATTTGCAAACTGTCAAGTTTTCATGCTCCAAAAGCATTATTTCCTCTAGCAAGAGCATCAAATGACTAGAATTAAGTGTTGGATTGGTTCTCTGTTTTTAAAACTAAATGTGTACTGATTGGGTCATTACAACTTTTTTTTTTTTTTTAATATATATATTTTTTTAGATAGCCTTATCATCCTAATTTCACTGATGTCATATTTGGGCAAAGTCATTGTGTTATTCAAACTTACGAATACACTCCTGTCATCATCTGGCAGAGCACTCAGACACCAGTACATTCTCACATAGCTTCCCTTGCTTATGGCAGGATTGGAGAAAGGTTTTGAGAATCGTAAGTCAGCCATCGCTGAAGGCATTACAGTTACAAAAGAGGTAATGAAATAGGATAGTGACAGCAAATTTAGAAAGTACCAGAGCAGGTTGTATTTGAGGCAGCTTAAGGTTACAACAATAATGCAAGGTACTTTCCCAGGTGCGTGAGTTCCTCTTTGTCTCTAAACCCTGAAATGCTCAGGAGTAATGTAAGGGCTAACAAAAGATGCTCAAGAAAAAGATACGTTTATGCTGTCAGTCATCACAAATGAGAATGTGTCTTCCAAAAATCAAAACAGAGTTTAAATAATACATTCTGTGGCTCCAGTATGCTAGAGTACCCACTTCAATAGAATTATATAGTTTTGACAATGTTGTAAGATCAAGATAAATGAAAAAAATATTAAAAGTAATCACAGTAAATATTTTTAGTCTACTCCTACATTCCCTCCTCTGTATTCATCTCAAATGCAATGATTGCAACCAGTATGATTCTAGCTCTGAGCTCCTGAGGGAGGGCCCAGCTAAAACTAAGGACCCACTACACCAGACAATGTACAGTTACAAACACTACTTGTCCTGAGGTCTTTACGGTCTGATAAAAACACAACAGTGCTTAGTGTTATCAACAGCTCTGATTCAAGAAATACCAAATAATCATCCATTCAGAAAAGTTTTTAATGTGTGCTAAGGATCCTGATGGATTTTTTAAAGAAGTGTTTGAATGGTTTAGTCAAATTTGGAAAGAACCTTGTTCTCTGGAAAATTATTATTATTTTTTTTTTCTTTTTTCTTTTTTGTCCTCCCACTCCCCTTTCTTAGGTTACTCCAAAAAGCAATTTGACTTTGAGGACATAAGAAAAGGCTTCAATTCACTAAAATACTGGTACTAAAAACATCACATAAACACTTATTAGCAAACCTTTGTCAATAAACACAACCATTGACATACAATATACAGAACAGATGTTTTCCATTTCAGCTATAAAAAAAAATGCTAAAGGAAAATGTCTTGTGCAAATAATTTCAGATAGGCACCATGCTCACTGCAGAAGTACAGAAAAAAAAAAAAGTCTGATCATAAAATTTTTCTATTTCACAATCTCCAGAAACAAGTTGTGATCTAATATCTAATGGCTCCACAAAGGCTGGACAAATGGAACAATATTTGGTTTTCATTTGAGATGTCTGAAGGGACTAAATCATATGATACTGGATGAATGTCATGAAAAAATAAAAGCCAGATAACCTGGCAAAAAAAAAAAAAAGCAGTAGCTGGCATTAACATGTTTTTAGAGTCTAGCTACTAAAAGGGAACACAAAAGTGCCCTGTCTTACTATGGAGGGCAAAAGAACATAGCTTATCTGGTGCCAACAAATCATGAAAAATAAATAAAAAAACCTGATCACTTGCTTAAATAAAATAGCACCTATTTTTCCAGCTTTCAGTAAAATGAATTTTGTCTGAACTGTCTTACATAACACAGCTGAATAATAGTTACAGTTTCTACCACACTAATGGGAAATTAACATTAAGCGCCCTCTCCTCATCTTAGGACCACAAAAGCATTCTTATTACAGAACTAAATCATTTTCTGATTATTTTAACTTCACTTATAACAGCTGATTTTAATTGTACACTTACGAGCAGATATTGTAAGAAACCTCATATAATGTGAAAATGGCAGATATCTTATATCCTAATATAATCATCGTATATTGGAAAAGCTGCTCTAAATATGTTCTCTTCCATTTCTTCTTTCCCTTCTCCTAGCATTTCTGACGGGACAGAGTCCTGTTTAGATTAACTTGGTGTAAGAGTTTGCCCTTTGTCTCTTCATTAAGAAACCCTCAAGAAACTATTCTGAAATTTTCAAAGTTTTGAGATATGTAAATATCAAATTTAACATAGTCAGATGATGAGTGCAGCAGTCTATTACAATCTTGTTCCAACTGATACACAAACTAGAATTTGCCATACTCCATTGTTCATTACAGTCCATTAAATATTCAATTAGAATGTAAGCTTTTAAATAGTTTGAGTCTGTGAAGCAAACACAACACATTTATTTCTCCTTTTCATCAGAATCAAAGCAAAATTATTGTTTGAACTTAGAAGATATTCTGCAAATGCAGAAAACTTACTTTTTTTTTCTTCTTACTATAATGGTCTCATTATTTCCATTATGAAAAGTCAAACAGATTAAAACAATTCTGAAGTTTCAATAGTTTGTTGGGATTTTTGTTTGTTTGCTTGTGAGTTTTTATTTGTTTGTTTGTTTGTTTTCAATCAATGCAAGCTAAGATTTTGGGTGAGATGCCACAGCATATTTGTATTGTATTCATTTTTCAGGGAAAAAAAAAAAAAAAGGATGTTATTGGGTGCTTAGAGGGGAACAGGAGTGGTGTGTAAACCTTAATAAACAGCTGAGAATTCACACAAAAGAGAAATACCTTAAAAAGGTCCCCCACAATTTAAGACATTTCAACTGGAACTTATAGATAACTACATGATACAAATGCCTATGAATTCTAGCCTCAATACTTCTGGTGTTCACTGAACAAATTGGAAATACAGTTAAACATTTTTATTCTCTTCTACTACATGCAGTGAAACATTCAGTGAATTTTATCTTTGTACTGTAGCAAAATGTCTAGCCCAATTATGAAAATTTATTCCAGCACAAATACATTACTTTGTAATGCGTTTTGGCTAGCATCGGTGCTGGTTCCCTAGCACTAGTAAGCTTTGAATATTCAAAAGCTGTTGAAAGATGCATAAAATGGAGGAAGGAGCACACCTGAAGTAAATTCAATTTTAAATATTTTAGGTTTCCACACTAAATTAAATTTACCAATCGAATATGAACTTTTTTTTTTTTTTCTGTAGAAGTTAACATATCCAATGTCAGTTCATTTTCAAATATTTTGTGTATCTCAGAAAGGTCAGGTGACCTTTATCCTAGAAATGCCTATTTCTGTTCTTCATCTGTAAGGGAAAAACACCAGCTCAAATATAGATGTTTGTTACGGATCTGTTTTGGTGAGATGAATCTTACTTCCATATATTTAGTAGGAAAGGAGTATGTTGGAGGTTTGCTGTAGGGCAGAAGTAAATATTTTATTTAAACAACTCAACTGTGTTACTGCTATTTCCACACCTGCTACATTCTGTCTCTGTATATAACATAGCACCTTACAAAAATAAATGAAATGACAAGATCATCCTAAATGAACAATAACTAGTAAAACAGTCTAGTCAAAAACTCCATTCTCCAGCATTAACCCATGACTATTCAAACTCATACCCAACTCCCTTGACTCCTCTCATTGTATCAAAAAAAAATAAATCACAAATAAACACACTCAAAAAAATAAAACCCACAAAACCAACCAACTAACAAACCAAACAAATATCTCCATAAAGGTGCCTATAAAGGTTTTCAGTGAAAAGGAACTCACTGTAAAACTGAAAACACCTAAGTGTAAAAGACAAAAGATAGCTTGTCACAGCCTGACAAAAATTGACTTCCAAAATTAGGATGAATAAATTTAGCTTAATATTTTCTAGACAGTTCGAGGGCAGATGCTGATCCTTTGCTATTTGCTTTGCATAAACATTAAGGACTTACACAATGCAGGGTTTGTTGTTTGCTTGTTTTTAAACAGTTTACTTTTTTTTAAAGCAACATGAGTTTATCTTGTTGTTTTGACCAGTGTGCTAACTACGATGTCTTTATGGCCTTAGACTAAAATAAGATGGTTTTGAAAATCAGTGTATCAGAATTTGCAAAATCTGTTGTGATGAAAGATTCGAAATAAGCTCAGTACAGCTATCCATGAAAAGGGCCACAGCAAAACCTTTTTACACGACTTTATATAATTAATCTGTGTAGAATTTTTTCCACCAAGGGTCTTACCTTTCCCTGATTGTTTCACGCAAACAATTTTTAATGGCTAAACTCTCACATCAGAACTCTCACATCAGAAGACCTAGGAAGATACCCAGGCTGCCCAGTCATTAACTGACACAAATCAAGTCTCATAAATTTGTACTGTTGGGTCTTACATTTACATCTATGCATCGATACCCACAGATTCAACCATATGCTATACTGATTGCAGATTCAATGTAAGAAGTACTTTTGAAAGAAGCAAACAACATAAACATTTCGTTAGGCAAAAGAACGAATATCGTCTTCTTTGAAAGTAGGATTTTTTTATTTTTCAAACTTCCAGGATATGTTCAGATTAACTGCATTCATACCATGGCAAAAACATTTTTTTTTAAACTAAACTGTATTATCTGCACACGTCACTGACTATAAGTATTCTAAATAGCCCTGAAACTAAGCCAGATTCATTAGCATGTAAAAATCACATTCTCCATTTCCTCTGTCTTGTATACACTTCTAAAAAATGTTTGCAAAATGGGTATAGACCTCAGATGCCCTTCCAGATCCCCCTATGCCAGTACTCTAACCTTCTCAAATGAACCCCCAAATAGCGAGGCAGTCACAATTAGGTACCAGGAAATCTGTACCAGGAAATCTTGGACAGGATCCTGTCTAAGAGCATTGTTTTCTTCTAGACAGAGAAAATGACAAGATTATGCGTTTATGTTAAAACAAACCAAAAAAAAAAAAAGTAAAAAACATCACTATGCATCTATGCATAGTAGTTATAATAATAGTTATTTCAAAGAGTTTCATAATGAGATGTTTGAAAAATTCATCCTAATTAATTACTCATGAGAATTAACTTGGTTATCTGAATAAACAATGCCAGGATTTACAATAAGATCTGAATATAAGCAATGAATTCTTAATTACTGGTACAAGAGTTGGCAGAAACAAACAATTTTATAGCCTTCAGACATCTTAATGTCCCACTACATGTAGCAAAAACTTACATTAAAGTCTTCTAGTAGGATAAAGTAAATTAGGAATGAAGAATTATTTACAACAGTGTGCAATAGAGAAGAATTAAATATATGATGTAATTACAAAGCAATGCTTCTTATAGGTTAATACAACAAGAAAATATTTTTACTATAAATTCAGGATAAGCTATTTCAATATTTCATCATTGCCATTAGTAGCAGCAACAATTGTGAGGAATCTTGTAACAGTAAATGAAAGTTTTTAGGAATTATATATATCCAGAAATAAATTACTTGTAAGGATGTGTGATGTGTAAAATTATAAGAACCACTATACTAAGAAACAATAACAGCAATAACTACAAAACCAAACCAAACAAACAAAACCACCTGTATCTATTTTCAAGGCAACTGGATGCTTTTGTTAATAGTGAAATATTAGCCAATAATACATTGCTTCTAGAATAGTGCCATATATGAACTTCTTTTGTTTAAAACACAAAATGTAAATGATGAAATTCACAATCGTTATATAAAATAGTTTATTTTCACAAGCTTTACATTTGGGAAAATTTAGAGCATGCTATCTACCCACTTACCACTGTGTTTTTGTGGTATGAGAATATGTGGCCTGAAGCACTAAAACAGTTGTTTTTTCCTATATCCTCTGATTCTATTTGTGCTGCATTCCAGAAATAACTGTTTAAATTCAATGGTTATTAACTCATCAATATCCATATAATCCAATTTAGATATAAAAGAGAAAAATTATTAGCATGACCATGACTTTCAGCACAGAAGCCTGGATTCTCTGTATTTTATTTATTTATTTATTTTTCTTACAACATCTGCAAAGCAAAAATAAGAAGTTCCTGACATTATACTGCAGTAGAAGGAAAGTCTAAAGAAGGCATGAGTCATTCACAAGCCTTTTTCAGACTTGGATAAGTACTCTAAAATGTAAATGTTGAACAATTCAATGTATGAACAATTTAAGAGAGACTTGTAACTTAGAAGCACAGTATGCTCAGAAGGCAGAATATAATTAATAAACTTGCCATCTGATAATTTCAAAATCTCACTGGTTTTAAGGTCTTCTGTGATCATAAAATGTAAACATTATTTCCTTGATATTTATGTCTGTAAATGAAAGTACAAAATTTAGAAATTATTATAGAAAAGTAATATTTTGGAAACATTTAAATTATAAAAAAGTTATAAAGTCCAGTCCTTGCCCATCACTGACCAGTCACAATAGATGAACATCATGAACAAAAAAGACATTGTTTCACAATTCAGATCCAATCGTTTTACTATTTAAAAACAAAAACCCAAACAAAACAAATGCACACATACAAAATTCCAAACAGATAAAATAATAAAATAAAATTAAACCTGCAACCACAAAGTTGATACTAAATAGAGACAGACTGCTGACCAATTCTTAATACCAGTGTAAGGAGTAAATATTTTAGATGTTGTGTATTTTTGAAATAAGGATACTAATTTTAAATTTCCAGGCAATGATTCAGAAACTTGTCAGTCTAGTTCTGATACTTTTGAAGAATTTGTGTTTTTATAGCTGTCAATTTAGCATTTACCTATGGTACCTGAACACCATGTACTCCCACATACACGCACACAACACAATAGTCATTCTTCGTTGCCTCTTCCCTGCATATAAAACTGGCACCAATTTCCAATGTAACCTGTATTTTATTTTATTTTTTCATTTTAAATTGAATATATATTGGTGTTGAAATGCAGACCACAAGAAAAAAATTGAAATGTTGACTTTTAGACAGATGATTGCAAATGATATTCTAACATTCAGCCACAGTAAGATCCAACCTATAAAGTGTAACACCTGAGTTACCTTAATGACAGTATGGATGACGTCTCAGCTGGAACAATATTGTGCTATTTTGAGAACTTGTGTTCTAGAACGAGGCATAGGCACAGGAAACAAGAAACAGACACAGGAATTAAGTGTCAAGTTGTCCAGCTATCATATGAGAGCAGATTAGAAAACTACAGCTTTACCAAAATGAGGTCCAACAGAGGACCTGACTGAAGCCCATAAGAACAGAAAGGAATAAACATTGGTAAGTAGATAAAACTGAGCTACATCTCAGTCTTGGCAAAAGAAAAAATGTGTATATACTAAGTGCAAATAGAGGAGATTGAAGAAGTTGAAGCCCAAGTGAATTAAGGAGTGAAGAGACAGAAAAACTTTTCAACCAGACTAATGAGAGAAAAAAAAAAAAAAAAAAAAGAAAAAAAAAAGAAAACCTGCTTTCATGACTGAGTTCAATAAGTTTCAAATGAATTATATGATGTGTTATCTGTAAAAAATCCCTTAAAAGCCTATGTCTTCTAATTATAACAGTCAATTGCTATTTCTTAAAAAATGAAATGTGGTATTTCTTTTTCCAACAGCACAGTTCTGCTCTCAAGAAGTCCTAACAAATTTTTTTGCAATAAGAGTATTCAAGTAGTCATGACCTGAAATGAAACAATTCTATTATTAGGTTTTGTTTACAATATAGTAGATGCATAAATGTTGTGTAATATCCTACTGCACTGTGTAGCAAAAAGGAAACCAAAAAAAAAAAAAAACCACCCGCAAGAATGTAATTATCTCTTAACCTATATTAACATAATCACCTAATCATAGTGTTGACTGTTTCATTTTACATTAACATTTGACTCCATGTATTTACTGAATGATAATGAACATACTCATCTTTACTTTTCCAAAGTAGTCCTGCCTAGAAATAGTACTACACATCCGAATATTTGGTGTATTTTTTTTTCTAAAACAGTTTCTTATTCAGTATAAGACTATTCACTTGGTTGTGAAAGAATTTTCAGACAAATCCTGTTAATTCTGAATATGGTTCACTGAGCAGCATGATGTCATCAATTAAACAAGTTGCTAACCTAGTAAATCAAAACACACAGCTGTTTTAACTTTTTAACCTAATGGAAATTCTAATGATATCTCCTGTCAGACTCATAGAAGCCTAATATGTTTCAAACAAGAGGCTTTCCTGCTGCATTGCACTATCAGTGTATTCTGTGTAAGCTTCAGACTCTTTCTGCTAACCAAGAAAATAAAGAGCCAGTAAAGAAAACTGTGACAATGGAGCTTCAGACTGAACATTCTTTCATAAATAAATGTAGAATAACATTTAGTCTGTGTTCTTGATGTTAGTGGAATATTTTCAAGTTCCATGAATTTTCATCAGAAAGGTAGTTTTTACTGTTTTATTGAATTAAATGAAATTTTTGAGACATGCTGGGATTTCTAACACACGGAAAAAAGAAAGAAAATGCTTGAAGAAAATGCAAAAAGAAAATTTTGGTAGAAATCCATTCTGCATATTGTCCAGAGAAATGGTGGATGCCAAGCGTTCAAGGCCAGGCTGGATGGCGCTTTGGGCAACCTGGTCTAGTGGAAGATGTCACTGTAATGGCAGGGTAGCTGAACTAGATGATCTTTAAAGGTCCCTTCCAAACCAAACCATTATATGATTCTATGTTCAGATGTTTGCATTATTCTTGTGTTTTAAATATATAAAACAAAACATATTTTTTACATGAGAAGGAGACTATGTCAAAGAGCAATGTAGAACAGAAGCAGTCTTGTTCTACAATGAAATCTAAGCCTCTTTATAGCAGGGCATTATCTCAGGTTCTTTTAGTATGATATTCAATTCAGTATGAAGTTTCTCCTCAACAGTGAGAAGAAAATAACATCTCTAATCTGTTGGGACTGTGAAATGTTCTAACACATACAGTACATTTATAACATCTATGACACATTAACTTGGTCTGGAAACCCTCAAAGATCAAACTCTTCACAGAAAGAAAATAATGTTTTAGAAAACTGTTAGCAAAAAAGTAAGAAACACTTTTTTCACTGATCTGAGCATACATTTGAAGCTGCTTGAGGACACTAGGATAGTGCAGAGAAGGGTGATGGAACAGGCAAGACCAAGCAGAAGAAAGGGTAAGGCTTTGCACTGCCATATTACTGTCTGTCAGATAGGTACTAGAGTGTATATTTGCTTTTCAAAGAAATGCTTAAAACTGTGAGACAGAAATCCAAAATTTCAGTGGTTTGGAAAAACATATGATGTCTGCTACTTTTTATATATGCATTAGAAAGCATCTTTATTCCTTTCTTCCATCCAGATCTTAGACTTGGTGTTCGATGTGGTGATGGTAATTCACAGAAAAATATTTACGAACTATTTTAGCTTCTTCAGCTCAACATATCACTTAGCAGTTATATCGTTTTTATACTTTATGATTTGTTTTCCTTTTTGGTTCAGGAGTATTATCAGTCAGGAGTATTATCAGTCAAGAAATAGCAGCCTAAATTTAAAAAAGGTAACTTTTAATATTAAAATCCAAAAGACATGATTTATTTATGTATTTATTTTAACTCTAGGCTATAGATTAGTAAAAGCCCAAGGACCAAAACTGTACCTTTAATGTTAGCCAGACCTAACTTCTTTCAACCTGAAATCCAATAATTCAATCCAGCAATTCAAATGTACAATGATCAGTTTAACAGTGATTTTTCTTATGCAGAAGTAAGAATTTATGACATGAAACCTGAGTTTAGTCAAGCCATTTTATTCAGCTGAACCTATCAACTTGCAAAATATCAGTTTAGAATTAATTCTTCATACCCATTACCATTTCAATCATACAACAGAGAAATGAAATAAACTACCAAGAAACTAGAGTTATTATTTTCCTTATGTTGCTCAAAGAGCTTGTAAGATGAAAAGCATACAAATTGGAACTGGACACATAGGACTAAGTGGCTATTCTGTCATACCGCATTTGACAAAAAGGATCCTCAAGGTTCTTTGATTAAAACATGAAACAGGCAAAATGAGCAAGGCACTTGCAAGACTTAGTTCATGAAATATTTCTTGTACAACTCAATGGTTAATCACATTTCTTCCACAAGATTTAAAAATAAAGCCTGTTACTTTTGCTGGTTATAAACATAAAATGGAAATTAATGGGCACTTTAAATAAAGACCAAGTGAGTCCATAACTGTGGTAGTACTACAATATACCATGTAATCCTATATTTAATAAGGACAACAGAAATATCTTACCATAATTGCCACTGAACACTCTACACTAGAAATCCACCTCAAATGAACTGTAAAACTATACAGAGTATCCAGACCAGCAAACTTCTAATTACTGCAGGAAAACAGGAAATGAGTTAATCAAATCATACCTGGAGAAACTGGTTGGTTTTCGCAAGACCCACGTCTCCAACCTCTATCTGTGCTCTTGACAGCTTCTCTTCAGTTTCAGTTAGCCAATGATTAAAGCTCTTCATGTCACAATGAAAAAGCCGCCACTTCTCAAAAGATTTGTCAAACCGTCTACAAGCATAAAAGGAGATGAAGTAATTATCTATTTATTGACACTTTATTTATTTACCACAGGGAAAAAAAAAAGGAAAAAAGCTGGATTTCTGAAATTAAATTTGTGTAATGTTGATGGCATTCAATATTAACATTTTTAAGTTGTATCAAACAGAAACATGGTAGTACTTCTGAATAGTGAAAATATTGCTAAACATATGTGTCAAAAATCAGTCATCCATTTTTAATGTTTTTTGATGTTTCAAATGAATTCCATGGTCATAACATGTTTTCAGTTAACAGCTTTATAACCCACTCTAACTCACATCACAGGTTTAACACCCACAGGCCACAGTGTAACTGGGTATATGCCCATATACTTAGCATGAAGAAAACACTAGTACTGCTAAAATGCTCCTAACACAGTTCAGTAACTTGCTGTGGCTACCAACACTGCAAACATTCTCTGCGGGTTAACATACTGGTTTTGTGTTGTAAACATACAACTACTTTCAGATCCCTTTTCAAAGGGAAAATAATTTAAAAGATCTGTGATGCATCTGACCCACCATACCATAAGACAAAGGATGAAAATCAGTAGGCAGATTCTTAACATGCTTCTTTACAAAATTTAGTCCCATGATCCTATCATGATTAAAGGACTTTTCTTTTGTAGAAATATGATTTATAATATTGTATGTAATTCAGATGCAAAAGACTACATTATTTATGAAATCTGCTTTTGCGAGAGATTCCAGAGAATCTATATGCCCCAAATAATTCCAAGCATATAGTACAATTTGGCTCCACTTTTATGGAAAGAAACTTATTTTTTCTGCCTCCCCAGTGGATACAAATGTCCATCTATTTTTATTGCAAAGAAAAAGGAACTCCCTTCAAAGGACTTTCCACTTCTAGCGTGTAAAGGGAGTATTCTCCTTGTATTTTTATTAAACACTTTTTTATGGTTTTAAGTGTTTCACTTAAATTTGAGTATTTGGTAAAGATACTTATGCAAAAATAAAAATGTCTGAAATACAAGGATGAGTGAAACAAAATTAAGATATTTAAAATATATTCTATACAATAACCTAGGATGAAAAATATTACTTCCATGTCTACCAGTATACAGTCCGCTACACACAAGACCACGTAAACACTTCTGGCATTTTGGTAAATCTAATCTGTTTTTGTGCAGATTGACTGATTAATCTTCTGGTTTAAGATCTGTTGACTCCTGTCAAGTATTAAAGACATGAAATGAAAACAGAATTTATTTTGCAGATGGCCAATGTTTTAAGGAATTCAGTTATCCTACATTTTGGGTTCCTGTTGACAAAATCACTAATCAGAGATTAGCTAGAATGCTTTGTTAGCAGATCATCATTAAATATGTTACTGTCGTTTAGTTTAATAATCCTTCTTTGTAACATTATAATAGGTTTTAGGGTGTACTTAAAGGATAACAATAAAGATGCTCTATTATTTTTCCAGGAAGTAATCTGGTTCTGTATGGATAAACTGTAATATTCAAACAATCACTAAGAGTTTACCTCACCATATAAAAACAGGTTACTAACAGGGAACACTGGACATATCTTCAATTGTACTGATGACTGATGATTTGGGGGGGGGGGGGGGGAGGAAGACAGAAAATATAGATTTTTCTTCCCTTGTGTATATATTCCCAACTACGTTTTCACATTTTAAAAACTTGTAATACCATATAGTATGAATAACATTAATCCTTTCATAACCATCTATGTATGGCTATATACTTTCCTCATAGTAACCAATTTTGATAAATAATACACTAAACTGAGTTGGATGAAGTCCCCGGTGACTGGAAAAAGGAAAACATCACTCCCTTTTTTAAAAAGGGTAGAAAGGAAGACGCAGGAAACTACAGACCAGTAAGCTTCACCTTCTCTGCCTGGGAAGATCATGGAAAAGATCCTCCTGGAAGCAATGTCAGGGCACATGTCAGTGGATAAGGAATTGGCTTGAAAGATGTACCCAGAGAGTTGCAGTCAATGGCTCTATGTCCAGGGGAGGATGGTGACAAGTGGAGTCCCTCAGTACTGTTTAATATCTTTATCAATGAAATACACAATGGGATCAAGTGCACCCTCAGCAAGTTTGCAGATGACCCCAAGCTGAGTAGTGCAGTCAATACAACAGAAGGAAGAGATGCCATCCAAAGGGACCTGGACAGGCTGGAGAAGTGGGCCTGTGTGAACCTAATGAGGTTTCAACAAGACTAAGTACAAGGTGCTGCATCTGGGACAGGGCAATCCCAGACATGAGAACAGACTAGAAGAAGAACTTACTGAGAGCAACCCTGTAGAGAAAGACTTGGGAGTTCTGCTGGACAAAAAGCTCGACATGAGCCAGCAGTGTGTGCTTGCAGCCCAGAAGGCCAACTGCATCCTGGGCTGCATCAACAGAGGAGTGGCCAGCAGGTTGAGGGAGGTGATTGCCCCAATCTGCTCTGCCCTTGTGAGGCCCCATTTGGAGTGCTGCATCCAGGTCTGGGGCCCTCAGCACAAGAAGGACGTGGGGCTGTTAGAGCAGGTCCAGAGGAGTGCCATGGAGATGATCAGAGGGCTGGAGCACCTCGCCAATGAAAAAAGGCTGAGAGAGCTGGAGATGTTCAGCCTGGAGAAGGCTCCTGGGAGACCTTATTGCAGCTTTTCAGTGCTTAAAGGAAGCTTGTAAGAAGATGGAGTGCAACTTTTTGCTCAGGCAGATGATAGGACAAGGGGAAATGGTTTTAAACTAAAAGAGAGGAGATTTAGATTAGAGATTAGGAGGAAATTGTTCACTCAGAGGGTGGTGAGGCCCTGGACAACCTGGTCAAGTGGGAGGCATCTCTACCCATGGCAGGGGGGTTGATCTTGAAGGTCCATTCCCACTCAAGCCATTCTATGATTCTATGACTGCATGAACAAATGATCAGTCCTGCCATTAAAAACAATGACAAAAAGATAAAGAAAGATGCAGCCTGGTACAAAACAATCCTTCCTAACATTCAGGATACAGTCTTACTAGTTAAAACTAAGAAATGGAGGGGAGGGGAGTCGGTGGGGAGGGTGAGGGGGGGAGAGGAGACTTAAGAACAAGAATTAATTTACGGAAGGACTCCTCTAAGCTTTATGCACTGATTGTCTTCCCACAGGAGCTAAGTCTCTGTTCCGTACAATAGCAAGCTGTATTAAGTTTTTAGTATACCATGAGACTGTTTATAAATAGTATTCTCCCATATTTTATTTTGGAACCCAGAACCAACCAACCAAGAAATTGTCAGAAAATACCAAATTAAAAAAAAAAAAATCAGCGCACAAACCCTGGAAAATAGAGATTTAGAGTAATTTCTGCACAATAGTAGTTGGTGGAATATGTGGAATATGTCTGTTGAGGCATCAGATTGAATACTACAATACATTTTTCAAAAATAAGCACAGTTCATGAACTCGAAATATTTTTGTTGCACATGTTAGAGAAGAGTTTCATTTGAAAATATCTTACAAAAAAAGAAAAAGTGTTATGGTAATCAGATATCTCGTATACTGCTGTAACATCTTATACCACTATAGCTTTCTTCAGTGTCCTCTTCCCTTCACACAGTACAACCCTTTTCAGATGGCTAGGTATTTGAGTTGTGTCCTTTGCATTTTTTTCTATTTATGAAGCAATGCCAATTGGAGACATGCCAGTTTTCAAAACACTGGCTGGAAAGTGGTCTGCTTTTCATTGCTGTTATGAAACCTGGCTATAATCACAATACAACTCTTAATAACGTTCAAAATGCCATGAAGACGCGAAGAAGCACCTTAAAATTCCTAGGAAATTTTATGACAGTTCTACTTAGCTACAGGTGAACACGGGAGTTGTGCAGGATCTGCCACATGTGTTGCATTTCTTAGCATCATTGTAAACAAAGATTATTGATCTAATTAAAAACTGTAGTCAATCACCTAACTCATTTATTAAAATGATCGTGATGATTTTTCAATTATCATGCTATTTTTCAAAATTAGACAAAACTGAAAGGCACTTTTTTTTTTTGTAACCTTACTTTTCTCTGAATTAAATGGAAATGTCTTATTTTACATTTAAGAATATCACATGGAAAATAAAAGTTAAAATCCATTTCTTTTGGTCCAGTATGGTTTCTCATTTTGAAAACTACATTAAAGCAGAACTCCTTCTATTCCTCAGGAAATGAAATTACTTTTCTCAGCATGAGGAAGTTTATCAGCAGCTTAAATGCAAAAATTCAGTAGGGGTTGATATTAATATCATGGAATTTGCATTCCAACACTTGCAAATTGAATCTCCCATCACTCTCCATTCTTCTTGCCTTTGCTTTGGATACTAAAAGTTGCAAGGAGAAGAAATGACAAAAGTTGCAGGGAGAAGATATGTACAGTTAAAACTTACAAGTTGAAATACTAGTGCTTGTTGTTCAGGTCTTAAAAACAAACAAAACTTTGCTACCCTTGGTATAATAAGTATTAAGCATTGGTGGGAAAAAAAAAAAAGTGGGAATTTATGGACAGGCAAATCCACTAAAAATCAGTGCTCCTTAGGTGATTAGCTGTACTTGAATGCTATCATGCTGACAAGAGAAATGTTGTTGCTGCAGTGGCAGCTCCATTCTAAATGGGATGGAAGGGAATGTCACCGTGCAGCTTCGTGCTCACACTGTGTTTTAGGGGACCACTTCCAGAACACCACCCATGTATACCCAAGTGAGAGCTCCCCCTGCTAAATCTGTGTAATACAGTATTTTATACACACTACTAATTTAAATAGCTTTTTAACTTTTTTTTTTTTTACCATCTGCAGTCCTGTTAATATGCAATAAGATCGAAACCCACAAAAGCAGAAGAGTAAACTCAACATATGTTGAGTAACTGCTAAGATGTTGAAGTCTTGACACAGCAGAATGTAGATAGAAAAAATTAATAAGTGAGTACATAAAAGAGAAATCCTCTGAGAACTACGAAAAGTTCATGAAAACTACATCTTCCTCAAGAATCCCCAACCACACAATTTGGAGGCTAGAAAAGTATTGTTACAAGCCTCACAATTCTTAAACTCTTACCTAGGGATCCAGCCTTGTTTTCAGTCAGAGACAAATCACTGAGCTAAAACAAACAAACAAAAATTGTGTATCCACTCATCTGTATCTTCATCTATTAAATCCCTTTCCCGTTGATGACCACATGTAGAAATGGGGGCAGATAATAGGTGACTGTCCAGTATCTTGGCAGTATTTCCTCTTTATTTGTTACCCTGTCCTGTATTTCTTAACATACACTTGATAACAAGATAGAAGAGAACATGCTGAAGCCAAGCATGAAGTTCCATGTAGACTCCAGACTAGAATGGATGACTTGCATAAATTGCAAAGGGATTAAGCAGTGTACATGAGCTCTGACACTTATCAAGCTAGCCTTATTCTCCTAATTTGAAAGTTAAAATTAACAAGTAAAAAAAAAATGGTACACCTGCCTAACTTTTCTATATACACAGCTCCTTCAAGACAGTGCTTAACATGTTCCCTCCTGGGATGTCAATTTCCTTTTTTCTCATTAGTACATAATGGATTTTTTATATATATATATATTTTTTTTTTTTTTGGGGGGGGGGGGGGGGGAACACTCTGGAATGCAAAAAGCAGCCAAAGGCAACTCCTGAAGCAATTTGCAGTGCAGTTTACATTAAGCTATAAAAGTATGGGCACTCTTCCTTCAAAGATGATCACTCTCCTAACTCTTCAGACTTGACTTGGAGGGGGAAGAAAGCAACTCAGAAAACAACATCAAATTAAGTATAAGCAAAAACTGAAATTCCTTGGTAGTATTGTACCTGATATTGCACAGCTATTTACAGATGTTAAATCAGACACGATTTCTGTGGAACTCTATACAATGTGGTTGTACTTGATGTTCCAAGTCACAAGGCTGGCATCTTTTGGAAGTTACCAAAATGTAGATGAAAAACTTTTGAGTAAAGGAAAATCACAAACATTAGACAGGGTGCAAAAGGTTTTTGGTTTGTTGTCTTAGAGCAAATAATCTTAATTTTGCATCTGTGTCTCAATTTGTTCCCTGAAATTTTGATATAATTCCTTGATAAACTGTGAAATCCACTTCTATGATCTATTCTGCTTTAGCAAAGCTTCACAGCCAGTTGGCCTACATGAAAAAGAACACTATTAGTTATAAAATTTTCTAAGTGTCACAACTTACATCATTAAAAGCTTAATCGTTAAAGACATTCAGTCTTCATCATTGTCCTGGTTCCAGTTAGGACAGAGTTAAGTAGCTCATAGTAGCTGGTAGGGTGCTATGTTTTGGATTAGGATGAGAAGAGCGCTGATAACATGCTGATGTTTTAATTGTTGCAGAGCAGTGTTTACACCAGGCCAAGGACTTTTCGGCTTCTTGCTCTGTCCTGCCAGCGAGCAGGCTGGGGGTGCAGCAGGAGCTGGGAGGGGACAGACCCAGGACAGCTGACCCAAACTGGCCAAAGGGGTATTCCATACCATCTGACGTCATGCTAAACAATATATAGGGGTGGCTGGCCGGGGTGGGGGGGCCGGCTGCTCGGGAATAGGCTGGGCATCGGTCAGCGGGTGGTGAGCAATTGCATTGTGCATCACTTGTTTTCTTACACATTATTATTGTTAATACTATTACCATTATCACTATTATTATTATTATTGTTATTATTATTTTCCTGTCTTAATAAACCGTCTTTATCTCAACTCACAGGCTTCACTTTCCCGTTTCTCTCCCCCCATCCCAGAGAGGGAGGGGGGAGGGTGAGCGAACGGCTGTGTGGTGTTTAGCTGCCAGCCGGGTTAAACCACAACAATCATATTGCAAAAATATTCAGGAAACTTTATTTCTATAGTGTTGCTAAACAACGTACTGTAGGATTATGTTAATATTAACCTACAAATTATGCAATTTTGTCGATTTGATTCGGCACAATTAGCACCTTGTAAAAACACATAAAACTTCAAAGTAGTATAAATAATTATGTATTAGTGTGTGAGAGCATTAACTTTAATACTTAGGGCCACTCTTATAGATAATAAAACATGAAAACCTGTTTTTGTCAAGTATCTTCTACAATTAAATTGCTTAAAGAAACAACTAACCCATTTCCAGAGGATTTAATGTTTTTATTTTAATTCACAGAATTCATCTTTTGAGTGTTTAATTTATATTTAATTTAGATATCCTCACTGCATTTAGACTAAAAGCAATGGTCTTGTTTTAGACACTGATACATCTAGATCTTGCTCCCAGGTTTTGCTGTACATTACAGGTCCATTCCAGGACATGGCTCAGCTGTACACATTCTATCCACACCTCTATAACCTTACTTTCACCCACAAAATAGCAAATAATAAGAAATAAAAAATAAATTGCAACTGAAATAAGCATTAGAACAATGCTATCCATCACTACCAAATGTAATTTACCTCCTCTTCCCAGAAAGCAGGTTCTGTGGCACAACATATAAATTACAAACAGTATAAGTTGCAATTAAATTATAAACATTTTTCTGTCTTGAATTGTGTTGAAGTTCTTGCCCCTGAAGTCTGCAACTCAATTTCCCATCATATAATTTCTGATATCATACCATTTAGTGTCAATCACTGTACCAAAGACAAAGACAATTAAATTGTCTATGAAAAAGCAAGATCATGTTAGTCATTGCTGTTTTTTAGGCATGCAACTTCATTTTTATGAAAAGTGAGAGAACAAGAAACTTCATAAAAATTACAATTAATTATTATACTAAAACTCTATTTTGTTCTAATGGATGATGCATTGATAGCTTAAAAAGAAACACTTCACATAATTCATAAATCATACATTGTTCTTCTACACTAAGTAAGATTATTTACAATGCATATTAATTTGAACTTCATAATTCTTTTTTTTTTTTTTTTCCCCCAAGGTTTTCCTTCATTAGAGCAGAGATGAAATGATGTGTTTTAGAGAACTTTGCCTAGGCACCTGTATTTAAAGCAGGTAACTACTTTTTTCTAGAGAAAATAAAAAGCATTTGATTAATCATTTCCTAGGGAAGAGAGTAGCATATTGCAAGTCCCTTACACAAAATAAATTATTAATACAATTGGTAATAACACAACAAATTCCATAGCTTGCTAAAGTGAAACTATAAAAATTGCCACAGTAAGAAATCCACCAATCACACATTTTGAAGAGCATACATAAAAAGAACAGTTGCTCAATTTTACAGAAATCCTAATTAGTATATATGCCTACATACAAAAGGTATGTGGGCATCTCATCCACACGGTGGGTTAGAGTGTACGCTGTGCTCCCAGTAGGATGCACCAATACATTATTACTACCCACCTTATGGTAGCATACAACTGAAAAAAAACCAACAACATATGAAAATCACATTAAATTCTGATTAACCATCTGAGCCCTACATACACCAACAAACTCTGCACATTGCCTCACCCACCCAAACTCTTTGCAGAGCTGCTTAACGCCAGCTCTGATATTGCCCAGCTGTATTACCTAGCAACAGACTTTGGTGAGCCCAGCTACATAGCGAGAAAGAGCAGTGAAAAGCCTCACCTGGGGTCTCTGCTCTAGGCTTTGGAGACATTTTTAAGCTCACGCCTTCACCTGGGCTACTCTGCAGTTAGGCACCTGGCATGCCTCCCACACACCACCTCTGGACACAGTGGGACAAGGCCACTGGGGAAGGTCCCTACTCACAACACTCTACCCTGGACTCTCAAAACAACTCATTTATACAGTTGTAATGCCCTCTGCTACTACCTGAAGACTCAAAATGCCTGTGTGCTTTTATTTAAGCAATGCGCAAATATTTCTACTTTCCTTCAAAATTCCCACACCTGTCCCCATAGGGTGGTGGCTGGAAGGTGGGGCAGCTGGCCTGGAGGACACTGCCATTTTTCTGGCAAGGCGAGTTACTCTGCCTGGACTGCCCAACTGCACTCCTGTCCCACAGACTTAGCAACTATTAACCTGAGTATGTTAGACAGACTCCTAGAGAGCCACTTCCAACTTGGTTTCATCCAAACTGAACCCAATTTGTGGACTTATTCTGAGCCAGAGCACAGTGGACAGGAGATCTTGACCCAAATCAAAATACTTGTGGTTGTATTCCAAGCTAACACTGTGAAACGCAGCAGCATGTTCTGTTTCCCCAGTTTTGCTGCAGGTCAGATCCATTTTGGGACAAGACTGAACTGTACATATCCTCCTCACAGCCCCAAACCCTGATTTATATGCAAGAAAACTTTGTGAGTGGGCCACATTGAACCCGTGGTGTATTCTAGCAACTGATAGGTCAGCAATGTGGTGCCTGCTCTACTGCATTTCCAAGTCCTTCCTTTCCAGTTTGGAGGTGGATGTGGTGATATATATATATATATATATATATATATATATATATATATTTTAATTTAGAGCCAACTCATAATAATTGTATGTGTGATAAATAGGAAGTATAAATTAATAAAAAGAAATGGTGGTTTCTACAGCCTAGACACAGAAACAGGTGCTACACTCAGAATCATAGAAAACTGACAAGTCATGCCCAGCTGGGAGAAGACAGCTCTCACAAATTCCCCAAATTACTCATATCATAATTCATAAATTAATTTCATTGAATCTGTGGCCCACAAAATAAGTATGTGTAATGCAATATTGAGGGTATATATTACAGGATGTCCCCCAAGTATTTGCTTGTAATTATTATGAAGTATTTAAATCCCATAATTTCCCATGATAGAACTATAGATTTTCAGTTCAACCTGTAATGATGTATAATGTATCTTCCAAAATTGCCTTGTTCAATTCTCTGTATCCACAGCCCATCTCAAAGTCCCTCTACAATGGTGGCTTCAGAGCAGAAGGAATAACAGAAAACCGATTACACCAATTTATGCTAGCTGCTGACTCCCTGAGCCTGAAAGATGTTGTAGACATACACCTTTTATCCCATTTAAGGTATGGCAGATGTGTTCAAAAATATACATACTGGCATAAGAAAATCGGTCTTCCTAGTATCACTGAAAATCACAGTAATAACAGAGTACTTAACACTACCTTCCTAAAACATTGATGCCTGCATTTGTGCTAGATGTTTTTTACCTTTCAGAGTTTTTCAGTCAGTTAAAAGCCTGATGTATTTTTCTTAAAACTTTATAATAAAATTTCATTTAAAATAGCTTTTCCCTTTCATTTGACAATTCATTTGAGAATCTTAAATCTGAGTGTTACTAAGTTTTAAGGGAAACATATAGTAAACAGTTCTATGTTACTGAAACTAAAAGGTTGATGAAACTTACAGAAATTTGGGGGATAGGAAAATTCCCACAGCAGTGGGATAAATGAAGAAAATTGTATTAAGAGAGAGAACATGCATCATACTACTACCCAGGAGAAAGTATCTGAGTCATAAAGAGCTTGTTTGGATACAATATTTTACCGTATTTTTTCCATGTTTAACAAAAATATCTTAAATATTTGTGATACCAATTAGTACAACAGAAAAAAAATAAGAAAACCTACTATACAAAGACAGCATGTGTTTAGAGTGGTGGCATTTGAAAACTTGCTTTTGAGGTTTGACTACTGTAAATGATCGTTTACTGTAGTTAAATAAACTATTTGCAATATTCAGGATAAACAATAAAAATGCAGTGCATTTTGTGGAAAAGAAGGTGAACAGTAAAGGTTCCCAAAACAGTGGCAAGTAATATCATCCAAAAGCTCAAAATATTAAATGGGGTTGGTTAAGGGGCACTTTATGTATATGTTTATATACAAGTATATATTCTCTATAAATATACATATGTGTTAATTGCATGTATTCATCTACAAATATAAATGTTGAGTATTATGTATACTAGTCTTGTGAATAATGAAAGACCTTAGACACTCTTACTTATCAAGCTAGAAGTTCTTACAATATTAATCAACTGCAAAAGCCATTTTAGCTAACACTTGTGATTGTGCTACTGCTAATACAGAGAATTTGAACAATGTGTAGATGCCTAAAAGGGACAACACCAGGCCATTATTAACTATATCATAAAGAAGGTGAAGTAGAGAACAGGTGCTCAGTAACTTGATAACTCAATGAAAAATAGAGTAATTGCTTTCACCTTCTCAGCCAAATTATGAATTTAGAGACTAAAGTCCTGAGCAAAGTGACTATATGTTATCGCCAGTCTAATAAATATTTGCCTTGTCATTTACTTTCAAATCAATGTAATATATTCCTAGACAAATAAGACCTTCTAATGACAAACCCCCTGTATTCTTTGGGGACCTGGAAGTACATTTGTTGATGATAATTTCATTTCCTCTTTATATTGCTGATTTGGAGCTTGTTGACACCGATACATTTTCTGGATTACATAATTGTGTAGCTCAAGTTAACAAAGGAGTAAACTGTTTTCATTTCTATGCTTTAAGAGTGATTTAAAAGCAAAAGCCTTTCCCTTCTGTTTTTCAAGGATTGATTGTATGCATCTGTTTGGAATATGTAGTCTTAATGGATGTGGTACATGCAATGCAGGAAAGAATCTCAAATGCATTTTCGTACCAGCCTGCCAGCTATACTAATTCTGGCACGAGAGTGCTGCTTTTAGACATAATTATTTTTGTACTCTTTTGAGTGGAGATATACTACGTTCTCACTCTGACAGCCAAGGTACCTTGAATCTCTAGGAATCCCAGATGAATGGTTAGAGCAGACCAAATTTAACGCAAGGGCTACAGTGTCTACATGAATGAGATTTACTGCATATGGACTGCAAATGTTGCAGTGTCACCTCAACACTAGTTCTCAGATCTGAAAAAAAAAACACAACAGGTATGTAGACATAGGGTAAAATAGAGAGGTAAAAAATAGCTATCTTTATTAGCTCAGCCAGTTTGACTATAAGAGTTGTAGGATTATAATATATCAATTCATATCATATTTGTTAAATTATGATGCAGCCAGTTAATTAGCTTCACTCCCCCCCTCCCCCTTTCACTCCCATTTGTCCCCCAGAGAAAAGAACAGAAGAATTATCAGGCCACTGGAAGGTAGAACATGAAGCAGGGGCATGTGGTCAAAGACACAAGCAGCATTTTCCCATGGAAACAGAACGATCTGCACCATTAAGGGTTTACAATATCTGTAGTCAGAAAATGGTACTTAAGAGGCGTAAAATGCCATGTTTGACATTGAATGATCCAGAAGCAGGATTTATCCAGCATTAGACATCCAGCATTAGATATATATACACATATATGTTTATGTATACTATATTTCTAATCATATATATACATATATATGAATATATAGACACATATATATACTACACTATTTATAACATATTTTTAATCATCCATTCACCAGATTAAACATCTTTGTAGCAAGAAGAGATGAGTGATAAATAACCTTGATCAGGAAAATAAAGTTGCCAAGATTTTTTCAGATCATGAAGTTGTAAAAACTTTTAAATCAGAAACTGTACAAAATGAAGATTACCTCCATAGCAACTGTGATTGAAATTGTGAAATTTGTGAAATTGTGAAACTGTGATTGCATAAATGCACCCCAATGGAGCTCATAAAGCCATCTAGTCACTTTAGTGTTCCTTTACAGTCAATGTAGAGGACAGATAATATCAATATCTAAATTCAGGTATAGATAGTATAGATATAGTGCTAAATATAGGTATACTGACTTTGCAGGGGCATGCATAATTGCTGATTCCCTTGATACTGCAGATACTCTCAATCTTAACAAAAAAGCAAACATTCACATTTCTTACTGCTCTCCGAATGTGGCATGGAAACGAGAAATTTAATTCTGTGCATCCAATTCTTTTTCTAGCCCAACAGTTTTTCGGTCATAAGGAGGCCAAAGTCATGTGAAAGCAGGGAGATATGAACTTACACACGTTCAGCAGACACAACAGGAATTTGTAAGTATTGACAAGTAACCCTTGTTTCTCCTTCAAATGCTTGCCCATGTTTGTACGGTCAACTTGTGCATAGACTGCTATCAAAACTGACAGCTCCAGAGTGCTTTGGAGCATATAATATTCTGCCTCCAAATTATGATCAGTCTTACGAAATGATTCAGATCTTCTAGCATCCTAACTACTCCTGATTAATAGATTACTAGGAAGTGACTCTGACATTGGATGCAATAATTTCGGAATTTAGCTGACTTTCAATGCTGATAAGGGAAATCCAGTCACCGTATTTGCTTGTATAGCACAATTTAGGAGTATTGTAACATGCTACCTTTGGAAGTTAAAAAGAAATGGTGACACGATCTGAAAATCCAATATACCAATGCTGTATTTGGAGACCAAAGAACATTTGCCCATGGATTAGCTGAGCAAGTAACTCCAGGCAAAGAAAGGGGTGTCTGGATCTAGTTGGTTGCTGAAGACAAATGGGCGGCCTGAAGGCTTGACTTGTTACCATTGAATAGAAATTACAATGGATAGTGCAGTTGTTTTTCATACACTTAGACTATGCTTGGACTGTCTGAAGCCATGGCGGGGTGCAAATAATGGAAGAGTCAGCAATGCAAGTACATGCTACCACTATGCTAATTCGGGCAACTTTATAATGACTGGATTGAATAGCTTCCAAAAGAACTGCTAGTTCCCGAGGTAGCTCTCAGAGCTACCAACAAGAGAGGTTTAGTAAAGAATCCCATTTGCATAGTGCTTCTGCTTGTTATCATTGATCTCAAGGAGTAACATAGCTGTGAAGTTAGCATGAATTCTGGCAAGAAAGTTTTCTTAAAAAAAAAAAAAGAGTTGAGGTGAAGCTAGAGGCCAGCTCTGTACCATGGGGGATGGTCAACTACTTCTGCAAATGCCTTCATGAATCTTTCTGGGCAGTGGAAAGTCCAACAGCAAGATGACATGGTGGTGATATGTATATGCAACCATTAAAGGAGAGACAAAACCTTTCATTTGTTTTATGGACAATAAAATCTGCAAGTACCACATTAAGAAATTGCACATCCTTTTCTTAATCACCGGGGAGAAAAAACAAAACAAAACAAAACAAAACAAACAAACAAAAAAACAGAGTACCAAGACTGTAAGGTCATGCAGATTAACACTAAGATAGCTAAGTTTACTATAGTTTCTGTCTTTATTTATCTCCTACCTGAAACCAAATTTTTAATTGTTTTTTCTTTATTAGAATATAGAAGCTAAAAGAAATCTAGTCTTTTGGGAATGCAGCAGCATAGCACAAATCAATAGAAGTTGAACAGACATAGCCCATTCATCAGAAGCTCAAATATTACAAGGCTCTGATCTCTCGTATAGTCTGTATGTTATTCCTCCTGGACTATGAGAATTTGTCACAAAACTAAAGATATGAAATAGGGTTTAATAGGACACTTCATTTTAAAGTGACTGGTTCAGTTTAACAGTATTTATTCATTCACCGTAAAGAAAGTAATTAGTAGAATATTTGTGTATTTGGATTAGCAGTGTTTAAATTAGTCATAACAATATTATAGGCTTGTTTACTGGTTCATTTAAACTTTGCATTGAGATATTAGAGCTCTATTTAATAATATAATGAATATATTCAGTTTTCCTCTCATTTGAATATAACAACCTTTACGTTCCTGTACATGTAATTATAATCTTAAAGAACTACAGCCAGATTTTGTGCATAAGAAATTATGCAGAAGAGAAAAATATAGATTTCCAAGCAGTTACAGTTAATTTGCAGTTAGTATTTCAGCTAGTGATATTGTTGGTTAATAATTGTTAATTGAACTGTCAGATATATTAAAACAGACTTGATAAAACTGTCCATACTTTGCCACTGTTACTATGACCTAACCATTTAATAAAGCTTATTCTACATCTCAGTAAACAAAGAAAAGTGCTACATGATGCTATACAGAATGTTTGTAGTGCATATTTCACCAAGTGAAGTTTTCATAACTCATTCTGATGGTTTAGAAAGACCTACTTTGCTATGAAAATATATCATATCACAGATATGAATCCTTTAATTATTACATCACAGCAGAAAGTTCTGGACATTTTATTAAAATAAGGGGTTGAGCAGCATGATGGAGCTGCCTCTCTTTTAACCATACAAGCATGGGGATATTAGCACATACTGACTTTGGAGGTCTACAGCAATAAAAGTATTAGGGGCTTTGCCACCCCTCTGTGGCATACAAAACCATTAATCAGCCACTATGAGACATGAAGCCCAGGAACATTTTTGGAATGATGTACACCCAAAGCAAAACAAACAAACGAGAGAGAATTTGGTCTTTTTTTTTTTTTCTTTTTTTTTTTTCTGCTGTTGCATCCCCCAGGGACTATAGCTGTTCTGTGTCATAAAAATGCTTCCAGGAAAAATGTCCAGAATCCAAGAAAAGAATTTTAAATATTATGGAACATAGAGTTGTGTTGAAACTAATGCAGAAGTTGTAATTTACCCATAAAATCAAGGAGTTTGGAATATGGAGAAAAAACTCCTCCAAGAAAGTCTTCTCTTTTCCTCATAATTAGATAGCTTGAACTGGAACTCCCCTGCCCTTATTAATTGTATTTTCCACCTTACCCAGCATCTGGTATCTCAGGGACTTCCAGCCTAGCAACACAATTTTCCTCCAGCTCTTCATATTCACTTGCCAGAGACATGAGTTAGAAAAAAAATGGCAGTCTAAGCAGCCGCCAGAAAGAAATGGCAGTGCCTTCCCAAATGACAACCCAGTCCCAGCAATGGTACGTGACTTACCACCACTGGCTGCAAGAGAATTGTTTCTAATGCTATTTGGACAAATAACCAACAGTTTTCAAATATCATTACTTTTTGCTCAGAGTTTACAGAACTGCAGTTCTATGGTACAGACTTGCTTACTGGTAGAAAAAAAGCATTGAAATTGATTTTCACAAAAAGATCGTGAGATTCCCCCTGCTTTATCTGCAGTGCTAAAGAAAGTCTTCAAAATCCCTTCTTGCTCACCAGAATACCCATCTAACTGCAGCAGAAGCTCATGCCGAAGGATCTCCACAGATACTTTATTTCCCTTCCTTCTGTAACTAGGAAACACAAAGCTAAAGTCTCCGGAGGATAAAGTACCGACAGCAAAATAGCTCTTTAAGCTATGGCAACTTCCCCTGTCAGGAGGGAGGAGGGATGCACAGTTCCATTTACAAGATGACAGTCAGCTGGACTTTTCAGAAACGAAAACCCTTAAAGTAGTTTACAAAAACAGGTTCCCAGGCTCCTGCCAATTCCTGGGGATCAATATAGCATTCTGCCATGGAAATAATCTCTCCCAGATCACTATGGGAATAGACATGATAAGTTATTATACAAAGGAAGAACGGCTCTTTTTGATGAAGTTGTGGTAAGCTATATTTTTAGTTCTGTTGGTCCTGATTATTTCTGGTTCAGTCCTGGGTAAATCTAGTGATTGTCATTCCAGAATCAGCAAAGATCCTTACTGATATTAATGGGGCTTCTGCAGCAAAGCATCTGTACAGGACAGGCTGAAATTGTTATGAAAGTGGTGCATAAGTGCAGAAGAAATAGCTGAGTATGCACAACATGCTAACACAGATAAAAATACTGCAGTCTCCCCAAGATCTGCCTCATATTTGCTTAGAGCAATCTTACTTTTATTGTGCCTTTAACAATAGAAGGCCAAATAAATAAATCCAGTTTTTAAGAAAACAGAGTTTAAAATTCCAAAGTTATGGCTCTTATATATGTGCTTGAAGGAGTAGAGCAGGTGTTCAGCTTGCATGAAATTAAGCAGGAATAAAAGGTGCTGCTCATAGACAAACGCATACAAAAGAGAGGGAGGGAGATGAAGGGTAGAAGGAATCCTACTGCTTTCTGTGCTAGCCAGGAAAAGGCTCAATAAAACAAGCTGTAGAAGAATAAAACGATCTTTCTTATTTTTGGACATTACCCGCAGGGAAAAGCTTTGACATTGCGTCTAAGTCTACTTACCTATGCTTTGCTTCCCTTACATGGCAAACAACTCAAGGCTCCACTTCAGGGGGTTTTACTAGATGGAATTACATCCTTGTATTACGTGGTTCTGTAATTAATTTATTCTACCTACTATAAATATGTCTTAGTAGAAAACTGGATGACAGAAGAAGCTGTATATTAGTGGAAAACATACACAACACACTGCTTATATCACTTCCAATATCGAAAGAGTATTAAAATGAGAATCCCCAAAATCATATTTAATCCTAATTGTTAGCTTCTTCATTTTCACAAGTAAATCTCCTTAATGTTATTTTATTTTATTTTTTATAATTTTAATAATAATTTAATACAGTAGTTAAATCCATAGAATAGTTTAGCTACGTATATGTAATATACATCTGTACACTTTAATGCATGTGTGCATATATATATGTATTGTATATATAAAGGCTTTATTTCAATTGTTCAGTCTTTGCATGGTATTTACTGATGACTTCAGTGTCTAATTTACATTTCAAAACACGCTTCAAGTACAAAAATGCTGACTAGAGAAAATGTTTAAATTCAAGGATTTTTACATCACAGTACTCAGGATTTCTTATGCCTTTTACTACTAAGTGGCAAAACCAGTGATGCAGTAAAAGCAGAGGATGGAAATTCAAACTTCACATTCAGAATCTGTGTATCATGCTGGATTAGTAACCTAGCCTTTTTGACTGAAATTGCACTAACATAAAATCTAACTGTAAGAGATCTGTGCAGATGGAGTGCCAAATTAGATCTGTTTACCACTGTTAAGGCTGAGGTGGCTGGGTGCTGGGTCCAGTCCAGGGTGGACATATGTTGCAGAGCCTTCCACCTTTGTTAGTCAAACAGAAATAGCCCATCTGCAGTGGCCCTTGTGTTTGTCAGGCAGTCAGCTATATCAGGGATTATGTCACTGGGCAATGTATAAAGATGTGGGAAAGATGTAAAAATTAAACCAAACATAGTAAAGCTGTCAAAATCCGGTTGTCTCATAATGGTCTTCATAGCTTTAAAGCTCTAGACCATGGTAAGGCTTCTTCTTTCTCCCTTCATTAGACACCAGGCTTAGGGAGAAGAAGCACTGACACTCACAGCCTCTTCTTTCAAACGTCCACAAAAAAATGGTAAAACCAGGTTCCCAAGGTTAGCAGGAACCACCGTACCAGAAGAGTGCCAGGGCACCCTGGGTATCAACAGGCCTTAAAGGCCCTGACCAGCCTCTCCGGGACCCCTGCCCATGGGCCCACCCTTATGGACCTTGGACTTACCATGAAGGTAGCTCGTCTCCTTGCCTCCACTCACACTGATGTCCTTCTTCACATTATTTAGGATCAAAGGAGACTATAACACAGCTATGCAGCTAGCTATTGCTGTTCCTTCTCTGTAAATAGGGAAGGAATGTGAAGTACCTTATCAGCTTGGCCTTCTTCAAAAGTGCTAAGCAAACAGCCTGCTGTCATTTAGCCTAACTGGTGAGGAACCCTGGCTGCATCCCAGGACTTACAGAGGTAATAAGAATGAAAGGACAGTATATTAACAACAACAGCAAACAAACAAACACACAAAAAAGGACAGAGATTAGCTGCCTGGCTGTTTTATGGAAGACAATAGTGTTGTTTTGAAGTTACAAATAAAGGAGGAAGAATAGAAAGAATAGAAATAGAAATAGAAAGAATATCTCCTTCTATGACAAAGTGACGCGCTTGGTGGACGAGGGAAAGGCTGTGGATGTGGTTTACCTTGACCTCAGTAAGGCTTTTGACACAGTTCCCCACAACATTCTCCTCAAGAAACTGGCTGCTCGGGGCTTGGACTGGCATACGCTTCGCTGGGTTAGAAACTGGCTGGATGGCCGGGCCCAGAGAGTTGTGGTGAATGGAGTCAAATCTGGTTGGAGGCTGGTCACTAGTGGTGTCCCCCAGGGCTCGGTACTGGGGCCGGTTCTCTTTAATATCTTTATCGATGATCTGGATGAGGGCGTCCAGTGCACCCTCAGTAAGTTTGCAGATGACACCAAGCTAAGTGCGTGTGTCGATCTGCTCGAGGGTAGGAAGGCTCTGCAGGAGGATCTGGATAGGCTGGAGCGATGGGCTGAGGTCAACTGTATGAAGTTCAACAAGGCCAAGTGCCGGGTCCTGCACCTGGGGTGCAACAACCCCAAGCAGAGCTACAGGCTGGGAGATGAGTGGTTGGAAAGCTGCCTGGCAGAGAAGGACCTGGGAGTATTGGTTGATAGTCGGCTGAATATGAGCCAGCAGTGTGCCCAGGTGGCCAAGAAGGCCAACGGCATCCTGGCCTGTATAAGAAGCAGTGTGGCCAGCAGGTCTAGGGAAGTGATTGTGCCCCTGTACTCGGCTCTGGTGAGGCCGCACCTCGAGTACTGTGTTCAGTTTTGGGCCCCTCGCTACAGGAAGGACATGGACGTGCTCGAGCGAGTCCAGAGAAGGGCAACGAATCTGGTGAGGGGTCTGGAGAACAAGTCTTACGAGGAGCAGCTGAGGGAGCTGGGGTTGTTCAGCCTGGAGAAGAGGAGGCTCAGGGGCGACCTTATCGCTCTCTACAGGTACCTTAAAGGAGGCTGTAAAGAGGTGGGGGTTGGTCTGTTCTCCCACATGCCTGGTGACAGGACGAGGGGGAATGGGCAAAAGTTGCGACAGGGGAGTTTTAGGTTGGATGTTAGGAAGTACTTCTTTACCGAAAGGGTTATTAAGCATTGGAACGTGCTGCCCAGGGAGGTGGTGGAGTCACCATCCCTGGAGGTCTTTAAAAGACGTTTAGATGTAGAGCTTAGCGATATGGTTTAGTGGAGTACTTAGTTTTAGGTCGGAGGTTGGACTCGATGATCTTGAGGTCTCTTCCAACCTAGAAATCTGTGATACTGTGATTTTAGTAGAGATGTTTTGTTTTGTTTTCATTTTCTTCTATATAATACACTAATGACTAGCCAATTCAAAGATAAAATACACAATAATAACTGTATGCACTTTGACCAAAGTTGCAAGTTTATACCATATAATCTTAAATGACTGTAAACCCTGGAAAGCTCTTAGGTGTTTGATAGCTCTTCTTATTTTTCTAGTGTGACCTTCTCCTACTCTATTTGTAGACAATACTTATTCAAGATTGCAGAAGCATCCATATCTCGGAGTCAACTATATGATAATCTCCACAAACAATATGTAATGTGTACCACTTCAGTCTCCATCAGAACTGTGCAAGAAGCTAAGAGGCTGTTTAGCATTCTCCCAGTGTCACCAGTTACCATTCTTGCTAGCACAAAGGGCAAACTGAATCAAGAATCCAGCTCACCATCACTCTTGGTCTGGCTCAGCATGTTCTGCAATGCTCAGATGATGGCAAGAATGTTCTATATTACTGTTAAACATTTCTAGCAGGTATTCTCAATGTTATATGCACCATTTTTCTATGTTATTATGCCAGTCTTTTCCTTGCTTTAGCTCCTTTGGAGAAGAATGACTAGAGGGTGAACACTAACCGGTTACAGAAATAAGATGAGTTGGTGAAGAAAAAGGATATGGCGATTGTGACTGGTTCCTATGTATCTTCCACCACATAAGACTCTACGACTTTGTCAGATTGTTGTCTTCAGTGAATATTATGGATCTAATTTAAAAAGCATCTGTAACTTCTGCTGATTTCTACTATTGCACTAGATGACAACTCTGAAAATGAGGCCTAATAAAAGTGTCAGTCCAGGTGGGAATTGACTTGGAGACTTAAACTGACTGATAAATCTCCTCCTATAAGAAGTTTTCATATACGATTGTACAGTATTGCACCACAGACCACAAGATGAAATAAAAACTTGTTACAAAATGATTCATATCTCCTTCATGGGTTATGAGTTCTAATTCTTTTTTCCTACTGATTTTATAAATAGTGCAATTCAACTGAAAGCAGTGGAATTCCTTCAGACTTACAGTGCCATAAGAAAAAGAAGAATTAGCAATAGAAGTGCAGAACGCACATGGTTACAGAGCCTTATTGCCTTGTTACTATAGATCTCTTCCTCTTAGTCTAGTATGGGCAACTGTCCTCCCTTTTCTCCTGCCTCCACACACACACAGACACACACACAGTTCAACAGTCCAGGTATCGTTTACAAATCTAACTTCATTTCCAGACAGGAGAAATGATGCCAGAAAAACATCATGAAAAGCTCAGTATATACTATAGAAACTCCATACTGGTGTTATTACAGCATGAGATTACTCTGGGGTAGACATGTAATCAATGTACATGTACTTTTTGAAAGCTTTATACAAAAGGAGATGGTTGATAATTGCTTCAAATTTCTTCTCCCCCATTTTTGTTTGAATGTTAAATAAGAAGAAAAAAAGGAGAAAGAGGAAATGGCACATACAACTCTTTGCATGCCAATTACTATTCTTATTCTTCAAATATAACATTTTTTATTGTTTTGAATGAAAAAAATTGAGTACAGTGCAGCATCAGAGGCTGAAAATGGTAACTATAGAAGTGCATTACATACATAATTTGTGAATACATGGGATAGTTTATAGAAACAAATTTGCTAATAAACTCATGTTTAGCTGTGATCCTAGCTTTGTTCTCAAAGTACTTTTACATTTCTTCATCTTAACTCCTCGTAACTCTAGCTTTTCTGGAAGCCCCTCCTATACCTGGCAGAACTCTGAAACGTTCTTTTCATTAAGAAGCAATCAAGGGATCTTGACCATTTACCAATTCATATTTTTGCTTAGCTCTTTAGCAACTCCCTTGGGACAGAAATTACAAGATAGGTTGTCAGGCTTCCAGAAAAGGAAGCTGAAAATTTCTCAATTTCCAATCCTATTGGATCCTAATCCAATCCTCTCTAAAACTTCATTCTCTGCCATTAGGATTTTTCTCACCTCCAGTGCTGAGAGTTTTGTTTCCCAACCTCACAATACAAAAGGTTTCTAGGAAGGAAAACCTGGGGAAAAAAATAACACCAAATTATCGTGTTCCTGAACTTGAAAATTCCCATTTCACAGTCTGTTCTGACATTTGACAAGTTGTTCCTTTCTGGAAGAAAAAAAAAAAAAAAAGAGAGACTCATATATTTATGTATTCCCACGAGAGAAAAATTCAACTCTGTTTGCAAAGTCCTGCTTCAAGATATATAAAAGGAGCTGAGTGGCCCCCTGAGGCTTAAGTAAATTCCACCTTGTCAGATTCTTCCAGTCCATATTTTGTGGTTGTATTTAGGATTTACCATGCTTATAGGGTACTTCCCAGGCAGGCATCTCAGAAACAAGGTTTTCCCTGCTGCAGGATGTGGAAGATGACATCAGTACATAGGATGCTCAAAGATTCAGGGAACTGACCAAAAGATTGTGTATCAAGATTGGAAAGGGGAAGAAATGCAGTTTAACTGACACTATTATTGTGCCAAAGGATTTAAAGATAGTAAAGAGAACTGTTGATCTGTTTAGTGCACTGCAGGGACAGACATTCTCATGGTTATTAGAGGAATTTATTTCTAGGCTTGCAGACTCCCACGGTGTCTACTTAACAGTATCAATTCAGAAATGCAGAGATTTGCTCCTTTCTATTACTGGCAAACTACAGCGCTTGTCATTAATCACCCTGACAATGTGAAAATGCAGCATTATTCTGCTAAGTATTTCTATGCCTTTTGTTTTGTTTTGTGTTTTTTTCTCCACTCACCTACCATGTCAAATGCTATAAACACAGATAAAATATACAGTAATTTGTAGTGAAAAAGGAAAAAAGAAAAATGCTTAAATGAGTCATAATTAAAATATGCTTAAGCTTGGGATATCTGTATTGGAGCTTTAAGTTTACTAACTTCATTTTCTTGCTTGATTATATTAAAATAATGGTTTCTAAAAATAATATTCATTATAAGATGACAGTCTGCTTAGCAAAATCAGAAGTACTCTGATCCATGATATAAAATTAGCCAACAACAATAAAAAGGGTTAATTCCTAGTTTTCTCATTTTTTAATCTCCCCTTTTTACACTGAAATATGAGGGGAAATAGAAATAAGTCAGGAAGGACGGCAGAGCCTTAAATAGTCAGCAGAAAAAGACTCCTGTAACACTCGGGATCGGCCGCGTTTCCGTAGCACACGAAGTACCGGGAATCTGAGCGGAAAAGAACGACCCAGCGATTCCCCAGATCTACGTTTTATCTCAGTTTCCAGCTAGGCAGGGGGTATCTTGCGTGCTGTCAGAGAAAATCGCCTGGAAAGAAGGGAAAGCCGACGTTGACCCTCCTGGGCCCGGCTCGGCGCTGGGCGCACCGCACGCCAAAGCTGCCCCCTAGCGGGGTCCCCGGCCCGTCTGCAGCGCCCACCGGGCCCGGCCCGGCCCGGCTCGGCTCGGCTCCGCAGTCCCCATCTCTCAGGGATAAGGGGCAGAAAGCAGCGGGGGGAATAGCAGCCCAGCCCTGGAGACCGCAGCCGCCTCTAAAGCAGGAAATGATGGGTTCCGACGTTTTACTCTTTCAGGATGCAATGACTGTTCTGGAAATTAAGATTTATTATTTTTGTCAGCATCCTATCTTCAGCTGCACTTTTTAAAAAGAGGCTAGGATTTTATCATACCAGATGCTTTAAAAGCACCTAAATTTTGGAATACAATTCTCAGATAATGGATCAAATGTCTACTACTGAGTAAATACTGAATACACAAATCCCACTCATCTGAATACTTTAAAATGTGCTGGTTTTATTATTCTAAACAACTGTTGAAAATAGGAAGGTATTTTTTTTCTCTCTTTGAAAACAGAAACATAAGTATTTCCTTCTACTTTGGGGAATATATACCACAAATTGTTGATTTTGTGGCTGTTCAGAGAATATTGAGAACATTCTTCAGCTACATTTTTATTTGTGTTGTACTTTTCAGTAACTATGCTTTCAGACAAAACATACAACTGTTGATAGACTATTTTGTTCTCTTGTGTGTTCTCATTTTCTCTGTAGAGGATTCAGGTTCAAATCAACAAATCACTTCATAGTCCATAAGAATTCTTTCTGAAAAGGTAAGGGATTAATATGTGACACCTACTGATAGACTCACAGGGCCTGGTATTCCTCTTATTTGTTTTGCTGTGAAAAAAAGTAATCTCACTGAAAATAATATTATTGGAACATAAGGCAGAAATTCAGTTCATGTAGTAGGGATCACTGCAAAAGACAGAGAGGGAATAAAGAAAAAGAAAAATCTCCCCTTCTTGGCCAGAAAGTAGCATAAGTCACACCTTTCTTAGGCTGGCATGAAACAACTTCTTAAATATATGCTTAATTTAAAGCCAGTGAGGCCAACTTCTACATATGCTATGTCTGGAGGTTTCATTTCAAGTTACCTCTGGTGTGGGACAGTAGACTAAGCGCTCAGTTGCAGCAGAAGCAAATTGGGTGCGTTTCTGGAGTGTATCTTCCACATTTGTTGAATCACACAGGAATCCAGTTTAGATGCTCCAAGAGCCCTCCCTAGCATTGATCAAAGCATGCTGGGGATGATTCGAATATGAGTTTTCAAAGTCCTCTTCTCATCTGAACTAAAGCAGTAGTGCATCAGATGCGCCTTTTGAAGGCCTCCTACTGCCCAGGAAGACCTCCCTAGCAGTGAGTGCTCTTTAACCCTATACCCCAAGACTAAGCTCACAAAACCACTCAGAGCTAAGCTGTATGGCACTCAAGTGTTACGCACATGTATGATTTAAGCTGAAACCACCATGCTTCCATTTCTGTAGAATGAAGAGATGCGTCTGTCAACAAAATCTGGAACACAAGCTTTATAGACTCATAGAATGGTTTGGGTTGGAAGGGACTTTTAAAGATCACCTAGTTCCAATCCCCCTGCTGTGGGGTAAAGATAAAGTTTCTTTACATTTACTTTCTCAGATTGGTTCCAGATAGGACTTCACGGACTCTCCAACTGGTGAAACTTCTAAACTTTATGATAAAGTTAACCATGTTATCCAGCTACGTTAAAATTAACCATGGCAAAACTGAATGACTATAGAGGCAGTTTTGTACATGCATACAGCCATACACACACTGACGTGTAAAGAGGATTTAATTTACAACAGTAAATATTATTATAATTCAGAAGTCAAATTTATGGCTAAGAAAAGCAGTTCTACAGCCAGACACAGCACCTTACAAAAAAAGCTGGGGAGACCTTAGTCGAAAAGTGATGAAGGAAAATCAAACCGCACTGGTTTTAGAATAACATCAGCTAGAGCTGCCAATACAAAGCTTGCATGTTTGAAACAGTGTGAGTAAAATGATGAAGGGTAAGAAGTCTTAGAAGACTTTTTCTAAAAGTTTGTGTAGTTAGAACTGACATTTTCAAGGTTTGATGTGTTGAGAAGCAGGTGCTTGCTTTTCTGCATCACTTCTAAAACATTTGAGAATTCCAGGAAATTGACGGCCCTTCTTTGTTAAATAAAGTGGGCAAATACCTCAGGACCACAGAACAATAACCTCTGATTACTAATATAATCTAGAGGTCTATATCAAGCAGGTTCTAGACAGAGACTGCAGGAAATCTTACTGATGAATGAGTGAGATCTTAAGAGACCAACATCAGAAGGTCTGGATTTCTTTGCAGAATTTTACACTGGATGCAGTATCTCCTACCATGTCAAAATAGTATTGTGTTTTATTCATGGTAGTTGAAGACATTAAATAGCTGGACTATTCGAGGTCCTGGACCATGTATTTAAAAGTGTACCTATCACTGTGAGACAGTTTGCAATGTGAATGCATAGTTGAGTTTATATTGCTTTTTTAGAAAGCACATGAATTCATAAATAGCAAAATAGAAACTGTTTAATTGCTTTGCAAGGAGCAGTATACAGAATAGTAGTGAGGTTATTAATGGTCTTTTTATTCATCTGCTTGGTTGCAGGATAGCATGTAGACTGCCTCACTGTTAGAGAACAACTCCACGTGAAAAAAAATAAAATCCAGCTTCCTCTTGCTGTTATGAATACCAGAAAAAACTTTGATGGATAACTTAAACTTTGTGGCTTCTTAATCTTTAATATTATGGACGTAACATATCTATACTGCTTTCAAGTTTAAGCTGGCAATCTCATAATCCAAGTGATTTTTCTATTAACTGATTACTTCCAAAAGGTACAAAATACCCCATTACCAACCTCATAAAACATTTCATAACTTCTCTTTCCTTTCCTGTCAAAAACTAGAAAGCATAAAAATACACACTTATTCATAAAAATAAATCAATAAATACACTGAAAGTACTAAAAATTAAATCTCAGAAGAGCAATCATATTTCACAAGAATGCAATATTAGAAATATTTTCAAATTTATTTTCATGTTGGTTTTTTTTTCAATATTTGTTCCTTCTAATTTTAATTTTTATAAGATATGAAAAGAGGCATCTTAACTACTTATAAACACCTCAAAGTAAAAAACTATAAATAGCAAAACTTTGTAAATTACATAACAATTAGCAGCAAATAAGGTCATTTCCATACTAAGACATAATTACACAGGACTTTGGACAGCAAGAAGCAAATGAAAGGCTGTAATGACAAGATTGTAATCTTTCTGAGGTCTTTTTTTTATTTTTATTTTTTTCCCCTCAAATGGCATCAACTGTGATAAGTACTGCCACGGAAAATTAGTGAGGAGAATGAAGCAGCCATTCAGTACATTCAGTTTATCCTTTGGCTGTCACATCAGTGTGTGCACAACTATGTGCATACACACTTACCCTTGCTTGTTCTGCACTAGGAAATGCTTAACATTCAAGAAACTATCTCTACACAATTATTTCTTGAAGAAAATGAATACTGCAAAACCCAAACATTTTCATCAATGTTTTTCATTAAGTTTTCAAAGAGAAGTACATTAAAAAAAAAAGTTCTGAAAACATCATGTAGAAAATTCTGAAAATTTAAAAAAAAAGACAGAGTTCTATAAGAATAAAGCTTCCAAAAGGCTGAAAAAGATAATGAGCCTTAAAAAGAAAGGAGAATTACTGGCAGACTTTTACTGTCCTTTGTGCATATAGGCAGGGTTTAATGAGAATATGATCTACTAGAAGCATATGATGGTCAGGTCAATAATTATTTCAGAGAACTCAACATATACAATCTTTGGAACCAGACAGGTTATATCCAAGGATGTTAATCAAACAGGCTGATGTTCTGGGAAGGCCACTTACTATATGATCTCTGAAAGCTCATGGAGACCAGGGAGAGGTCCCTAACAACTTGAGAAAGGCAAATGTTGCAGCCATCTTCAAAAAAAGGCCAGAAGGACTATTCAGGGTACTACAGGCCAGTTGGCCTCATTTCAGGCTCTGGAAAAATCAGGGAGTGAGTCCTCTTGGAACACATTTCTGGGCACACAAAGAAGATGACTGTAAACAGTCAGAAGGTATTCAACAAGGGTAAAGCAAGCCTAGCCAATCTAATTGTCTTCTTAACAGAATGATGAGGTTTCTAGATGATGGAGAGCGGTGGATATGGTTTACCTTGAATGCAGCAAGGCTTTCAACACCACCATCCACGTGAATTTTGTATCCCAGTTGGAATGCTGTGGCATGGATGGGTGGACAATGAAATGTGTAGAAAGCTGGTTGAACTGTCAGGATCAGAAGGTAATGCTTAACAGGTTGTGCTGTACCTGGTGGTCAGAAACAAGTGGAGCATCAGAGGGGTCCTTCATCAATTGCTTCTAGGAGATAATGTGCACTTCCATCAAGTTTACAAGTGTCACTAAATCGGGCTGAAAAAAAGCCAACATACTTAAGTATAGAGCTGCCATTCAGAGGGAGCTAGATAGGCTGGAGGGACAAGCCAAGAGAAACGTTATGAAATTCGTCATGGACAAATGCCAAGTCCGGCACCTGGAAAGGAAGAACTTGAAACAATACAGGTTGAAAACTCAGCTGGGAAGAAGCTATGTGAAAAAGGATTTGGGGGTCCTGTGGGCAGCAAGCAGAACATGAGCCAACAGCATGCCCTTGTGGCTAAGAAAGCCAATGGGATCCTAGCTGGCTTCAGGAGGAGTGCAGACAGCAGGTCAAGAGAGGTGATCCTCCCCCTCTACTCAGATCTGGTGAGGCCACACCTGGAATACAGTGTGCGCAGTGCTTGGCTCCTCAGTACAAGAAGGGCGTAGAACTTCTAGAGAGGGTCCAGCGCAGAGCTGTGAAGATGATTAAGGGATTGGAGCATCTGTCCTATGGGTAATGACTAAGCGATCTGGGCCTGTTTAGCCTAGAGAAGAGGAGATTGAGAGAGCATCTTGTCAACTTCTACAAATACCTGACAGGACAATGTAAAGAGGATGAGGCCAAACTCTTCTCAGTGGTGGCCAGTGATAGGACAAGGGGCACTGGGTATAAATTGAACCACAGGAGGTTTCATCTCCATATAAGGAAGAACTTCTTTAATGTTTGGGTGACAGAGCACTGGAACAGGTTGCCCAGAGAGGTTGTGGAGTCTCCTTCTTTGGAGATATTCAAAACCCACCTGGATGCACTCCTGTGTAACATGCTGTAGGTGACCCTGCTTGAGCAGAGGGGTTGAACTAGAAGATCTCTGGAGGTCCCTTCCAACCTCAACCATTCTATGTGATTCTGTGTGTGTGACTAGCAGCAGCACAGCTAGCAGGGAAAGTATTACCCTACTTTGCTCAGCATTCATTAGGCAGCATTTAGAATACTGCATCTTATTTTGGGCCTCCCAATACCAGATCTTAAAAAGCTAAAGTGTGTTCAGCACTGGACCACCAAGCAAGTCCAGGGGTCTGGAGCACTTGCTCTGTGAGGAGAGGCTGAGGGAACTGGGCAAAGAGATGGCTTCAGGGAACCCAACAACAGCTTTCAAACACCTGTGAGGAGGTCACCAATAAGATGCAGCCAAGCTCTTTCCAAGGGTGCATCCTGGGAGGATGAGAGGCAACAGGCATAAAGTAAATTGAGATGCTCAGAACAGATATAAGGAAAAAAAAAAAACCACCATGAGAACAATCATGATATGGAACAGGTTCCCAAGAGATGGCGCAGTCTCCATTGTTAGAGATTTTCCACATCTGCCTAGCCAAAGCCCTGAGCAACCTGGTCAACCAGAGATGACCCTGCTTTGCACAGGGTCCTAAGGTCCCTTCCAACCTGAATTATTCTGTGATGTTATGACATTAAGGAAATTAAAATCTCCCACATGTCAACACAGGTACATCTTACATAACACTTTGATGAGTACCTGAGGACAGATGGAAAATTAAGGAGCAAGGACTAATCACACAGGGATAAGTTCCTAAAAGTGATTCTAGTGACTTTCATTATGATTAACAGGCTAAGAAAATAAAAGGTATATTTTCTATTTTTAACCTAAGAAAATGAGGCTTTAGTGGTTGTGCTGTCCATCATTCATTTCCCACAATAAAATAATAATTTTCTCTATAATAATAACAATAATTTTCTAGCTTTTTTAGCCAATTTCAAGCAAATCTGACAGGAAAATCAGTCTCAAAGATAACTGTTGTTAAAAGTTTTTTTTTTGAAAATTGGTTGGTGGGGAGAAGAGTGAACATCCTGTTTGTGTTGTCCCACAGGAAAAGAGAAGCAGAGAGTCACTGTAGTCCATTTTGTTTGGCAGCTGTATTCCAGCCAGCCAATCAATACACAAACTGATCCAGAGTACAGTTATGTTCTTTATGCTGTGTTAAACATATATGAATGTTTGTTATTGTTTTCAAACCTTGGCACCCACTTCTTTTAAATTTTGCTGCTGTCATACAATACTTGTAGACAAAAGATCATCTACCCAGAACTAAGACTATATAATATTATATTATCATCATGTTGCTCTAATACATAGAGAACTGACTCAATGTCTTAATGAAGTTATTACTAAAACCCAGTTTTCTTGACTGATATCATGCATAATGATACAGTAGAACAGCAAAATAATTGTCTTATTTTTTTAGTATAACTTTTGAATGTTTTCAAGCTCATGCTATGAATTAATCCCTCTTTTATGGGAAAAGCAACCAGACACTTAAAATAATTACAGATCAGATTAAATATCTTAAAATTAAAGTCTAGTCTGAAAGAAAATTATATACTCCAGGAAGCAACAAAGAATATAATATCAGAAAGAGATACTTGCAATGGATCAATGGTATTGTTCCTCCAAAATAACAGCAAACAGGCATTTTACTTACTTTTACAGAAAGTATCTGCAATGCTCTGCTTCACTTTATGTCAATTTCTCTTCCATGTTAAATAAAAAAAAATATTTTCTGTGAATCCCCAGATAAATAGATACAAGGCTAAATTAATCTCAAGCATATAGACTAAAAAAAAAATTCTGGAGCAGAAACTACTCTTGCAATCTGCACTGTATCTAGTGCTATAATAGCCAATGAAAACACATTTTGTTCAGGTCAACTTCCATAATTTTCTGGATCAAACCAGAAGTCTTGAGTGGAATTTGCACAAAGCAGAAAAAAGTTGTGCTTTGCACAAAGTTCAAACAAGAACTTACCCTTCAGGAAAAATAAATTTGAATTATCAACTCTACTGAGTTACTGAAGCTCACCTGGATAAAAGGCTAAACTTCCTAAGTCTTCAAATTGTTACTACCAAGATCTGTGACTACCACAGAACTTGCTACTTTGTACTCCAAACATAATGTGCACCTCCTTTGACTCTTTGACATATATGGTATGTAAAAAAAAAATTGAACAAAAAAAAAAATTGAACTCAAACTGCCTTGGAAGAAGAAAGAGAAAATCATATTTATTAGATGATAGCTACAACACGAACACAGCAGAGAAATGACAGTGACAAAAGCTATATAAAACAGAAAATTATATCTTCTGACTTCATCTACAGATGTTAAAAGATTAGGCTGCCTCTGCTGTCAAAAAATGTTCTTGCAGGAGGAACTTAAATGTAGGCATACACTGCACCACAGCAACTACAGAGCAGCAATTCTTTAAGAAGCATCAAGGGAATTCTGCAAAAAAACTCACTAGAACATCTGTTGTGTCGAACCCAATAGCAGTTCTTGCAACAGAATCTCTCATTCAGTGCGCAGTTGACCAAATATTCAACTAGCTAAAAGATGCTTTGCACATCACATCCTAATGATCCAATACCAACAGTGAAAACGTACCTTAATTGTCTACACTTAAAGTAATAGAAGTCATCACAAATAAGGCATCAGACTTGAGGACATACTGCAACTCTCTCAGGCTATGCCTACACAGATAGCTGCAGCTGAGGATGAATGAGAATGCCAATGGTTTGCGATGGCTGGATATAAATCAGGGGTTTCTGTGAAATTACATAGCTGCACCAACATAGCATTGTCCCTAAAGCAAGTATATCCTGCTTTCCAGCCATGTCTGTTAGCTTATGACACTAACTACAATGTCATATTATTTTAGATATCTCACACGAAGGCCCAAGACAGTTAATTTCCAGACAACTCTAAGCCTATTTGCTTCTGGTCATATTTGTCTTCATACATATTTGCATTTTCATAGTTCTACAGCCCACATACTCATGACTAAACTCTAACATTTCCCAGATTTTTAGTGTAATTCTTTGCTTCAGTCTGTACAGCAGAAGAAACCACTACAATGACTTTTGTATGAATGTAATGCTTTTTTTTGTCACTGAGCATTTTACAGTAAAGTATGCTAAGTTATGCTAATCATCAGGTTTAGTGGTTAGTGACTTAAAAACACTCAAGATTTTTTTTTCCATTGAAACACTTTCATGGGCAGCACAAACACAAGCTATTTCAGATGATATAATAAGACCTATTTAATAAAAGTAAATCTGAATTATTTATTTTCACTTTTATTCTACTCCACAAATACCTTCAATTCCCGTATCACGAACTGTCTGCATTAAGCTCTAAAACTATCTGTATCAGTGATTCAATAAATGTCTTCCCCAAAGCTACAATATTATTCTCATCCTGTCTCAAATTTGCTATATAAACTTTAACAAATAATTTTAAATTTTACTTGTAGCTATTCCATTTAGAATGTATGAATTAGAATTCCATGTAGAATTTAGAATGTATTATGTATGTATTAGGTCATGAAAACAGGCATTTTATTAGGAATACATAGGGAAAATTATTTTCCAGTTTATATTGTAAATTTAATCTTTCTCGTTACAATCTAAGACAACAAAAAATATTCCCATATATTTTGGGTTTCTTTACATTATAAATATTGACAGAAAGCCATATCTAGACTGACAATAATAAATGCATTTTTACATTATCTTATGCGTGTTTGTTATACAGCATTTTATACTTGTTTGCAAACAATTAAGGAACCAATGAAACCTACCAATATGTTAACTTGATGGTGTGATATTGTGGAGGCAAACCAAGTGTCAAATCTGTTGCATGAATTAGATTCTAAGACAACTGCCAGGCACTTTTATAACTTATGTATGGTACGGAAATAAATTAACTAATGCTGTCTGAATGGGTCAAGTATTATAAGCTGCTTCCATGCTTTCTTTTTTAAAATTTTCAAAAAAAAAACCAAAAAAAAACCCTGAACTTCTGTGAAAGCGAGGGAAAAAAAAAAAAAAAACAAGAAAAAAAAACCTACCTTTAATGTAACTAAGGCATGGTGGCTATTTTGAGATTTGCATTTGAAAAGAAATAATTTTCTTCTCTCATTAAAGATGACAGTCTACCCTGGTTTTACCTCACATATTGAATCCTATGCTTTCAACAAGTCACAGTCTTCCCTGTACTGAAATAAATCCAGTTAGAATTCATTCTTGTCATTCACTTTGTCAGAGGTAAGGCAAGGAACAAAGAAATGGCCATGGTGAAAAAGAGATCTATAACAACATTTTTACATGTAAATGGACACTCAGATGGGGATTAAGGCCTAAACATAGTTTTATAGCTGCATTTTAATGATAAATCCATGCAAGATTGGCACAGGATGCATAAGAGTTGTGCGCTTTCAAAGTAAGAGATTGAGGCCATGCAGGATATCTTCAGGCATCTAGATGTTTCTAGAAACCTGTATTTAAGCAACTAAATTTCCTCAGTATTTTAAACCTGCCTGGCTTTACACTCATCAATTCCGTATAGATATTACCCTAAGATTATATATCCTATTCTAAAAAGAGAGCCAGACAGTAAGTAGGTCCCCTGGTCTGTATCCAGATGTCTTAGGATTATATCTATACATTTTCATCTAATAGAGCACAGAGGCTGGATCTGATTCAGATGCCATAGATGAGCAAGTTCTCAAGGCTTACCAGTGGCTGTTTCTGCACCTATATAGGAGAAAAACAGTGATGTTCTCTGTGCTTCTTTTTTCTATTATCTTGATCCACACATGAGATCAGCTCTCAACTCAACAGCATTTATTAGTAAGTGATTATAACAAATGCTACAATGAGGTGTTAAAAAATACGACCACAAAATAGTTACATCTCTGCCAATGAATAGAATCTTATGTATAATAAATGCTTTTCATCAGGCCTTATCAAGCTCTGAGTATTAACAGCTAATTTGCAAGGCAACCCACAAATGGTTGCCAACTGCACTGCTATCCAAAAATGAGCTTTCTTTATGGTTCATTCTTGTTACTATAACCGTTGTTAGCTGTTTGTCACTTCTATAATATTGCCAACCTGTTTTGGCACCATCATTATGGATTTGGGATCTTTTCCCTAGTCAGAGAAGGGCAACCTGCTCTAGGTGTCCCTGCTTGAGCAGGTAGTGTTGAACCAGATGACCTCCAGAGGTTCCTTCCTATCTCAGCCATTCTGTGATTCATGATTAGCTAATAAAAACTACTTTACAAAATATTTTTTCTGATATAACTAAGACTGACATATGACTTTTTTCATCTTTTCAGAATTAAAAACATTTTGTAAGGATATCTGATATGAACTTTCCCAAACTCTCTCAGAACATTTAAATTTAATTAGATTTCAGATTAATTAGATAAGCATTAGTCTAGTCTGTAACATACACTCTGGAAAATAATTCTTAAATAAGACATGAAAAAGACAAAAAACAGTTTTCTGAAAACTAATAATAGAGCTCCTTTAAGACTGTAAGAAAAAAAGTTTAAAAATGTTTAAGGTCTACAATATCTGTAAAACTTAAGTATTTTGCTTTTAAATTAACATCTTTTGAGAATTTCTCCATTTTTTATGTCTTGTGATAATAGATATTATATTCTTTGTGAATGATTTGCAACACCAATAGAATAATTTAAAATTAATATATTGTTGGTCTATTCTGGAAAAAGTTTATTGCACTTTATTGATCCAGTAACTGTTAGAAAGGAACGCTTTCAGAGAGTACGTGCTGTTGTTCACAGTAACAAGACTGTGGCAATAAATATCCTTAGAATACAATATCCTGACAAGAGAAAAAAGGTCTTCCAAAAGTGTTAAGTTGACAAGACATTATGTAGACAATCTTTAAAACATCTATTTTCTAATATAGATTTAGTAAATTTTTTTTTCAGTTATTGTGTGTTGTTATTGAAGATCTAAAGGGACCTGTAGCGATTTCCTAAATATTAATGACTAATACAAAAATACACTGGCTAAAACTGCTACAAAGAAGGGAGACTATTGTTAAGTTCAGGTATAGGGACAGGAAAACTTATGGCATCTAAATGATTATTCTTATTGGCACTTTAACATACATTTACTCTACAACATTCAGATTGTATTATCTTAATGCGACTATTGAAAAAGATAACACAAAAAATTTAGTATCTCAAGTACACAGGTTGAAGTTACAAATTAAATGAGTTAGGCTCACAAAAGACAAATCATGGCGCTGCTGCTGTTTCCTGGGGTTTGCTGTGTACTCTGAAAACAAAGAAGCAAATTCCACTTGGAATGGGATGGTGTCACCCCATATATCTGTCAAAAGTACAATCACTTATCATGTTGTGAAATTAATTTGTACAGGAAAAAAAAAAAACAAACACACACCTCCTATTAAGAAACTATGATAGACCTAGGCTACCTGTTGCAGACTAATTTTTTAAGTACATGAGTTTGTGAAAAAAGCAAAAATTTGCATTCATCCTACGTTTCTGAAAGGCAAACAACTTTACAACTAAAAGAGCACAGAAGGGATCATCCCAGCATTTTTAATTGTACTTTTGCATTTAAATATTTCCTGTTATCTTACAGCAAGTACAGTATGAACACTTACATATAGGCAAAACACTATAGTGACAATGTGAAGCAGCAAGGTTTTCAAAGACTTTAGAAGATTGGATTTGTAATGCTATTTGAGTATGTACGATCACAATGAATTTCTGTAAAATTGGCATGTGCTCTGTTGTAAAACAAATTGAAAACATATTTGTTTTCTTAGAAAAAGGAACACACTAAAGTTAATTACAAAGTATCTAGATATAAATTGGGACTTCCTGGAAATCTATTTCACACCAAAGACGAAAGATTTCCAGAATACGCTAACACAGTATGCAGCTAAGCTTTAAATATCTTAATGTTACCTACAATTAATAATCTATTACTAAACAAACTAGTGAAGATTGGGGTTAATATCCAAAGATAAAGACAGGTATATTTCTTTGCATTAAAATTTGGTGTGTTTTTTAGAGAAGGCAAATAAAAGTAATGCAAAGAACAATCACTTCATCTTTATTTTCTTTGCCAAATAAACAATCTGCGCTTTAATATAAACTTCTAAGGCTTTTAGTAACATGTGAGATGGCAATGTACAAACCTTTCTTTCCATTCCACTAAGTCCTAAAGAGCACCTGATTTACACATGTCCAATTTTCTGCAAAGTAATGTGTGATTTCCTCAGAATTGACCTTAGATTTTTTTCAACTGTTTGCATAGAGTATTAATGACTTCTAAGTAGCACACAAACACTTAAAAATTCATTTTCAGTTCTGCCTATGCCTAATATACAAATTTACTAAAAATAAAACAAATCTCTACAGAAATGTTTTTCCTTTGATCCACTTTTTGCCATCACTATCAAACAAGACTTACTCAGATATTAGATTTTAACTGAATTTCTCCTCTTGGGTCTGGTGCCAGGATGTTCTGAGTGGCCAACATCAGCCTCTATTGCTGTCATCTTTGGAAGTGAACATATTCCTTTTCCATGCTTCATTAAGAGCAGACATTTTAGCTCCAGTGATTTTTTCTAGTTACTATGTAGTGAACTCATACATCAGCCACTACATGCTAATTTAGCCTATACAATAAAAATATTACTGAAAAATAGTTAGAAGTTATCCTATACAAACTATATTGAAAATAAATGAAGAGAGAGATTTTGTGAGAGTTTTGCTTGCTTATGTACGGTTGTAACGGAAAATGACAGAATATTCTCCAAAGGTGTACACTGCAATCTCAGCTCAGGGAAACTTACAATATTACTGAAGTGATACTAGAGTAGCAGTAACTTTACCTATAAAATATGAACTTTAATGAGAATCCAACATGAATGTTTCTATTTATTTCTATGAGATTTAGAATAAGCTCTCTGCTAGTAACTGTGAAGGTAATGAAAGTTCTTCTGTGTTCCAGCTATCATAGAGATCATTGTCTCTGCATTTACTTAAATAATAATTTCCTACCTATTACTTATTACAACCTTTTGATTTCCTAAATCCAATATTCATAAATGAACAAATAATAGTAGGAAATTTCTTTCTGGATTCTTTCAAACATATAATGCACACTTTCTCTAACACACACTCCCTTGAAAGCAAGAGTGCTCCAATTATACTTCCAAAACTGTCTTAAAACATCATCATCAGTAATGCTTCTCATAAACACAGCTTCATTGATGTCTCATTGGAAGACTTACACCGATGGTTTCATCCCTTACAGATACAAACAGCTAGAAGCAAAATGCTGAAGGCTGTATTGTCTTCTTTCATCTCCTCCCAAGCATTTGTGTGCAGTCCAAATGCACCTCACAAAACTGCAGAAGCTACAGGGACCATCTCAGAGTTCAAACAAAACCAAGTAAACAGTGACACAGTAAAACTGACACCACAAATGAAATATTTAAAAGAAAACAAAAGGTGTGTGATTCCAGACAGCAGTCAAAGCTTATCATCACCTTGAGTTGGTGCCAATCATACTAAAAGAAGAATGCACCCCCAGGCAAACTCCAGATGACTTGAAAAAAAATAATATTTTATACTTCTCTAGTACCTTTACCTGATGATTTCAAAATATTTGACAAACATTAATTCATTTCACCTCCAAATACTTTCTGCAGCTGGCTAAATATCACTGTAGTCCAAATAAGGGATAAACTGTCAGTGTTGGGGGACCAAGCTTTCAGCTAAGAGTACATCCTTGCTGTGCATCAGTGGAAGAAAATGCATGTGGGAAGATTCTCAAGGTTTCTCACAGCTTGGTCTCTGAGTTATTGAGACCAGTAACTAAGAGTTTGGGCAAAGCCACCTCTGGGAAAAGTGCAACACCAAATATCCCCAGTTTTTATTATCTGTGAGAGCAGCTGCTGTGGTTTAGCCCAGGCAGGCAGATAAATACCAGACAGCTCTGACTCTCCCCACATGGGATGGGGGAGAGAATCGGAAAGGGAAAAGTGCAAGAACTCATGGGTTGAGATAAAGACAGTTTACTAGGTAAAGCAAAAACCATCGCCAAGTGAAGCAAAACAGGGAATTCATTCACTACTTCCCATCAGCAGGCAGGTGTTCAGCCGTGTCCGGGAAAGCAGGGCTCATCATATGTAGTGGTTTCTTGGGAAGACAAATGGCATCACTCTGAATGTCCCCTCTTCCTCCTTCTTTACCCCAGCTTTTATTTCTGAGCATGATACCATACGGTATGGAATATCACTTTGGCCAGTCTGGCTCAGCTGTCCCAGCTGTGACCCACCCAGTTTCTTGTGCACCCCTAGCCTCCTCACTGGTAGGGCAGCACAAGGATCTGAAAAGTCCTGGGCTCTGTGCAAGTGCTGCTCTGCAGCGACTGAAAACTTTGGTGTGCTATCACCACAGTTTTCACCAAAAATCCAAACCACAGCATCATGTGAGCCTCTGCAAAGAAAATTAACTCTATCCCAGCCAAAATCATGACAGCAGCTTGGCTCCAGACTTTGCTTCTGACTTATTCTTCATTTTTGTATATGTCATCATGACAAACAGAAGAATTTCTCTTACCACAGCAGAACAATATAATATATAATATATATTTTAAAAAAAGTTAAATGCATATTAGAATCTCAAAATTTAGGTATGTCTGAAGAGCCAATTTTGTAAAATTCCAATCACTTGACAATTTCAATGAATGGGACTATTCTTCTATATATAAGTATTTTCACTATTACATTAATAGTTTACATTCTCAGAATTGTCAAGGACTTTTTGTGGTAATTCAATAAATGTTTTCAACTATAACATTTTATTTAAGGTAAACGTATTTGTTAACTCTTAAATAACTCATACCGCAAAAAACAACCTTCCACCACCACCAAAAACAATAAAGCATGTCCCATAAATCAGAAACTTTGTTGTATCACTGCCATTAATATCTTATATAGCATCAAATTAAAGAATTGGAAGAACAATTCTAGAAAGTATAAACCTAGGTATTTTATTGCAAGATGCCAAAAATTTTCAACTTTGGGTACTGATAATAAATGACTGGATTGCTAGTCTCTGTTATGTTACTAATGAGCCACAATCAACAAAATAGGTTTCACTCAATTTGCATCAGAATGCAATTCCCAGATTACAAGTACTACATATAATATACTAGGAGAAAGAAATAAGTACCACGTGTACCATGAGATCACAGATTTATTATCCTTTTAATACCTTTCTATATTTCTTTTCATTGTCTTGACTTACTGTATGACATCTAATATACAGAGAGACTTATAAAAAGATGACACTGGATTTAGAACTGCTAATAATTCTAACTATGCTTCTTAGACATAAAGTGAGAACTGCTCCTGGAATTAATAAATCCTTTATAATTACAAGGGATTTTACTCAGATACTCCTATCACAGGTTAAGATTTTTGTATCAATAACGCTGTGTACAAGTACAAAAGAATAACTAATAATAACTCAGAGTAAAGGTATATATCATTTTAGTGACAAAGAAATATATAAGCAATACCATGTTAGGTTTTCATCCAATGCTAGTGATAGTTGGTCAATATATTTTCAATTTTACAAAAATGCTTATAAAATAAATAGCAATTTTCCATACACTTTCTATTTTCAGTTAGGAGAAAGTATGGTTTGCAGCTTTAAAAGGTATTTCCACAAGAAGGAGAGTAGGAAACAATCACCAATAGTAAAACAAAAAATAAAGGATGTCATTGGAAATAACAATTTTTAGAAGTTACTTACGCCTGTCGGTCCCTGTACATCTTGTTAACTTTCTCCCATTGGAAGTTAAGCTGAGTCAGCTTGTCTTGTATATTTGCTGCTTCCCTTGGTGTAGCACTTTGCAAAGCTGGTATCTTCTTGCTGTGAATAATATCTATATGACCCTGCAGTCTCCCCAGGCGATCTTTAATGTTCTGTAATATCAAGATTTTAAAAAGAAAAACAAAACATCAGCTGTAAGAAAAAACGTTGTTGATAAGCAAAAGAAAGTGGAGAAAAATGTACATTAAGCAACAGCCTGGATAATAATAACAATTTTACAATACAACCAAGGTAGTAATGACCAAATGCCCATCCTTTCTTTGAAGACATTATTAACTATAGCTGAGAAAGGTGACCGCTGGAGGGGAAGCAAAGTGCTGTTAATTCAGTAACTCATTAATTCCCCTACGACAAGGTTACAACTGTTTTAACCCCATTTCTTCTTAAGAAAGCAGAACAAAGTCCCATTTTACAGGCTCATGTTTAAGAGTGTTTTTTAATTATTTGCTGTTTAGGCTCCTCTTTTGTACTTGTTTCAGCAGATATTACACAGAAGTCAAAGTTACAGCATGAGAAAAGTAGCTTATCAGGTATCACTGTTTTTGCCTTTTGCTGGATATTCACAACCCAACATTTGCCATTCTTTAATTGGTCCTTTATTCCTATTAATACTCAGTTCTTTGTGTTTCAGAGTAAGACAAAATAGTCAACAGTATCCCTTCATAACTGCATAATGCCATCTGTTGGAAAACCAAGGAAGAAAAACTGAATTTACTTGGGGCCCTTAGCATCTTTATAGTGTATGAAAACATTAAAATTTTCATACGTTGTCAATGGCCATTCATTAGCCAACTATCGATCCACTCACTTCCATGACTGAATTACACAGATTTTCTGTATTTTTTCCTCTACAAACAATATGTAAATATGTTGTGCATTTTGTGAACTAGGTGGGGTTCAACATCTCTCTTTCTACTAAATCTTTTAAAATCATTTGAATGACTGAATTTGTTGGAAAACTCATTGCTAAGCAAAGGTATTGTCATAAACTGTGTACTGACTTCACTATAAAGCATTAAATGTAACAAGAAGTCATCACCAGAGACTTTTTTCTTGTGAATCTATATTTATGTAATGAAGTCCTTGAGCAGAGGATTTCATGATACATTTCAGTCTACCATGAACACAAGCACAGTTTGGTACTTCTATGATTTTCTTGTTCTTTACCACAAAGAAGATACAAATATATTTTGGATCAACCAAAAACCACAAGTTACATAAGCTTACCTTTCAATCTCACATTATAAATACTAAAGCCAGAGAAACAACTGCTGGTTTTGAAGGAAAAACATGTCTTTTATACAATTTATACAGCTGTCATATCAATACTATGCTACAGTCCTGGTAACATACAACATATATAGCATTACCAGAAAGGAAACTCAAGCAAAATGAATGCTTCTGAAATGCATGTTAATCATTCATTCTTTAAAACTTTTCATTTCTGTTTCTTCCAGGTGTCCTCCTCTGGCCTCAGTGCCACAAGGTATATGATACTTGTTTTAGGGGTTTTATTTTTCTTTCTATGGTATTTCTGTTTGGAAGTAAAATGCTCTTTCTTCCAGATTAGTCAAGATATCCATGTAAAGAAAGAACATGTCAAATCTGGTAATTTCCTTCAGCAAATCAAAAACATTTCCTCACTAAAATGAACTCCATTCTTTTGAGAAGCTCTGGGCATTGTTCCTTACAAAGCTGAACTTCCCATTATACATCTTGATGCATGAATAAAATGAAGGAAGGCATGAAAGGATTTAAATAGGTGCTTTGGATTGGTGACTGCATCAATCTGTCTCTAGTCTAAAGTTAGACTTCCTTTTTCTGAAGCTTGTAAAGTTAAGACTTCTCCTTCTTCATAATGAAAGGCTAAAAACTATGACAATTTAAGCATTTGAAACAATAATTTAGATGGTGCAAACAAAGCTCACCAAAATCTGGACAAAAGTAGACAAATCATCTGATATACCAGTGAGACACTAAAAGCCTCAGATGATTCTTGTGGTAGGTATACACAAATAGCAGTGCAAAAATTAATGTCTTCTTATTACATTGTAATAGTATCTAGCTGTTTCTTACCATTCCTGCTTTTTAATGAATTCTTAATACAGGGATGCACGTCTTGCTGCAATTGCTCCAAAACGAAAGGTATACTATCTGCATAAAAATCTACAGCCATATCCAACTCTTCTCCAACCATTTCTTCTAGCTCCCTAGATTTCCAATGCCATTACCTCTAACTCTTCTATGGTGTCTCTTATTTCTTCCAAAATACATATGCTTCACATTGTATATGGAGAACTTATAGCTAGGAACTTATCAGACCAACTGACGAGTTATTCTTAAGTCTTGCTTAACACAGAAATATTCTTCAGTTGCTGCGCACAGCTCTGCAGCAACTTTGGCCATCAGATAAGGGAGAATTCTGATTTGACAGAGTTATGAGAGGTACAAATTACCAGCCTGTGGGTGAGCTCTTTCACACTACCAGCACTTTCAAAAGGAGGAAGGGATCAATGGATGTTGGGTTATTTCACAGTAAGAGGGAAAAAAAAAAAAAAAAAAAAAAGAGAGAGAAAGTTATAATCACTGTTTAACAATCTGTTAGTCTGGTGCAACCCTGTAGCTGGAATCTGATAGCTCTATTTCACCATGCAGAAAAATTTCAGACCTGGATTTCCCTTGTTAATGAAGAACAGGCATCAGATTTGAAGTAGTATGGGAGAGATTTTGTAGGTTATAATGTAAAAGAAATAGAAGAAAAAAGACCATTAGTATGAATGGGATCTTCCTTAACCCATTGCCATTCTGGTTATTGCAAATGAATCTATCTAAAGAGTCCCTCAGCCATTTTCTCAGAAGGTTTCTGACAGATATGGGAAGTCTGCACTGATTTTTGTTGTTGTTGTTGTTATTTTATCTCCATGGGCTGTAAAGGATAAGAATGCTGTAGTTATTGAGGTACAACAGATATCCAGTGTAAGCACACACCATTCGGTGGAGTTATCAAAAAGAAAATAAAAGCTGTACTAAGCATTTACAAGCACATATCCCATCACGTTGTTATGCCTTCCCTGTATTTCCACTCAAAGTTACGTCTCAGGCATATAACTTGGGTTTGGTAATACAAATGAAGAACAAAGTTGTCTTTCCTTAGTTTCTCCTAGAGAAAGAACCACAGCTACAAAATTCAGTTCTGGAAAACAATATATATATATATATATATATATATATGCAGGCTTTCATCTGTTTTAAGTACAACTAAAAAAAAAAAAATCTTCTTCGGTGTCCTTCTATTCACCTATTCTGAAGGACAAGACCCCATTTATATATCAACATTGTACAAAAAGAATGAAATAGAGGTCTGATCCTGCAAAACCTTGCTGAACTGTACAAGCTGAAGTCCAGAGCACATTCTTCTAACAGCACCTTTTACAGCTAGAAAAAAAGTGCTCAGTTTTGTAATAGTTTGGGTTGTCTCTGTTTATAATATTCTAAAGGCTACAAACTTCCAATTAATACATTTTAAAAAGGTTCTTTTATCTTCTATGATAAAAAGAAAGAGTCTATCAATCACAAATTGTAACAATTTAAATGTAGTTTAAAGGTTATTTTTAATTATGAAAACTCGACACCAAGGTTTTATTTTATCTTTAAGGTTTTCTAGTATTATCAAATAGAAACTGCGGGGGTGTATTCTTTTCTGCGTTTGTGGTTTTAATAGTTCTGTTTCAGAAATAATGACACTTGAACTTTAGATCCTGGATATAATGCTCACTTAATGCAAAATTAAAGACCACATCCATGTTTTGTATGTTAGAAACATTTTCTTTTTTTTCTACGTTTTAATGAAATTCACTTTTTAAATATTTTACACACTTTTACTGATATATATTGGTTTAATTTTAAATATTCTAAAATTCCTGAATGAAGTCAATCATGAAACGAACAGTGCTATGCTTAAAGTACAGTGAAAGCAAATACAAATTAAGTTAGATGCACAAAATAAATTAAAGTGTAAATAGACAGAGGTGTGAGGAACCTGCTACCTACTATTTCTAGTCATTACTCCAACATATGATCTTTGGGAAAACTTACCAGCTCTAAACATGTTAACTTGCATGCTTTTTGCACAAAGTTGATAATAAAAGAATCAGTAGCAAACAGTAAAGGACAGTAATTGAACTCACCTAATATATTTCAATAAAAAACAAAACAAACCAGAATTAAGTATGAAAAAGGTGTTCAAAACATAATATGAACATCTGATAATGTTCAGAAAGGCTATAAAATGTCAATTTAAACCTTAATATGCTTAATGAGATATGGAAACAACTTCAGCAGGTCCTACTCAAAAAAAGTAGGATTTTTTTTCTTTTAAATACTATGACAAGATATAAATTGCTAGTAAATAAAAAGTTAAAGGTTTACAGTGACAGCAGATTTTTTCACATTACTGTTATTCCCAAAGCAATGAAATTCTACACAATTTGAATTACATTCTTTTTGTTTGGATATGTTGTCTTCTGTCATGTGTTTTCTCTCTGACTCATAAAACATGACAGACAGTAAGACATTTATGATTCACTATTAAATACCTAGAATTGTTATTTTTCTGGCATAGGAATTTAAGTAATGGACCAAGAAATCTATGTTTAGATATATCATGTAGCTGACCAAAAAAAAATTATAAAGTTAAAAAAAAAAATAAAAGCTTAGGATTCCACATATTCCTAATGCAGAAAAGTCAAAAACCCAGAAGTTTGGAATGTCAGTATTTACATGTCCTGACCTTTCACTTCCATTTACTTCCCTACTCAGAAACCATACCCTGAAGCAAACACCAGGAAAAAAAGCCTGAGTCCCATAAACCCAGATGGAGCATGCTGAGGTTCTGTGACTATATTGTGCACATATAATTAGATTATTGCTGGGAGCTGTGGGAGACCTTACTAAACTGCAAGGTGCTGATCTTTAATAGAGATTATGAAAATAATGATTTTGTGGAGGTGATATTAAATTGGACATTAATTTCATTGTGATGGTAAAAAGCATAACATGGCACAAAAATTACAATGTGTCAAATTTCACGTCCCTGGGAAATGACAGTTAAAAACACTATACCTAGTGAAGGTTTTTGGTTAAACTTGAAAAGCAACGTTGTGTTTTGTTTGTTTGTTTGTTTTTGGTTTTGTTTTTCCTCACTATTCATGATTCCCAGAATGTAATAAATATGTTTCTTGAGATCTATAAAAATGAAACAGCAGAAATGCAAGAGAGACATTCAGCAAAGGAAATTGCAGCCCTGTTGATTGAAATATACTGTAATTTCAAATCTTTGTGTATTATATAGGGAATATCACACAACTTCTGTAACAATGCAGTATAAAAAACCTGATATCAAGTAATTCAAAATCAATTTCCTTTCACAAACAATATATTACTCATAGTATAAAAAAATACCCAGTTATGTCACTATAATAAAAAAAAAAAAAACAAACTTTGAAGAATGACCTCCCATACCTTTTCTTCCACTATACTCCTTGTCACCAATTATTGTTGCCTCCATACACATCCTATCAATTTAATTTCTTCTCATGTACATCTTGTTTACATGGCTCTGACCTCTATTTTTAAATTCTCAGAATCTTTACTCATTATTTTATATACTTTCAAACTATTTAATACACTTTTAAAATTAAACACAACATACACAGCCAAGCTGTATTACTTATTGAGAAACTGGTCCGTTCTGAATACCATATTCTAGCTCTTATTACAGAACACAAGTTGCCTTCTGGACAATTAAACACTGAGAAAATATTCTGAACCTATAATTCAGTTCGCCAATCTTACATATCACCATTTTTCCTGTCATTGCTCTGCATGATTGCTTAGCTGCATTTTTTAGAAAGTTAATTTGTTTTAGTTTTTAACCAAACTAAATTCTTGTGTTCATTTTTGTTCCCAATTTACTGCACACTCTTTCCTTTCTCAACATTTAATAACTGCATCAAACAATGGTAGTTTTCATGAAGGTTTTGAGTGTTATCCTGGTAGAAACTGTCTTCTATGCAGAAATTTCACATACAATAAAGTTGTGGCACAGAAGCATGCAGCTACTATGCAGAAGACTAGGCAGAAGTATTTAGACCACAAAAGCTATTGTAAATTGTCTTCATGGACAGTCGGAGCTGAACTGAAGCTCTTCCCAGCCTTCTAATGTACATCTTATATGTTCATCAACTTAACTTCTAACTCTGTGGCTCCTCATTTTTCTTAACAAAGAAACTTTAAAAATATCTGCATAAACTATACCTACTGATTCCTTTTTGTTCAGCATTTATGAATTCTTCTGATTCTACTCATGGAGGATTTTTACACTTTTTTTTTCTTTTATAGGAACAAAACAAATCAAACACATGAAAGACTCAAACCATCTCACATCTAGTTAATATGTTTTGGAAATCTCTAATAATGAATTTCATACAATCATAGAGTGGTTTGGGTTGGAAGCAAGACCTTAAAGATCATCTAATTCTGATGACCTTAAAGATCACCTAATTCCACCTCCCACTAGATCAGGTTGCTCAAAGCCCTGTTGCCCCATTCAACCTGGCCTAGAACACTTCCAGGGATGGGATTCAAATTGATTCAAATTCAGTATATTTGAACCATCAGCATAACAGAGTGTACTGGTATATTAGTAGTAATACTACTATTAAGTAATAAGAAGATACTGGTAATTAAAAAAAAAATCATTTTATCCAACAAAATCCAGAAATATTTGCAATAAATAAATAAATAAATAAATAAATTTAGGACGAAATCTGAATGCCCCTGTAAGTGACAAAATGTGGTTGTCATTTTATAACCAATTAAAGCAATCAGGCTGTATTTACTATTTTGTAAATCACAGAAATCAAAATCCTTATGAAAATCTGACATCAATGCTCTGAAATAATTGCATACAAACAAGCAAACAAAAATACCCTAGGTTCCTAAAGCTCTGTGGCTGTAAATACTAAAACATATTACACTGCCAAAAAAGGAAAAGGAATGTTCCGTAGGGCCTCTTTATTACTAGTAACTTGAATCCATATGTCCTGAGAAATGTGACTTACATTTAGCAAACTAGAGGAAATACTTAAACCAAAATGAGAATGGCAGAAGCCTTGTCTCTGGGATGATTCACACTAAGGAAAATGTATCCTCCCTTGGCAGCAATCTATCACCAAGAGCAAAAGGTAGCTGGACCTGTGGCATTACTCAACAAACAACATTTGACTTTCCCAGCATAAGATCTTGCACTCAGTGTTCCTTACTCTACCTAAATCTTGGTTTTATATTCTCAGGCCATGGATAATTAAGGTATTCAATGTTAGTAAACTGAGTATAAGATATATCAGGGGATAAAACTATCAAATATCTCCAAATCTTCCCAAATTATATCCCTTGAATATAATGGAGGCATCATCATCACAAAAACACATCCACAACTAAAATTTTAATGAGCAGGGAAAAATGTAATTAAATGTTAACATCTGCCAGGCTGCACTTAGGCAGTCAAGTTAACTGGCCTTCTTCTCAGTAAGTCTGAATATCAGCTAATCTCATCACCCCAAGAAGCACTTACTGTGTTTGACATGTTAAAGTAAATAAATGAAAAGTAATGTGCCTATGTATATTGAAATTGTATACATATATATATATTAACCAAGTAGATCAATTTTGTAAACATTAAAAATAGAGTAAATGCATATATTCACTTTAGAATTGATAAATGGCATATTCCTTTATGTTCAGAATTAGTAGCCTATGGAGAGGCATATAATTTCTGATTTATATGTCAGATTTGTGCTTTTGTTTAAAGCAGAGCTGCTATAGACAAAGAAAGATAATACAGCTGACCTTCTGTAACAGAAATCCACAATTGAATGGCATAAGGTGGTCCAAAAAAAAAAAAGAAGAGATCATGTGTGTCTGCACAAACCCATGTATCTCACACACATACCCCATCTATCATTCATGTTCAGGAGAATAGCTCCAAGCAGTTAGTTATCAAAAATGCCTTGGGAGACTTTGTAATATGGTTAAGAGAAGTGCACAAAGCTTTAATTTTTAAGAGAAAAAAAAAAAGATTATAGAAAATCATTAGCAGCTGAAGTGACAGTAGCCTTTGGGGAATGATCCATCTCATTGCTCTTGAAAACAGAAATCTAGGGACTCAACTCCAGTTCATTTTCACTACCTGAAATTTGCCTTTATCTGACAGGTAAAGACAACTTTCTGTAAAAATCCAGCTCCTTGGTAGTTCGCACACAAAGCAGCCACCAGCATTGTTTTACTGACATATAGTTAGACAGTACATTTGATTACACACAGTTCTAAGATACAGTTAATTGAGTTTTACTGAGTTGCAGCAGAAAACTGCAACTGCATGAATGTCATGTTCGCAGATGTTTCTTGAGAAGAGTCTCCTCGGACACACCAAATATGGATTTCAATATGCAGAAATTCAAATTTACTTTTGGCAATCCGAACATAAATAGAACAATGCTTTACAATTATACAAGTAGCAGATTTTTTTGATATGTGGTGGTTTTGTACTAATTCCAAAAACAGCAATAGCACAATTGATAGTAATCATGAATGACTGGAAAATTCCACAAATTACTTATAATATTAAAATCAGATATGGGTATTATTTCTTTAATAAACTATATTGAAAAGGGGATTATTTTGGCTGTCAGAATCATGGATGCATAATGTTTACATTAAATCGCTGTATCCTGAAATAAGCCACAGTAGGAATCTGTTCAAAAAAGAGCTCTGTCAGCAGATGAATGGTTATAATTACCACACAAAGGCAAAAAGAGGAGAAAAAAATATATATCAGAGCATGAAAATACCTATATTTAAGAAACAACAGCAACAAACAACCCAATTTTTAACTAACTAAATAAAGAGTTGACTCAAAATACACATGAGAATGAACTAGAACAAGAACTATTACAATGATTATGCAAGGAGTTACATACATAAGAAACCTCTTTCTCAAAGAACCAGATGGCTTTCCATATTAAAACTATTACATAATTTTAAAATATTATAGCTAAATGTAGAATCATATTTTACAATACAATGTTCCTGCCAAAATTAAGAAGATTAAAAAAAACAAACAACAGCCTGGTAAGTATAGGCCTTACTGCAGATTTGCAATGTTAACTATGTTGAGTAAGTAGCCTCATAAAATAAGCGTTTTGAATTCACAGTTAACATAGTTAAGTAATGAATAGGCATGACTATACTGTGACTATAACAGCAATTCTTAATATGAAATTCTACTAAACAGTTTCTCACATATAGCTATAAATGCAAATTAGATTTCCTAAGTTCCAGATAGACCGTTTCATGTTAGTGCACTCATTTTTGCTATGTGTTAGTAAACAGAAGTAGGTTTGAGATTTAATTCTGAAGTTAATAAATTTCTTTATTTCAGTGTACACATATCACACTAAATAATCTGGAATTTGTACAAGTTTACACGAGATCATCACCACACAGGAAACCTCTAGTGTAGTAAAAGTAATGTAACTTATTTTCTAGAACCAGATAACTTGAATAAACGCAAATTTGTATTTTCATTTCACTTTCAGGGAGCATTTGGAACATCCAGTGCCAGTACGGATAATTAGCTAAACTCTTTGAGCTGTCTCCCCTTTGAAGGTATTTTATCCTTGCACTCGATCATGTCTTGAAATCTATTGTAATTACAATCAATGCTATATGCGGAAATCAGAGATTATGAACATAGAAATAGCATGAAATTCCAGAGAGTTATATTGTTAAAAAAAAAAAAAAAAAGTCTTGCTTCCAAATTGAAATGAAACATCACCATTGATAGCAGACAAAAATACCATAATGTTTGTGCCTGTAGCAAAACTTGTCCTATTTTAGGAGCATCTCATTAAGTCCAATATATTAATCTTTCAATCTATGAACTGTGATTTCCCATATGATCAAGTGGAGTTTCATCTCTGACAGAACTGTAATATTTAAATTGTTTCTTAAATAATGTAAATACAGTGATGAACAAGTATGTTAGGTATGTATGTATTAGGACGTACATAACAGACCTTTAATAGGATAATAGAAACATTGCAATTGCTGACTTTATGAGATAAGGAGACAAGACCTGGTTTCTCTATTTCTCCCACTCACTAAAACTTGCTATGAAAAGAACATTCCTAGAAGCTGGTTTCAGCAGATTTACTAAATATGCCCATAAAACCATTACAATTTACTAAATGTTAGCAGTTACAAGATTTTGGCTACAAATAATCATATTTTGCTATTTTACATCTCTTTGACATAAAAAGTCAGTATTAGAATTATCTTTGACAAATAATAAAAGCATTTTTTAATTTGTATTTGATGTTTGTCCTATTAGATTTCAGGTTTAACTTGACTGATTTCAAGCAATCAGTTTTAAGTCTTACTATACACATTTACTTTGCAGAAAAATGTTCAAAGCAGTTAACACTGAAAGGTTCTTGTAAATAAACCTATTTTTCCTTTTAAGGATTAATTAAAATGGATCATTTCTGAATGGGAGTGAAAAAAAATCACAGTTAAAACACAGAGCTATTCGTGACAGCTTTGTAATTTGATTCATGCAAATCTGTCAGGGATAAAAATCAACTACAATTTAATTTCAAACCTTTTCCAAACAACTGCTGAACAATTTATGCACTACTTTTCTATTTTTACTGCAAGATAATGACAATGATGAATACTTTTACTTGGAAATAAATATTCATTAAGCAGGCTCAGATCAAAACTATACCCTTCCAAAAGCCCACAAATGTGTGAGAACCATTTGCCTTTTCTAAGAGATTTATTTAGGAGAAAGATGGAAATGTTCCCACAAATGCATCTCGTAACAATTTAATAGTTCAGTTAAATTAAACCTATGACAATACTTCTAACCTCAGTAATCAATATTATTAAAGTTGGTGTCAACCCTAATAATACCTAATATATGTGGGTAAACAACAGATTACTTATGGATGTAAATCAGATAAAGGTGGCTCAAATGTAAAGCATTAAAAAGCACTAATCTGAAGTCAATTGCCAGTAAATTGCTTGATGTAGGTCACTGTATTTCCAGCTCATCTAGTAATGAACATAACGAGTTTATAGACAAGGACCAAGTGGTAGCTTATGAGGTATGATTTACATGTTCTATGACTTTTTTTTTTTTTTTGGGTGCATGAGTCATTCTATTGAGAGTAATTATTTTAAATGAAGAATGACAATAACATTGGCAGATTGTATGCTCTAGAAATTAACTTGGGGCAGTCAATACTCGTAACCCCTTTAATCTACTGGTACTAAATCAGAAGACGTAAAAGGAATAGTCTGCTGTTACTTCACACCGTCCTATTATCAGTTATATTGTTTCCCTTGCTCCAATATTTCACTGCTATGCTTCACTGGATGAGCTATACTGTCTAGGCTAGGGAACTGAAAACACCTTAATTTTTGAGAATTAATAAGCATAACTATATCTGTGTGCATGTTCATGTATACACACACAGATGCGTAAAATGTATAGGATTTATAGAGATATCTATACAAAAACTATAAATGGGCACTTCGAATGTCCTTACCAAAGCCCCTATTCCAATTCTTCCTAAAAGCTTCTTTCAGACACGACTGTGGAAAAATTCTAGCCTCTCTAGGCTAAAGTTTCCTTTTGTTAAAAACTTTCCTTCCCCAAAATTATCACAGAAAAATGGAAATGTGGTCTCTTCATGCTGGATGACAATTTGAAATTTCTGTAAATATATGCAGAAGTTGAGCATGATTTTTTTACAAGGCTTCACTCACAAGCATTATTCTGCTGAAGCAGATAACTCATTCACCTGCTTAGGCTTACAACTTTAATCTTGTTCTCATCTTAAGCCATTCTGTGTTGGAAAAATTCCACCAATTTCAAGGGATTTCACTTTTACAAGCAATGAAGAAACTAGGCAGTAATATTTAAAGTTATATTAACAATACTGAATTAGCTTTTTCTTAACTACAATAGCTATCTACTGGCCAGTATTTTCTGTCTGGTTAATTAAACTCTTAACAATTGCACAGAATATATCCCCAGTTAGACTGCAAGCTTTTGTAGTCTAGCATGCAATGAAACAGCTGAATTTTACTTGGTTTTGCTTCTTTTTCAAAGAAAAAATAAAGCTAAGATTGGGTGTGGACAGGTTTCAAGCTCTTACTAATTACTTTAAATTAAAAACACACAAAAAAAAAAAAGAAAAAGAAAAAAGAAAAACAACACTTGAACTACAAATTTACAATTTTAAATATATAACTGTCTCTGTCTGTCCTTTGTTCCACTCCTTCACTCAGGGCCATGCTTTGAAGATACCTTAATGCTACTGCTTTTCTTACAAATGAAACAGATCAAAATAAATTAATCCACCAGTGTCCTTACATTTCATACCAATGTGTCTTCACTTATAAACATCCATATATGCACACATCACAGAGGGGCTGAGTACTTATAAAAGGATATATATAAGAGTGAGCACAGGCTACCAATATACAGAAGCCTCCACATCACAGAAATATACCACTGTAAAGAAAATTGTCTTACCTTGAGACACTCTTCTTGTCTCAAGAGATCCTCATAATCCTTAACCTGCAGAACAGGAGAATTAAGGCGTTCTTCTACTTCAGACAAGGCTTGCAGAAGCTGAAGGATCTCTGCCAGGTATGTAGAAGGCACATAAGTGGTTTCCACAGTCATACTTTCAGTCATCACAAAAGTTGTATCTTCATGAACTGTTTGCTAGTATAGATATACAACAAAATGCTTCCTTTAGTTTCTCAACACTACACAAATTTATAATTTAATGCAATTTCCAGTTCACAATTAAGAACCAATTAAAATAATTTATAAAGCCAAGAGAAGGAATTATTTGAGTTTTTTTTACATAGATCACTAACATTTCACTAGTTTGTTTGAAATAGCAGGTACTAAATTAATCCATGCAAAAGTATGCAATCTTTTCTTCTCTTGCTCTCTTTCCAAGGAAATAAAGATAGAAAACACAGAAGTTCTCTGAGATTATGGTATTACTAAGATTTAGTGCTAACTCTTTCATTTTAAATTTTCACACGTCTTTAAGAATCTGTCCTTCATTATAGAAATTCCATGCATGTAAAGTACTAAGTCATTTCAAAGTGTCAAATAAAATAATGACTCATATAATAGATATGCGTTCTTAAATAATATTCAACACAAAACAACTAGATCAACTAAGCACTTACAGCACTATACCTCTCTCTTCAAACAAGAAAGTATAGTACGGAATGTCATGATTTGAATGGTCTTAAATGAATCAAAATCCAAAAGAAAGGAAGTTCCAGCAATACACCTCCTCAGGAAACTAAATCCCCCCCCCCCCCCCTTTTTTTTTAAAATCTGTAATCTGGACAAATATGAACTAGATGCCCTATTCTGAAAGCACATGCATACACCAAATGTAAAGAGATCCCAGAATATTTTGGTTCTGATACAATAGAGAATTGGTCTATAGCGTTTGGAAATATATAGACAAATAAGGTGACAAAACAGTAACAGTAAATTCTCTATATTTATGATTTGATGGGTTTGTGGATCATAGAAAAAAAAAAAATACCAAAAAGTGTGCTTAGAGCTTCATTTATATAAGCTCCAAATAGACAATCACCTTCATCTCCATTAGAAAAGGTAAAAATTGAAAATATAAACTCTGATTTTGATAAGCATAGGCTATTATTTATTTGTTTTATCACAGCATATAGGATTTCTAATGTGGGACCAAGATTGATTGGGATTGATGCCTGCCTTCTCAAAACTATAAACTTTACTTGTTGAGGACCACAAAGAATTTTTACAAGCAATCATTGATAAACATTATCTTAAAAATCATATTACTTAGATGTTCCAGTCCTAATAGAGACGATAATGGATTTTGGAGTACTGTATGTGAAACACAATGGTCCATGGCCCTGGAAAGAACAGCCCTGTCCATCCTTTCATGGATTCTCCTCTCAGTTACCAGTCTTAGTCACTTCGTTCTTCAATTTTCTTTAAAGAGTCTTAATATATGCACTCACACACTCAAGATGATGTATGCATATCACAAATAAAGTCCATGAAGTTATCTCTAGACTTGTGTTATTCTGCCGCATTTTCTATGCAAATTTAATTGCTCTGCTTACATTCTTTTAACTAAATGACTGTCTCAGGACATCTGCTAACACTGAAAACTCTCTAATTAGCATTATATCACTACTATCATTTTTATTATTTAAAACAAATTGCTAAAAAATAAAATAAAATGCCTCCACTCATGTTTCATGAATAATGCTTGGCAAAAATAACAGTTTACCCCAGTTAACCCAAAGGAAAAAAAAAGTTCTAATTGATTAGATAATGGGAGATTCTCAGCAGGCCACTGAGGCATACAGCGATAAATTTTCATTCCTCAAGACTGTGCTGGGACAATTCTACATGCAGCAAAGAACTTTAGATCCACACAATGAACAGTTTAACTACAATTTTGTTTTCCTTTTTTGACTGAGAAGACAGAATAATTATATTCACAGTTATTAAAAGCATGGTAAGGGTGCAAGGTTAGTTACTAAGGTTACATAAATATGTAAACTGTAAAAAATAACAATAAAAAATAATTAAATTCTACAATTGTATTTGCTTAATCCCTTTTTAACCTGAATTTAGCCTAACTCTGTATACATCTTGTATACATATAATAACTATTTACATAAAGTAAAATCTGTGCCTTCTTGCTCTAAATAATTATTGAAATCAGACAGAAATCAAGCAGAAATTTGATGTGTGAGCACTTCACAGAATATCATGTCTGATTAGTTACAGTAGCACCAAAACTGGGTTTCTTTCCACCACTGCTACAAACAAGTGATAGAAAAGCACTGCTCCAGGCAAAATTAGTTAAAATCTGAAGACAGGGGTGGACTTTGTATGACCTATATGATCTACTCAACCCTCAAAATATGTGTTATATTTAACACCACAAATGCTAATGAGCTGTATGCAGCCAAACTTTCATACTTCCATTTACAGAAAACTCAACATTGTTATTTCTGACAGCTGGACAATTACTGGTGTAGTTCTACAGGAAACATGACTCAGGAGATTTCTAATTCAACTGAGTCATTGATGTTTATATTACTAGTTAAACTGTAAATTACTACAGCTAGATGAATAAATAGATGGATCGCTACATGAAAGAAGTCTACTAGAACCAGCCCTCATGTTTAGCAATATTATTTCATACTTTATTCTAAAGAAGTGTAGCAATCCAAATTAACAATTTTTGAAACCTATTTAAATAAAAGACTTCAAAATGTGATAAAGCTGAAGAAGTGGGTGTTTCAAGACATCGCAGGAATTCCTTTCCTTCTGTCTTGCCTTCATCAATAGTGTACCAGAGCCCAGAATATGGCATTTTGCAGTAAGGAATGAAGGACAGGCATTTGCAGAATTGCTAATTTTAATCAGAAAAGAAGGGATTTTTTTTTGGTTTGTCCATTGATTGCTGTAATTATCTTGAAGATACAACAGGCACAGTCCTTCCCTATATTCTGGACAAGCTATATTACCAGAAATGCACCACTGAAATTGAATTGTATACTAGCATTGCAATAAGAAAAAAATAATAACAATAAAAGAAAGGAGAACCACCTGGGAACCACCACTTTGAAAAATAATAACAATTCAATAAAGATGTATGTAATTGTTAATGCCAAAATGGTTAATGAGAAGCAAGGTAGTTAACATTTTATAAAGATTAAAGATAAGAAAAATATAAGAAATTTTAAGTTTTCTTAAATTAGAAAATTTAACTTTTTCAAGAATGATTTTAAATACACTGTATTGAATGAATTGGCAGAATACATAAGATAACTATTTAAAAATACCTGAAAATATTTGAAAACAGATAACATTTTAAAAAGAATATAATACAAATAAACATGAATGATGAGGGAAATGCTGTTGTAAATGGCTGTTTTCCATCATTATTTCTGCAAAATAACTTCTAATTGATGTTAATTTCTTTTGTATTTTTACACAATTGTCAGTAATATACTGATGTGCAAAACATTTTGTTGTCTCTGAAAAAGCAGTTCCTTTTGGGTAAGGCTTAGCATTTCATACATTCCTTTTTACAAAATGTCATTATCAATAAGTTGAATTTTCTTCTCCATCATTAGCACGTTTTTAATCAAGGGATAGAATCTTTCCATATATGTGGCTCTATGTACATATGATAAATAAACAGATTTTATTGACAGATAAGTTCTACCTGGTGCAACACAAAGAAATAACTCAAAGAGCTGCACCCTACAAAAAAGACCAATATACAAAACAAAATGAAACAAAGAAAAAACAAAAACAAAAACAGGAATAAGGACATTTTTGCCAGCAAATCAATATCCCCACAAAAGAAGTATCTGTAATTACGGTTCCTTACCTCTATGATAATATTATCTTGTACTGTCACATTCAACTAGCCTTGGAGCTAGTTTATTTTCTATTAATACTGGAAAATCATGTGTGTATGTGTCTATGTACGTATGCATCTATCTGTCTGTCTGACTCTCTCCATTTAACCCTTCTCAGCATACACATTTTGTTCCCTGTTTCTGGAAAGGGAACAAATCCCAATATCACTTCTGCTATTCCAACAGTTTATAGCCCCAAAGCCTCCAACTGTTCTACATTGACCTTAACAAGTGCTCTATTTTTGGTGTCTTCTCAGTATAGGCATCCAAATTAATAGCAACCTGAATGCACTGTGGTTTTAAGTTAATAATTTCACACAAACAGAATATGCAAGAGGAGTGAAGTAGTAAACTACTGTACCATTACACTACCCCAGAAGCATCCTGATGAGAAGTTTGGGAAAAGACAAAGAAGCATGTGCTTCCTCCTGAAGTGAACTAATACTTAAGCATTCTTTACTAGTGACTAGTTGACTAGCTGCATGAGAGTGTAAAAAGTCAGTCATCTCTGAAGAATAAAGGTAGATATGCTGATCCGAAAAAAAATGAAGCAGGTAGCAGACACCTTCTGGAAGAAGGCAGACATGCTTCCAAGAGTTAAATAAACTTCTCAACAGTTTATTGCTTTCTAGATCAAACTGTAAAGTACATGAGATTCACTAGCCCACAGTCAGCACCAATCTATCAGATAAAGATTTAAAAATGCAAAAGAGTGATCAAATGGTGTCAGAGATCAATAAAATCTCTTTCAAATATATCTTTATATGTAAAGAAGCTTTTATACACTCATTTCTTTGCCGACTGTGAGAGATGATGTCAGCTGATGTTCAGAAAGATAAATTCTGTATCTTCATTACTGCTAGCACATCTTACCTGTGTGTATATATTTAAAAGGCAGATCAGAATGATACAGAGAATATGGAATTATTATTATAAGACTGGATGGCCTTAGTCAATCATAAACAAGTTATCCATCAGTACAAAAAAGTAGCATCTCTCTCAAGTACAGAAAATTTTTCATCCTCATTACAGGATTTAAAATGTATAGAATGTTTATGTAATTTCATAAAGTCAAGGCCCTAAAAGGCATTTGGTAGCATCAAAATATATTTAAAAAAATAAATAATATTTTTTTTATATTTTCAAGTGAGACTAACTACTATTTTCTCATGTGATTTTGCTACTTATGCATGATTGTAATCCATGAAGGCCTGCACAATACAATACTTGAAACATAGACTTTAATGACTGTATCCAACTTTATCAGTGACTTACATAAAAACTGAAACCTTAAAAATACATATGATTACATTCACCACAGTAGCCCCAAACTAAGAGTGAAATCTATGCTAATACCCAAGTACTAAAAGGTTTTTTGTTTGTTTTTCATTTTTTTAAGTAAATTAAGTTCCAGTGTTTCCAGGATTTGAGATTATGGGATAAGTATTTTGACTTACACTATATTCAGGAGTGCAAACAAGAAATGTTTGCTTATGAAACATTTCCTTAGACTGATATTCCTTAGTGAATTAATTGCAGGCCGAGGGATTTCAACAGAAGAGCAAATCAACTTTTTATTGACAGTCCAACACTGAAATGTGACGGAATTTAGTTTTGGAAAAATACTGTGTTTAAACCACTTATTTTTCTTTTCTCTTGGAGTTTTCTTTCTGTATAGTACACAATTCAAAACAAAGAAAAGTCAAAAACCTGAAACCCAACCTGACTGATATCAGAAATATACAGATACAGTAACCAGGAATCTTTTTGCCCACTCCTCACTTCCATCAGCTCAGAGATCTGCCTTCTGTTAGAATAGAAAGTCATTCATGGACAGAGAGTGATTTAGATCTTAACAAGACTTCACCATTCAGGCATATTTTACTGTCTGAGAAATGCTGCATTAATGCTTTTTTATTTTATGAGCTATAGATGAAAAGAAATAAAACCACTTAAAATGAAACTTCTTCATAACAACACTAATTTGAAAACATTTCAGAAAATTTTACATGCTAAAAATAGCAATAGAGAATTGCAGGATTTGATTTTGAAAACTATAATCAACATATATAGACCAGAGTGAACTTACTTTCACTGTTCTACTTTTGACCTTCAGAGTTTGAATGAAATGCTAAGGTTTTTCCCATAAGGAAAAGGTCTGTTCCCTGTTCTTCAAGGCTTAAGTTGTGGGATTTCTCCCCAAAAGTCTGATAGTCATCCTACACTCTGATAAGCTCTGTATGGTGGACTGGATAGATCCCTATGGTTACTTAGCTCAAAGACTTGGAAGAATTTTTATTCCACCCTCATTTCTTTTTGTACCCTTTGAAAGCATTATTTTTACATTGAGATGAAAGAGATAGAGACAAAAGTTATAATGACTAATTTTCAACATTTAACCCAAAGTAATTAGTTATTATATTGGTGGTATTCACAGTTTTAACTTTGTTAACTTCGTGGTTTTTTTGTTTGTTTTCTTTTCTTTTTTTTTCTCTCTCTCTCTTTTTTTTTTTTCTTTTTTTTCCCCCCCCCCCCCCCCAAGGACATACATTTATAACTTAAAAACTATGATAAAGTATTTTGGTGCTGCAGTGAATCCTCTGTATTCTGCAAACCCTCAGGCCTTTAGAACCCACAAGATGTAAAATATCCTGTATGGAGAGGTAAAATGAACAGCTTTGGTAATCCCCTTTCCTTTTCCAGCTGCTTAACAGTGATTTTATTTTATTCTGGTTTAGATAATTGTGTCCATATCCGGACACGATCAGTACCTCACCTCAGGCTGAGGTGCTGCTGCACATTGAACTCAGTTGCAGCTTATCTGAAAACTTACTCATTGACTAAAGACTTCCTAGCATTCACACAAAGGAGAGGCTAATGTGACTAGCACAAATTGGAAATTCTGTCATATTCTAAGTGCAGTTCTGCTATTGATTTTTAACCTTGACAACTTCTATCATTATCCATTTGTTAAGCAAAGAGAAATTAATTTCAAATGTGATGGGACTGGGACGTAAGACTCAAATACTTTATTATTCTCTGTGACATAAACCAGGTCTTTTGGAAAATAAAAGAAAATGGAGTATGTGTGTGATACATACATAAGATAGATAATGTGTATCTTATGCCATATCTGCAATGCTACCATTCATGAAGAAAGACAAAATCTAATAGTATTATGGCCTAATTGACTGATTTGAATTACTGGGATTTAGAAAATGTCTTGTTGGAAATAAACTATGCATATATGTTAATTACTTCTGATAAAAACCGGATTATCACAATCCATTAATTGCAGTAGTTCAAAACTGAAAGTCTGTATGTAGTTTCATGTGACTTTAAAAAGGTATTTGTACCTTAAAATAAAACGGAATTGAAAAAAAATAAAGACAATAATTCATAACCATTAAAACAACACTGCTCAGGCCATGTACAGTCCCTATCTGTGAGTCAAAAGACAGAGCCATTGTCTATTTAATACTTCACAAACAACTGGTTCCCAAATCACTCACAATTTGATATTAAATCTAGACAATGAAGCTTGTAATTTTTTTTTTTTTTTTAATTTAAGGAACCTCGACATATTACATTTGAATAAAAGCACATTTCAAAAATAATACATGATCCATTTTATATATATCTCAGCTGATTTTGCACCCATATGTTTATCTAAAAAAAGCTGCATGTTGGAACCATTTAATTTAATTCTTGTGTTGTATAGTAATGCACTAAGATGGAGATGATTTAATTACATAGCATTTTATAATTCTTACCCCTTTTCATGCATACGTCTGTCCACAGAAGAAATCAGTATCTTAATATCTTAATAATAGAAATCAGCAAATGAGTAAATGCTTAGGTACTCATGTTACATCTTGGAATGAAAACAAAAAATCAGAACACTACAACACCTACATCCTAGACTGGCTTTAAAACAGGTATTAAAAATATGTATTTAGTATCTTGTATGGTTTTACCTGGAAAAGATGTTTGGAAGCGATTATATATGTAAACCTTCAGCAGACAAAATGTATTTTAAAGTTTTTATACTCCAACTATAGAATAAATAAATCCATAGAGCTGTTAGCCATTTCTGCCATTCAAATTGTAATACTTTTCACAGTTGCAAAAATACATACATTATCAAGGAAATGTCATACTTTTTGAGGAATACTTAAGGAAGTATTTAATTGACACTTTAGAAAACTGAGTTCTTCTACACAGTCCTCTATATCCTTGTAACCATGACATGCAATTGTGACAGTGTCTGTGGGTTATTAAACCAGCAATATACACTCAAATTCTCCCACGCAGCAGGAACTAACCTTAAGAATGGAAGGAATTTCAAAATATTTTTCATCAAAACTGAATTTCAAAACTGTTTTTCTAGGACAGTAGTAAGCTATAGAGAAGAAACAATACAGATTGTGACAGAACAAGTTCCTACATGTTATGCTGGTGGGCAGCCTTCCTAGGATAAAATTTTGGTCAACATTAACTTAGTGTCTGACTTATTAAGACTGCAGAGGTGCCATGTTCACAACACAGCATGAAACTTTAGGGCTGTTTTGAATTTTATCTGTAACTCTGAGGACTGACCACTGAGGAACCAATATATATTAAATAAAGCACAGATATGTTAGAATGTAGCCCATTTGATGTCCAAATTGATGAATCCATTTTTAAATTCACTGTTGCTTTGTGATACTAATTTTGAAGATATTTATGATAACTACATGTCAGTTGTTTGTTGAGATAATTTAGAAAATAATCTAAAAATACCATTAAAGTACCACTATGGTGTAACAGCTATAGTGCTAACAGCTTCAAAAAGTGACATCCTAAGCCTTAAACAGTGCCACCTTCCAGATATGTTAAAAAGCATTACCTAATTATTTTCCTTATTTATTTCTTTACAGAAAAGGTAATCTAAATTTGTAGAGTTGAGATCATGCAGAATAATAAGTTTTTCATTTAGATTGATTTTTTAAAATAACATGCATGAAATTGCTGTCAATCCAGCACTAATTAAATATACTTACATAGATATTAAAAAATCATACTGCACATATAGAAATTTACTTTGACATGCACCTGTATGAATATACTCAGATACATCCATTAAAAAAGAAAAAAAAAGAGTAAGTGACATTGACATCCTTAATTGTTGACAGGAAATGAACATCATCTCTTAAAAAGATACTGTCACTTAGGGCCAGATCACTCTGCAGCAGGTCTTTCCCCTTATTATTTAATTCAATAGTACAACAAAGTCATTTTGACAGCAAATTCCTCACCATGTAATTTATTATGCTAATAAATTATGATATACCAGTGAAAATAAGATGGCAATTAACTGGTTTGTTTTTCCAATAGCTAAGTAATTATACGGAAGGAAATATTATACAAGGATAATGCTATTTTGGCCAAAGAAAAATGAAAGGAGAGACAACTACGTTGTCACATGATTCCATAACCAAAGGCTGCTAGTCTTGTTTCCATCTCTACAATACAGAGAACAATAAGAAAAGACTGTGACATGGTTAAAACTATATTCTAATAACCACTTCATATAATTTAAAGACAGGATCCTAAGGCAACCTTAGACAAGTTGTGGCAAGACTTTTGCCATGTGATGAGTTAAAGGTGTTGAGTTTCTCTTTCAAATTATGGAATGTAATTCAGATCACTTCATTGAAGATTATAAGATAATGAAAACAGAGAAAAACCTTTTCTGTAAAGTTCTGTCATCAACAAGAAAGTGTTTTTTTTTTTTTTAACTTCACTCTATTAAAATACTGTAGATTTGCAGTGAAGATAGTGAATATTATACAGCATTAATAAACAAATAAGAGAGAAGAAAAAATCACTTCAGGAGAAAACTCAAAATACTGTAGCAGATTGTTCCACTTCTTACAGAAGAAGGGTATAGGTGACCTTCACTTACATTACCATGACACTGTAAGCATTCATCTCAGACACAGAGAAGGCAAAGTGCATTTCAAAATGAACCTTTAAAACTAGCTCCTCTTCAGCTACATCCAATACCTATATTCAGTGTACTTCCTCTAGCTTTCTTGCCAGAATCCTAAATTAGACATAAAACTAGAAGTATTTGAAATAGAATTAAATTATTTTAAATGAATTTTCTAATAGTAATGTTTACAAACTTCCATGTTGATGGATGCTATAAAACTCGTGTAAACAGCTGTGATTCTCTTCCCAAAGATTCTCATTCATCCTCACTCCTCTCATCCCACAGTCAAAAAAGGCCAGTGTTTAGCTGCACTGTGTAAAGCTGTTTGTTTAAACAGCTGCTACTGGAAATGTCAGAGAGGTGCAATGGTGTCACAGGATCACCTCTGTCCTGTCCTTGAGACCTCCAATGCACAAACATGAAACAGAAACTGTATTCTAATCCACCACGATAGAGTTCTTGTCTTTTTTTACAGTAGGTATTTTCCTGTTTTGCTTTTCTAATACTCTTCATTTCATCCTCTCCCCAACTCCTCATGCCAGTAAAGACAAATTAGATTGTCCCTTCTTTTTGGCACCCATTACTAGTTCATTTACTGAAAGAAATACTTAAGTAATGGTAAGAGAAAATACCCATTTCATTCTAATGCTGCAGGTTGTGACAGTTGAATGACCTAAAATGATAACAGCATATGAGCATCAAAGAATTCACATTATTTGGATGAAGACACATAATTAGGACACCAAGTTTTGTGTTTATCTAACTGTGACAGATTTATTTCAGTTAATGTTGGATTTATATTTTAGAAAATATTTATATAGGTAAACATGCGTTAACAGTAAAAACAAACTTAGATTTCATTAGGTGAAGAAAATGGAGCTCCACAGGGAAATACTAACTGAAAACTGGAAGATGCCCTTAAAAGAGTGAAACTTCAATTTAGTTCAAACTCTTGCATTTCAGACGTAAACTTGATCAGCCCTTAACCTGGTTCCAGAAATTGATTACATACTCTCACACCTGAAATGATCACCCAATTAGGAGACAAGTAGTTAGAATTTCTGAGTGCTTTATAGAATCTTTAACAGAAAAATATTTTATTTGGAAAATGAAATTTACAATATCTGTTTCATAGTAAGTACTAACAATACTGGTATTTTGTTCATTTAGCAGGTAATTGCATTTAACTGTTCAGTCTAAACCACTTACCTTGTAGACATAAATAAATATTTTGGATAGTTATTTTCTTTATTCACATTCTTGTGGACCACATAGTCTAATTGGTACGAAAAAGACTCTCTCTTGATGTTTTTATTTGATCAACTCTATTATTTTTTCCAGGATAGCCAAAATCCAGGCCCAAATATTTCAGAAGTAAAATGAACATAAATTCCGATAGATTTTTTTTTTGTCACCAATGAAATTACTGAAATGACGTAAGCCTATTTTTTCACTGGCAAATACAAAAATATTTATATAATTTTGACAGTTGTTACTAAGTTGCAAGAATAATATTCCTCCTGTCCTAAAAATACTCTGCCTTACTACTAACAGCACACATAGTTCCCCAAAGACAGAAAAAATAAAAGTACATGAAAGCAGAAATAATTTTGGATAACTTGATAAAATATGGTAATAGGACATATAAAATAAGAATTTATACTGTAGGTTCTGCACCTGTGTTCATCTCACAAAATATTTATTTTTTAAAGATAAAGGCCTTCAGTATCCATGCAGAGTAATCTCAGTCATTGCAATAAAAACAAGTCTAAACTGATTGATGACATAAGCATGCTCATAGACTGCTGAAATGAAAGCACTGAAAAAAAAATCTATAACACAGGCATTAACTAAAACAAATGTAATTACTTATGCATAATTCATATATCAATAACTGATTTTGATCCAGATTTGAATTAAACTATGTGAATCAAACTTTTTCTCTGAAAAGATGTCATTTTTATCACCCTGGAATAATGACAAGTGTTGTAAAAATAAATAAATAAATAAATAATTCTTGGAAGATTTAGGTTTAGACTGTCTCAAAGGGGACTGGTATCTTTTCTAAAAGACTGTGCCTGCCAAATCTTAATGATTTTAGATTCAGCAAAGATAATCTGGAAATAAATGTCCCTGGACCTCCCCAATGTTATTACTTTTATTTTTGTAAAACAGATATGCAATTTTATTATTCAAAAGTGCATACTGCTCTAGCATTAAACATTAATGGCTTGGATTTTGAAAAGCATCTTCAGCTTCTATGAATTTCACTGAGATTTGATGGTTTAATCATCATTTTAATTTTTAGCAGAGATGAAGTAGAACATTAAGCTTTTCTTAACACAGGAATCTGAAAGTTGCCACACTAAAAACTGAATTTTCTGCCCACAGTTTATTTTTCCACATACATATAAAAACACTCTGTGGGAGAAGAAACTCTTAAAACAACATGAACTCCAGTAACTTTTTCCCATTCAATGTAATTTGGAGCAGCTTTGCTTATTTATCAAGTTTAATCTGTTATTGGAATAAAACCTTCTTTTAACTAAAGAATTGCATACTACACTGAAAATTTTCATGTGACCAAATTAACTTATACCAAATTAAATTATGTCTCAAATTGGCATTAAAAAGAACATGCGGTGTTTGAGGTAAAAAAAAAAAGAAAAAAGTTAAGCTTTTTGTGTAGTGGAATGTAGTTTTGCTTTATCTTTTAAATTTGTTCTCAACTACATCATACCTTATTAACAAAATTGGTCACAGAACATTCCTTTTTATGTATCTATATACAGAGATATATATCATATATATCTTCTATATCATACATCTATATATACACATGTATATATCTGTCAAATTGTTGCTGGATTTGACTACTACATATCTGTGAAAGAATCAAAATTTTATGAGAATTTACCATGATAGCGAGAATCAATTCTTATATTGTTATGTATCCTTTTGACAGAACTTCCCAGCAAAAATGGGTGAAAAGTAAAGTCAGGGGGAACACGATTATTCTAATTTCACACTTTGATATCAGAATTATATTAGCTCCAACAAACATAAGAAATGAGCAATTCTGTCATCAAGCCACATATTTAAAGGCAGCATCTTGCTAAGTTTATTCAATGAATCACAATGAATTGAAAGATACACAGTACAGCTAAATCCTCATTGCTTTATAACAACAGCTTTCAATTATTAAATACGTATTATTGTATACATCATTAATTACAAATGAAAAATGCAGATTTTTTTCTCTTTAAAAATAAATTCATTTCTATATTTTTATTATATGTTTTTATTCAGTTGGTGGTTGAAAAATAAAATCTCTGTGAAAGTTATTTTTGCTGGCATACGCATGTGTTCAAGTGAACAGTCTGAGTTTTTGTTTTTCTTTTGTACTTTCAGATCTTGAACAAACAGTTAACTAATCCTCACAACATCCCTGTGAGGTAGGTACTTTCTTTGAAAAAAGAAAGAAAGAAAAAAAAAGTCAAGAAATTCACTTTGTTTTAATGATTCAGCAAAGCCAAAATTAAAACTGTAACAAGTCTTGCACTTCTTATCATTGTGACTTGAGCCGTGAAAATAAACTGCCCCTCACCAATTTCAGTATCTTCTGTGAAACTTCTAACATATGTCATATGAATACCAACATGTTCAGTAGAGATGGGTATTTTTCATGACAAATGAAAAGTATACAGTATATTACTGTACACCTGTACACATGTAAATTTCTTTGAATAATGTCCTCATTCCACAGATAAATATTAACAAGTAGCCTTCTTGCATGAAATATTTAAGAATACTTAAACATTTAACGACTATGAGATATAAATATATTATATAAATAATATATTTCAACAATAAAAATACACGTAATGGTTACATGACTAAAATGTCAATTACTGTATTCCATTGACCAATTTAAAAGTACATGTGCAGATATATTCACTTTACATATTTTGAAGAAAAATATGCTAATATGTATTTTTATTGGCTTGCTGGTAAAATTTTATAATGGATATACTTGTTCACTGTCATGGTAGGTGTTAGGTGACATAAAAACACATGTTTTGTATAAACTGTACATTGTTATTTCTTTCCTATCAAAAACCCAAATATATTCATTATTTAAAAAAAAAACAAACTTATTTACAAAACAAAGTGAAGCCTGCTCTAGCTCCATGCCAATAAAATGATTTGCAACTGATTACATTCATCAACTTTAATATAGACTATAGTAAACTGAAAAGAGTAATCAGATGGAACAAGATTTAATAACATACAAACCGAAGTTAACGTTTCTCCGATTGTTTCCATTAACTGCATAGCTATCCCAATTTTTGTTTTTATATATAAATTACATAACTTAATAGTTGAAAAGTCCAAAATAAATACGGGTTAATAGACTCGGTACATCAGAGGGCTGTATTGACAAAAAGGGTGTATACATTATTGCTGATTTTTGGAAGTCTTTTTCTTTTTTAAAACATGGCTAACCACATATAAAATAGAAATAACGCTTTCTGGTTTTAGATATTCATTGCCCTCTTAATATGGACCCTCTGCAGTCAACGAGAGATAAATTTTATTTATGTAACGATAAATAAAATTATATTTTGTTAAAACACCTCTTTTCCACTAGCTTTTTTAAGACCACAGAAGAGCACATAATGCAAAAACTTACTTGATATCAAACAGTTATCAATCTTCTGTTAAGTCCTATAAAATCAAAAGGTCAAACGACTATAAGCACAGTAGTACGCATGGCAAGCAAAACCTGCCATATGAGTGCAAAACCAATCTTTTGCAACCTTCCAAATGGATAATTTGCCCAGTATCTATTTTGATCATAAGCCTGGAACGGTGACAGCTTATTTCCATTTTATTTATCCAGTTACTGCAGCATAAATAAACTAGTAAGAATAATTGTATTTTATATTTAATTAAACCCTTGAAAATCAGAAGACATTAAGTTGGCTCAGAAAATGATGTTTTCATCCTGTTCAATCTAAAACTGTTTAAAAGTTTCTTGCAAAACACTCCTTTTCATTTTCAAGCATTTGAAGAAGAGGCCGTGTATGCATAGTGCAAGAAGAAATTTTCTAATCTCTTCTATATCTCTAGGTATAATGTGTATTATGGATAAATTAAAAAACAATTAAAATTGGCATGGGATGGGTAGTTTGAAAATAACATTATTTCTGATTTACACATTTACTGAACAAAATACATGCATGGCAAACTGACTTTTTTAAACTGGAAAATGTTATGGAAAAATAATGAGGCAACAGAAATAAACACAAGCTTTTCATTGCTGAGTTTTCTGTAACTGGCTAATTTAACTTAAGGGCAATTTTAAGACCAAAACAGAGAACTATTGTATTATAATATAAAGATTCCCCCAGTTGCAAACAATAGTGTTTTTCTTATTAGTATCTGAAGAGTTGACACTGACCCTGAAGCTCTCAATGTTAGTAGGATTCTGTTAGTAGTAGCAGGTGCAAACATATGGGTTTGCCAGTAACAACTCACAATTTCTGCATAGTTGAGTCTTCGAAACTGAGCAAATTTGCTCTCAAAATCTTGCCAGCGCTTGCTGAGCTGTATCAGGGTTGGCTCCACTGCTTTTGCAGCCCCATCCTTAGACAAGCGTTCAGCCTGCCTGTGCACCGCATTCAGATCTTCCTTCTTCTTCTCCAATTCTCCATCAATCTCCTAGTGAGCAAAACCAATACAGGGCCCAGGACAGTTAGCTAACTAGATAAATCAACTTAAAATTAGCAAAAAAATTCTGTTAGAAATTCCACTTCAATTTTATTGTTGCAATTAAAATGTACAGCTATTTGTTATCTCACAGTTAAACAAAGCAAAAATAACTGAGATTGAGGAACCCCCTTGGAGATGGGCTGTAGATAAACTAACAACTAGTATACACTGAAAACTAGTTAGCAAAGGCCAACAGTTTCCACTTCCTGATTCTTGCTACATTGTGATGGGCAATTGGAGATTTTTTTTTTTTTATTATTACTATTTTTTTTTAATCAGTAAGGCTCAGCATATTCAGGACAAACAGTGTTTGGACAGTTTACAAATATGTTATTTGAATCCTTAACATATTACTTAACTCCTGTTTTATTTTGTGGGAAACTCAACAGAGAATGAAGCAAAGAAAGACGATGCAAAATAAACTAGGAAAACCTTTGACAACATGTAAATAAATCTATAGAGTTTGACAGTGATATGTGAATATGTTCTGATGAAAATGAATGTGCTAACATGAGATAGAGGTCATCCATATATCGGTAAGTCATTTGTTCATCTGGAACAAAGATACATAAAATCAATTACAATTTTTACTAAAAAACATTTGATGCTTCTTAATACATTGCACACTCCATATCAATAAAAAATTTATTTACTGTTTCAAATAATTTATATAACAATCCATATAACAAACAAATACAAGATATAGCACAACAAAGAAATGTTAATTTGAATACAAATTGTTATTGTTTGCTTTATAATATATCAGAAATAAAGTACTGAACTGATATTTCTCTACATCTATTGGAATATTTGTTGTATTTCCATCTTTTAAATTAAGAAAGTATCACTCAAAAAGATCTACCATTCATTGTCATCTCAAAACAACATTACCTTTAGCTTCTGCTCATCTTTGTGGTCTGGTAGACTGGCTAACTTTTTCTCAATGTCATCCAGCCATGTCATTAGGTCATCAGCCTGTCTCTTGTACTGATACCACTGATGAGATATCTCTAAAGCCTTTTTTCTTCTTTGAGACCTCAAGTCCTGTTCACAGTGCAGACATTATTAGAATATCAATTAAAGGCTTATAAAATATGAATTGGCATGTGTGCACACTGAAGGGAAAAATGAAAATTAGGCCACTATTTTTTAATTAAATGTTGATATTTAAATCAAGTATGTAAGTACTTGAAAACAGAGTATTTTCATCAGTTCAACATATTATTTTTATCTGTTAAAGGTAGCTGAATAAGCCAGAGACAGTCACCAATGTTTAGAGAAGTTAAGACTCTTACATAAATATCAATATTCTTATACACTTCTCAGAATACTTACTGGACAGATGGAAACACAGCCCACCTGTTATCTAGCTATAAGTGGGATTTCTTGTTTTGTGGTCTCCTGTGAAATTCTAGCCTGCATGCAAATTCTGTAGCTATTCAAAAGAAAATCATTTCAATGCAGAAATGTATGTAATACCAGGTTGCCTTTTTCTAAAGTAAAGACCATTTACACACCAAACGTCTTGTGTTCATGACTCAGCTTTATAAAAGTGTGAAAACTTCTCCTAACAGGATATTCAAAAATGTTGTTTTCTTGTATTATTAAATATATTCTACTTGAATTTGCTTTAACTGTTTAGCTTCTCTCATGAAGAATTCAGAAAATATTTTCACTACTATAACTTCTTATTAAGAAGTAACTTGAAACAAATTACTTACATATTTTAGATAAAAAGTACTTGGAATAATTTGCTACAACCATTCTTGAATTTTATTTGACAAAGCTGAATGCCTTAAATGAGCCACCCAAAAGAAAGTCAATTGCTCTATTCCATAAAAACAGACAGTAGGGATCTGGTCAACAGACTATCTCTAAAGTTTTCTTGTTTCTCCTTAGAAGAAATTATGTAGTCCAAGACAAACTTAATAGATTTCTTTTAAATGTGGAGATATATATAGACAAACTTAATACATTTCTTTTAAATGTGGATATATATATATATATATATATATATTCCTGCTATTCTTTTACGGAATTCACAGAGATCTGCAAAACCATAAAAATTAAAATGAAATCCACAGGAAACAAAAGATGCTGCTTGAAAATAAGTGATAATAAGTGTAACAATGCCGTGCTCCTGGAAACAAGAACTACATGAAAAATTTCAAGAGAAAGAAAAATTATTCCTGCCAGAAAGATGTAAAATTCTGCTACAGTAGCCACAGCCTATGCCTCCAGGTAAGTGAAAAAGGTGACCTTCCATCTACAAAATTCTTCCTTTCCTCACTTTTATTTTTCCCTGGGAGGATGACACTCCCAATTACATCTCCCAGCTTGTCCAAATAGGATTAACTGTAGATGTTTCTAGGTACAGTATCATATGGTTATACCTCCTTCCAGCTTTGAAATAATCCAGAATTTAGATACATTATTTTGGTTTTCAGCCTCTTAGCTGCCAGGTCTATTGATATTACCATCTACCCTATCACTATTTTAAAGAGGCTGGAGCTACTTTTCCACCTGAAAGAGGACAACATAAATTTTTTTTCCCCCTAATGAATTAAAACAACTTATTCGTTGCAACAAGTATGTTCTAAAACTGAAAATCTAAGTTCATGAGGTCTGATTGTAGCTAAGGTCTTGACTGCTGTTGCAGAAACACAAAACATGCATAACGTTAAAAAAAAAAAAAAAAGGATTATCATTGCAGTCCAACTGGCAATCCCGGGTTGTAACACTAAAGACAAAACAGCACTTGTTAAACTAGATATTTAAAATGTCTTTCCAAGGCATCAAGAGAAGTGTAGAGGCAAATATATGTTTATAGCTGAATAATTTCAAATGACTTATCTCTAAATAGTAATGAGGATCCATTTAACTTAACAGAGCATTGTTGAAATGAAACAAAAAACAGTTTTAGTTGCATATGCTTATAATTGTAGCTCTTATACCTTGAGAGCATTATGTTTAGTCTGCAACAGCTGTTGTTTTATCTTTATTTCCTCCCGTTTTCTCTCATCTGTGATTCTTTTTTGAAGTGTGTCACCCCTTTGCAGCAATTCTTTCACTGTGCTCTCATCGTCTTCACTCTGATTTAAAAAAAACAAACAACAACAAAAAACAGGTAAAATGGGCATTTAATCTAACTATTACATAAGTACTAGGAGATCTGGACATATAAACATGCACTTCCTCTGATAAAGTAAACATCTAAAAGCTACTTGTAGTTCTACACTGAAGGTCCAATAACTTTTACTTATTTTCTATACATGTATGCACTTGAGAGGTACAAGTAAGCAGCATTTGAACACCTACACGTTTGACATTAGATCTTACAGAGCATCTAGGATAACATGATGAAAACATTCAAACCAAAGAGTTTAAGTATTTTTGACTTTAAAGCAGAAAGAATAGATACATGTAAAATACTCTACATAATTGACAGTAGTCACTGAAATTACCAGTATGCTAGAGGACCATGTGATTCCTAAGCATTTCATACAATAGCATCATCACAATTCACCTATTCTGTCATTGAATACGCACTATGCATTTTTTACACAGAAACTGAGTCTATACCACAGATTTGGAGACAGTTATCTCTTGAACTATACTAAACATTCCTTGTAAAGAAACAGAACAAAATATGCTGAAGCAGTGGAACATTACCCTACCATTCACTTAGAATTTATCTCTACAGTGAATACTACCTCAAACTTCTTATGTTTTTCCTGAAAAAAAAAAAAATATATAAGGTAATGTATACAAAATATATAAAAATCTTTATATGTAAAAATATGTATTTATATATAATATATAAAAATTTTTATATAGAAAGATTTCCTTTCAGCATTGATATGAAATAACTATCTTTGAAGAATTCCCTTAACGGAAAAATAATACTGATTTTTTATATTGCTTGTAAATAAATTCACATTTGTTCTTGCTGAGGATCCATAAAGTGATGATTCATCCTAAAGAAGAATTTCTGTCAATGGCCATGCAAGAAATGTCATTCCTCTGAAAATCACTCTGGAGAGAACACATGACAGTGGCAACAGTAGCAAAGCACAACAGCATTTTACTCATCTTTTTTTTTCTGTGATTTTTTTTTGGAATATTCACACATGGTGTTACTACTCACAACTAGCAATCGTAAGTAATAAAACTTGCAACATACACAAATATTATTCACAATAGATGGTATGATCAGATCTGCTAAGAACTAATCTGCACGTTCCATTTCTTTCAGTGACCATTACCTAGCCTTTGTCTTCATTGAATTACTTCTTTTACTATATTGCCCAATTAGATAAAGCATTCTGAGTTTGATTGGTCTGTATACTGCTACGGAGATTTTGATATTCATTCCCTGATCTGTAAGACTGTCCTGTACAGGGCATTGCAGGTAACATTTCTGCTGTGCTTAGTGTTTTCAAAAAACATTTGGAAAATGTTTTCCTTATAAATTCAACTGTAAACTTATCAATAAAACTTGTAACTAATAAACTAACTTGGAATCTTTGAATTTATAATATTAACACAATAAAATTTTGTCCAAGTCATATCACAAGATCTTAATATAAATATGGAAGTTTCTCATTTTCACCCATGTCTTTTTCATCTCCCTGCCTACTTCACTCAGACTTCCATTTCAACCAAATTACCATATCTTTATTGAAGTCCTCCTCTTTCAAATTCACCCCCTGCTGAATTTCAACCTCCAGTGGTTCAAGCAATTTTTGTATATCGAAGTCAAATTGCTCCAATTCCTTCAAAGGAATGAAGGGCTAAAATGGGAAAAATACAGAGATTATTTAAATTGCATATTTAATAGCTTTGTTAGAAACATAAAGCAGAAGAGACATCTGTTCCACCCCATACAACTACAGCAACAGTAATTTTTTAATCTTGTGGAAAATCATCTATACCATACAACTCAAACTACCCACATAAATAAAGATCAGTGTTCAATGATAGTCTAGATTTTTCATATAAGAAAATACAAGAATTCTGTGGTGAGTGAATATTTTTTTAAAATTTGATATTCTCACATCTGTGTGTAAGAATAGGTTCAGATAAGCAGTGTAACACAAAAATTTGTCTAAAAAATTAAATGTTGACACTAGGCTAAATCTGATTTGTCAGAAATTATACAGCAACAAGCAATCCATTCAGATGAATAACCACCTCCTACTGCCAATTGAGAACAATTTCATGATAATTTGTTTCAGTGTTTTAAAATCATTGTTCTGTCAAAAAGAATAGCAAAAATGCCAGGTTAATTATACAGCATCCATCTCAAAACAAAAGACAGCTAATCTTTGCATAAGATTATGCTATGTGACTTCCTAAACAAACAAACAAGAAAACAAAACCTTCACTAAAAGCACTTGTTTCAAAAAAGCCTCAACAAAAATTGAGGTAAAAAAAAAAATCTCAACCAAATAAAATAGACACAATTCCTCCAAAATGAATCACAATATAAATTAGGGTGGTTTACTTTAGCACTCAGTTTTAAACTCTAAAAATGATCCACTTATACACCATCCTTTATCTACCTGCTACCTGAGTGCCTGTGGATAGTTTCATGTATAATATGCAACATATTTATTAGGTGCATTGCAAAGGATCAACAGAAAAAATCTTTCTTCTTTCAACAATTTAAATGCAAGAACAAGAAATAATTTATTGAAGATTCTGGCACAAAATTTAGATTTAAAAGGTAAGTAATGCTTTATGATCTAGGAACTCTCAGATGTACAACTGTCTACTTTTAATCACTTTTCTTTTACTACTCCCACTAGTACTATTGGCATTTACTACAGAGCATAAGTTTGTAATCAAGATGATAACAATCAAAATTATTCAGTAAAACAAGAGAGACTAGACATCATCTAGAGTCAGAAGATCTGTAAAATATTTTCAGTTGTTTTACAGATAAGGTGGAAGTCTTAGGGCAAAAATACCTTAATTGAATCTTATTGATCATTTTTATGACAAAGATTTTGCACACTTATGCACATTAATGGAAATATAATAATGTATGATATTTGTCATAAATATAATCATACTGTGCTCACAAATTTTCATCAAGAAGCTCAGAACTATACTCAGCAACTACTTCAACTGAGGTAGAAATAATAGCAAACTACTCAGTAATTTCTTCTCAAATGCTCTGAAGGATGTCTTCAAAAGTACTTAAATCTCAATAAAAGAGAAATCAACTAATAAAACTGGAATATAAAATTACTAATCTCTGAGAGATGCTAAAAACTAAACAAAACAAAATGATAATGGGAGGAAAAAGGCTAATTGAAATTCCAGTAATTTAATTAAATTAAAAAAAAAAAAACACTTAAAAATGTTAAATCTCAGTACACGATGATCTACTTATCTCTTCATTTTATTAATTCAGGACACAGCAATTATGCACTACAGTTTATTGACTTTACACGCCATTTCTTATTTACTTCACTATTATACTGATAATTGTTAGTATTTGAAAACATTTTCAGTATTTGACTGAAAATAGATTACGAGCTTGCTATCCTCTTTAATTGATTTTTTTCAATGTCATTGCAGAGTGAATAATTTTACCTAAGTATGAATAAACAACAAACAAACAAACAAACAAACAAAAGTGTAATATCATCACTACTAATTTTTCATCCCATAAAGCTGAAATTGTGACTAAGGGAAGTAGGACCCTACTTCCATACAGGTGGACAAACCAAGCCACAAGGCCATCGCTAGTGGGCAAACCAGCAATTCAGTCCTTTGTACAAATGAATACAGCAAGACAGTAGCATAGCCAAGAATACAAACAAGCCTTTGCATCTCTATCTTTTGCAATACCTAATACTATAAATAATCTTTGTCAATCATACCCTAGCTGTCCATTCTCCAAGGCCCTGGAGAATGTCCCCTACATTCTAATCTACAGTTAAAATGATATGCTGTAGCAACTACTTTCATTTTACTAAGCAGAGTATAAAGCTTAGGGAGATGCTGTCATTCCAGCTCATTTTGCCTATACAATCATAACTACTGAGTGAGAAGGTCGACACGTTGAAGACATTTGTAGGCTACATTCTAAAGATACTTTTTCTGGACACGCATCTTTTTCCCCTTCTTTTAGTGAGCCTAGAGTGTACAATGCAAACAGTTAATCAATGATAAATCATCTACAGGCAGTCCCACCATTCCCTAAAACAAGCAATAGTTTCACATCACCTTATCAAGGGACACATCAACCCTAGATGCTTACAGAATTATGGAAGAACACGGCAAAAGCCAGAAGGAAATCCATACTGCAGATAGCAGATGTTCACAATAGAAATGTTTCACAACAGAGTTTGTGCCAAGATGTCCTCCTCTGTCTACAGTTTTTACTTCTGTACTAGGCAAATGAGAAAGACACTGGAACTGCTGAAATACTACTGATGGCTGACAGGGGAAAAAATAAAATAAATTATCAACTTCCAAGGCTTCACAGGAAAAAGGTACCACAACACAGTCTGGGAATCCTTTAAGGTTTGGGGGACTTCACTAATTCCTGAACCAAAATGACAGGCCTTCTTGAAGGAAAGTTCTCTGCAGATAACAGGAGCAAGAGACGTGTAAGGCCCAGGTAATCAGTGACAGTTTTTACCTTAACAAAGGTCACTTTATTGAAGTGTTAATGATTCACCGACTTCCAGACATTGTTTTCTCCCAATGTGGACAAAGAAAAAGTTATAAAAATCTAGGCATTTCTATGTAATAACATTAAGAGTGATTTCAGACATTCAAATAAAGATGACGACTAAAAGTAGTTGTCAATTAGTCAAGCAATTAGCATTGCTTTACTAATACAAGAGTACTACTAAGTATTACTTTCCCCATGGAGAATTCAGTGAACATTTGTACTACATAAACAAGTTAAAATTACAGAAGCAGTTATATATAGTACATTTTCAAATGCAATTGTACTGTGTCTGTCTGGGAAGGAGTTAACTTCTGTCATAGCAGCCCATACGATGCTGTGTTTTGGATTTGTGGCTAGACCACTTTTGATTAACACACTCGTGTTTTGGCTATTGCTAAACAGGGCTTGCACAGCATTTTTCTGTTCCCACTCTCAGATGAGGAGGCTGAGGATTGGAAAAGAAGCTGGGAGGGTGGACAGCTGGGACAGCTGACTTGATTTGGCCAAAGGGATATTCCATATCATATAATGTCATGCTCAGCAAAAAAAAACCAAACCAAACCAAACCAAACCAAACCAAACCAAACCAAATCACAAGGGAGACGAAGAAGAAGTGGGGTACAACCTCCAAGGCAGCCACTGATCAGAGACTGGCTGTGTCAGTCTGTCTGGGGTAGGTGAGTGATCATCTTTGTGTCACATGCTCTTTTCCCCTCTTTTCTTAATCTATTAAATTGTATCCTGTAAGTTTTATTTCTTCCTTTCTTTCAGTTTTCCTATTCTTATCCTGTCCTGCTGAGGGAGTGAGGACTGAGCAAGCTGCTATGTGGGTGCTCAGGTGCTGGCCAGTGCCTACCCCTCACAATAATCTATGTGGAGGGTAGAATCCACATAGATTAGAATCTATGAATCTTAGAATGTTAAAACAATGAAGAAAAGGTAGTGTGCCTTTTGAAAAAGATGGGTTGTTTATTGCCATTCAGTAAAATCTAATAAAACAAACACTGGATTGGTCAAAACAAGCACTGGCAATAACTCTGTTCTCAATCAAAGAAGCTACTCGCTACCCTGAATAGCAAAATGTTTAGAAATAAGCCAGTTAAAATTAGCTAGCAAAGATGAAATAATACTGTCAGACAATTGTTAGAACTTGCTCATATTATGAAACAAAGAATCTTTTCACCTCTCAGCCAAAAGTATCTCAGATTTAAACAATCCAGCTGTTTATTTTTCTGTATGTGTTATGAGAGAAAACTTGATCTTCATGAACGATGAATATTTTTTGAGAAAACAGTATCTAATATCAAAGTAAGGCATATACTACTTCTCAAACTGAGAGATTATAAAAAGTGGTCTGATGTATTCACACATCGTCCTTTGTGCAATCCTTGCATTTAAGATCAATGACTTGTTAATGTAATGTTGTCAGCTACATGCTGCTACTCAATTTAACAGTTTGCTAGTGTACAATTCAGTAACATTTTGAAGAACAGAAAACCCAAACTGTACCCTTGACTTTAAAGTTTTCAAGCAAACATTGACATAACTCATATTACTTAATAATTTCTTTCATTAAGCTTTTTCATAGAACATACTCTTTTCTGTTCCACAAAGGAAACCTAAATCAACTCAAACATGCACAAAGAATGTGCTGGTTACACATGACATTGAGCCCTATGCAAGCCCAAAGCAGTAGATGAAAACTATGTCCCCTTGCTTATGCTTTTTTAAGGCTTATTTCCTGCTCTGCCACTGATCTTTTGGTGCATTGATTTCCAGTGCTATTACACTAGCCAAGCAAATACTTAAGATGAGGATCCATGCACTCCCACTATTCTATGTATCAACCTGCCCGCTTTAATCTGCCAAACAGCCCTCTGCAATAAAGGTAACGTAAACAATGGAGAAAGGAGGTAGTTTATGTCCTCCCTCATTCCGTATCAGAATAACAACTTGGCTAAAAATGCCCTAATCCTTACTGAATTCAGGTTCAGTAAAGTACTCAAACAAATTGTAGAGGTGCCTGGCTGAAGTATAGTTGATGTTTGCATATGCATACATCCACATAAATATATATATATCTCTAATCTTGTTGAGTCACAGCCTCACAGAAAAAAAAAAGTGTGCATTTAATGAAAATTAGCTGCCCAAAATGAATGTATATCAAAACAGGCTACCCATACGACTTTGAAAAGATTAAGAATCTTATTAATTCCTAGATGATACTCATTTATGTAAGTTAGTGAGGTAACCATTGTTACATGTTTATATAAAATCAGTGAACAGTTCTGATTGTGTAATAATGGAAAAAGTCCCTCAATACAACACAAACAAACAAACACAAACAAGCAAACAAACAAACAAAAAACCCACCTTTGACATTTAAAAAAATATGTCTATTCCTAGGATTTTCATTTTTTCCTTTAAAAGCTTAGCTTTTGGAGAAACTGCAGCCCACTAAGTAGTCTTAGCTTCACACCTTATATAGATACCATTTTGTATGCATCTCCATATTGAAGCAAGTCTTCCTACCTTTCCACTCTTAATTCTTTGTGATATAGCCGCAAATCGCTGGTTGAGCTCTGATAGTTTAGGCTCTATTACTTTCCTGCAGTGATCTCCACGGTTTGTCATCAAGTCTACTGCCTGGTCACGCACAGAGTCCACCTTTGGATGCATATCATTCAGCTCAGCCTTTAAGCGCTACAGTCCGTGAGCAAGAGACAGGGCTTGAAGTTAGTAATAAATGCAAAGAGAGAGAAAGAGAGAGAGAGAGAGTGTGCAAAGGAATAGGGAGCAAAACCACAAAGCAAATTCAGATAATTATGCATGAGCGTGCAAATACAGTATAAATACATTAGATAACATTCTCACATACATCCCTTCAAATTTATAGCAGGAATGTATCTACATATCTGTTTTAAGATCTTCTAATGGAAAATAATGGTGAACATTATTTCTAGACAGGTTCTTATCTGCCATAATACAATCCTCAGCATATCTGAGGGTACACTCAATTATTTTATGTCCCTAAAGGTAAGAAGAGCTGCTAATTGTGTTAAGACACTGGAACAGGTTGTGCAGAGAAGCTGTGGATGTCCCATCCCTGAAAGTCTTCCAGGTCAGGTTGGATGGGGCTTTGGGCAACCTGGTCTGGTGGGACGTGTCTCTGCCCATGGCAGGGGGGGTTGGAACCAGGTGATCTTTAAGGTCCCTTCCAACCGAAACCATTCTGTGATTCTATGATTGTAATTCACACATTATAGAACTCAATGTAATAGTTTTTGCTTTCATTACTGTTCATACTCATAGTGGAGGTAGGGAAAAATGACAAGATAAACACCAGTGTGATTTTTTTTTCTATAAACCTATCACAAATTGAAAAAAGAAAAGAAAAGAGAAAAAAGAAAAAAGAAAAAAAAAGAAAAAAGAAAAAAACCACAATACTTCTTCTGCAATAATAATTTTAACAGTTGATCAGTATGGGCAGCCATAAAGAGATAGCTAGAGTAGATAGTTTCACTGAGAGTTTCCCTGTGAAATGCCTTTGTGCAATACAAGTATATAACTGCATTGATGGCAAAGATAATTGTGCTTTGTACCTTGAGGTGGCAAAATTGTTCAACCTGCTACTAACGTCTGTCCTGTAATCCTTCTGAGATCAATGAGCCACTGATTTATGCTCTGCGTAAGTGCTAGTTGGAAACTATGACTGCCTTGGAATTTGTAAAGATTTTCTTTAGTAAATGGTATCATTATGTTAGTGTCAGCAATACAATTCTGATTTTGATTTGCAAACTGTTTCTCAGGTAATATGTAATGACCATGGAGTTCAAGAGAAGGTAAAATTTCACACTGATTTTGGAAGCAAAAAAAAATCCATATAGGTCACAACTTGAAGCTGTTTAACAAAGAAGTTGTTTTAAATAAGATACTTTAATAGTCACAATTACCTTACAAGTCAATTTTTCATCAGTTGTTTAAATGATGCAACTGGCCAAATAAAATCTCCTGATCAATACACTAACCCATTGTTACACAGTTTGTTCACCGTATGATAATATTGTTTGTGTTGTTGGTGGGCATCAATGCAAGCAGCATTTAGAGGATTATAACAGTCATATGACAGAGATATCAAATGCAGATACGATAGATATGAGAAAAGAATCACAGAAGAAAACCATAAAGAAACTAAATATGAAAACACAGAAAAACGGCTTGTGTTTAACCAGTTCTGCAGAAGAATTATCTTCCAGCAAACATAGGTTTAATAAGATGCTGTTCTACACACCATGAAGTCCTCAAGACATAATAACATCCGTTTTCATTTCTGCAGGGATTTAACTTTTGATATGCGGTGCAAGTTTATTAAGTTATCTACATGCTGCCAGAGGGCAGCTTTATCACAGAGAAAAGAATGTTAATCAATTTGTGATACCTTTCAAAATATGCTAGTTCTGACATATTTCTTTTTAGAATAAAATTAATGCTTTCCAGAAAATCGCATTTTTTTACCTTAAGAATTTCCTCTTTTTGCTGGGGCTTTTGCTTATCAGATTCATCCAACAGTATTTCAGCACGATACATCCAAGTCGTGACATTAGCTACTTTCTGATCAAAAGCCTCCATGAGCTTTTGATATTCCTGTATGTGAAAAAGGTAAATACTGCATACAAAAAAGTCATCAGAACTGAAATAATAGCCATAAGTATGCCAACTGTGGCAAACATGCATATATTATGAAACTACGATTATTTTATATAATAGCTGCTTGTTTTGTGAAGGACAGAATCTATTTTATGTGTTTGCTCTCACTTTATATGTATTATTTCCTTGAAAAGACATTCTAGGAGAGACAGAAGCTTCCAAAGAGACAGGCAGGATGGTGATACAGTCACAGCAAGAAACAGGCATCTGCAGCTCGGTGCGACTGCTGAGAGGAACAGGAAGCTTATAGCCAGACCTACTGAAGGTTAAAAGAAATTTCCCCCAAAACAGGTACAGAACTCTTTCCTGAGAGCCACTGAAGTCAATTGAAACTAAGTTTGAAACAAAGATGCACTTGCAAAATCACAATCAAGAAAGTTTACTTTGTGTATAAAAATTTTATTTACATTTCAATGAACTTCACTGCTTTCCAACTCTACTTTTTAAAAAGCTATTGTACTTTATATTCTGATATATATATATATATATATATATATTTAGGCTTGAAAACCTTTTGTCTTTTTTGGTGAGAACACTAGAATGAGTTCTATGCATATCCAACTCAAAATTACAGATGAACTATATCCCTGTGCAGTACATGTTTACCACATACCCAAGATCAAAGATTTTGCTATCACTGTCATTTGGCCATCATATGTACATACATGTATTTTACACTGTTCTAACATCAGTAAAAGACTAACTCCCTCTCTTATACCTTTTTTTTTTTTAATCCTGGGTTCTAGTAAATATTAACAAAAGAATTCAAAGCAGAGAAAGAGCGAAAGTGATACATATCTATACCAGTCTATAAACTCCATTACATGTTTCTTATAATCAGTTCTACATTGAAGCTGAGCTCCTACATCATACTGAATCAAATGCTTAAGTCTTCCAGATAGAGCAGACATCAGCAGATGCTTGCACTTACATGCTGCCTACAGACAAAGAAGCCCTGTAGTGATGCTACATATCCATCACAGAAGCATTTTCAGAGCCACTTGGTCTCTAGTGAAGTTCTAAGACATCAAACTCTGAAAAGCCAAGTCTTGATAAAGGCTACTGTATTCCTGTAACCACTTCAGTTTCTCTGGGTTGAAACTGCATTCTCATTCTGTCAGGAATAGGAACAGCATAAATTTTCCAAAGCATTCTGCCACCTGTATAGTTAACAACCTTCCTTGTGTAAGGGTTCAAGCTATCATCTGTTCATGACAGAATCACTTTAAAGGAAGGATTCAGTTTTATGACTACCAGTAGTTCTAAGCTGCTGGGGCTCCTGAGCCTGTATTAAATGTGGTTTAGGGATTTAGTTTGGACAAGGCTTAATCTGGTCCCCTTTACATATCCCCACCAACATATGCACCAAAAAAATGCCCAAAGGAGGCTCATGGAGTTCTGAAGGACTAAATCACTGGTTTTGAGCACCTTAGGTATATATTGAGCAGGGCTTCTAATTCACTTGCCTCTGAAATTAATCTAGTTCAACCACACCACACCTACTCTGTGGACCAAAACAACATGCAAGTGGAGACTTACTTCCAAATTGTAATATTGCTGCAAACAGAAATGCTAATGTAGCCAAACACAGCCATAGTTGTTGGTATCAATACCAAGACTTATTTTAACTGATTTGATTACTTCTTTTATTCTATTCATATTCAAGGAGTCTAGGTCCTTGGTAAAAACAAACAAACAAACAAAAAAAACATATTTTATTCATCAGGAGAGAAAAAAAAAATACAGTCCAGGAACCACTCAGGAAGACAAGAATGGGAAGTGCTAACAAACAAGACTTCACAGAACTCGCTCTCTCTGTAAACAGTCTGATCTTAACTATACGCAACATACTAAAAAAAACAACCTGATCGTCTTTGTATCAGTATATTAGATAAGCATACTCTATGGCACCAGAAAAAGCAATCATATGAGGATGATCACTTACAACCAAGCACCAATATTACCCACGTGGGCACAAGCACATTTTTCTTACCAGTAACAGGTTGAACCATTCCTCAGTACGTGAAGTTACTGCTATCCAATTACTGTTCAGGAGACTGAGTTTATCTTCCACTAGACTTTCTTTTCCTTTCAGCACTGTCTTCAAATTTTCTCCTAAATCACCAATGCTCTTAAGATTGCCTTGGCGTTTCTCAATCTCCTTTCGCGTTGCCTACAGTAAGCAGAATAAAACAATAAAAAATCAGAAAATTAAAAATTCTCCACACCAAGAAGATCAGACAGCCTGTAAGCTCATACTAGAAAACACTCTTTTGCTTCCTATAACTAGGGAAAGCGTTCTGCGAAGAGTAAGTAAAAAGTAAATTGCTTTAACTCTGATAAAATTGTAAGTATTCTTCATATTATCATAATTTTTGGTAATAGCTTCATTTTAAAAATTGTGACTTAGCTCTCATTCCATTTTTCAAAATACAGTTTTAATACTTATTTTTTTAAACAAAGAATCTATATTTTACAATATTTATCTTGAGATATTTCGTTTGCATTTAATAAAATGACATAGCTACGAAACAGCTTACGTAATAAATGGGACAATAACAAAGCATTATGATAACATCTCAAGACTTCCAGAACTCCGCTGAAACTAGTCTTATGAAATATTTTAATATTCCTTTCATATTTGTCAGTGCAATCTTTTTTCAGCAGAAACCATGTTCTCCTGTGCTAATAGGTTTCTCGTTTCCTAGCTGTAGAAATGCATCCTTTCATTCCACTTACCTGGCATTTCACTAAGTGAACTAAAATATTAAAATAAGATATTATCCACAGACCCTCAAAGCTGGAATGACTAAAATATACATGCAGTGCTACAAGATCATATGACCTCATATATTTCATAGCACCTCCCTTCTTACACTGTTATCATACTTTATGTCAACAGATTTAACTGGTATGTAAGGTCACACAATTTACTCATCATTCATGTCTTAATATGTGTTGCAACATGCAAAGGGTCCAACAAAAGAAGTAAAGACCATCATAGTTAGACAACACCTAAAAAGGCATGAATTTAATACTAAGCACTGATGGCATGCTGCAGAGCGTGACAATCTCTTTGAATACTCAAGGAGAGGGACAAAGTCCTTATATATAGTATCAGATATAACCAGTGTCTGGAGAAAAATTCCTCTGAGCTCCTAGTCACCTGATCGCAGTGGTGCAGCCGTATGTGATCTCTGTTTATAAAACTCCATCTGGAAATGAAGTGGTCCAAACTGAACACAAACCAAAGTTGAGAGAAAAGAAAGAATGACTGGTCTCCAGAGATACTGATTTATCTTTGGTAACTTGAACACACTAAAAGAAGAACCACTTCTAAACAAACTGCAGCCACAATTCTTCCATCTTAGGATCAATAGTGTTACTGTAGAACTGTCAATGTAGAACTACTTTATCCCCTTAATGCTATCACACCCCTCACAGTCACACATCAGCATGATTTTGTTAATGATGTGTTGCTGGGGAAAGTAAAGTTTTCAGCTTGCAATAAAGACATTATAGAAATTGCTCTCTTAGGTACAATAGCATCTTAATAGTATATCCAATTTACTTGGCATATGTTAAGTTTAAAACAACTTCTTGTGTCCTATGCTTCACAGAATTAATGATTTAATTTTGTAATTTTATTTCACAGAAAAGATTTTATGCTTGCATTTCAAGTAAGTGAGAAATTTCTCACATTCTACCAATTTGCTCAAATACAGAGGACTTGTAATAGCAGAACTGAGAGATGATTGAGATTATTAACAAACCACAAACTACAAAATTATATAACCTGAAATAGAGATTTTTTTTCAACAGATTCATGTCAGAATGAAGGAAAAACAACCTGCCATTTTCCAGTACAATGTCATTGGTTTCACAATGGATTAAAAATACGATTAATAATAATAATAATAATAATAATAATAATTTACCTATAACTCGCGATAGAAATTTCCGATCAGTTTTATCACCTTATCTGAACAATTCTCTGCCATTTGGAAAAGAATCTGAAGCACATTTACTATAAGTTGTGATTTCCTTTATATTTACATATACAAATATTCAGATCTGTCTTGGGCTGTACACATCAATATTAAGCCTAACTAGAAATACAAACAGAAGGATCAGATAATTAAATGTCTGTTAAATAAAGCTTCCATCCAAAAGCTGGGCGTATGTTTTGTGATCTCTTAGAAAAAGGTCTGAGGTAATGGAACTCATCCAACGGACATCATCCCAGGCACTGTTCCTTTCACAGTAAAGAAATAAGATAAACCAAAGACCAGGTGCACCTCTGGGTAATGTGAAAATTAGCACTCCTGTGTATTATTAGAAAGCAGAGTAATAAATAACCAATGACATAAGTAAGCAACAACACTTTTCCCACCTTTTTAAAAAAAATACACAGAGACCATCAACACAACATCAAAGTGAAAAAGCCATCTTCCGATTACTTCAAATCTCAATTATTCAGAGTTCTTACATATGAAATCCTGGACCCACTGAATTCAGTTGAAAAACTAGCAGAGTTGTAAAGACAGGAGGAATTCCACAGTGCATTATCAGGTAGGACCTTCCCTGTAGGATATAATGCATTACATCCCAGGTAAACTAACATTTATTTATTTTTTTTTCAGATCTTCTAAATAACATACATAATATCTTCTTTGATAACATTTTTATTTTTTAAATTTGACCTTTCTTCATCCAGTGACAGTCTACTTACATTTTATTCATTGCGATATAACAGATAGCATTGGACCCATAGCTCATAGTGTTTCTGAGCAGTAGTTCATAACGGTAAGACTGCTGTGTATCAAATTAAACTGCTATTTTTTTTATTTTTTTTTTCAGGCAAACCAGAATTGTAGCTAAGTAACAAGGATGATGTTTTATTTTTATTTTATTTTATTATTTGTAGTTTAGGTACGTAGATTTAAAAATTCAAAATCAGCAAAGGAGAGAAGTTACATATGCCTCCACAAAACCTGTATATTGTGAATTACGTGAAAGTAATGTTAATAATTCAAATGTCTCTAAAAGAAATGGTGGGATTAAAGAATTAATCAGAAACTGACATTATGGCCTTCTCAATAGCTGATTATATACATTTATTTGTTTATTCACAGCACATCTTTTATTTTTTATTACATTCTGGCCACTGACTATGAATCAGTTGGTACAATTTTCAGGTCATTTTATTTCACTGATTTTACTGACAGGAAATATGTTGTTAAATATGTTAGCTAATATAATTCTGCGTACTTCAAGCTAACTTCATACTCACTGGTATTATACTCTCTAGCTGAAATATAACATTAAAGTACTAGAAGAATTATACTGCTGATAGCAGGGAGCGATAGAGAATTTTTTCTGGTAATACCACCTGCCTTTTCCTTTTGGAGAATATGGTTTCCTGGCAATCTAATCTTATCAGGCCAGCTCCTGATTAAAAGACAAATAAACCCCACAATGATTAACGTCTTCCATGATAAATATGTTCACTAACTCAGTCTTCTAATTATAAATGGATTTTTAATATAGAATATTTAATGACTATTTTGCTACTCGTATGTCATTTTTCTTATCTATTATAACAGAACTGAATTCAAGTGGAAAGATTTAGCTTGTCTCTACTGAGTAAAAAGACACAACTCACAGTCTTCGGTATTTTGCTCATCTCATTTCACATAACTCAGCCAACAAGTTTTTGTTCTGTCCTTAGAAAAATTCTAGATGTGCACAAATAACACATTTCCCTTCATGCAAAGATCGTTGCTTTTCATTAATGTCATTTCCTGCTCCACTTGGACACTCCTTTTTACTTCCAGGTGTTTATTACTTGAAGACAATGTTCTCACAGATGATTTTGTTCTTCTAACCTCTATAATTATCTTTGAACTCCCCTGACTTCCATTCACTTTTAAAAACTCTTGGGTACTGAAAAGGGATTAGAAATAAGTGCATTAATAAATATAACTGTTTCCTTGTTCTGTAAGGAAAAAAGATTATGATCTCTCTGCTTAGGTAGACTGACTGCTGCACACATCCAATTTTCAGTTCATTCACACTGCTGAGTTCCCCCCCCTCCCCCCCCCCCCCCCCCCCCCCATTTTCCATGTTAGTTTTTCTGCATACTTTCCTCACAATGGCAATCTGCTGGGCCTAATTCATCTCCTGGTGCATTTCATTAGATTGGTTACTGTCTTCAGCAGCCTACTTATTCAGGAAGCACAAAGCCCAAAGCTGTGACATTAATCAGATACTGTGCAGACCTGCTTCTGGGGACTGAATTATTGACGTACTTTTTTTTATGATGCTACATTGAAATCAACATAGAAGTATCAGTGGCGTACTTGTGAAGTCCTCACAATGATTTTAAAGTGTCCAAGGTAACATGAAACATTTCCTGCCCTTTAGTGGGAGCAGATTATTTTGGGAAAAAATATAATCATATCACATAATATCTGCACATATTATATTTGGAATGATAAGATCTGCCACTGACACTATTTGTTGGATTGTTCAAAATTAAAAGTGTGCTCTTATTTATGTGAATATTGGCTTGGACTTCCTAAGGAGAATCAATCCTGATAAAGGAATTATGAATACATGCAGTAAATACATAGTTCAAGAAGAGGCAGCCATTTTCATTCAAAGTTGTTTATTCTTATTGTAGTGATCAGCTGACTGAAGCAGAAGAGCTGAGGTACTACATAAGGTCAGTCTTATATTAGGGGTTTGCACTGGAGTTGAAGCCAAAATTTGCTTGTTACCAGGGTGTTTTTTTTTGCAACCCTTTATGTATCATTTCCTCATGAGAATTCATAATACTGTAGCATTAAGAATAGTAAGTAGAGCAGTTCACCTGCTTGATACATTTTTCATGTTAATATTTCTCATTTTAATTAGCTTTTGTTAACTTTTTTTTTTGATTGTTATAAGGTAAAAATATGTTGTACTTGTCGTAGCAAAAGGGCGACATAACAAGGACTTCCCACTGTGTAACTGTGCTAATCATCAGACTTTAAGTTCTAATTATGCTATTTCTGAAGCATTAAGGTTCACATCTAACAATTAAATGATATCAAAGACAAATCTTTCTATTTAACCTGCTGTGAAGCTATACATGTCTGAATTAACTTTCCTGAAAAAGCACATAGGAACATACAGTTTATATTTCTGTTTTGGTAGATATGTACTGTGTAGTTTAGCAACACCAAAGATTGTTTCTACTTTCTTTACCAGGTAAATGGACTGAGTCATGGACTAACTAGCAGGTTAGTTTGGAGGCATGACAAACCTCTATCATCTAATATAATATCTCTTAAATATCTGACGTCCTATATTATGTGTGATAAGATCACAATATTGATCAAAAGTGATGAGAGGAACTGTGTAATATTTTACAGTGAAGGCAGCAAGTGAAAATGAGAAAATATCATGCAAGAATGGGGTATCTTAGGGATTAAGGTTTTTGTTCCAAAGTCAAAGTAGTAATAGTCAAAGAAGTAACTGTAATATAGTAAAACCCGATCTTTACATATGCTCGGACATTACTTTTAAAACACTGTCATTCTTAGGGACTGATGACAAAAGAAAAGACTCCGTATCTCACAAAAGACTTGTAGTTTTTTGTTTGTTTGTTTGTTTTGTTAGTTTTTTGTTTGTTTGTTTTCTTGTTACTTGTTTCATAAATTATCAGTGTTTTTCAAGGCTGAAGGCATCTTATCAAAGGGTTAGTGAAAGCTTGAAAGGGGCAGTTAAAAACAAAACAAAAAACCCACACATATTCCAAAAAATACAGGAAACTAGAAGCCAATTGTACACCAGTGCCTGAAACCGCTACAGCCTTTCAAAGAATTTATAAAGTTGCCTGCACATTATTCAGGACCATACCCAGAGAGCATGGTGAAACTGGTAAGATGTTTAAAGAATTTTTCCTATTAATCAAAGCTGAAGTGTGTGTTTTTTTTTTTTTTCACAAATAAACAATAATGTTTACAGTTTTTTGTTGTCTTGTTTTGAAATTATATAGGAGCACTTACTCAGAATGCTGCTGACTGCACATAATTATTTGGAAGTTTAAAGCTTTGGATAATGATGAGCACGGTTTCCTAAAAAACACAGATTTTGGTATGTGTATATAATGATGGTGTGGTTTGCTTATATTCTGAGTTAGAATGGATTTTCCTTACATATGCAGAATATAAACTAGATTAGCTTCTGTTGAATGATACTGTGCTAAGTCTTTATAACACATAGAGATACACACTTTGATGTACAACTCTTACATTCCTTTGTGATTTTTACCTAATTGTGGTATACATAGCAATTTTGAGCAAAGTTTCGTTTTAGGATTTGAATTTTAACCTAAACTAAGAGTTTGAAGTGAGGTACCATGGGAAGTAAGAAGCTCCCAGAGTGAAAACGAATGAGCTACAAAACAAACAAGGTAAGGGAACAAATATTCTACCTCCTGGCTGCTATCTGACCACATGGAATATACACCCTTCTGACATCCTTAAGCTTTCATGTATTGGAGCTGTTTTACTGTTTAATACTATTCTAACCATGAGTAGAATGGGATGAAAGAGAAGGCATCTCTATTTACATAGATACTGGATGGATAATTAATAGTACTCTCTGAAAAATGAAATTCTTATCTTTAAATTCATCTGTGAAGATTATTGCAGTATGAAGGTGAATTGTGCTATGGATACATATATATATACACCTCCATAGTATGTATATGTAAAGAGATTAATATGATTAAAACTTTTTGAGCATTAATGTTATTGAAAGATAATGTCTTAACAGTTACAAAGTTCTGGTAATTAAAATGCTAGAATTTGTATTCTCTTTATTGAGCTTTCTTTAATATGCATAAACTGAGATATATAAAGGTACACTGTGTGTTGCAATGTTACCTTGCCCCAGGCAATTTCAGCATCCAAATTGCTAGGCATCCCCTGCACAGATGATCTCTTTGTCAATTCCGCATCTGTCGCTGCAAGCCATTCTGTCAGAGCATTAATTTCTTTTCGTAGCTTCCGGGACAATTTCAAGCATTTCTCTAACTCTTGCTTTTTTTCTGTAACCTGCGGAAATAAAACATGTGTTTCTTAGCTCTTCAGTCTAACTGGTTTGATGATTCTTATAGTATATTCTAAGTGCCACTTACATATAAAAGCTTAACTTGAAATTTTACAAGCCAAGTTGCACTTTTAATATATTTGTCTTTCTTTAGTTCTCAGTATCTACAATTTTGCTGCTAGAATGCAAGTACCTATAACAAAAACATGTGCATAAAGAGGCTAGTTTGAACTAGCAGAAGACCCCTGCAAATCCCCTCCTCTCTTTTGAAGTCATGCATAGCAAACTAATTTAGAACAGATGAATTAACAGGCTTTCCCTGAGACACAGCATAAATATCAAAATCCTTCAAGGAGTATATTTTCATACAGATGGCTATATAGTCATATTGAATACTCAACATTTTCTATCTGTGTAACTACACCGTATAGAAGAAAAAAGACTCTCTGCCAAACAAACCCTCAAATCTTCAAGCACAAAAGTCACTGAATGATGTCAAACTAAGGCAACACAGTTAAACTTAAGTTTTGAACTTCTCAGAATACTTTTTTGTTGTCTGAATAACAGTCTTTAAATGTAGTATTTTTGCATAGGATTTTTTTTTCTTCTTTTTCAAAGCAAACAAAAAATCAGCAGACACATCCATCATTTGTAAATCCTTTCTATGGTTTAATAACACCTATTTGGGTTACTGTGGAACATACACTACATTCTTTAGTGTGTTCTTTATTAAAGCTCTCTCACACACCTCCCACCACCTTTTAAAAAATGTCTGCAACTTTAGTATGATGCTCCCAGAACAGAATCAGACTCACACCCATCCTGCAATAGGAACATTTGTAGTTTGGACAGATTTTGCTTTCTTTCCTAGAGAACAGGAAAACCAAGGTGTCCAGGAAAACCGTGTCCCCATGCAAATCTGTTTGACATTGACTAAAGATTATGCACCTCTGTTCCAAATAAATCAACAACAAAAAGATAAAACGTACATTTTCCTAGAGAGCTGCACAAGCATTTACTCTGAGTAGGCTGTATTACAGACTTTTTAAAGGAAGTTTAGTCTGTAGACTGTAAACCCAAGTTTCTTTCCCGCAGTCCACAATCCTCCATCATAGCCCTCTCTCTACTTCTTCCTCCTCCTCATCTCCTGTCTGTTTTGTCACTTCTAGTTTCCTTAGAGCACCAACCCATGCTCACATTTGCCTGTAACCTATCACCGAGCTCAAGTCCTGTGAAATTGATTCTGGAGCTTTTACTTGGGAGTCTTCACCACAGACTTATTTGCAGCACCTTTATGTTTTTCTTTAGACTTTCCAACCTTTATGGCCTACCTAAGTCATATACTCCACCACTACCTTACAATCTTCCAGCTACCCATGTTCACGACTTCACCCTCACAGCTTCTCAGTTAGGATTTTCATATGCTGAACATTCTGGATGAGAAGTAATATGGACAATATATGTGCTATTTTTAAAGTTCTTTTAAACCTATTACCGGTGTCCGGAAGGAAGGCCGAGTATTTGTCTTGACTGTCCTGTAAGGTATTTTGGTTAACATTCTGTGGGATGGGAGGAACACAATCTTCCCTACAAGCCCCTGAGCATGTTCAGGAAGAGAGGTAAGTTTCTGAACATTTATTAGAGCAGGCAGAAAACTAAGTGAAGGGGTCTCACATAGGAACTTACACCACAATGGGCATTAGGAGATTGGTAATTAGAAAATATGAATTAATAAATTATGTTCCGCTGAAATTAAAACAAAATGCTGATCAATGAAGGTGGATTGAAAGAGTGCAGTAGGTCACAAACATTTAAAAGAAATAACCTTGCATGTCAATTAATAATTGAGACTGTAGCCACTGATTTTTATTTATGTATTTTTTAATTGCAGTCTTTGTATTTCTCCCTTAAAACAATAAAATCATTAATAAAAGCAAATTTATCTTGAATAAATACAAGCATATAATAACCGGAACTTCTAAGTTACACTTCTATTTTGGTTGCTTACCACCGCCCATATCAAGACCCTGTTTTTGCTTAATTTTGTACACTGTGATTAATTTTCCCTACATGCTGACAGTAAGACTATTTCTGTTGTTCATGAAATTAGGATATTTTTTTTTTTTTGGGGGGGGGGGGGGCTGCAGGGGGACACTTTCAAATTTTTCCCCATCTTTATATTAGATCTTCTCCAAGAGTACAACCACTGGCAGCAAGTACCATTGTCTACAGTAGTATCAGGTATCCAGAACTGGTATCAGTGTATTCTAAAACTATGATGGCTTTTGAAAAAATATTTGTATGGCTCTATACATCTCTAAACTCTGTATATACTGTCAATAATATTATACTATTCCCATGCACACCGTGTATATCTGGAGGTTACAAATTTATCAGTTCCTGCTTATACTTTAAACGTAAAGATGTATTTCTAAAGACAAATAGGAAACAGTGCCACCTTAAGGCCTTCTGTTTCAGTGATATCAAACATACTATCTCCATAAGTTTACTCTATATTTTAAAACTATTTAAGCTATGTTAATGGTTTACTTGCAAGAATCTTTGTCTGTAGTAATAAAAATACAATAAAAAAAATAGATATTTAAGGCAAAAAGAAAGGTATTTCACATCCAATACAGCCAAAGTTGAAGAGTCAAATTCCTGTGCAGCACTGGGCTTGTGAGGAATCACTCTAGCATGCATTGCCCTTAGGAGAACACCGAGAACATTATTACTGTCACTTTGTTTTAGAGAGTCTAGCCCCCTCTTCTGCTGAATTATCATAAAGTGATTTGTGAGCATGCTACAGACCCTACATCATAGCTACTCACAACTAGCACACTACCTAAGCTGTACCTATTTGTGTGTATATGCATACATGTGTTTCTGTAAAAGAGAGAATAATGAATTCACAAATGAGTGAACGCAAGCACAGGCATGGAATACTTACATTAAATGCAACCACTATCACAAGACATTTAACCACATTTTGTTTTCTTGTAATTTCATTTCAAAACTATTTACACTGAGGCCACCACTAAAGTTTCGAAATTATTCATCATGTTCTCAAAGCGTATTTGTCTAAAAACAAAGGGCAAAATTTCTGGACAGACAAAACTCATTTCTAGACCAAAAAGGGGTTTAAAATCTGATACTACCTAATCAATTAGGTTTATTGATAGGAATAGATATCCAAATGTGTATATGCTAAAAACAAAAGAAGCAAATTAAAAAACAAACAACGACAACAACAACTCCTCTTCTTAAGGGGAAGTACTTCTAGGTTCAGGATCTCAAGTATTGATACAAAAAAAAATAGCAAAACTCCAGTAGGTGTTGTACAAAATTAGTAGAAATTATTGTAATTTTTCTGTCCACTTGAGAGAACAACACTTCAGCATGTTTGAATTACTGAATGATACCTCTCACACACTCTTAAGAATGTGCTTATTAAGCATTGTTTTAAATATAGGGGACCTCCTGAAACACTATATATGAAATCACACAAGTGAGTCTACACTTGAACATGTGTTTTCCCTAAGGCTACTCATTTCAGTCCTGAGATACTATTAGTTATAACTACTTTTTTTTTCTTTTTTTGTCCTTCAAAAGAAAGGCTATGGTTCTCCAGACTCAGTGCAATCAATTAGGACTCAAAATGGCTAAGTGATTATTCTAGTTCTCTAATTTTGGGCATTTGCGACCCTCTAAAACCATCAAATACCATTATATGTGAAAGCAAATGGGAAAAATTAAATCTAGGACAACAAAAGTAAAAATAACACTACAGATTTTTGAGAGACATTAATTTTCAATATTGCTCACTTCAGATAACTAATGGCTTCCTAATGGCACATTTTTATCCCTTCATTAATTGAGAGGTTTCCTCAAATAATGGCACCTGTCTAGCTGCAGCTACATTCAATACAATGTAGGAACAAATGCTACAGTCCTTTCTAAAATAATGGAGAAAACAAATACATTATATAATCTCCAATGATAGCTATCCACACCTTAATGAAACAGACTTTTCAGTTTTATTTACACTCAAAAGCTTGATGTCTTTTAATACCTTTATTTTCTAGTAAGACAGAGAACTGTTTTAATTCAGGTTCCCAAACTTGTTTTATGCTATTGTAGTCAGTGGGGCTCAATAATCATCATGTGCTTAAAACACATACTGACTCATTAATCATTTATAGTTTCCCAAAATTAATATATATATATATTCTTTTCATTAGAAGTGTATAAATTTTAACAATAAACAGACAACCATATCTGAATTTCAGTCTTCACACAGGCACTTGCTGCACCAAATTTACTCTAATCTTACAGTTTTTATAAGTTCTCTGGATAGTTCTAATAATGAGGGCAGGAGGAGGAAAACAGACTAAGGACAGCTGTTAATTAAATTATTTGCATGAAGTTTTCTTTAGGACAACGCCACAGCTCCTCTTCAGAGCTCAACAATCCTTGTAGGGGATTGCACTTCAGTAGCAGACAACACATTCCATAGATAACGCAGACCCAGAATAAAAAGCCTTTAGGAAATGATGCAATTTTTATAATTTTTAGTCATAGTCTTGTTGATACTGGTTAGTAGTCTGACTTTCCTATTGTCTGTTTAGGTGACTTTTAGGGAAAATTTGAGTGAACAAAAACATTATCCTGTTAGAAAGCATAGCAGCATCTTACTATATGTGAGTTGATACAGAAATAGATGACGTAGAAATAAAAATTTTACACAATGAAAGACAATGCTTGGGAAATAAATAGAGATTGGTTCTATGAGGTTAGTTACATATAACTAATTTATCATTGGCATAAGGTAAAAAAACTGCCACAATTTGGGAACTATTTGTCGTTGTTTTTTCATTTGTTTGTTTTTTAGTTTTCTGCAGGTGAAGTAAGAGAATATTGGTAATGTATTCATGTACTCCTCCTAATTATACGCTAATACACACTAAGTGGTCAAACTGAGCACTGTACAAATGTCAGAATTTTTTAAAAAAACAAGCTTCCTAAACAATTATATTCCAAGGCAATACAGTTCTCATGACAGAGCTCAAAGGATGATCACTGTTGCTCAACATGAAGAAATGTAATGATCCCTATGGAACAGAGGATGACAAATGACTAATTTCTAAAAAAGAAAGTTTGCTCATATCTGATATCTGATATGTTAAACAATGGGACAGTTATTCCATATACTCATAAAAATATTCTATGTGATTTATATATTAGGATATAGCAAACAGCTAAGTCAGGGTTTTCCATGAGATTTAAACCAGGGAATAGTTATGACAAGAACTGAGCATAGTTGTAGTTAAAGTCAGGAGTGCAGATGAAGCAAAGCAGAGTGGTACACAAATGCCTCCTGGGGAAAGTTGCAATAGCAAGAACTTATGGTCAATTTCTGGAAAACAGCAAATAGAAGCAAAATACTTAAAGATATGTACAACCAGAGGCAGAAGAAAATGAAAATTAGAATTCTCTTTTATCAAGTAGCTCATTGGGAAAAAAAAAGAAAGAAAGAAAGAAAGAAAGAAAAAAGTTATCAATTCACAAAAAGTATTTTTCTGACCTGAAGTGTTTTGAAACTAGTGACTGTTTGAGGCATTAAAAGGAAACAACACCTACCTCTGCCCTCCTCCACCCAAACCAACAAACTACTAGAAGAAAAAAAAAAGTAAAAAGACTTAGGAAGTAGAATTTTAAACTTTAATAAAGCAATTTTGTATTTTTCTAGAAGTTTTTTTTTTTTCTCAGCACAACTGAATAGCCATTCTGATGACTGCCTTTGCCTCATTAACTTACCATACCAAGATTATTCTTCAGTTTGCCAGTTAAAAAGAGAGCGTAATTTTGTATTACCAAATACACAGCTTACCTTTGCACCCAATTCATTATATTGCAACTTCAAAGCTGTAAGCCTTTCATCCAGTTCTTTTGGGTTCTCTGTTTGCTGCTTTTGAACAATCTGCCTCCCAGTTTTTATCACTGTTTCCACTTCAGACTTCACCTCACTCAGGCTTTTATATAATTTCTATTCAAATAGAAATATGAAAGAGAAACACCCCCATTAAAAGAAGAAAGACAAAATGATCACAGAAAAGATAAAGCTATTAGAAAGATGCACTAGAATTCTCTGTATTGTTTGCTGCCTAAAAACACCATCATGCATGACTTTGAGCACCTTCCACTCCCCTTTGAAAACTGGGGAGTTGAGAGTGCTCATCAGATACCAGGCATGTGACGTAAAGGTAAAGAAAAACTCACCCTGAGTGTGTATGTAATTAAATAAATAAAAAAATAAAGTGTAATTAAAAGTTTGAGAAAAAAATATCACTTTTTCTAAATCAGAAATCAAATGAATAGATTCAGAACAGCCTATCATTACCATCATTTTCAGACATGTCAGCAAATGTAAGAGTAGAAATGTTATAGAAAATACATGCCATCAGTCATTGTTATATGACAAAGGTAATTTTCAAACTGATTTAGATAATGCAGTATTTAAAACAACAACAGACATTTTCTGTCAACTTGTACAGCTCGTTGAATGTATTTAAATTATATAAATAGCAAGTAAAGTCACTTAAAAATCTAACAGTTTTTTGTATTACTAAATCAAGAGACTGGTAGGGTAGAGGTTTTTCCCTACATTTATCAAGTGTAATTCTGTTAGCAAACTTAAATAATTAAAAAATCTACAGGAAGAAAGTATCATCAGCTAAACATGATTTGGTATCTCAAGCAATTTACCAGCCACATAAATGCCCAAATTAACATTCACGTAAATAGAACAGAAGTTGAATTTATTATTCTATTTAATCTAAGATTAAATTTTGGTCTAAAAAGGAAATTCCACTCAACTTAGCAGTGGGAAGAGACTCCACAGAAATGCAGAATATATATTATCACAGAGGTATATAAAGAACGGAAAACATAAACCTTCTAGGAAACTATTTTTGAGATGTTCCATTTACATGGCAAAGCCTAGGTAGCAGGGGGGCTTCAAGGGTGACTTCTGTGAGCAGGACCCAAAAGCTGTCCCCTGTTAGACAAGAGACAGCTCCAGTTAGCTCTAAAAGCAACCCGCTGGTGGCCAGAGCTGAGTGAGAAGCAGCCCTGCAGCCCCCCAGGTGAGTGCAGCAGGAGGGCAGGAGGTGCTCCAGGCAGGCAGCAGCAGTTCCCCTGCGGCCTGTGCAGGGAGAGGCCCCCGGTGGAGCAGGCTGTCCCCCTGCAGCCCATGGGTCCCACACGGAGCAGATCTCCACGCTGCAGCCCGTGGAGGAGCCCACGTGGAGCAGGTGGATGTGGCCTGGAGGAGGCTGCGGCCCATGGAGAGCCCCCGCAGGAGCAGGCCCCGGGCCGGAGCTGCAGCCCGTGGAGAGGAGCCCACGCAGGAGCAGGGGGTCTGGGGGGGGAGCTGCCGCCCGTGGGGGACCCGTGCTGGAGCAGTTTGCTCCTGGGGGATGGATGGACCCCATGGTATGGAGCCGTGTGGGAGCAGTTCTTAAAGAGCTGCTGCTTGTGGGCAGCCCCCGCAGGCTCAGTTCGGGCAGGACGGCATCCCGTGGGAGGGACCCCGCGTGGAGCAGGGGCGGAGAGTGGCCGTGAAGGAGCAGCCAAGACGAAGAGTCAGGGACTGACCCCAGCCACCATTCCCCGTTCCCCTGTGCTGCTCGAGGGGAGGAGGTGGATGGGGAGAAGGTGTTTTTGGTTTGCTTTTAGTTTCTCACTGCTCTACCTTGCTGGTAATAGGTAATAGATTTTATTAATCTCCCTATGCTGAGTCTGTTTTACCTGTAACAATAACTCTTGAGTGATCTCCCTGTCCTTATCTCAACCCTTGAGCCCTTTTTCATCATATTTTCTCACTCTCTTCCTTTGAGGAGGGAGAGTGAGAGAACGGTTGTGGTGGAGCTCGGCTGCCCATCCATGTGATACCACCACAGATGCCTAGCTTAATTCTGTGTTCTGGCATTTTGCTATCATGTGCTGCAAAATAAATACACTGTCCTGTACACTTTGACAGAACTGCAGAATAAATTACACTATGCTTTTTTTTTCAGATGTAATTTTTTGAGCTTCTCTTTTATCAGTGGTATCTCTCACAACGTAAAATCTGTGTCTAGTATACCTGGACAATAAAGACATTTTTTCCAAGCACATTTTCTCCATAATCTGAATTACCAAGATGACTCTCAACATGATTATTATTTCATTTACTTAAAGGCAGTATGTATATAGACCAACTACTCTCTAGGTACCCCATATAAAAGATACACTCTTCATCACTGAAAACATGCCAACAAATTAGGAAGCTGTTGTGTGATAGACACTGGTCACATCTGATCGGATAATATGAGTAGATTTTTAAAACAAATATCATGAGATTCCTTGTAGAGAATAATGATCTAAAAACATATTCCTACAACATGATAGCTATGGGGCTACAAAAGCTAGCTACTGAGTGAAACTAAGCACAGGGATTCTAATTACCACGTAATTCTGATAAAAATAGAATTTAAGGGTAACTACATTAAAAAAAAAAAGTAAAATAATAGAATCAACTTGTTCCACACTTATTTTTTAATTCTTACATTTAGGTCTGAAAGAAGTTAAGGGAAAAAAAACTGTCTTCAGGCATGCCAAAGTGCCAGAAAACAAACAAAACAAAAACTAAAACAAAAACAGCTGAAGACAAGCATCTGATTGCCCTGATATTTGCTGTTAAAATCTCCATTTTACTGTTATCAAAACTGTGTTCATCTTTATCTCTACTTCTTGTCAACAATAAGGGGGTACAGGATTACAAGGGTATTAAAGTGATGCATACAGATTTTTCCTCGTATTCTTTAGGACATATTCAGGTCTCTTTTGTACCATAAAAAAGTCACAGCATGACATCTCATGAAAGCTGCAATGGTTTTGCTTTATGTTTTGAGTTTCCTGGCTAGAAAACCAGGCATTGCATGCATCGCAACCCCATATATTACAGCGTTCCATGACGTTAGCACACAGTGGAAAATAGATCCCATCCATGAAAATAAACTCATATGCAAGATGGGAAGGGAGGATTAGAAAGAATTCCTGACTTATATTCTCATACAGTGGAAGTCACAGAATCACAGAATGTTAGGGATTGGAAGGGACCTTGAAAGATCATCTAGTCCAATCCTCCTCCTGGAGCAGGAACAAGATACTGCCATACCCTCTGCAAGGAGGAGGAGAGGCCCACAGCCCGCTCACTCCTACACTCCCTCTGGGTTGTTTGCATACAACCAGGCGTTCTTCCAGAATACCCTGCTATAATTTAACTATAAATGCACCCTGGAGTATATAGCCCTAAATTTCTTTGGTTGGGGCATATAATCAGGGCATAGCTGAGATTGGAACCTGTATACAGAGGTCACGTTTTTTCCTGAGGCAAGGTACTACTCATTCAGTCAGCTCGAAAATACCCCGTGACTGAATAAATTCTGAAAGTCCGTGCCCATCGTTTGAAAGTACACTGAAATTAGAGTATTTTATTTTTTTTAATTTTGTGATTAACTGATACTTTGTTTCTCATCCTGAATTCCAGATAACATTCTGTCATCTTTAGCTTTCTCCATATAGATTCATATTTTCAAGATTTTTCATTAAGTATCCTACGTTTCTTTGTCATGATGGAAGAAGACAACACCATATAAAAAGGAAAAGTAATTTACTTTAAGACTGCTAGAGAAATATCACCATGCTATTTTCGCTTGGCAAGCTCTGAAATCGAACAGTTTTAAACATATAAATGTTCTTCTAACCTCATTTACAAACAAGGGAAATTGGACAAGGAGGATAAATCCCTTCTCTCTGTCTTCTCTCTCTACCTCCTAACCATACCCCCCCCCCAATCAAGGGTTAACTAAAAAGGTTCCAAACACTTTCATCGCATAACTTTCCTCTTAAATCTTTCTCAGATTTTCTAATTCCTCTCACAGGCATATTAAAATCATAGCTGAAAATACTATACATTCTAAGGACTGAACAAACAGGAAAGAGAGTATTTTTATATGTATTTTTATATATTCACCATGCAATGATCCAACTGTGATTGTACTACTTCCTGCTCAACACTGTTCAACTCCAACTTCGGCACCTGCAGTTTCACTTCATCTAAAATTCTTTTACATTCTTGTAGACGTTGTTCAAAATTGGCTGGCTTTTGAAACAAGCGAAACTTCACAGAGACATCCTGCAGCTTTTTCTGAAAAGTAAACAGGGATGAATATTAAATGTCAAATGAAATCAACATTGAAGACAAGCCTTAGATCCATTTCAGCATGCTTAGAAAGCATTATCAATCAGCACAGTTCCTCATTTAAACATTTGAAATCTTTTTTTGGTAAAATACCAGCAGCAGAGAATCTTGGTCTGTATGGGAAGAAAAAGATCATCCAGGGCACTGGAAGCAGTAGAGACAGGGACAAAAGAGCCTGTGTAATGGACTGAAGAAAGGGAAAGTTTTCATATTATCCAGTATGCATAATGTTGGGGATGGGAAGAAAATGGAGGTTTAGAGGCTTGAACATACTACAAAGAGTTCTAGAGTGGATGGTCATCAGCTCTCTACCATGTTGCTGCTTCTTGGTATTAGGAGTGAATATTTTATTCCCTTAAACAAACTCAAATAAAATTGATGGGCTGTAAGTAGGTCTAACTCAAAAACTTAATCTATAAAATTGATTTATATTTCAATTAAAAAAAAAAGAAAAAAGAAAAAAGAACACCACCATAACCTAGAGGAAGAAGAAACTGATCTGAAGGCAAAAATCTAAGAAAAGCATGGCTCCTAATTTCACAATTTTCACAATTTGTTATCTTTGTCAATTAATTATATTGCTTATTCACATGATCCCTACCTTAGGGGGAGGGAAAGTAATTAGAAATAAAGCAAAGAAAGGGCATTTTAATTATCTACAGGAATAAGAACTCATTTCTCTTTAGAAGTATAGAGCAAACTACTAGTAGGGTAAGTTTTTCTACTGTTTGAAAAATAGAACATCACTAAGAAATGGATAACTAATTAAATAGGAACTCAGCATTTGCAAACACAGTTTTGATATTTTTTCTTCAAATCTTGGACACTTTATATCAATACACTGTTTTCTGTACTATACAAACTTCAGAAGAACTATAATAAGGAACAGAATTGGACTATACATAAAAACATATGGCATTATTTAATTTTTATTTTTTTATTTTTTTTGAAACAAGAAATCATGCTTACCATGTTTATTAGAATTCTATGAAAGAGCCAGGAATCATATTCTAATATGAGTAGAAAACAATGCTAGGTACCACAGAAACCTTAATCATAGAATCACAGAATGGTTTCAGTTGAAAGGGACCTTAAAGATCACCTGGTTCCAACCCCACTGTGATGGGCAGGGACACATTCCACCAAACCAGGTTGCCCAAAGCCCCATCCAACCCGGCCTTGAACACCTCCAGGGATGGGGCATCCATAACTTATCTGAGAAACCTGTTCCAGTGCCTCAGCACCCTCTGAGTAAATAATGTTTCCCAAATATCTAATCTAAACCTACACTCTTTTAGCTTAAAACTGTTACCCCTTGTCCTATCACTACACTCCCTGACAAGGAGTCCCTCTCCAGCTTTCTTATAGGCCCCCTTTTAGGTACTGGAAGGACTTAGATTTCTAACATTTCTTTCTGACAACATTCCTTGTTAAACTCTCTTAATGAAGTTGAGATCCAATGGGGTAAGGAAGGAAGTAGTTCCATGGATAAATAAGTAAACAAATGCATAGGAATAGGAAACATAATTGGAATAAATGATATTGCTTTTTTCTTCAGTGTGTTTGCCTACACTAAATTCATAATTAGTTTTTCTTCTTCTTGTGATACTTCAACTTGATGAAGATCAAGTCATGGGGGAAGCTTGCAATGGCCTATCATCTGTTACAATTTGTGTTGGTCAATACGTTAAAAATGACATAGAAAAGAGAGAGAATGGTGATACTAATGGTAGAGAAAATGAAAGTCATCTATGAGGAGTCACTGAAAGATTGCAGAGTACTGCAGATCTATAGGAGAAAAACAGAGAAATAGTGTTTAATCCTACCAAAATTAAGTAATGAACATCATAAAAACAAACTAAAAAAAAAAACAAAAACCAAAAACAAAAAACCAAACAACAACAACAACAAAAAACACTAACAAACTAAGCTTTATATACAAGTGGGATTTAAATTATCTAACAGAACTCTCACTGGAGTTATAAGAGATACATATAATAGTTACATCATATACTTACATATCTCTCACAGTTAAGAAAATATCAGGCCAACACTTAAAAGCAGCCAAATAAACAAATTGGTTATTTGGAACATAAGGAACAAAAGAGAAAATACACGTCACTGTATAAAAGTCACTGTATAAAGCTACATTAGTGCTCAAACACTGTGCAGTTTTGATCCCCTCATCTTAAAAACAAACTGTAAAAATAGAAAATGTGTAAAGAAGAATGACGGGGCAATCAAAGCTATATATCTCAAGGTCTGAGTATTATCTAAACATACTAGTCAGTCTGGAAAAGAGACAACTAAGGGTGAGTAAAATTAGCAGCATGCAAAAAGTTGAATAGCAAATGACATCTGTTTCTCAAAATCCATGAAGAAGGTGACACCAAATTAAATTTCTTACAGGAAATACAAGATGAACAAAAGGAAGACTTCAATGTGTAGCATTCAGTTAAATTGTGTTCAATGAACTTGTGGATTCTAGCAGTTTACAAAAATTCATAAAGCCATTAGATATGTGTTTTTAAATACCTCTGACCCAGAAGACTGTCAGCTGAAAATCAGTGAGGAAGTATCACTAAATGTTCATGTTACTTATCACTGACTTCTGGCTACTGCTGATGACATGGTATTGTACTAAACAGGTCTTTGGTCAGAAGTAACATGAGAATTCTTTAAATGCGTATAAAATGTAGTTAGCCAAGTTTATTTCATACCAACAGCTGAACTGGTGGCAGTGCTCAAGCTTTATAGTCAGGTAAACTTGGCTGGCCTGTATAAAGGAAGAGCACAGAAACAACTGAGGGGAGAAAAGGAAAGACCACAACTAACTCAGTATCATTCATTGCTTCTTTTGAGAAAAATAACTTAGCTAGAAGCACAAGATTTGTATTTTATTCAAAACTGAAACTACATGTAATTAAATATTTTTGGAGATTTTCCATTCGTTTATATTTTACTATCTTCAATAATGTTAAAATATCACTTCTGATATAGTGGTTTTTTGTTTGTTTTTACTATGACACACCATGCTTACCTTAAAAGACAGATGAAAGTCATAAAGAAACAAGAATGTCATTTGTCTGCTGTGTGATTTTTTTCCACAAAGGTATTGGTATCAAATTTTCAAAAATAGCACATCCTCAGACAAGATTCCACTTCTGCGTAACAATTCTAGCCTGGTAGGACTAACTAGATATTAAATCACCATGGCAGAAATAAATTATTATTTTGCTAATTCTACCTTTTCCACTTAACCTCGAAAATAAGAATTCTCAACCTACGATACTCCAAAAGTCCGAATGAATTTGGTCACTGAACAGCTGTTTCAGAGTTTGACTGCAGTTTCAGAATTTCACTGCAGCTACTTCTTTTCATAATTGTTTATTTTCTGCCTAGACAGTTGAACTAATATTATAATGAATATTTAAGACAAATAAGCATTGCTTAACGAAAAAGAAAAATGCTTTTGTTATTTATTTAAAAGTGAGTATGCTCTTCAGGAAAAAAATAAGTAAAGATAGATATTATGAAATCTGGGAAAGAATTCAAGGGAGCTCACTGGCCTAAAATCAAATATAAGTGTTTGGATCTGAGGTTCTAGCTTTCAGCCTCTTGGGGCATACTTCCATTATGCATGCACCAAGTGTGATCAACATCCATGTAAATTTGCTAGTGTTTGTTCATATGTTAGCTAGTGTAAGTGAAACAGTTTTCAAAATGATCCCACCAATTTGTCAAAACTCAAACTGATGTATCTGGTCATCTAGAGAAGCCTTTAGAAGGAAAAAAAAATAAAAATATATATCTGCACAAAGACAGATTAAGAAAAACAAAATACATGCAAAAAGGGTAGTGCTCCTTTGCATGCTGTTGAATTTACAAACATTTAGATACAAAGTCATCTGATGCCTACACTTCACTTTTGAAATACTGGCAACATGGTAGCTGCCATGGAGACCATCAGGAGGTGAGTTGGTGTGAAGGAAGACAGGAACATAAGGAAACACAAGTATTCTCAAAAAAGGAAAGCTAGTCCTGTAGATGAAACATTGAAAGTAACTTTTTCATTTTGAATTAAATAACTTTTAAAAGGGCATTCATTTTATTCATAATAAAAAATAAAACTGAAGCTAAGATACCTAGAAACATTTGACAGAGATGAAGAAAAATATGGTCTTGTTTACTGTGAATATAATAACCAAACTCTTCATCTTTCCCCATGAACCATGGCATTACTAATAATAATGGTAACAACAGTTTGTTTTGCAGTCTGGAGAACTTTGGCCAGAAATGAAAGAAACAAAACAGTTAAGAACCCATCACGGATTAATCAGTAAAAATGTGTATTTTTCTTAAATGTTAATTAAATCTCCTTCAGACAGAGCTCTCTACATCTATTAAGCTAGGTGAAATACTGCATTAGTTAACACTTTAAATCTGTGACTGCAATGCACTGCTCAGCTTAGACTTTGTTATTCTTCTTCCACCACTCCCACTTACACTGTGAACTGTAAATGAAGATATATGAAATATAGGACAAAGACATATTTAAAATCTGGTTCATCACAATTTAAATGCAGTTCTGCCAATCTTTCAAAAACAGTATCTTTAACTCTAAATGTTTTCATTTACCTCAAAGGGTATATCAAAAAGCCCCTGCAGCAACTGCAGGACGTTCAAAACAACCTTTAATCAGCATCTGTACAAGTTGGTTATGCCAGCTATGTCTATTCTAAAACCGTTGCCAACTAGTTATTCAGGTTGTAATAGAAAAATGGGCAGAATTGTATACTTTATTCTTTCTAATTTCCTTATTAGAAAGCAACAGCTAAAACATAAGATATAGCTTAAGAATATTTCACACTATAGTAACAGTATTACTAAGGCTGTTTGTTTGCATGACTGAAGAAAAAATGGAGGAAATAAAATTTGCATACCTGCGCCACATCGATTTGAGATAAAACTCTTTTGGCAGCATCTTTGCCCTGGTTTCGTTTCTTCATTTCTTCCAAACTAATCTCATGGCTTGTTAATTCAGATTGTATTTTCTATTGAAGAACAAAGACTATAATCAGAAGTGTTTCAAGAAAATGTTAATCTTGTTAATATTATTTGGAATAGTTGACTTTGAAGTTTATTAAAAGTAGTATGATGCATACTGGATCACTAGAGGAAATTATTCGAAGAATTACTTGTTCACTGTCCCGTAAATTATTCAGTCTAGTTTCTTCTGATCATAATGAAACCTTCTTCTCCTTCCCAAGCATATAGCTCTCTGACATGACAATAATTATATAATATTGCTAAGAGAATTGTGATTAAACTGCATGCAAAAAATAAATATTTCTTTCTTCTGAAGGAAAGCAACTATTTTCATTGGGAAGAAAAGCAAGAATTAATCATAGAAAAGAAAAACACAAATAGAAAAGTGATTTGCTTCACTATTTTTGTATTTTGTTTATCATTTTCACAACATCAGCAGGTGAGTTGAGCGAAGTCTGACCAAAGTATCCTGTATGTACATAGCAAGTATTTTAATTTCTACTTGTCATGGTGATTCACTGAATGAACAGTAATATTTAGAGCAAACTACAGAATTAAAAAAAAATATGATATTTGATTTGAGAAAGCATGGAAGGTCAATTGAAAGGACAATGCAATACATGGCAAAAAGGTTTATTTAATAGTTTATTTTGTAATATTTATTTTCTCCTTGTCTAAGTTTAAAATATTGCCCTTGAGGTATATTAGAATTGTAACAGGATTCTCGGATGTGTTTGAGTAGCAAATGGGCCAAATTTTTGGTGGTGCTTGCTCTTGGTGGACTTGCTCTTGGTGACGCTCTTGAAGCCAAATCATTTCTTGATGTCTTGGAAGTCAGAACTATATATACAAGGAAGAAGTCTAAACGCTACTAAAATACACTACATCACATCCAATATTTCATATGTTTTTCTTCTGCACCTCATCAATTAACTTTGGTGTATTTTCCAGTTTACCTTATTCAACCTCACAGTGACTCCGGAAAAGCATATAATTGAATGATTCTTATCTGAATAGGTCAGAACAGCACAGTACAGGTAAGTAGTAGTGTTTATGAAACTAGGTATTATGGGACACTGCATGAAAATTGATCTTTTTTTTTTTTTTTTTAATTGCTCTGCAGGTGAGAGATGAAGCATAACCTACTCTGACACCAAAATATGAAATTAGGGAGGAAAAAGACATTACAGGAAAGCTTGAAAGAAAATGAGTAAGGGTTATAGCATGTAAAGATTTTCTGTATTCGCCACTGCTATTTGCAGTCTCAGCAGAAAGATTAAATCAGTCCTGACTACAAGACAATTCATAACACCTGCCTATGATGCCCCTGTTCATCCAATTCTAACATGATTGTTTTGACTTTTTTTCACTCGCTTTGACTCGTGAATTTATTACATGTATTTATTCCAAATGTCCACATGAAAACATTTATTTTCATTTCTATTATTCCCACCTCTGTTTTCCTCAGTGGTTCCTGTCTGTTTTGTCTTTTAGTAAAGACTAAAATCTTTGCAGCGTGAACTGCCTTCATTTCTAGAACATCACAACACAATGTAGTATATGTATATATAAATAACACTGTAATTAAATTATCATGTCCTACAGGTTAAGGATGCTCATTTTCTATCTTTGACTGGCATTTTTTTTCAGACAGTTTATGATTTCACAAAACATACATATGTATGTGTGTGTGTATATATATGTAAATATAATTAGTTTTACATATATATATATATATATATATATGACCAAATGAACAGATTGTGCCTATTGCCATAAAGACCGCTTTTAGAACAAAAAGATTTCAGTCTCCAGGGCATGGAATACTTTTTTTCCTTGCATTACTAGTCTTAATTTTAGAAAGATGAACAGTGAAATGCAGAGTATTGATATATTGACAAAAAAAGAAAGCAGAAATTGGCACTATAGCTAGTTGAAAACCCTTCCTATCTTCAATCAGAAAAAGGAAAGACAGAAGAACCAACATAATTGTTTGTCTCATTTTAAAACTGAGAGAATGTGGTACAAATCTAAGTGCAATCTTATGCATCTAGAACAGCATTTGGAAAAAAGCTAGTAGGGCATAAAAGCAAACTCTGTAATAACACTTGCAATAGAAAGCTTGATTATATATCATTTCCTGCTACCTGCTACCATAATTAGAAAATCAGTCATGATATATACAAAAACAAAGAAATGTCAGTCAGGAATAATCAGCAAAATTATAACAATGGAAAGTAATCTGGAAAAAAAACAAAAAAACAAAAAACAAAAACAAAAGCAACAACAAAGACATAAACCACAAAATACACACATCTCTGGTATTTAGTTAAAAAGCAAGCAATTTATTTATAATCAAAGGATAAAAATACAAAAATGTAAGAGTATATCTTGAATCAATATTGTAGAACAATGGCTGCAAAGATTAGGTGGGGTCTAATATGCAAACAGATTTTCGTATGAGTAGTGTTGAAAAGACTACACTATGAAAACAGCTTAAAGTTCAGTTGATCTAGTATCAGCAAGTTGCAAAAAAGTTTGAAAGACATTCAGTAAAATATTAAAACACTGGGGAAACTGCTTTCTCATGGCACAGATATTACCTTCTACCCCAGAACTGCAGGAAACCTCTTGTCTGTTTTGTCTGCTCCTTACAAAAGAAGGAAACTCTGTTGGCTCCGTTATTTCGGGAATGGATTAAGGATCAAGTATTATACTGCATGCTATCCTCCAAAATGTCTTTATTTTACGTTGCCTGACCTCATTGTTAGATATTTCATACTAGTTGCCAGAAATTCATAATGCAGGGAGGACTTGCAAGTCAATATTGACTATGCTGGCAAGATCAGCAAATTAGTAAGTTCTCAAAAGAACTTACTAAAAAACGCATATTAACTAGCTCCTTTTTGACCTCATCTTCTACGTACAGCTGAAAAAAATAATTCTCAAAATTTCCAGCACAGGAAAAGTAGATACAAATACCTTCTACATTAGACATTTTATGAGGTAGATAACCATGTAGTCTTTGTCTCAAAATGTTAGTCTGAAGACAATGATGCATGGCATTATTCTTGTCAAGTAATACACCACATAACTGAGCAACTCTGCCATTATAGTATCATATTAACTTTCGTTTGAACATACCACAATGATATTTTAATAATGGATTAGTAACTATCATTACTTAGAAAATAGTAAGGCGTGTAGTGCTTATCACTATTGAACTGGATTCAAGGAGCTTGTTGAAAAGACAAAGTATGGTACTTTTTCTTTTACTCTCCAGAATGAATTTTAGGTATGTCTGCAGGGAGAACAACAGACAAGTTATTCATTCAGGTGAGAAGTGAAAGAAGTGTATTTTCTATCCCATAATATAAAAAAAGAATATCTTCCAGACTAAACAGCGGTACAAACTGGGGATTCTCTCTCTGCACCAGGAGTTATTTAATAATAACAAAGCTACAAATAATTATCTTGAAAATACTTTGTCACATAAATTTAATATTTTCAGTACAGATCTATCTATTTTTTTTCCTGTCAGTTACTGAATACTTGAAAAGAAGTCAGGAAATGGAACATTCCTGTGACGATGACTTCATTCCTTGTATTTTCTTAGCATTTTAAAGGAGTTAAAAAGACCTCAGTTGGGATAATGAGATCAACCATACAAACAAATCTGAAATATTGTTTTAGGCTTAACCTTACTCTAGCTTTTATTATTATTATTAATTAAACCTTGAGGAATCTGAAATGATTTATCTACATGTTTTTTTGTAAATTGTTTTGTGTGAATCTTTACTTGTTCTTAGAGTTAACCAGTAAGTAGAAACTGTTGGGTAGCAGTGCCTGTATAGCATTAAATTCTCAGAGCCACATGGTGGAGTAAGAAGCACATGGAATTTACATTCTGAAAATGATAGAAAGAAGCTGAATATTACATACTTAACTTTGAGGACTCCTTTTTCTTTATGTCAACTTTCTGAATAAACTAAACTGATCATTTCAATTAAAAAGAGCTAAATATAATTTCATTTTCTCAGATTTGTTTCTGATTAGCTGAACCAAAGATTATTCCTCCTATCTAAGCTCTAAACTGTTTTGAATTTTTGAAGCAAACATGGAGACACACAAAGCTCCCTAGCCCTCAACAGTTTTCTGATCATCAGTTCTTCCAGATTTATTTATTTATGTTTGAAGAAATGCAACACATATTGCTGAGCAGTCTGTTAAATCTCTCAGCACGGATAAACTGACCTCTGCCCAGAAACCATCATCACTGACTCAAAGATTCCCTGTCCAGCTGTGCAGACAGTACTGCAGGATGCCCTATATGAATGTGCTGTTTTCAATTCCACAACAGAGCTGTGCCAGCAGAGACTTAGGAAATTAGGAAATCTGCCTACTCTGCCACTGCTTAGGACAGCCATTCATTTATGGAATGTTTCAGTATATTTACCTGCGTAAACTTGATTGTATATTCCCTTTTCCCCTAAGGATTTTAAAGAACTTCACAACTGAACTTCAAAGATCTTGATTATTTGCGCTGAATTTGTTCACTTGTTAATTACGTTTTTTCCATTAGGTTCCACTTGTAACTTAAAATAAAAACATGAAAGGGAAAAAAACAGCAGCCTCTATGCTTTTTTTTTCCCCAACGTGGATATAATATAATCCTGTGAATTCAACATCAGACAACAAAATCTCAAGAATAAAAACAAGTTCTGCAAAAGCAATGAACTGAAATTCTCCCATGAAGAAGTGTGCTAATTAAGGTTGGTTGAGTTTTATGCTGCTTCAGTTGTTGAAGTTCGGAATTAATTCCTTTGGCACAGTCTGTGATCATTGCCAGACTTGCATTTGAGGATGCACATGAACCAGATGCATCCATGGGATATTTGGAACACTGAAAAATGTTAAAATTTATAGGGTCCAAATACACCAAAAAGAAAAGCATATTTTCATATCAAATTTATCTTATGTAGCAGAGTTATGTAATTACAAGATGAGAAATTAAATGAATACATCTTTAACAAATGCTGATTTGTATCCTGTTTCGTGTAAAAAACATTTACATTATTTACATTTAAAGGAAAGAATAAAATAATTTCAGAAGCTCAATTGTTAACTAACAACTTAGGATTCAAACTGAGAAAGTTGTCTAATCCCATTTTTAAATTTATGTAAGTTAGGAGCAAGTAAATCAGAATCATTTTCAAATAAAACTGAGTGCAAATACAATCCTGTTTTCTAAATGCCACTTCTTTACATACACAAAAATACCCGTATGTGCTTACAAACATACATACACAAGAAAAGCATTTGCAAGGTAAGTCTATCTACCTTTTAATTCAAAAGACATGGAAACTTTTATATATTTAAGAGAGATAAAAGATGATTTTCAGGGCTACATATGTTCAGCTCAGAATGTAATTAAGATTGTCTAAGCTACTCCTTACAAGACACCCATATTTGAAAATGATTTTAAGCTCTACAGGCATGCTAGAAAGAATGTCTCATCTGAAAATCATTATGAAGCACCTGTTTTCAATTTTCCTGTAGTTGTTTTTTTTTTTTTGTAACCTGTCTTCCTAAATTTAAGTGAAAAGTACAGAAAAGTTGCTGTATATAATGTTGTACTCTGATAGTTTTTTGTTTGTTTGTTTGTTTTTATACCGGAGATACTTGATTTTATTTAAACTTGTATTCTTACCATTTTAATGCTGCTGTAAAGCAGATGTGTTAGAGCAAACAAAGAAAAAGTAAAAATGAGAATTCGATGTACAACTTTATTTCAAAGGTTCAATAAACCATTTCTAGGGAATAAGAAAAGCTGATTCTGATCAGCTTACATGTGCTGTAAAAATTGAAATATATGCACATTTATGCGCACATTATGAAATAATTATCAATGTTGTCCATGCTTCAGTAATTTATTGAGAATCTCAAGGCCATGCAATCAACTTTGTAAAAGAGCCATCTAAGAGTATTGAAGAGGATGAGCTCCTTCATTCTGGGATGGGAACTGGATTTTAGAGTCACATTATTTATCTTTGTCATTTTGAAGTTACTGCATAGTCTTCTACAACATTTATAGTTCTTTACATCTTCTGGACAGGAATACAAGAAAAAGCAGAAGGAAAATATGAATTTACTAGAGAATTAGGTTGACCTTCTCAAAGTAATCCAACCTAAAATTTACTTGCACTTTCAAACTGATCGTCTTGCAAATCCCCCTTAGTAGCATGAGGCTGAGGGACAACCAAATACTCTGTGGCTGACTGAGAAAACTGGTAAGCACATCATTTCAACCTGTATATAACTTACCTGTGCTTCCTGAGGCACTTGTGCTGCATCAACTCTGTCTGCAATGTAGGCTGTTAGCTGTTTGTCTATAACAGCAAGAGACTCTTGGATTAAGCGGAGGGTTTTGTCAGTCTCCTGAGCAGATTGAATACTCTGTTCAAGACTCTTTTGTCTTCTTACAGCCTAAAAACAATGACAACATTATCAGTACGATATTATCAGTAACAATAATGATGTGCATAATGCATTTTTTCCACTTTTTTTCCTGCCAAAATGCAGGCTAAAAATAAAAAATAGTACTCATCACTTGTGCTCGTCCACCTTTTTATATGATAAATTGCGCATCTTTTTGCCACTCATTCAGTTCTTTTTACTAAGAAGCAAACAACAACCAAAAAAACATTCTAGACTGCATAGGCAAGCTATAAAAAATGCAAGACCCTGCACTGAGGATTTCTATAGCGAATGGAAGTAGGCAAAGCTGTATAATAAAACCATCCTGATAGTTCAGTCTTTCATTCTGAGGTGTAGCAGTCCTCCTGATCTTATTATACAGTTCAAGAGATTTTGTTTACTGAGAATAGGGTACAATCCTATCTGAGACAATCCACTTCAGTGAGAGAGAGATAAAAGCTCTCTTGAGAAGGAGCTCTCATACATGAAGCATAAATAGTTTTCTGGAACACAGGCAATTCCTATTCTGAAAATAGAGATGGATCCTTGTCTTGACTGAGAGCTTTCCCAATCTATTATCATTCTAACCAGCCTTTTTCGGTCTAGGAAGTTGACTCTTCTATGCCACCATCAGTACCCCAGTGAATTACCTATCATCACCATTTATATATATATACTTTTTTTTTTTTTAAGGGTCCTTTCCTTTCATAGAAGTTGCCTTTGTGGTTTACCAAGTCAGAACAATAAATTATTCTTCCAATCTGTCCTTAAAAAACATCTGTATTAAGCTCTTGACATAAATTGGTTAGCTTTAATTATTATTTGTAACAGTTTAATGTGGTAATTAATACATAATAAACAACCTGGTACTTTTTCCATCATTTCATTCACCTGCTCTCTCATCTTTTACCTTAAACCTAGCAGAATTTCTGCTTTATGCAAAGCACATAACAACTATCAGCAATCTCAAATCTAACACAGTTTTTCTCTGTACAGTCATATTGCTGACCATGGAATAAAATGACTAACTCTCTTTGACATGAATGAAAAGAGGAGAGAGGAAGAAAGTACTCATATAACTTGCTACGTGTCCGGCCATTTTTCAAGTCAAATCACACTTCTCCTCATTGGTGAGACAGCTATTCTTCAATCTGATTTCATAGGTATTACAGAACTCTTGCTTTGAACAAAAATATCTCTCAGCAGTTCAGTGAGAATTCTTGATATATCTGTACCTTCTTCATGGAGCCTCAATTCTTATAGAGCTTCATATTTAACAAATGAAGAATACTTCTTGTGAGCATTCGTGCTAGCTGTTGGCATTAGTTAAAGAATAGGGATCCAACCAGTATTTACTATATTTGTGTTTGTAAGCTGCTTCATGCTATTTTAAAACATCTGATCAGATAATCTTGTATCACTGCCAGATCCAGGAGCCTTCTGTGGAACTGAGCAGCTTTACGTGTTGGACACATGCTGTCAGTGTTAATGGAAGCACCTGAGCCACTAAGGTTTTACTACCCCACCAAATAAACCAGTGAAACAGAGTTACTCCCCAGTACAGTATTAAGGTTTGCTACTTGAGAGTGGTTGGGCACTGGAACAGACTCCCCAGGGCAGTGGTCACAGAACTGAGCCTGTCAGACTTCAAGAAGCATTTGGACAACACTCTCAGACACACAGTCTGATATATATATATATATATATATATATATATATGGGGTGGTCCTTTGGGGACCCAGGAGTTGGACTCAATGATCCTTATGGGTCCTTTCCAACTCAGATATTCTGTTATTCTATGATTTGCTATTCTATGATTCTATGATTTATGTTATGATTATTCTATGATTTATGTTATTCTATGATTTTATATGATTTTTTTCATATTCTATGATTCCATATTCAAAATATTGATAAGCAGCCTGACACGGAGGCTAAAATAGTTGAGGGCCTGTCCTTCAGCTTTGCAGGCAATTAACATGACTACTACACTGGCTAAATGTCCTCACTCAATACATTTGCTGTATTGACTAGAGCTGTTCTGCACCCTCACCTAAACTGTGCTCACTCACCATCTCAGAGAGCCATGTGACACTCACACAGAATGAACCAATGCTTACATTGTATGGAGAAACAAGCCTGGGCCGTGACCCTGATTAATTTACACTGTAAATGAAACCAAGGAGTCTTCACAATAATCTTATAAAAAGTACAATACAGTCAAAGAGGTGTTACACAATGTAAGATATTTCTCCAGTGTGTATCAAGTGACTCAAAAACTCAATTCTGTTCACTGAGTAGGTCCCTGGCATTGTCACTGGCATTGCAGAATACTTATCAATTCAATCAAGAAGGATGCAACATTATGGAGGAGTTTTATTCTTTTTCTGTCAGTAGAAAAGGTACTGATGGAGGAAAGTATCACAGGGCTTTTCTAAAAGGGGCATACATACTACACACCTGTGAACCTGAGTTTCATATTTGTCCTTAAAACTTTAAGTGTTTGCACATGCATATCTATATACGCATATTTTTAAAAAGCTATATAAAAGTTTAAACTATTTACATATATACATGTATATGCAAAATTTAAATTTATTATGTTGAGCTATTATTTTTTTGTTTCAGTGAAAGAACATTGGCTTTCTTTTAGTCTGAAGAGGAAATAAGACAGTTTAACACCACACTTTATAAATGGGTCTGAAGACATAACAGGAAGCTCTAGTTCTGCTATTAGATCATAGTCAATAAAGCTGGAGACTTAGTCTCCAAGGGGAAGTGTGTGACAGTTAATTGCTAAATGGGAAATCTCAGGAAAATAACCAACTGTTTACTTATTTCTGAGCCAGTGAAATGTTGACAGCTGTCACGGAAAATACAAACAAATGAAAAAAAAAACCTTCTGTTAGGAAGGAAAAGAGAAAAAGTATTCATGGAGTTTTTTTTTTTTTAAACCAAAGGCTCTACAGTTTCTTATGGATTTTTTTGTGATTGAGATACATTACAACATCTCTGTACTTTTTTCATGAAATTGTTAATACATTAATCTCCACTTTTAGTTTAGAATCAGAGTGGATTAGTGGCTAAACATATTAGAACACAAAAAAACATATTAGAACATAAAAAATCTAGCTATTCATTTTGGGCACAGGAAAATTTTTTTTTTTATACCATTCAAGCTAGAAAAAACTCCCTGCAAACTCTAGCAATATTTCACAGTGTGTTTTTAAAATATCTCACTACAAATATTTGACCCTTCAACCCCAAAGTGATATTCATCTTTGATTAGATGTAGTCCAAAAGTGCAAATTATACTGATGAGGATTTCTTTCTCTCTTTAGATTACCACCAAGTGCTCTCTGCGCCTTGTAGAAGAAGCCATCTTCATAATAATCATATGGATATGGGTCATGAAGATTTTTTTCTCCTCTTAAGAGGAGAAGAAAATAAGAAAATTGCAACAAATCATGAATGTGTGATATTTGATATAAGTGTAATCTTGGAAGGAGTCCTAAAAGAATTTAAGAAACAATCCCCAAGAATAAAAAATGAATACAGTGTAAACCCCATACAGGAAACATTTTATACAGGTTTTTGCAAGCATAGTCTCAAGAATACCTATCTGATATTTCTGGAGTTTGTTGGGCAGGATCTAAATTGTTTTTAACGTTACAGCCACTTGCAATATTAGTTTGAATTTCTTCAGGCAATAGTGTTTCGTAGATCCAATATATATATATTTGTAAGTGAATCAGTCCTTGAAAAGTAGATAGGGTGTATGTTGCTTATCGACCAGTCCCAGGTGTTCAAGAGTAAACTAAACATACTCTCTTTGTTAACTAAAGAAGAAGATAAGGCATACAAACATAACACCTTGATCTGCCTTTAAAAAGGAGTATCTCAGTAGTGATGCAGCACAATTCACTGCCAAAGGTTTGGTTTGGTTGCTCTATTAATAGTGAATAAAAATTTCACCTACCAGCTTCTGTGCAAATGAGCTTATTGTCTTCGTAATTATATGTGTAATTCTTTAAATAAAATAAATAACCTAGGATATTTAACATTAGAATAGCTTACTAGCTGGTCTGAACTAGAAGCGACCTTGAACACAAGCTGCATAGTGTTGTTATATTCCCGCAATGTATTCTTATGCAAGGAGAGTGTATTTCAACAGGGCTACACAAATGGCACAGAAAATTCAGTGTCAGAAATGTATGAAACAAAGCATGCAAGACTTCACTGCAAAAATTAATAAAACATTTTGTTGCAGAAAAGAGGTATTCATATGGTAAAGAAGCAGTGTGATTGAGTCACTTGTGACTGAAATAGTTTCTTTACTCTCTGATATACATATACAGATCTCACCATTAGTATTTGACAGCTGAACATCAGATTAGCTTTCCAAGAAGGAGGAGGCTTTCTCCCCCTCCCACTTTTCTGTCCTTATTTAAACTGGAAAGCAGTGAATACATTTCTAATATATTTTTCCTATATACTCATCAAAATTGTCTCCAGAAGACTGGTCAGTACATATTCACAATACATACTGTACTTTTCAAATTTAACCCCTACAGCTAACACGATTTTTTTTTTTTTAAATTTAATGCTTATTATTGTGAAGACTGGATACTATTCATCCATCACTCAGCAAGACTATGTGAAAGTCCTGTTTCCACACACCAGAAGTCCTCTGTATATTCCCAGTTTTCTCCTCCAAGTCAGGAAAAAAAAACAGACACTAAGAAGCAGAATTCGAAGGAAAGTATCAGCCCATGGCAGATACTTAGATGATCTTCTTCAAGGTCCCTTCCAACTCAATGATTCTATGATTCTATGATTTAAACAGAAGTTTGGTATCAAAAAAAAAGAGGAAGTATACAGAAAGTTATTTTTTTTTCTTAGGATACTGTCCAGAAAAATATGGAACAACATGAAAGCCTGCAGTTAGTAGTAGTAAAGGGAACTAAACTCTTTACCTCCCTGTCCTTCAAGTTTAAGCTCAGAACAGCTGAGGCCCCTTCCTTGATACATACTGCTGTGTTATTAATGTCATTGTTCTCAACAAGTACATTTCATGCATCATGAAAGAAGAAAAAAAAAAAAAGTTATCCTTGTTGTAGGAATAATTATCGTTTGCTCCTTTCCAAAATTTTTCCATGTACATCACTTATGCCATTGAACCTAAGTTACTTTTGGTTGCCTTTGTAGCTCATCTTTGAATGTGTTCTGGTTCCAGTTATAATGAGGGTCTCTGATTTCTTTCCTAGTTCCTTTCTCATTTTTACCATGTACTGAGATGACTTCTTCCTGACATTTATTTTCATAACCACAAAATATTCCTTCTGAGCAATAACAATTAACTCATAAGTTGTAATTTCATATATGAAGTCAGGACTCATTGTCCTCCATTAATATCACTTTTCATGTATATCTGGTGAACACTTCTTGCAATTTAACTGCCTAGGTACTCCATCCTGTAAGGTTGTTCTGCATTTATTTAGAGTTTATCATCATTTTTGCCACTTTACTCCTTTGTAAACTGGCCTGAATTGACCAAAGAGGTATTCCATACCGTATAGTGTCATTGGTCAGCAATAGAACTGGGGGAATTTTTTCCCAAACTACTGTTCATCACTTGTTTTTCTTCTTCCTTTTTTTTTTTTTTTTTCATTACTTACTAAATTGCCTTTATTTTAACCCACAAGTTTCCCTTGCCTTTTCTGGTTGTCTCCTCCACAGCACCAGAGGAGTGAGCAAACAGCCATGTAGTGCTTTGGAATTAACCCACCACACTTATACAATTGGTCCGCTTCTAAAATAAGTCAGTATTTTTGCATTGCTTAGGAACTACACTGACTTTTTTTTTTAATAGCGCTAGACTTTTTAATGAGAGAGAAAGTCAATTATTAAATATACTTCCTGCTGCAGTTCTTCCCATCGAGTATTGAACTTCTCAAGTTTTTCATTGATCAGTTCATCCAAGATTCCACCATCAGTTAAAGTCTGAGCCAACTCCCGAATCTGATTGCGATTATCTTCTGGATGTCTCATTAAACGTTCCAAAGACTGAAACAAAGTCAAAAATTAGATTGATATCCTTTCTGATAATAAAACTCTACAGAACAATCATAATTCCACTTAAAAATGTAAGTAAGGAACTTCACTTTTCATGCGCAATTAAAGTAGATAGAAAGGACAAAAATGTCAATATCCTCTGTGTTGAAAAAAAATATCCTGTATTACCTATTACTATAATCAGAAAACATAGTAATAATAAATTGAGTGCTTCATTTTAAGCATGTGGAATATTTCCAATGAGTTCAGTGGCAGTTTTTGTGTACTTAAGCATAAAAAATTTGCTTGAGTACCATGATGGATGAAGTTCTACAGCAGAAAGAAAACACAAATGTAATATTTTGTATTTTGATTCACTTAGAATATTAACCGAATTTCTAAAAATTTGAAAGGTTCCACAGGAAAAAAAAAAAAGTAATAATACACAGAACTGCAGCTCTAGGATGAAAGTTTGCTCTCCCTAGCCTTTGATATTTTAAACTGACTTAAGAGAGGCTGTTTTTTAAAACATAGATATTATTATCACCAAAAATTGTGTATGACAGGTGTAACATGTTCAATTACTTCATTTCACTTGGGTGGATCTAAATTCAAAACCTGATTTGTTGAATCAAGTGACAACACAGGGCTTTCCAAATATTCCGTATTTTGCTTGTGTAATAGTGTAGTTTGTAGTTTGTTTTGAATATAATGTGACTTACAATTTAGGAGTACATGTGATTTGCATTATTAAAGACACCACTTACATCTAGGGACTCAGAAATCTCTTCTGCACCTCCCTGGATATTTTCAGTTGCCTTGAGTTTCAATTCCATCTCATTCAACCATTTATTTTCTGCATCCAAATATGACAATAATTCATGCCAACATGCCCATACTTCCTGATGGAGAAAAAAAAAAATGTTTATTGAGATTGAAAATCTAACAATCAATTTCACATTTTAATACACTGAAAACATTGCATACTTCTTTCCCAAAACACCACAATGTCTGATGGTTATAGTGCCATACAGTTGATTTTTTCCAGTATTTGTGGATTCCAAATAAATACAATACACAGCCAAAACATTTTGATTAAACAGGGCAAAATCACAGAAGATAATACAAATAAACAAATGCTTTTGCAAAACACAATATGAATCTTTTCTTTTTTGTGAAGTTTTTTCTGTTTCATATACTTTTCTGTAAAATTTTCTTATAAGTTCTAAATATACAAATTATCAGATTTTTAAGGATTCATGTTAGAAGTTTATGTTTTTATTACAAGATGTAGTTAAGTTGCTTATATAGTCTGTGCATTAATTACTTACAGCACAGATTCATAAAATATCTAAAAACACAGCTTTAAGGAATTCTGACCAAAATCTCTACAGAAATTAATTCTCAACCACATTTAGTATAAATGTGTACTGGTTCAGCTGGGATAGAGTTAATTTTCTTCACACTAGATGGTATGGTGCTGTGTTTTGGATTTATGATGGAAATAATGTTGATAACACACCTATGTTTTAATTGTTGCTGAACAGTACTTATACTAAGTCAAGGACTTTACTGCTTCTTGTGTAGCCTTGCCAGTGAGGAGGCTGGGGGTGCACAAGAAGCTGGGATGGGACACAGCCAGGACAGTTGACCCAAACCAACCAAAGGGATATTCCATACCATATGGTGTCATGTTGAACAATAAAACTGGGGGGACTCAGCAGTGAGGGCTGCCCTTGCTTGGGGAGTGGTTAGTGGCTGGGCATCAGTCAGCTGGTGGTAAATAACTGTGTTATGCTTCACATTTTTTTTTTTCCCTCTCCTTTTCTTTCCTATTAAACTGCCCTTATCTCAACTCACAAGTTTTACTTTTTTTTCCTCCAATTCTCTCCCCCACACCACTGCAGGGGGAGTGAACAAATGACTTGACTTTGTGGTGCATAGCTGCCTGATGACTTAAATCACAACAAATTTATAGATAGCTTAAATGCTAGAGTACAAAACACAATGTTGTAGGATTAAATTGTGTTCTTATTCTTCTATTGTTTATCATTTAATATTTTCCAGTACCTGAAGATCCTTAAATAAGCAGATAAAAGTGGTACTTTATATATAAGCAAAATGTTTAAATCTCCATAAATCTTTTAATTTTTCCTTTTTTGTTAGTAGAAGTTATAATAATTTTATTGGGATACATTTGGCAGACTGTACGTCAAGTTTCCCAGAGTACAATCCATCTCACCTAACCTTAGTCATAGCAAATTTAAATGTCTGGTCTAAGAAGAGGTTATAGAAGGATATTACCATACAATAATATCATCATTCACTGGGGCAAACGCTGATTACCAGCTTAGACTACAGACCTAATTTCCCACAGCAAAATTTAGAAGAGATAAATTTTACCCTAGTATATAATTGTCCTCTACAAAGTTAGCTAGTGTGAATTAGTTCACAATAAAAATACTTACATAAGTCACTGTGACCACTGTGTAAAATACAAACAGTCCTAGGGCAAGAATCTCTAATGGAACTGGCCAAAATGGCTGGGTCAACTCAAAATGCATGAGATACATTCAGATTGTGAGCAGATCACATGCTGTTCCTGTACTGATATTACACCACCTGTCCTGCTTTGGGGCCGTTTAATCAAAATCCTTAGCCATGGAAGAAAGAAGCCTAGAGGAGCTAGTGAAGACAACATCAGAGGGCTGCTACAGAAGCCAGATGCTTGGCTTCATCTCAGAAGGGATAAAAACCCAGAGCAGCTATTGCTGTCTCCCATCTATGAACCATGCCTGAGGCATTTCTTTAATTTGACTCTCCAGCACATACGACTCTCAATACATGCGGTGTTTAGTATATGACTCATACACTCAGGAAAGCCTTGGGCTACTCATGATCCCATACAATAATACACCTTCATTCTCTACCTTACTTCTGGGGTTAGAATGGCTATAAATATAATGATTGACAAGATAATCAACCTCAAGAGTTTTGCACTTTCCATTCAGTCTGCTGCATAGTCGCTGGTAGTTGGTAATCAGAACATCAAGTTCCTTTTTCAAAGCCTCATGAGCTGCAGGTGGAGCCTTTGCTATAAAATTATTCACAGAATCAGTAATAAGCTTCACTTTCACTTCTTTCTGCATGGCCTCCTCCTTTGCTCTCTGTAAAAACGAAATTTAATTCTGGTTTGAGAAGGAAGCAGATTTTAAATAACTCCTTCAGAATTGTCTCTGTCAGAAGGAAAAAACAAAAACCAAAACCAAACAAAACAACAACAAAAAACCCACACCCAACAGCTAATTAATTCCCCGACTTTCTGCTATGATCTTGAATGCATCCAAAACACTTTTTTTTTTTTCATTTTTTTGGCAATACACAGTACTCACTGCAATTTGCATTTCTCACACTTACAATACACCTTCGTACAACTATTTAGCTTTCTGGAGTTTTCAGAAAAGTTTTTTTTTTTTTTATTTTTTTATTTTTTCTCAAGAAATGCTCCAAATACCTTTGCCATAAAACTTTACAAACTGCAGATGAAAAAATCTATTGTGTTACAAATTCATTTCACCAGGTTTAATGATTAAGGCCATGTAATCTGAATTCCTGAATGGTATAGGCCAAACAATTCACCTATAAAACAAAAATCAAGTCCACATCCAGTGGTTGAGCATGAGTATACTTGAGCATTAATCACAAATTATTGTGTTTGTCCAAAGACCACATTCATCCCACAAGAAACATTATTTGAGACAAAATATGCTATTTTTAAAGAAATTAACAGTATATACCAAAACACATCCTGACATCCTAAATCACTAATTCTCTCTCTCTCCCTTCCTCTCCTATAAGCATAAAACATAAAACTCTATCTATCACTTAACTGCTGCTAACATCTGATTCTTGGGAATTTCTCCTTAAGTAACATGATGTTGAAGCTGAAACGAAATCTACTATCCAATAAAAACAAAAAGAAAACAACAAAAACTAGCTATGAAGCACTGTGACAGTTTAAATATCTTCAAACATATTCCAAATAGAAATTACTTGAAGACACCTACTACTTTAAATTTCAGGCTAACAAATAGATATCAAAAGACGCCTTTCTATATGAAAGAGTAGACTTTTGTTACAGCAGAAGCTTCAAAAAGAACTTTAAAAACTTTTCAAGGTCTTTGTTCATCTTTTACCTTCAGTTCCTCAACAGCTTTCTGTAATTCATCCGGTGTTTTATACTCAAAATCTCTTTCCAGATATTCTTCTTCAGCCTGTGTTATCCATTCATGCATCTCTGACAAATCCTTTCTAAGGCTCACAGTCTTATCCAAACCACCTTTTAATGCTGCCTTCTTGGCATAGGCCTTTAATAAAGAAAACATTATGTGAAGCTAGACTACTGAACAAACTTAACAGTACTTTATCCTGAAAAGAACCAATTTCAATCCTATGCTTAGAGCTGTAAATTAGACAGTACACCCTTGAAAGTACACCCAAGGATGAAACTAGAGCCCCTTGAGCCTCAGATGACCTTTTAGCCAGTTTGAATGCAACCAGTTAGAGAATAAAACAAGCAATATGCATAGTTTACTCTTGCTGATGAAGTCATTATTGAATCCCTCGGAAAAGTGTATATCCTAAAGAAATGTAAGTAAAAAAAGGAAATTTCTACTGGAGGAAAATATCTACCTTAGAGTGAAAAAAAAAACACAAAAACCTTTCATTAAATCCTTTGCCAATCATTATCGCTATATTGAGGTTATATAACTTGTACTATATTGCCATTTATAGACTTGTGCATCAGCCTACCAAAATTGTCCATAACTAATAGCAGTGACTAGGCCATCTTTCTCAGTATAAAGAAGTTTGCAACAAAAACAGCTAGTTGCCATGGTGCCATTTTCAGAACTGGGTATGCAGAGCTGATAACACCAATATCCTGAGCACGTAAATTTTACTTAGGTAAATTTTACTTAGATAAATCAGTATAATCAGGAGGAAAGTGTTTTAGTATTTGGCCTAAGTTTCTGACTGTTACTGGTTTGGTTACCCATCCTTGAGTATTGTCTGTTAAAAGTTGTTCTACACAAATGTTTTACAGGGCAAAACAGGGTAATAAGAAAAAGGTCATGTCCAACAAGTGTGAAAGCAGAACAACATGGGGTCCTGCAAAATTGCTTCTTTCTCAGTTACAGTACCGGAAGAGAAAGTAATCTTCTATCATCTGCAAGAGTATCTGAATACTGACTGTTAGCTCTCACAATCATATTAATTGCATGTATATTAACTCAAGCTGACTTTTCAAAATCCTTTCAAGAAATCACCACAATCCAACCTGATTTATATATTTACTACTTCTCATGTGTTTTAATAGCTGTTACTGAAGAAGTTGTATGAGAAATGCCTACTGAGAGGCATTAATTTGTGCAGTGTACTGAATGGAACTATTACAGGAAAATTATCAGGGAAGTCAGAATAAAACTGTAGGAGACTTGTAAACTTACAAGGCTTTATGTGAATATTCTTTCAAAGAAGTGCAAAGATATCTGGTATATTAATATTACAAAAATAAGCAATTAAAAACTTTACACTTGTCAAATGGGAAAGACTACAGAACAGGGTCAATAAAATGTCTTAGAGATTTCCAACATCAACTTTTTTATAACTGTGCTTATCAGAAAAGTTAAGAATGGTATTTTGCACATGTATAGTAATTTATATAATAGTCTCTGTTTCTCTGTCTGTAATGAGCACAGCATATCTCCTGAATTTCGTCTTTCAGAAAGTTTCATTTCTTATTTCAAAATAACTGAGACCCTTACATTCCTTAGTATCTGTACCAGAAACTTGAGATATTTCATATATCTCAAAGCATTAATCACCATCTTGGATTTTCTTTGGTTTCCTCTAAATCTTTCCTGTCTACTGGGTATGCATAGAAGGACAAATTCTACCAATGAGAAATCTGATTATTAATTTAAAAAGAACCAGTCACAGAAGGAGACTTGTTACCTGTTGGCAAATGTGTTCCCATTGAACATTGAGCTCTTTTAGTTCTGTCTCTATTCTGGAAGCAAATTCTGGCTCTGCTTCACTCTTCATTTTCTTCCCAACCTCATTAACGCTGTTTAAGCTAGGCTGGATTGTCTGGATATCATTTACTAAAGCCTAAAGGAATAACAGAAGATTAGGCAAGCAGCATTCACACAAACGTGCATTTATACTATTCTTAAAATGTTTCTACATGAGATTTTGACATATCTTTGGTTCAGATCTCCAACCAAATGAGCACAATTTACAGACTTTACTATGAAAATAAATAAAAAGGAATGAGCAACCATAATGTGGCAAGCTATTCTGTATCACATAAAGGACATTTGCAAAATATAGAATATAAGGTTTTAAATATACATATACTACACTTTACATATACATACATATAGTGTATATATATGCATATACACTATATATAATGTTTCGCACAATGTATATCTATTACAATGTCTAGATCTTTTATTTGTATTTGTGAAAGAACATCCTATTATAATGGTGGAAAATTACTTTAAGCTATCTTACTAATTATTTTAAGCTATCTTACTAACTACGCATTACCCTTGGGTTGATAATTCACCTGACAGTTTCCTTAGAATGATCTGAGTGGTGATGTCCTCAGGTTATTTCTAGTTATTAGAATTTTATTGCAGTTGAATATTATTTAAAACCTGAGGTAGTTCTAACTTGCCACCTTCAATTTTACTTCCTAAGGCATTCTTTAGTCCTTCAGATGTTACCTGGGTTTACTATATAGCAGAAAAAGTTCTAAGTGTAAAAGTGCAAATGGTGATGATGATTTTGGTAATTTTCTTATTCAACTGACATTAGTGGCTAATATTTATGCAAACTCTTCATAAATTCAAGTGACATTCTAAATCAATTGCATGTAATTCACAACTCTGTAAAAGGTAAGAGTTGTTCCATACAATTTATAACAATTTTTATTTAAATAAGGGGTAGCAGAGTAGTGCTGAGGAGCTTGCAGTTCTGTAAGATCAGTATGCATCTTTCATAATATTTACACATCCTGCCAGAACATTTACAGAACTTGTAAATTCCATTGAACATAGTCAGGGATTATTATGGGTTACAAGATTCACTACACTTACACACTCTGTTGGGGCAGGCAGAAAAATTTGTAAACCCTATGAAGGATGTATCATTACTTCATGATGCTTTAAAACTCTGCAGGGAGAAAATCCTGGAATTTCTAAGTTTATTGAGAAAAATGGATATGATTTGCAATACCTGCAAGTTGTTTCAGTTCAGTTAGAAAAGTCTGTAAATCATGTGTAAATAGTAGATGTAGAAAAAGATCTTCTGATACAGATCATACGGCACACAGCAAATACACATACAATGTTAGTAAACTTAAACTAAATAAACAACTATCTTAAGAGGCTGCTAACTTACTATTCTATGCAAGTCCCCTCTTGTTCAACATTTTGCTCCTGCTATGAATATATACTGATACAGTCCCTGTATACTTTCTCTCTGTATTTAACTTTCCCATGTTTTAATAGAACTTTCCTTCAGGCACAGGAAATTAATCAGGTTCAAATATACTGCAAAAGACAACCCTCTTACAACATGAATTTATTTTTAGGAATTGTAATCATTTGTGTAAATTCTATATAAGCTGAGCACATAAAGAAGACATAGTTGTCAAGCAGACAGGTAATACTCACTGTACACTGTTCAAGTTGCTTTTCCAGCGCTTCTGAATCACCAAGGGCAGGCCATTCTTCCTTTAGAAAAACATCCACTTCAGCCATCCACTTCTTCAGTGTTTTAGTGTCATTCTGTTTATTACAAAGGCATTTTATGGCATGTCACAGAATATCAGTAACTGGCAATAGTTTAATTCATTCTGGCACTATGACTAAAACTCACTGCAATTTAATTTTGCTATTATTGGACTGTTTGAAAGTACTCAGAAAAATGCAAATACAAACAAGCAAAACCAATTTTATTTGGGACTCCTGCAATCTGAATATTTCTGCCCAAGTTCAATGCGTCTACAAGTGGGCAACTTCCTGTCTCTCAAGTTTATGCCTCCCAGATATCATTTGTGTTTACATGCTGCATGTGTGTTCATTAGGTCCTTGTATGGCTTCAGACTACTAATACTCGGCAATTAATTCAGGCTAACCTATCAAAACCTCCTGTGGTTCAGTTTAAATTTCAGGCTCATTTTGGAAGCTGTGTGTTCTATTGCCTATTTCTCTACCAGAACACAAAACAAAAAAGTTCTCTCACTACTCGGAATAAAAAACTTGTAATGGAAACAAAAACAAATTCACTCCAGAAACTGAAATCATGTAATGACTCAATGATGGAATCGAAAAGAGGATTTCAGAAACTGAGTCTCATTTACTATCTATAGAATATTCTACTAGAATATTTGTAATTAAAGTATATGTAAAGCAAATTACTGATTAAGCCTTGCAATTAATTTAGGGGAGGGCAGGGGAGGGGAGAGGAGAGGAAAAAGAAAAGTTGAACATCAAGTGCTTGCAAATAAGGAACTCTACCAATCCAAGGAAGCATTACATAGATAACCTAAGACCATAAAAGGTAGAATGAGATTTGATGATCTGACAGGAGAACCATATCCAGCTTTGCTCAATCCTACAGATGAAAGACTTTATTTAATCTTGCAGTCAATGAGAAATTTAAACTGTCCTTTAAAAAAATGTCACTTAAAATTACCTTAAAATGCTACCTTAGGTAAACAGATGCATATTAAAATAAAAATGACAAATGGCAAAAATTAAAAAGGGAAATTATAATGCATTTGTTCATCAAATTGTTTTTGTTAACAGTTAAGTATATATCACTATTATATGCTGAAAGCAAAATTAAATTAAAACATAAAAAAGGACATTTCATTAGAACACAGACTGTGCCTTAAAATGCGTCCAAAATGCTTTAACAACTATTACATGGTAGATAACCAAAGGAAACGTTTTTCTAATGTGCTTGACATATCTAAGAACAACAGGCTACCATGGAAAATGAATTGAAATAATAAAAATAATCATACAGAAATTATCGGTATAGTTCTGAATGGCAATTACCAAAACAAAGTTGAAGTCTCTACTGTGCATTCAATTATCACTTAGTAAAAATAGTTCAGAATCATATTTCATGATAAAAATTTAATACCTTTACATGAATACTTAAAGTATAGTTCATTAGTGCTGCAAAATATAGATCTGATGGAATTGATTTTAAAAAGAATCAGTCTCCAGCTACCAATGAAGATCAAATGTATAATCTGCATTTTGAATCAGACTGAAAATGCATTTTATCTATCAACACTGATGTTATCATATCCATTGAAGACACATTACATGAATTACAACAGCTAAAACAATTGTCCGGAAGGCAAGTCATTCAAGGAGTTGAAAGGACAATGAATTTTATATTAACTGTATACCACAGTGATTTCAGCAATAAAGGCCAAGATTTGTATTCAACAATAACTCAGATAGCTTTAAAAATACTTGCTCTGAAGAGCATGGCCATGATGTTCAGGACAGGACTTTCTCCTTTTAAGAACAGTGATTGAACCTCTACACTTCTGTCCAGAAAATTCAGGACAACAAAGATACAGGCTTGAATTTCACAAAGAAAGAATATTCTGTTTTGTGCAATTAGTAGTGATTAGGGGGGTGGATGCAGTTCAGGGGTGGCCTCTATGCCCCATGCCAGACACAGCAAGCTCTACAACTGACTCACTGCAGGGCAGAACTGAACCTGTCAGCCAAGCTGATGGCACTTCATTACAAACCTGATTAAAAAAGGGGAAAAATGTCAGACAGACAGAAGAGTAGAGAAAAATGTAAGAAACAGCAGTGCGAACACTAACACCCAGCTGAGTGAAGAAGGAGTGGGAGGAGGTGCTCCAGGTGCTGGAGTTTCCCTTGCAGCCTGTGGAAGAGACCATGGTGGAGCAGGTGTTTCCCCACAGCCCATGGAGGACCATGACAGAGCAGGTGGGTATTTCCTGAAGGAAGCTGCAGCCCAAGGAGAGCCTGCATGGGAGCAGACTTCTCTTGAACTGTAATGGGCTAACAGTAAGCCCCCATTGCCCATGCCCCTGCACTGCTTGGTGGGGAGAGGTGTAGTTGAGAGCAATGGAGTGAAGCTTGGCCTAGGAAAAAGCCAGGGCGCAGAGGGGAAGGTGTTGCTTTAAGTTTCGTTTTCATTTCTCGCTACCCAAATCTATGTTAACTGGCGTGTTTGTTTTGTCCCTGAGAGTAATTGGTGAGTGATCTCCCTGTCTTTATCTCGACTCAAGAACTTTCTATCCTATTTTGTCCACCTGTCCTGTTGAGGAGGGTGCGTGAGAGAGCAGCTGAGTGGGCATCTGGCTGCTAACTGACCACACTATTAAACCCCGTGCCATGGCCAGCCTTGAACTTTAGAGATGTAGCTATGGAAACAAGTTATAATTTGGAGTTACTGTAGCACAGTAGCTAAATTATAAATGGTAAGATGTTTCCCTCCTTTTTTCTTTGTTCATTTTGCTTATCTAAACACTGATGAAATATAACAAATAATGAGCATTTATTTCTACTCTTATTTTATTTTTATCTTTTTCTGCACAAAAGCAGAAGTGTAAGAATACTTTACAACTCTATTGAATTAAGCTGAAAATAACAATTTCAGCTCATATGTTCCTGTATTATTTTTCACAACACGGAACTACTCATGCATCATGCTTTATTATCAGCAAACCAAGGACAAGGACTGAAATATTTGATATTGTAAATAGAAGAAATATAGAAAAGAGAACACTGAGGAGAGACACACTTTGAGGATATGGTTTTGGGTATGTCTGCAGGACTTCAGCCTTCAGAATTTTCTTTGCCATATCCTCTATGAGTATGTCAGTGTTCATATGGGGGAGGGGGAAAGGAAGAGGAGAGAAAAACATACCCCAAAACATAGAAATACTTTTTCCATTTTTGTGACCAGTTAATCTGAATTGCTTTGAAACATGTCCCTTGAAATTATATGTAAATAGAACAAGAATATGTTAAAAATTGATCTATTTTAAAGCTTTTAAATATATATACACACAGCATATATATATACAGCTATATATATATACACACACATATATACAGCGTATATATATATACAGCTTGCATATACATATATATGTATATATACCACATATACATATATATATATACACATATATATATATAAGGTTCCAATGCTGTCATTCTGAATACCTAAAAATCAAATAATTCTCTAAGTCATGTACACTTCCAATTTTTGGCAACTGCTGCCAAGATACTACCATACAACAAATGATGTTAATCAAGTAAGTGAATCTATTAAAGTCAATATGGTTAGAGCTACTTTAGCTGCTGTACTGGGTCTGGCTGGGATGTTAACTTTCCCTGCAGCAGCCCATACAGTGCTGTGCTCTGCACTTGTAGCTAGAACAGCAGTGGTATCACACCAGTGTTGTGTCTGCTGCTGAGCAGTGCTGGCACAGCATCAGGACTCTCTCCAACCCTCCTAGGGGGTGGGCAAAAAAGTGAGAAAGAAACATCACCAGGGCAGCTGACCTAAACACCAACCAAAGGGATATTCCATACCATATGATGTCACACTCAGCAATAAAAGGTGGAAAGAGGAAGAAGAGGGGAGGGGTGGGATCTTGTTGCGAAAACGTCTGTCCTCCTGAACACCAGCTACCTGCGTTGAAGCCCTGCTTCAAGGACGTGGTCAAGCATCGCTCATTTGTGGGAAGTAGAGAGTAATTTCTTTCCTCTGTACTTCCACATAGCCTTTACTTGTTTTTTGTTTTGTTTTGTTTTTCCCTTTCCCCCTCCCACTTTTTTCCCTTTAGTTAAATTGTTTAATTAATAACAATCTTTCTTTAATAATTATTTTTTTTTCCTTTAATTAAATTATCCTTATCTCAACCCATGAGTTGTTCTTTACTTCTTCCCCTCCTCTTCTAAGAAGGGGGAGTGAGAGAGCGGTTGTGGTGTTCAGCTGCCTAGCACAGTAAAACCACCACAGCTGCATAAAAAAGTACTTCAACTACATTGAAAAAGTAAGTAGAGGAATATTAATAGCAATTTCATTGAAATCAAAGTTAAGTTTTACCATTAGAATACATGGGCAGAAACAGCCACAAAATCAGAACTTAAAGTCAAATCTTGGACCCACCAAAATCAAGTGACCCTTTTAATACATTAGCTTCACATGCTCCTTTGATACTTCATTTTATTGTTATTTTGTTGAGGTGTATAAACGCATGCTATGCATTTCCTATGGCCAAAAGCCACAACAATAGCTGAAGCTGAAAAAGGTTGGTTAACCTGGAATCGCTGGAGTTTAGTCATAAGCTCCTCAAGTTTCTGGCAATGTTCCCCCAGCTGTGATGACAATTTCTTCCAGCGGCCAACGATCACCTCAATCTCCGATCGATATTTCTGGCTGATTTCTGCAGGGGCTTTCCTGGACAAGTCTTCCACAGTTGTATTGAGATAGTTCAGGCCCTTTTGCTGCTCTTGCAGGGAACTTTGTAGAGCCTATGATATAAGCAGCAAATAGGATTCCGATTCATGTATTGGGCAATTCTGAACAAATTTTTCACAGCCATAAGTGAGACTGCTGAAGAAAGGACTGAAAACTCTAAATGCTAAAACATCTTTGCTAAAAATTCCAATGATATACTACTAGGCTATTTGGAATTGCTTTTCTCACACAAACTACAATGCAGAATCTTTAGTCTAATTGATAATATAACCAGACTTGTTTATACTTGTTAACAGAGCTAATCCACATACACTTCACTAACTTGAGATAGCAATTTACTACGGTCCTAATGACCACACTTTAAAAGAATCAAATTATACATGGAGAAAAAGAGTAAACTTAGAACTGCTTTTATGATTTAAAGTCTTTGATAGCTTCTTAAAACTTTTCCAATTCTTACCCAAATTTGCTGCATCTAACTTTTTCTTTCTATATTCTCCTATTTCTACATGTGCATTGTTAGTTCCACCAAACAGCATGCTTATTAGCCACTAGATTGTAAGACAATATCAGACATTGAAATGAAGGCAAGGTTTGTACCCACTGGCAAAACTTGTCCCATATTTGTATCTGCTCGTAAACCTGACAGGAAATCTGACGATGAACATGCTGCATTTTGCAAAATACATATGTTTTCATGTGAACACCAGAAAATGAAATAAGCTAAATCTATTCTTAATGAATAGAGCTATCATCAAAGGAATATTCTATATATCACGAGGACAAACAAAGGCTTTTCCTTAACATACTCATACTGCAACATATTTTATATAATTGGTTTCAATGATGAATAACATTTTCACTCCTTTAACTTTTAGGAAATGACAGAAGCAAGTATCCAATGTTTTCTGCAGCCCTTGGGTATAAATCACTCAAGATCCATAGGCTTCAACAGCTGACAAGCTTCAACTCATGACAATTTATGATTCTGTTGCTCCTAACTTTTCTTTTGAGATATTCTTTCCACAGTCTGAACACTCACCTTGAGTTCCCTGAGTCTCTGCTCCATGATTTCATATTCAGCAGCTGCAACCTGAGGTATGGAGAGTTTAGTTTCTGACTGCTGGATCCATGAAAGTATAGTAGTCACTGTCTCTTTATAGTGTGCTGGAGGCAAACTGTCAAAAACTACATTCAGTGGGGAAGAAAAAGGAAAGAAATAAAATCATTTTGCACTCCATTAATTGTTTTGTTGACAGAAGATGTTTTGTAGAGGACCTAGCCTTACTGAAGTTAATGGCTGTTTTGCAACAGACCCAGTACATCAGCTCCAGATTTTTCCAAGAACTATGGAAGATAACTTTTGAAGAATTAAATACACTCTTACAAACATTTATGGTATCTAGGTCATTTTTTTAGTTGTGTAACATTTGAGTCTCTCTTGAGTTCTAGGTCACATGAAAACTTAAATGGACAAGAAAATTTAAATGTGTGTATTTAGAGATCAACATATAAACCATTGTACTTAACCCAAAATCTAATTTCAGAAACACAGTAGGAAAACAGCATTCCCTTTTATGGCCCGTGTTCATGTGTTAAATGTTTCTTTTCAAGTAGAATGTTCTGTTTAGGACATCTGTTAAAAGCTTAGAAGATGAATCTCTCTTCTACATTAAAGCTGAATTTTATCGCACTGTGTTTCTTACAACAACATTACAGCTGCCATTAAATAGACAACATCTGGAACACACACCAACTCATTAGTAGAGATACTCCCTGTGCAATACTCCCCCAACAATAGTTTCCTATACAGTCATTGAGAAAAATACAGACAAATAACATGGCTAATTCACTGAAAAATTTCCAACTTGTATGACATAAAAATAAAGTATATAAAAGCTCAAAAAGGTAACACCTATTTTTATCTCCTGTATGTCTCCAGTGTTTGAGAAGGAACTGTACTGGAAAATGATATAACTGTCCGAAAAGCAATTTTGACAAAGAAGAGAATCAAAGTGCAAGCTTGCTTACATTTTCATAAAACAGTGCTTGGCAGAATGCACTGCTTATTTTAACTTAATTTTGTAGTTATCAACAGAAAGTTACTTGAAAAACTTGTATTGTCAGCAAGACATCATAACATACTCAAATCAGGTCCACTTAAGGTCCCTCTCTTGTGGGCATACTGTATGGTGCACTTTCTTCTTTTCAAAATCCTTCCTAATCTGATTTATAACACACAACTGCAGACTTAAAAAGCCAAGACTTGCTACCACGGAAGACAACATTTTTTTTTCCCTCTGGTGTATTGTATGCACACAGAAAGCAACTGTAATACATGCTTGCAAACACAGAAAACAGGCATTTTTCATCTCAACACCATCGTTAACAGCTGGTCTATTGAAATAGCATTTTAAAACTTTTAAGTCACTTAGTTATATTTGTATTGTCTGTGATTCATTTAATCCGAACCATTTCTATTTTAGAACACATTTAAACTCATCACTCCAAATGTAGACATTATTTTAACAGCTCAGATATGATAAAGTATACAACTCTTAATCTGCATTGTTCTTTACAAAATATGAAATGGAATTCAGTATTTTGATATAATGTTTGACTTCTATAAATACCAGTTTTCTCCTTTAAATGAAAAACATTTTTTCTGGCTAATGTCTTCAGGCAGCTATATACAAGTGCTATTTTCAACAGTAGTGAGGAACATCACAGAACAGGTCAAAAAAACATAAGATTTGTTGTTACAGCAAACTCCACCAAACTGCACAAAACTCTTATCCTGAAAGTTTGCCAATAATAACAACTTTAGAATCATTAAAACACTGATAACTTTTTTTTTTTCTCCATTTTTAACTAATGATGTTCTCCACTATTTGCAGGAAAGACTAAGAGTTCAAGCAGGATTTTAGATGTCAATTTTATCAAGCTAGTGGCTTTCCAGTTTGGCTACTAAATATTCTATTTAAAAAGCACTTTAAAGTTCAGTGAAACAACAGTTTTCCTATTTCACTTTTCCAGATTACTAGTAATGAAATTTTACTTTTCAGTACCTTTTTCTGAGCTAGATTTTTCTTTTAATGATGTATCAGCATTTTCCTCCATAAGAAAGCATCTTAACATATTTTAGGATAACAATTGCCTATACTGTTCTTGCAACTTGTGGATGTCAATGATGAGAATTCAGTCAAATTCCTGCAGTGGAATCCTTGTTACCTAATTTTATCTGTCTAAAATCTAACACATTTATGGTCTCACTATAGGCAGTATGAATCTCTAAATTCCCCATGCTCATAGCATACACACACATCCAGACCTGTTTATTATTATCATAGAATCATAGAATATCCTGAGTTGGAAGGGTCCCTTAAGGATCATCAAGTCCAACTCTATCCTAAACTTTGTTTTGCCACAATAATGTTTGCGGATTGAAGTCCAAATGATGAGCACAAAGTATTAATATGGATTCTGCTATATATTTATATGAGGAATTGAATTGGTAGTCAAAAAGATATAGCAAGTCCTCAACCCAAACTATACCTAAATTAGGCTTTCCCTTTTTCTGTGTGTGTGAATGGATTTTCTGGTTATTTTTTTTTCCTGAAACAGAAATGAAATGAGAATACAATTATTTCAACAACTACCAAATCCCACTGGATATGTTACAATGTCCATCTCCTGTCCATCAGGAGAAATCCCACACTTCATTGCATCACTGTGAAAGAAGAAAGGCAATGAATACAACCTATGAGATCATTTCAATAGAGACTTATTGCCTGGAACAAATGGTTTAGATAAAATTGCATGCATTTCCCATACAAATCTCCTCAGTATCAACTGCAGTGTTTATAACTACATTATGTTTTTTTTCAAAATTTTGTTTTGCTTATTTTGTAATACATATCTCTGAAGCAATTCATCAGTCCTTACATTAGTGATTTCATAAAGGTTGTGATTCCCTTCTGTCACATCTTTCACCATGAACTTTCAAAGTGGAATCTTAAAGAATCTCATATAATACATAGCCAAGGTTCTGCAAGTGCTCTAACACTTCCACTTCTCTAATTTATTCACCTCTTAAAAGAAATACAAAGGAAGCCCTCTCCAGTTCTACAAGATATAATGTAACTATATATATATTTAAAGATGCAAAATTTGTATGTGGTTTTATTTCCCATACTTAAAAATTTTCATTTTTACTCTGAAGGAAAATGAAAAAGTGAACTACAGAGTAGAGGACATTATCTCATGCAGGCTCATTTCACAGATTGTTTTCTCCTTTTGTTCTGTATTCGAATAAAAAGTTACCTGAGGAAATAGATGCAACAGAAAAATTAAATTACCTGAATGCTACTTATTAAAATTTTTGTTACATACATCTGAACTGTGTTTTCAGCTCAAAAGGCACATTCAAAGAAAGCTAAGCAAACTTAATATCTCAAAACCAAACAGAAAAATAATATTACTAATATTAAAACATAGTTCAGGTCTTAAAAATAGCTTGCAGTTACAAAATGTACAAGACACTTGCTTATTTTTTTTATTCCTCAAGTACAAAATGATTGGTGAAATATTATTTTATGTATCATAACAATTTCAATGTCACTTGTAGCCCAGCTGTAAGATACTTTGCAAACAAACTAGGAAATAGATTTAAAATGTACTTCTCTCTCTCTCTCTATATATATATATTTAATAAATGGAAATGCTAATCAAATCATGTTGAAAAACATTTGAGAAAATCAGATATAACCTTTAATATTTTATTTATCTACTGTACAGCATAAAAAAGCTGCTAAACACTCATGAACCTTAAAACTAAACCAAACAAAAAAAAAAAAGAGGGAAAGAGATAATCTTCTAGAACTAGAGAAATTTATTTTTTGCCAGAAATAATTCCCTGTAAACAAACCAGAGCAGATTATCTAAGTACTCTTATTTGACAGAAAGATAATGGAGTAATGTAACATAAAACATAACAAAACAAAACAAAAAACACTAATGATGAATCAAAAATTTAGAATCAAAAATTTATGCAAACAAGAAGCTGAAATACACAAAATGCAATTCCAGCAAATTCCAACATTTTCTATTAAACTAAGACTACAGTGAAGACATGGGATACAGTCTTTTCTCTGTTCAATAGCCAAGAATAGTCATGGAAATTAATAGAAAACACTCAGGACTTTTTGAAATATTCTAAAGTTCAGCTTCTAGTTTTTTGTTTGTTTGTTTGTTTGCTTGTTTGGTTTGTTTTTTACATTTTTTTTGATTCCTAAGACCTTCCTGAAACAGGATTATAAATAATGCAGTATCCCCATCATGTTCATTCATATCTACAGCAGAGTTATTTAAGGAAATTAGCACTTTGAAAAAACTGTGTATAAAATTTCTGAAGACAAATAAAGAACGAGCAACATCATTATCTGATGTTATCATATGGAGAGCTGGGCAATCACCAACCGCATGAATTTTAACAAGAGCAAGTGCCGGGTCTTGCACCTCGGACACGGCAACTCTGGCTATATGTACAGGCTGGGCAATGAGACACTGGAGAGCAGCCCCGCAGAGAGGGATCTGGGGGGTGTGGTTGACAGGAAGCTGAATATGAGCCAGCAGTGTGCCCTGGCAGCCAGGAGGGCCAACCGTACCCTGGGGTGCATCAAGCACGGCATTGCTAGTCGGTCGAGGGAAGTGATTGTCCCGCTCTACTCTGCGCTGGTGCAGCCTCACCTCGAGTACTGTGTGCAGTTCTGGGCACCACAGTACAAAAAGGATGTAAAACTGTTGGAGTGTCCAGAGGAGGGCTACGAAGATGGTGAAGGGCCTAGAGGGGAAGATGTATGAGGAGCGGCTGAGGTCACTTGGCCTGTTCAGCCTGGAAAAGAGGAGGCTGAGGGGAGAACCTCATCACGGTCTACAGCTTCCTCACGAGGGGGAGTGGAGGGGAAGGCGCTGATCTATTCTCTTTAGTGACCAGTGATAGGACCCGTGGGAATGTTGTCAAGCTAAGGCAGGGGAGGTTTAGGCTAGACATTAGGAAGAGGTTCTTCACTGAGAGGGTTGTCGCACACTGGAACAGGCTCCCCAGGGAAGTAGTCACTGCACCAAGCCTGTTGGAGTTTAAGAAGCATTTGGACTGTGCACTTAGTCACATGGTCTAAAATTTTGGGTAGACCTGTGTGGTGCCAGGAGTTGGACTCAATGATCCTTATGGGTCCCTCACAACTCGGGATATTCTATGATTCTATGATCTCACCTAAAGTATCAGTACAGGCATATACCATAGTAAATAAAACAGTCTTATCTTGACAACTAAACCGTTTTAGATGAAGGTTTTGTGATGCAGAGCAGCCACGTAAAATAAGAACAAGAGACCACGGTTCTGTAAAATATTCATCCAGGGACTTTTGTGCTCTATCAGTTTAGGACATTCATCCCGGCCTGTTCAGTGCTGCCACTGTAGGACAGCTACTTCTGCAGGTGGACAGCAAATGGGAGCATATTGCAGCACAGGAGTGGGAACAAACAGCTACTGCCAGGAAAAACTTAAACAAAACCCCTGCTTTGTGACAGTGTAAGTCAGGCAATGCACACTACTTCGCTTACGGGAATAACCATCTGGTTAGTTCGTGAGGTCTTGCTGTAGTAAAATCAGCTAAAGCAGAAACAGCAATTACACAAAATTATGTATTGAATAAATCATTAGGAAGCTAACATTTACCATATTTTCCTGTTGGCAGAATGGTAAATAATTTCAACATTTAAAACCGTGTGGCATTAGCAATTGTTAAATATGATCCATTTCATGGCCATCTTCAGTGTTACGAATAAATTTACAGCCCTTAATACTAAATTTCTACAAATCGTTCTTTCATCACATGGTGTCTCATACTTGTATTTAATTTTCTCAGTTCCCTTATGCATAATCAGCTCTCCAGTTTGTGTGTGTGCATGTGTGAAATAACTACAGGAGGACAACAATAAGGTGTTGTTGAAAAAAAAAAAATCTTTAAAAAAGGAATCATTCCAAACATCTCCAAAGAACTCAGGAGGAATACTATAAAGATCCACTAGAAGGAGCTAGCACTATGTATAATTTCAAAACAGTACAATCATTGGTTTGAGGGAAAAATAATTTCTTTGCTACTGAGAAAATTTAAGCTTATATTTTTATCTGATACTTTACTTTTAATTTTATAATTAATACAGAAAGTAGTCACTGGCATGCTAAGTATCAGGAATACATAGTATAAAAGGTATTTATTATTATCAATAATAAAGTTACCTTCATTTTTTGTATAGCATCTTCTCCCTTTTAAAAATCCATTTTATTACAAATACTGCAAATAATGTTACAACTAGCAAACATATTTTATGTTGAAGAAAAGGAACAGTTCACCTCATGGTGAAAAACTAGATACCCTAGCTACTCTTTTTAATGAGTTTTATGGAGTTAAATTTCTATTCCAGACAAGTTTAGAGCAGATTCACTGCTGAAATTAAACTCTCCTCTCTATTGACAGAGATAGAGGCAGCTCGGTCTCATAATCCAACTAAATAAAGCTTTATGTTGCCAAAATATACCACTAAATCTGTCCAAATACGTGCTATAAAGAGTAAATCTGATGGGAGAACTACACTAAGTAAAACCTTTATTTCAGAAGTGTACCTTCCCCTGTTTTCCTATTAATATAGTATAAATGATGTACTGATAATTTCTAAAAGGCTAATTCAATTACAAAAAGATCACCTAAATCGTACTACTGGTTTAGTGCAACAAAAGCAAATACAAAAGAAGGAAAGCAAAACGTACACGCCTATTCTTTGCATGTTAGTCAGGCAAACAGACCTTTTGTTGTGAATACTTACTGGTCTGTAACTGCTTTTCTCTGGCATGCATGTCAGCAAGTATTTGTTTGAAATGGCTGGTAAAAGCAGCAAGGTCAGCATCCAAAAACATTGGGCCTTGTTCTCTCTCTTTCAGTGCCTGACTTTGAGCCTTTAGCTGTTCAATTTGAGGCTGAAGGGTTGACATTCGGATGATTTCGTCCTGCATGTTTGGATTAAAAAAAAAAAAAAAATCAAGAAAAAGCTGTTCTCCAAATGAAATCACTAGTGCCATGAAATCACCATTTCACTGCACGTTACAAAATAGTTTTGCTTCCAACTACATCAGTAATAGTAAGAACAAATCTCAGCAATATTTTTGATCTTTTCTCACCAATCAATATTTCTGTTCCCATTGTTTGAAGTTACTTTCACATGGCATTAACACTTTAGAAGTGTAATGCTCAAAGAAAATGAGATAGATTGTACATCCAAACTCCATGCCTGAGGAGCATTCCTTTCATGTGGAGATAGGAAGATAAAAACTCCACATTTGCCGCAGTCCTGGACCATCTCCATTAGATCACATAGAATTCCAGCAGCCCCACAGTAATACATTACAGGTTCAGGTTCTGCTATTATGCCTTCTGGAGACCTTAAACAGATTGTAACACTAGCAACTGCTAAGTAAAAAGAAAAAAGGAAAGTTAGCATCTTTGGGTAAGCCAAATGTACTGTTTGTAGCAGAGCTTCTCTAACAGAAGCTTTTTGCAAGAAAACCAGAGAACCCCTGTAAGCACAATGCCAGCTTGGAAACACATGAAAATAGAAATAATAGCACAAAGAGATCTCTAAATGTGTTTTTCAAACATTTGTTTAGTTTGAGAGCTTCAGAAACCAGAGATTTGATAGAGAAAAAACTTGTACAAGCATGTCATGAAATCTATAATGCATAACTACATTTCAGTTTACAAAATGGATTCATGTCAAATAGTATTAGCTAGGAACTGAGTGCATATATAAGCAGCTCTCCACATTTAAACTCTTCCTCAGAGGTTGAGCAAACTTCTAAAATTGGTATTGTACTTATGCCCCCTTCAAAAGTCTCCATGTGTTAGTTCAAAACAAAAACACACAGCAAAGAGTGACTGTCATGACACAACCCCTGCCTACACAGTTGTCTACAGCAAGAAAGATGAGCAAATTTCTACAATGGTGCAGCACGCAACCAAAAACATTTATGTAGAATTATGATTGAATGGGTGTGACTGTGCACAAATTCCTGGAATTCTGTCATATGATGACAGAAGAATATTCCTCCTTTCAACTACCCAATCAACCCTGCACCAAAATGCAGAGCATGTAACAAGTAAAGTGGTGTGCAGTAGCAGGATTTTGGACTTGACAATGAAGAAAATTTTTAGGCCCAGATCCTTACAGCCAGAGATAACGAGCAATAGTTTCTTAATGAAGAACCAAAGAAATAGATCCTTGCAGGAAAAAAGAAATAAAGAGTTTAGGGGCCTCGTTCTCTAACTTTACGTATGTAAATATTTTAAAATAACTAAATATTTAGGACAGAACTTTAAATACCCACATACTAGGTTCTAGCCTTGTCATTTACCATTCCTTCCTTTCCTTCAGTAAGTATTTTCAATGATTTTCTTGGAAACATAAGGAGTCCAATTTCCACTTTTATATTCATAGTGTGGGTGACAATGTGGCCACCTGTTGGTACAAACAGGAAGTACAATATAATAAAAGAATTTCTAACCTTGCATTTTTCCAACTGAGCTTTTACTGTAGCAGGGTCTGTTGCTGGTGTTGGTTGTGCTTTCAGCCAGTTTTCTGCAGTAACTGCTGTCTGCTCCAGTCGCTGCAGCTGGCCATAGAAGTCAATGATGTTATTCTGGTACTCCAGCCATGCCAGCCTTTCACTCAGCAACTGACAGAACTCAATCCAGCGACTCTTCAGCTGCTCTGAGGCTTGTCGAATGCTGTCAGCGTTCAGACCCTCTAGAAAGAATACAAGAGAAGGAGCTCAACACTTAAAGATAAATAAGTCACAAAGAAGTAAATTAATTTCAAAATACTCTAACTATTTAGTTTCTCTATCTGAGAGATAATAAATACAAATAATGATTTATCGTCCTGAAAATACAGATGTTACATATCAGCAGAGGAAAATTTAAAAACTGCTTTCAGTTGCTGTCAGGGTTTTTTGTTTTGTTTTGTTTTGCTATGGGAATGAATTGTAAAGTGCATTAAGGTACAAGAATGTGAATAAAACAGTGGAGATACAATACATAAAGCTAATTAACAGTGCTGTAGGAAATAACAAAATGCCTTATAGATGGATTTTGAAAGCTCTGTCTGGATGACAACTAGATTTTAACATGTAAGATTGTTGTGTGTGGTTTTTGTTTGTTTCACTTTTGTTTTTTAATTTCAAATGAATGGGAATTAGGTTCCACAGTTATTTTGATGCTTTTAGTAATCCAACCCTCAAGTTTTGCATTATGTGCTAGTTTAGAAATATCATAAGTGTTAAAGAATAATCATACTGATCAGATCAAAGCACAATGTAGGCAAGTACGCTGTCTCCTACAGTGGCCATCAGTAGACATCAGGCAAAGAAAGACTCAGAGTCAAGAAACTGTATGTGACATCTCTTTATACTTGTTTCCAGCCAGGGTTTAGTTCATCTAATATAGTTTGCCTGTTTCTGTCTATTGTTCAGTAAGCGGTCTTAAATTACAGTTCACAAAAGAAAACTGACTTAGGTTATTAGAGAAAAGGCAAATATTTAGAACTATTTAATGGAAAAATATGTATTATATAATTTGTGAAGAGTGTCAGGCATATCAAGAATGAACAAAGGAATCCTTCAAGAACATTTATAATTATTTTGAAAGCTGAACTTAGATTGAGTTCAAAATAATATTAACTTACTAATGTTAATATTACTTTAAATTAAAAATTTATAAACTCATTTATTTTTCAGGGGAATTTTAATTGTGATTCATAACCATTTTTTACTGGGATGACATACAATAATAAACATAGCAATGGAGCTGATACCAATTTCAAAAGTAATAAACTTCTCGATCACATATGTATTTAAGGACATTTTTAATAACATCATCAGTAAGTCATACACCGGTTAACCAGTAAAATAAAAGCTATGCTTTTATCAAAATAAACAGATTTCAGGTGTTTTTGTATTTCTTAAAACTGTGTTTAAATGCAAATAAAACAAAAGCTTTCCCTGTGATTTTTGATATACTGTTGACATAGTTTAACTTGGCTATAGACGGTATTCCTAATCTGCAGGAAAAAATCCTCATCAGGGATACAAAATTGTGAAGTTTATGTCCAATTGTGGAATGTAGGACTTAGGAAAATGAGTCTCAATTGTGCCTAAAGGCCTTATTTAAAATAGTACTGAAAATTAATTGAAATAATTTTTCTAAGGAATGACCATAATTTAATCTATATGGTAAATCACACTAATTAGGGATCATGTCTGCTCTAGAGTCCATAGTTCTGTGGTAAACACTATTCTGAATTCAGTTTGGGATGATTTCATTTGGTGTCACTTAGACGATTCTGCAGTACATGGCAGCAGATCCCTGGACATATTCTGTTTCTAGGATATTGCTCTAGCCAAGCAAATTTTACGTTATTACAAAAAGTACAAGCAAAAATGCAGAAAAATCAGAAGAGCGGAACTACTGGGACATAATGGCAACCGTGGTGGTTGCATCAGCTATACATACATGCTGTACTCTGGAAAATGGCTGGTACAGTTTAATGACTGAGCAAGGGTATAAAACAAAAGTTAAAGTTTAAAGAGGTAAACAATATTTTGACACATTTTAATAGAAGCCATCAGTGGTCTGGTATTTTTGTGTGTTTTCCATTTGGAGATGTTGTTCCAGAACTACTTCACTTTCTTAAAGTGTAATGTCTAATATGCAGCAAGGTGTGAAGAAGCACTATAAACCTGAATGACAAAGCATGTCCGTGCAACAACAAAGTTGACCAGGCAGATAGATAATGAATCTTACCAACAACAAAACGAAACACACAAATAGAAGACAAGCCTTTAACTATGTTATATTTCAACAATTGCTTCTGTCCTGTTGTGACTTTGGTTATAAAAATGCTGCATATTCTTTGGAGAGAGCAGACATCCCAGACACTGTGCTCATGATTACCTCTGAACATTTAAGACACTGCCTATGACTTTGGCAAAGAAGGATGGTGCACTAAGATCACTTTTATTTACTCCTCCTCTCTTTGCTTTTCAGCTTCCACAGTCTCTGAAGTACCCTTAGGCAAGATTACGATTACCAGGGGAAGTGCAGTCATGGACTCTCCATACATAACAATCATTTCTCTGCAATATTTTTTCAAGGATTCAGAGTGGACTGTATTTCTGATGAAAATCTAGATTCACCAGATCCTCTTTTCTTCCTTTCACTGCTGTGTCCCTCTTAATGGAACATGCATGTGAAAATACAAAATATAATTCAATTTTCTTCAATTCTTTAATATCTAAACTTTCAGTCTAAATGTGATTCTAGAAGTGCTGATGAAATGCTTTTGCTCTTCATGTAACTGAAGTGGGAGTACAAGACTGGAGTGTGGAGAGATGTTTGGTAAAAGAATACAGAGGTACACCTCTATTAGACAGCATAATATGCTGAAGTGAAGAGCCATCTGAAAATCTCCATGGGATGCTCTTTTAAAACTCTCTAAATTCACAGACAGCTCAGGCAACACAAATGTTATCTATCAAATGTCAGAATAACATTTTCAGAAGGATGGAGAAAATGGCCATTACTTGTACTGAAGTACCGATTTCTTCATTATCTTTACCAACTTTAGCAACCATCAGCCTTCATTCATGATGGTAACATGAATACCCTCATTCTGTTTCACTTATGGCAACAAGACATAACAAAAATTGAGAATCAGGAGAAGGAACACACTGGTAAAACACTTAGTTTGCCAGTAATGGCTCGTAATATTTTTATGTTTCATAATCTAAGAGCTGATATAATCAGTGAATAAATATACTGTATCTAGAGGAAACAGATATTTTATTACCATGTGTACTGTGCAAAACAAATTGTGCCTGAGTATTTTTAATTGTGCAACACCTTACATGCAAGTACTTTGGAATTACCACTTAGTATAAAGCATATCTTAAGTGTATTTAACATTTGCTATGGATCTGTGATAGAATAATGTAATATTATCTGTGTTTTTATAACTTTTGACTCATGAGCATATGTGAAATGGTAACTCACAATGAAACAAGATAATACGTGTCTTTCTTCAATCTGTGGTACCTTACCAATATGTGTTTTATCACAACAAATTCAGTTGTATTCATTTTAAAGGTGCCTATCAAAATTCTCAGTATTCATCTCAATGCCCTATTTTATTCTAAATCACTACAATAGTCAAGAGTCCTCTCAAACTGCTAAACTGTTTCCCTCATCCATCAGAGAATTTGTTATTCTATTTTAGGATAGCATTTTAGAGTACAATAACAGATTTATATTTTTTTTTTCCTAAAACAGAAAACAGTAGATACAAGTTTTCATTGACTGTAAAAATTCAAGCTTCTTAACAGCATGGGCAAGGAGAGGGAGAGTACGGCCCATGTAGAAGATGGGTGACTGGGTAAGGGTAAGGCAACAGTGATTTTTCTGTGGTAGGAAAAGTCCTTCAAATGGTACTAACCTATAGACACACTGCTTACAAACTTCAGAGCAGATGCACTGTCTGAAATCAAAGTTCCTTCTGCTCAGAACACTTTTGCTGACAATGGCTGAAAGCATAAGGCAGGAATGCTGCTCTATATAAATACACTTCCTCAGATTATTTTCCTCCGTGCTACAAAACATATAAATGAGCCCTAAATAAATAAACCTGATTCTCTCTGGAATTTGAATCCTGCTTTTTTACTTATTCCCCCTCCTACCACAATAAACAATAAAAAGCAAGAAAATAAATATATTATATTTAGCAATGAAATTCACCACCATTGTGAATTTCTCTCTTACAACCCAACAGATCACTTCATGTTTTCATACTCCTCATCTGTTACATTCAGAAACTGTGGGTTTTTTTTGTTTGTTTGTTTTTTTTAAGAGCAAAGAGAAAGCACACGTTACATATAAGCAAAGCCAAAAATACAGTGTTAGTACGACTGGAATCTTCTTAGGACTCTAATCATTTTTAGTCCAGATCTAGTTGACATATAATAAATAAAAATTAGCAATGTGGTTAAATTGTTATCAGTTACCTTTACAAATTATCTTCATCTTAAATCTGTTTGCCTTGGGTGGTCTTTTAATTAGAGATTACACTGTAATACTGAAATATGCATGACAATCATCAGCTACATCACTGAATGATTTCCCTAAAGAAAGCACCACACAGAATAATGATAGGAGCACTATCATGTGAGGTTTGTAAATTATAATTGTGAAAAATTAAAAAGGTTCTTCATTCAAGATAACGGAGTACATGTTCCCTCCACCAGATGCTAAACTATGTGTCTCCTATTAATCCAAAGAGGTACTTTTAATTCCACTTTTTTCCTATGTTGTGGAAAAGAGTTCCAGAATTAGAAGAGGCAGGTATGTAGGTATAGTCAGTCTGCTCTGTTGAACCTTATTTTGGAGATTCTGCAACAAAACTCTCCTGTGATATAATCTTTCCACTTATTCATAATGAACACAGAAATCAACAGAAAAATAATAAAGAGATGAAGACTGTATGTCCCAAACAAATTTTGACAAGCCACACATAGACTAGAGAAACTTAGTTGAATCACTGTGTAAAATATAAAGTCCCTTAAGTGTATTACTGTTTAAGATGTAGGTTTAACGTTGAGCTACTTTTTTACATACCTTTCAGTTCAGTATCATTTTACAGATAATCTAATTGCAAATTCATTTGAGCATAATGATTTGGATGGAAAGACTAATAGAAAATGTGGTGTTTGTAGAAGTACCAAGGCTGAACTCTGTGGTTAATTTCCTCTGTGCTCAACACATAATTTTGAACACCTAGCAACGTATGCCATTTACAAAATTCTTTTTAAAAATCATTTTACAGTTCTTCTCAAGTAATGTTAATTAATTCCACTCTCTGGTGCTCTCACCTGGTGGTGATCACTGCGTTATTTAACCATTTCAAAATACTATCCTTCAAATTGCGTTTGCAGTAGTGGAGTAGCTGATAGTCCCAGAAACAATTTAGGCCAGAGGAACTGTATCTCTTTTCAAAGGAATTGTTTCTCCCCTAAAATCACCACAAAAAAAGGATCTTCATTCATATAGACACCTAACCTGTCACCTTTGCTGGAATATTCTTGCTACCAAGGTCACTATGATGTATGGCATGATACAGAGTTCAAAGCAATTGTCAGGAAACAGATAAAATCATGCTGGCTTAGCTAGACTACCCCATGCTTACATCCTAACTTGAAGACATGCTTTCTGAAAAGAGATTTGTGAGATGCTAGAAATAATTATATGCACAGCTATCCACAGTTGAGATCACAACACCGATAAGCTGTGAATAAACATAAACCCATGGACTGAAGGAGAAAAAAAGAGAACCTTGAGAACATGACTACTTAAGATACTTAATCTAATGAAGCTGAAGCTGGAATTCCTGAGGTGTGAGCCTGCAAATGGCCAAAGAAATAAATCCTGTACAGCCCGTTCTCCCTGGCAGAAATCATGTCAAAAAAGACAGAGTTTTTGCCTTTTTATTTATTTTTTTTTATGATCAGCCATGGAAAACAGTCATAGGATTTAAAAGAGGGTGCAAGAGAGGGTGCATACTAGACTTGCAGACCAGACTCCCTTCCTTCAGATTATTCACTGAGCCTGAGACAGGAAACCTTGCAACAGTTGTTACAGTAATTGTAATTAAATATGCCCAGAATGCAAGGATTCCCACTTTTATAAAGTATTACAACTCCATACTTAAGCAAGATAATCTTAGGATTCCATCAAACTTACTTTGCTTACCATTTCAGTCCTAGCAAATAAATTCTTATTAAATTCTTGATTCTTTATTACAACAATTTAATGTAAAATACATGTTCTAAAGCTCAGTGCATTCAACAACTGTATTTTGGTAAGCCTATCAGTATGACAGATAGTGCCCATGTTTAATATTTTATTGCAAAATTATAAATTCTTTAACATCAAGGACAATGACATGACATACAACTTTACTTTCATCTATCTTTCTGTTGGATTTTCTATTTTTCCTTTAAAAATACTCAGAGGTTCAAAAAGTGAAATAATAGAATAATATTTTTTTGGAACATTCAATGGTAAAAAATAAAAAAAACTTGCAACTAACTTTCTTTTCAAAGATTTTTATAAGCTTTGATATTTATTATCTTTGAATTGCCAAATGCCAAAAAAATCTCTTCCAAAACCCAATAAAACTGTATATTTTCTATAATACAGAACATTACAGCAATGTATATAATTAAATATACAGTGTTTTATAAGAAAAGTCAGAACACACTTCTTTCAAACTGTTCAGAGTAATGCTGTCAGTTTTCTAACTGATGAATGAATGTATCTTCAAAAACTTAGCATACTCAGAAAACAAGATTACAACTTTAGTCCCTATGCAGACCAGATTATTAATATACAGTTCATTTTACACACATTTATTTTCAATATACTGAAGTTCTAAGATTCTGTTCTCTTTACTAATTAACAGATTTAACATTCAGAAATAATAAAAGAAATATAATGCAATTTACTTTACTGTTCCATTTAGACAGTATTTGCTAATATAATTCTTGTGATAAATAAAAACCTGTGCGTTTATCAAATCCCTAAGAAGATTATCTAAATCAACTCCCATGTAATTACCATTCACCATCTGTTCCACCAGGGCCTCAGCTGATCTGCTGGCATCTTGCAGCTTTCTGTACTTCTCAGGCTTTTCTCGCTGGATGGCCTGCAGCATGACAGGAAAGGTGAGTATTTCAAAAGAGGAATTTTGAAGAAGAAAGTAATTAATCTCAGGGATGACTTCTGATTTCTTGAGACCATTTAATCTGCCACATTTCCCTGCCAGCCTCCCAGTTTGCAATGAAACCACAAAGTATCACATATGATCAGGAGAGAAGTCAGTCATAAAGTCAGATACATAAACTGAGAACCAGAACACAACAGAGCTGACAAATGATACACATCACTATTTTACAGACAAATAAAAGACAGACAAATTAAGAGCTATTCAAAGCCCAGTATTTCAGAATAATAATATATGTTCAACAGAAATTCCTTGTGGAGGAATAGAAGATTTGCTCTTTTCTCACATGGCTCCTATTTATAACAGTAAGAATTGAGCATGCTAACTAAACAACAGTGTTTCATGGCATACCACAGTACTGAACACCAATACCATCTTATTCCTTATTTTAGTCTTTTGTTGGCAAAAAAAAAACAAAAACAAAACAAAACAAATGCATATTAACGTATTTAACATATATGTAAGCATATATAGTAGAAGTCCATATATGAGCCACTAGGTAAGAGTAGAGTAAACTGCAGAATTAACACAGGCTTCCACTTACGTTTTGTACCTAATACTCTCATTGACCTTTCCATACTCAAAAATTTCTCACCCGCATTCAGGTGTGCTCACGCTAGCTAGTGACAGCAGGTGCAGGCTACCTGATAAAGTTTCAGGATACAGTAGGAATTGAAGCTTCTAATTTCTTTTGAGATGGTAATAACATAGATGGGAAATAAAATTATTTTAGATCTAACAGCCCCTCAGTGTTGTCTCATAATTAACAACATCAAGTCACATCTTTGACTTTAGACTAATTTAGTCATCTAGTTAGCTATAATTTAGAAGCTCTAAGCCAGCTCTAAAATTCCTTGTTTAGTTCAGGAGAAGCACAGGGTCACAGTTTGATACCTACAATAAAACAAATTATACATAACTCTCAGAGACCCTAACCAACATGTTTTGCTCTAATTCTGAGTCCCTCAGTTTATCACAGCACATACAAAAGGACACACCACACAAATCCTAGGTAACATGTACAGGATGGTGACACAGTCCTGGCTGTGGCTTTTCAGTCTGACTGACCACACTAGGCTTACTGATCCCCTTCTTTATTTCCACAGCAAAGACACATTCTCTATGACTTGACTCTCAAGGTGAAAAAGTTCTTTACAACTGGAAAGAAACCTCATCTAGGTGTCTACTAATGCATTTATTAGAATAATGTTATACGCTCACATTTGAAAATCTTATTTATTATATAGATTGCTATGCCTAGGAGGAAGTAATATAAGTACTTCTCAATAAACTCTCAAAATAGCTTTTAAAGTATGATGCTTAAAACATCTTCAGTTTAAATTTCTGTACTTTGTAGTAGGGAAGATACATGATTTATTCAATAAAAAGCTTATGAAAATCGAGCAATGCCAAAAGATTTGAAATTGTGAGGCTTTACTTATTTAAAATTTAACCCGCTTCGGTAGCGTGCACACTAAATTATAATAACTTCCAATGAAAATAAACACTAGGATTTTCAGGGCTGAACTTTATTTTGCCTAACAGAAAACTCTGAAACATTGATTGATTATTAAGGAAGGAGGAAGACATTTCTACAAAAAGCACATATAAAAGAATCAATTGAAGAAGCTCCCTGGAGATACTAAAAAGCGAGATTTTCAGTTAAATTCACACATCTGCCATCTACTTACAGCTGCCATTCATTTGTGCATACAGGAATGACTGAACAGCAGACATTCTAACAGTATGTCGAAGCTTCTAACACTTTTGATGATAAAATTTTGTATAGATAAAATATATAAAAAGGATATTTGGGAAAGAATTAAGGATGGAAGTATTTTGAAATTGATAAACATGTTTTCCATACTGATAAATTATCACCGCAAATTAACAAAGTTTAATCCCAATAAACTGCAGATGACTGTATTAATTATTTGTAGTTTCTGTAGGTCAATAAAATCCTGTACCATTCTGCTGCACAATTTATTTTTTTTTTCAAAATACCCTATTCTATTAATTCTCCGCAAAGTTTCAAGACTATAGAATCTTAATTAATACTACTTTGTCTATAATGCCAGGTATAATTAGCGTGAGTCTAACTACAGCAAACTCAGAAGAATCATAAAAACACTAAAGTATACTGAAAATAATCTTGCTCCGTCTGTAATGCCAGATGTGCAATTATCATAACCGCAACTGTAGTGAACCCAAATGAATCATAAAAAATCTGAAATACACTTAAAATAGCTTTTTAAAATATAAAAATGATTTGACATTGAAGTCTATGGCAGTGAACCCTTTGGTGTCCAGAAAAATGTGGAGAAATGTCTGCCTCTCTCCCAAAAGATCAATGTTTCCATGTACTGATAGAAAATACAAACACTATATGTAAAGCATTTAAAAATAAACATGAAAATTTGGCACATATCAAACACAGTCAACTGCTTTTCTCCACTTTTTGTTTTTTTGTTTTTTAAATGTAATTAGCATATATCATAAAAATGAAGGGCTAACAGTAGATACAGAAAGACACACATATACACACAGAAAACATCATGCTAGTCAAAGGAGAAAAGGCTGTCCTCTTGGTCCTCGTACAAACAGAAAGTATGGGACAATTTACCTGATTTGGGGAGAAAGTTGGAAATTTACCCTGCTTGCTTAATAGCACTAATATAGTCCTGCTCTTACTCTCTACATGGCACAGTTGTCAGCTGAACCCACAAACTGTATCTTACATTTTTAAGTTCCTCGGAGGAACGATTTCCATGAGCAAATGCAAAGTGCCAAGAAATAAACAGAGCAGTAGTCCCATAAACACCTCTCGTTTATCCTTTTGAGTGTTTTGTCATTGCTTCCTTTACTGATAGGGACAATATTCTCCATTCAGGTTCATTAATGATACAAGTAGGCTGGGATAACTTTTGCGAAATTTTGAAACTTCTAGGTTCTTTACATTGCTGACAACACTTCTGATGAAAACTTGTGGTAGCTGCAAAATAATTTTACATTTTTTCCAGAACAGTATTTTTTTTCTTTTTATATTTTTGTTTCCTGTATTATTCTTTTATTTTTATTTAGAAAAAATGCAGAAATATAAGAAGACAGGCTTTCATTTAATAGGGGATAAATTCTCTTTGAGGAATATTTTATAACCGGCAATAAAGATGTATAATGGCTTAGTTTTAGCTTATTTAATAACACTAAAAATGCATCTTTAGCTAAATGTCAGCTGAACACGAAGAAGTGATTTTCACAACATTCTGAGAGTTTTATTTGACCCTAAGATTTTACTTGGCAGTTAATGACTCCCTAACATTGAAAACAGTGACATTCCAATGAATTCAGATGTTATTCATATCAAATCAAAATCTTATTTTGTGAGCTCTGTAAATGGATGTACACGAGTAGTATTCCCTGATCTCTTGTAACTCTGGTCAACTACCCATGTGAGCAGAAGATTGTAACATTATCATCACTGGCTCTGACAGTGATTCAGCTTTCAAATATCCAGGTCCCACTAAGCATGTCTGAAGAAAGTCACTAAAAGAAAATGAAGCGAGAACTGGGAGAATCCCAGAAGAACAAATATAATTGCCCAAGGTATCTGACATTTTCCCTTACATCAGTTTCTCAGATATTTACCTTTGATCTTGAATTTCACAGTGCTGCTTCTTGTCTAACCAAAACTACTTTCAGGGAGTTTTGTTCTTAATTAACTGATGTGCAAACTCAAGTTTGACTTCTTACCAAGCAAGATTTTCTATCTAGCAATTTTTAACTTGTTGTACCTGAACCTTCATATATTTGAACTTGAAACAATGAAGGTTTATTATGGCTTAAGAGAAACAAACAAAAAGCCGGAGTCATTGTTAGGCCTGTTTTCAGTAAAATACATGCATTAACTTGAAAATGTTAACAGTGTTATGCAGTGTAATGATAGTTGTGGCATTAATGTTTGAATGTCTTCATTATTTAGGAGTAATATTGTTGTCCTACAAATTTCCACAATAATGGTGTCAAGTCTGGCCAGTTAAGGCAAGTACCTTTCTCTTGCAGCTGGGAAGGACTATACATATTTTTGGTCCTCCACAGACACAAGAATGGACTTCCTGTGCATCTCTAATATATTCAGTCTATGTAACACATCTGCTAAAGGCTAATTTCCTGCCAGTATCTGAACAGCAGATGACTTAGCAAACACAGTATGTTTCATACAGCCTGCTCTTGGCTCCGTCTCCCCGAGGCCTTCTCTGAACTGGGATGGGAGCAGGCTTTTGAACTTGGTGAATCATCAATGATGGCAAAAGAGCTTTCCTTGTGGCTGTCCTTTCTGAAGTCTGGGTCCCTCCACCATACAACAGATGTACTTCCACTATGTCATATGAAAGTGACTCCAAGAAAAATGATGAGTAGGACTAAGATGCTTCGACAATAACAACAACAAAATAACCATCCAATTAATAACCTGTCTTCAAAAGAACAGTAGAAAAGAAAATCATTAAGAAAAGGCTATGGGACTGAGTGGCTACCACAGTTGGCAATAAATGGTAAGTCTGACATCAGTCAAGCATAGGTGTCCTATGCTACACCAATCTGCAATGCAAGGAAACTAAACGATAGCCACTAAGTGCAAGATGGTACTTCTGTGTGCATGTGTGCAGGGTATCATGCATATGCAAGTACAATGTTGGGGTATGACTGTGTATATCAGTAAAATACAATCTTTTACAATTATCACTAACATGTTTTTACTTTTGATATTTTATCTTTTGTTAAATGCCTTCAACAGCCTTACTGGAGATTACAGTCTAATAAAAAACACTATCTTATTTTTCATTGATTTGAGCCTCATTGTGAGGGAAATAGAAACTAAAAGAGATAACAAGTAACAACAATACTGTGTACAAATCAATGAACTGGATAATACTTCCTGCTTTGGCTATTAGTTTAATATGAGGAGATAGAACCCAGGCCAGGACACATTTTAAAACCTGGCACTTTAAACACCCCCCTCCCCCCCATTTTTTTTTTCTTCTTGGGAAGTATGTAGAAAGATTTGCATGAACTGGAAACTGTTCCACACAGAATCCAGGTATTACTCGTCAATCCTACAGAGTTTTCTCTATCAAATTAAAATGCCATCCAAATGTTTTATCCGTTAAAAAAAGCTTGAAACTTCTACATGTAACTTGATCTTCTCAATAAAATGTTTATTTTAAAAGCAGTGATACTATATGAAATCAAAGTCAGTCTTAGTATTTAAAAATATTTACTAATTTACTAAAATTTACTAATTTACTAATTTACTAATTTAAAATTTACTAATTTACTAAAAATTTTACTAATGAGGGATATAAGTTAATTTCTCATATTTTTATTTAGAGTTGCTGGTTTGTCTTAGACTCCCCATGACACAAATTAAATTCTACTGCTCAGTACATTTCATTAAAAAAAAGTTGGAAATTGGTTCCTTAACCATCCAATTATTACATTTCTGAGGAGGTTAAAGAAACATCTGAAATACCTCCGGCCATCTCCAGTGCCCTGATTTCAAACTTTCAATGCCCATGCACAGATCAAACTTCACACTGCTTTTCCCTCATATTACTTAAACGTATTACATATGTTTTCACTGACCTAAATGAGATCTGTATAAATGCTGTAAGCAGTGGCTTCCCAACCCCAATGTTCTTCCTCAGCACCAACAAAGGCAAGGCAAGCGCTGCTGAGAAATCCAGATGGGACCAGAGGAGGATCTGTAGTTCACCTACCTCTACCCCTTACTTGCAGCGACACAGATCACCACCTCCTCGGGAGCAAAGAAAGGAAAGAAGGGGGAAGGTGAACCATAGCTCCTGAGTCCTTTAATGGTTTTACAAAATCTTAGAAAGTGACAATATGAGGTGAAGCATCTTATTGCTTAGGGAAACCTGACATTGCAGATATTCAACACAATAGGTCAAAACAGGAGCTGATTTGCCATCCTTGAAATTGTTCCTCAAAATGGGAATAGATGAAGGGGAGACAGGAGCATTTTTTTCTTTTCTTTTTTAATTTTACCTACCATGAAGATGGAAGCACTCAGCAAATTACCTATATATCTGTTTATGTATGAGATGAATCCTATTATCCTGCTATGGAAGCATTTGAATCCATCAAATCTTCTCTGTATGTTTGATCCGGTTTGCATATTTCCATATATATATTTATGTACATTTACATAACATGAAGTAGTGCCGTAAACTAAATTCATTATATTACACTCTAATGGATACTTACTAGCAGTAACGTTATGACAACATTAATAAAAAAATTATTGCAACAAAACTGTTATTTAACAGAAATATCTAAATGTATATTTACAATCACAAAATTCAGTATCACTCAATCATTGTTAATTTATGATGGAAAAGCAGACAGTAAGAAAAAACAGCAGCAAAACTAACTTCAGTTCAGTAAATTTGTTCCATCTGTTTGTGTTTTAGGAGTCCATATCACCTTATTTTTAATGAGGTCCCATGATATGCTATTATACTATAAGCATAATAGCTTGTTATAAAAAGAATTCCCCTTTCTCTTACTCAGAAAAGGCAAGGTTTTTGCAACTAGCTCCAAATACTAAATACTGAAGGCAATTTTTAATAGTTTAGTTTTCAAAGGGCAAATTCAGAGTGTGCAAAACATACACAAACACAGCTACTTCTTAAGCAGTGCAGAATACTTTTGCAAAAAGTAGAAAACCATTTTCAGTTCAGCCATGGTACAAAAAACAGATTAAAATAATTTCTGTGGAGACTGTATTTTCAGATATATTTTACAGCACTGTAGGATGAATTAGATGCAGATTTACTCTAATATACACCAAAATATGACACTTCCCATCCTTCAATTTGTGAATGTATAATGTCAAATTAAGCCATTAGTATAGAATTATAGTGCATACTTAAAAAGTAATTTATAGACTGAGATTCAACTTTACCAAAGACTTTCATAAATCTAGAATACCTTAATTAAATATGGGTATGTATGAATAAAAAAGATCTCTGTGTTCAGAGATCTCTGTGTATCGCTTTTGGCGCCAAAATCTGAAACGTACAAAAATACTGAACACTTCTAATTTTCTCGTGTGCATATGGTCAATCAACGCTTGTCAGTTTACATTTGAACCCATTTAAACTTGGGCTTTGAAAGCACTTTTACAAGCTAATACAAACTAACAAACATATATATTAGTACTTTCTCCTACATTGACTCTTTCTCTGAGATCTGAGAGATTTCCCTCTTTTCGATATATTGCAAACTCAGGACTCTGAAGTACTGCTTCCGAGCGGGTCATCCAGCTATGGAGTTCTGTTGTATCCGAGTCAAACCTAAGATACAGAGAAGTGCAGTAAGACATCTGCTTCCCACAAAGTTTCTGAAAATAACATTAACAGTAAAAATGTTTAAATAATTGTTTAAACAAAGGAATAAGCATCAATTACTCTTGAAAAAATGCAGTTTAAAACCCTCATTTCAGTAGATACCTCATAAAACTATTCATTCTAAGATTTGAAAACCTAAAAATACTTTTTATTTTTAAGACACTGATTTGACAGTTGAACAGATGCAACAGTTCTCACAATAAGGATTCCAGTTTTACAAGCTGATGTTTTTGGAAGACATGAAACAAGTGGCTCTCACAGCTGAATAAAGTGTATCACAAGTACTGTTGGCTCAGCTGAGGATGTGAGGCATATCTGGCTCACAAAATGCAGTCTTCATACCTGAACAATCTCTGAGCTAGCTTGTGCTGACTCTATTATGAAGGATATTCAAAGCAGGAAATTTGTCCATTAGAAAGAGCCCTCTTCTGAGTGACTCAAATTTGTTGTAGAATGTAATTACTAATCAATATTTGATTATAATATTTCTACAGCTAGAAATTCAGAAATGAAAAATAAAGATACCCATCTCTCTGCATATACTTTTAAATTACTTTTTACTGTACAGTCCTTTTTATTAAAGCCTGGATTCTTTCAAGAACTCCTTCAAAAGTGATCTTAATTGTAGTTACCTACTCAGAAGGTAGCAGTTCAAAATGAAGGTTATCATATGCAGATATTTAAATTGCTGTTTTCTAGAAAAATCAAACCAAGTTGATTCAGTATTTAGCCTAGTTTTTTAAAGCAAGAAGCTTGAGATGTTTTTTCTCAGCTGAGATAAACTGTAATCTTGACTGCATTTCTTTATTGCACCATGTGATTTTATATTTATATCTGAGGACCTAGAAGGACCTGGAATAAAATCAGCTGTATCTTTCAGTTTGTTTTGTAAATATAGATGGAGTAACTTATATAATAATAATAATAATAATTAAAAAAAACTACTAAAACTAAGAACTTGGATGACATTTATGTCTTTGGAGAACTTAACTATTTTACAGAAATATAAACTTTCATATATATAAAAAGAAAAAGAAAAGGGCTCCAAGGTAAAATCTAGTGCTACAGAAATCTACATATATAGAAATGAAAACTTAGTACACGAAAGAATTCCACGTTCTCCACTGTGATCTTTCTGAGTCTATTTAACAATAAGGTGTGAACAACTGAGCAATAAATAATGAAAGCAGAAGAAAGAATCAGACACTTCCCTAATCCCAGCCCAACAGTCTAAATTAAAATTAAAAACTCTTAGGAATAATGTTGATAAAACAATTCCTAATAATAGTATTTGCATTATCATTAAAGGAGGAAAAAATACGATTGTGAGGCAATGGAAGGTGCAGAAATCTTCATTTTATACAGAACTATAAATTCAGAAGTAGAAGACATAAGAACATTTCTCAGGTGGCTTAGAGAATCTCTGTGCCGGTATCAGGCTATAATTCCCTAAATCAAATGGCATTGCCAGTGAAGAGCTTCCTGCCTGAGCTTTATCTCTGAGACTATGCAACATTAAATCAACTATTATTCCTGAAATATGATGTTATCATTTGTTCTGCATATAATAGCTGTATATTTAATAAATGCTCTCATGAAATTTTATGACTAGGAGACAAAAAACTATGAAAGACAGTATTCCCACATAAAACTGGAATACTGTTTATTCAACAAATTGCAAGCACTAACTGTATATCTAATCACACTGATTTCCACAGGAGAGTGATGAAAACATGTTTTTGTGACTGTGAGTAAGCACTGTTCAATAGATCTGAAAATGGAGAACACCCAATTTTAAAGCTAATGGACTGGATTACAAGATAAAAACTAACAATTTCATAGCTCTTCCTAATATGCTTCTAGATACTAATAATTTATATTCAATATCTAATGAAGACTGACAACAGCTCTGCTCAATGATCAGTGATGTGAAGAAGGCTGAAGTCTCTAGCACAAAATGGAGTTCCTGAAGTCCTCAGTAAGGGACATATTAGGTCAGCTAAATTACAGCAGCTGCCTGAAGGCTGTAATATCACTTGAATATTGCTGAGATACAGGGAAGTCCCCAAATACAGCATATACTTTTGCAAAGACTAAGTAGTAACGCTATACAGTCCTGCGTTTCACATAAGTATCTGGTTCAGGGCCTGTCAGCAACAATGAGAAACAATAGAACCTGCTCTAAGGGTCAATAGAGAATTCGATCAGGGACCTACAGGTATTCACACTAGATGGGACCAACACCCTCTCCTCCTCTGTTTTTTGAAATCCAGTCAGCAGTGTACAAACACCACCTCACAAGAATTAGCAGCCCAGTTTGCTAAAAGGGTTGTCACTCCCTACTGCCAACATGCACTCCATTCCTTGCTCCTTGAAGTCACCAACTATACAGACAAGGAACACAAGAGATGCAACGGCCACTTCTTTCACCTCACTTAAATTGATAGGTGAGGACAGGTCTCTAGCCACTGTCAGCTATTGTGGCAATTAGGCTGTTCTATAGCACCGGCATGAACCAGCTGTAACTGGAGAGGAGCACAGAACATCAGATACAGGATAAAAATAAAGACAAAATTACGAGTTACTCAGTACTAAACTCTCCTGGCTGCAGGTAAAACTATTACTTCTGGTGTTCATTCTGTTCTGTGGTTCCAGTTAAGTAGGACCAGTAAGGTAAGCTTGCTGAAGAATAGTATGCTATTAGCCCGGTATAGTATAGAAAGTGACAGAGCAAAATGTTTACCAGTGAGAATTTTGTCTTGTCTTTAACAGAAGGACTTAGCCCCTGCTTCTGCAATGACCACCCCTGAAAGTGTAATCTAGAAGAGGAGCTGAACTATTGGGAGACTTCTGATAGTAAAACAAAGTAATCAGGAACGCATTACATGGCCGAGAGATTCATTCATCAGCTGGTGGTATTAGCCACAGCAGACAGCATCTGGACAGAACTGATCTGACATTACAGATTGCTCTTCCAGTTGTAGTTTCTTCTGTTTCTGTAAATATAACTCCACAAACAAAGCCTCCTGCCCCAAAAAAGGCTATAAATGGAAACCAGGGGGAGGGATGGGAACTTTAAAAGAGATGAAAGTTAATTCAAGGTACCTTTTGCTACAGAATCACAGAATCATTTAGGTTGGAAGAGACCTCCAAGATCACCTAGTCCAACCTATATCACCTAGTCCAACCAATGCACATAAATATCCATAACATAGTTTAAAAGCACACTGCACTTTTCAATAACCTTGAAAAAAATCTCTCTCTCATATCTAGCTTTAAAAAACAAAAAAACAAAACAAAACAAAACACAGGAAATGCAGGTAGAATATGGCTTTTAATCATTGTGCTATGATGACTGCACGTTTTATTTCTGAGCGCTTTCATTTTCAAAGTATATTAACTCTAGATTGATATAAAAGGATCGATATAATCTTTGAATCTTGTAAGTATAACAATATATTTGACATTAAAAAAAAAAAAAGTAATGAAATGTTACCTTTCTGACGCAATAAAGTTGAGTGCATGTAGAATTTGTAAATTAAATCCATGGAAGAGACTAAAACCAAATCACTTGATACAATCATTCTGAATAACTACGTTGCTTTAAAGTGCATGTTACCTTGCTCCCCACCTAAAAATTCTATCTGCAGTGGAGGATTTAGTGCCTCTAAAATTATTTACGGGCTCATGTTTAGTTTTCCAATTAGTCTGTCTTTCTGCTTTTCTACAACAGAGATGCTATCTTGTACTGCCCTCACAGCCCTCTCACAACTCCACAAATTGGTTAAAGCAACTCGTTTTCTTCATCAAGCTAAACCATGGGCCTACTGCAGATTCCCATTCAAAAGTCTTTCGCCTAGACCACACGTGCAAAAGATTTGTTCAAAAAAGACTCCTTGTTCTGGTTTTCCCATCTTTTTTCTGTTAGACACAGAATAAACTTCACCTCTAGGGCATTTCAGAACTTAGTTACATTAAGATTTTCCATTTCTGTACAAGGATTTCCTAGCCCAAATACCTAGCAGGGTATACCTACAAGCCCTGTATCTAATCCAGTGCCTTTTGAAACTACTAAATAACACCAAGGATTAGGGATTAGTTGTTTATATTTCAAAGTAAAAAGAAATACATTTTTTAAAATATATATAATAATGAAAGGGGCTGACTGTAAACCTTCCACCTGTGCTCTATACCCTATAAAGGGCTCCTGTGGCTCTGTCAGGGCTTGGGTGTGAAGGTGTCTCAGGTACCATGAGTGTGCGGCCGAGGCTATCCGTGCACCCAGAGCGCTCACTGCTCCTGTGGGGTCTCCCCGCTGGCTGGGCCAGGCAGCCTGGCTGTGGGGTGGCCACAGGGCCCCAGTGAGGCGAGTGTAGGCCATTGGGGCCAGCACCAGTGTGGGGACTGTGGACACAGGGCAGCCACGAGGAATGTTCCAGAAGCGGCCTGAGGCCGTCTGAGGCGGGTGGCTCCCTTCCCTGGCAGCCTGAGGCCAAGGAGACAGCCTCTGTAGGAAAGCCTATGCCGTCGGGGAAACCCGCTGCTTGGCACACACATGGTGGGGCTGGGTGTAGTGCGTTGCCTCAGCCAGTAGGTGTGGGCTCCCTGGCATGTTAAGTCCTGGTCTCAGCTTCTTACTTCCAGATCTGCACAAGAGTCTCACATCCCTTCCACCATTTCTGGGAACAGAGCTTCACTGGCTGCACTTGGGAAAGTGTGTGTGCTTTGCCCTTTCTGCTGGGAAGCTGTGATCTACCATGTGGAAGCAAAGGGCATTGGAATGGGAGCAGGCTGTGTCCCACTGGAAGAGACCACATGCTTTTCTCTGTCTTACAGTATGGCTAGTAAATAAGGGATTTATATTATGTTTTGTGTTTATGGCAAAATAGGTTAGTTCTGCCCAATATTGTCCAGAGGCTCTACTAATGCTAAGAGGCTTAAAATGTCACTTTTTGATTGCAGTAAGTTTTCATTTTATTGCTATTTATCTGCAGTGCTTTGGGGTAGATAAGAAAACTTGTGCTAAGGTAGTTTACCCTCAAGACTTGCTCTTCTTTGGTTCTTTCAGTAGATATAAACTGCCTCACAAGTTACCACCCCACCAAAACAAAACCATGCTGGGCATGTCAGCATTGTGTATCCTGGGCAGACATAAGACCATTTGTCAACATATTGAGCTGGTAGGGAATGGTACAACTCTGATTAAAGAACTACATTACTGAATAACTGCATTTCCATGGCTGGACTGAAATGCCCAGCTCATCAGCAGTGTTCTTCAGCTCATAGCTCTGGGTTGCCTAGAACATGTCAAAGAACAGCTTTGAAATACACCATACCCATTGGCAGAATTATTCTGCAATTATTTTTCATCCTCTATATTTGCAACTGATGAGCCTTTAGTTGATAAAGTAGTCTTAGTTCTTATCTACTAATTCAATGCTTATTTGTCCCAATTGATAATTTTTTTTCCTACTATTTATTTTTAAGCTCAGTCCTCAAAAAAAAAAATATCTTTCCTTTCTGAATGACATTCTGGACCACCTCTACACTGATACTATTCAATTTAGTCTCATCAACATTATTATCTGCACATCTCTGTAATGCATACCAAGGGATTAAAGAAAATACAAAGTCAATCATATTAGCCACACAGTTCTTCTTCTTTAGCCAATTATCCATCTCACCATTCTTATGGTAATAAACTGCACCTTTCCTGACCTTAGCAGTGATTCCTAAATGGTGTCATGGAATGCTTTGCTGAAATTCAGACAGATTAGATCCACTGCATTTCTCATATGTAAGGAAGTCACAGCTGAGTAAAATGGAAGTCTAGAGGTTGCTGTTGAGTATGTTCATTAAGACCATTTGCCTTCAGCAAACAACCAGTGGCTAAAAATGCAAAGCATTTTCAAATCCAGTCATGCCTCCCATTGAGTGCCAACTGGCATCACTCCCATAATACAGCAGGCGATTTCAGACACTAAAGGTGAAGAGTATATATTTTCAGTGTATTATCTCACAAACAGGATAAAGAGTTGTTTTTTTTATAAAAAAAAAAAGCATGAAGTTGTAAAGTGTGCATATTTACTGAACTTGATATATCCATTCCTATTTTATTCTAGATGAAAACATATATAAATTATACTGTAAACAACAGAAAATTATATTCTTTTGCCTTAGTCACCTTTCCCTTTTCTTTGGCTTTGACTACACAGATAAAATGCTGAAACCAAGGACCACCACAAAAACTGAAGAAAAATGGCTCTCTTTTTAGATTTGTTAAAGACCGTTAGATAATAGTGAAAGAGCAAAAGCTACACTGATATATGAGGATAAGGGTCAAGCAGCCCAAGAGAATTGCTGTAAAGTACTTAACAATCATCATTTAGTTCTGACTAATATAATTCATTATACTGCAATGGACTACTTGAAAGAACAGCTGCCAAAAAATGCTTTGAATAAGTCTTTATATTTCCTTTGATATATTTTTCTATTAAAAAATCCAAACTTTTCTAAGTAATGAAGTATTAGAATCCCGAATGATGTGATTTTCAATGGAATGAAGGCCACTTTATTTTCAACATTTACAGTTATGTTAACACTTATTAAATGAAAAACACTAGATGGAGCAACTATCCTATCTTAACATGCCTTTCTCTTCAAGGACATGAAGTTTCTTTCAAACCTGAATAATCAAACCTGAATAACAACATTATATCCATAATAATGTTATGACAAACAGCCTTTCCTTAGAAATACTAGGAAGCAGGTACAAAGTTACTTGCTAACAGGCAAAGAAAACTGTCTTTGGATATTATTCAAGAACATCAATATTAGAAATATGTATAGATTAAATACTAAACAGCTCTAACCTGTTTCCTATTTAAAACCTACTCTGAATAGAGTAATTTTCAGACTTTTCTATGCTACAGAACAGACCTATGTTTTTCCTAGTGCCACATACATGAAAATGATACCTTGGCAACCTTTTCCTCAATATACAGGTTTTTCTCTCCAAAAACTTCAGGCACGTTATATTTATCTCAAGTTCTAATGTCTTATACATACTTTTAAGACTTTTATTATACAGCTCCAACTTACTTTTGTATTTTTTTCCCCATTCTTGGTTGTAATTTCATTCCTTTGGGAAAAGGAGCTTTCCTATGAGTAGTAACAAAACTTAGAACATCCCTGAATTATTCTGAAATTTTAAAACCTTAAATTTGAAGGTAGCTTTAGATTTTGGTGAAAGAAAAGAACAAAACAGTCTTCTGGTTCTTATCTCTGTTTTCCATTACTTATGGTAGTAAGCTGCTCTAAGAGACGAGAAAAATCAACAGCTTCTACAAAAATATGAAATCAACTCCTGTGTATGCTACTGGTTGACAAAGACAAAATTCCTCAGTATAAACGAAACACACACACTTCTAATCCTTCCAAAACACTTGGAAATGCAAAATAGAATAAAATAAAATTAGCCATCCCTTTTTTTTTTTTTTTTTCTCTTCTCAACTAAGCATCTGGAGACCATACTCTTACATAATCCACTAAAACAATATTCACAGAGTAGCTAACTGCTCTTTCTTCTCTCTTGAAACTAAGCACCTGGCAATTCACACTGCAGGTGCTGTGCATCTTTGAGATGGCTTTCTAAAACATACAGAACACAGGAAAGCAAATCTGGAGCACAGATCTTTCCAAACACAGCAATTGAGGCTCGTGTTTCTTCCAGGCACACTATTACAGCAACAGAACTGACTAGAACTTGAAAAACACCGATGAAAGAAACTGAGAAACCTTGTAAGCATTATTCACCCTTATCAAAACAGCTCCAAACCACCTCCCTCCCAGAAAAAAACATGCAGATTAAAAATATTTTCAAACCAGGATTTTGGAGATTAGCTTTATTAATTCAAATTTAACCATCTAAAAGTTACTTATTTAGTACAGAATTCTATAGCCAATGAAGACAAAGATGACTCATTAGAGTAGTTTTCCAATTTAACAAAAAGGGGATGAATCACTCTTCTTACATCACACATGGATCTTGTATATATTTTCTTAAAAAGAATGTTCTTAAATATTGACTCTTAACTAGAAGCCTTACTTTTAGAATGGTCAAGAAGGGGTAAGTTAAATTGTACATTGGATTAAGAAAGAAACCTCTAAGTATCTTTTGTTTCAATAACAAACTCCTTCAATTAATATATATATATATAAATCAGATTTCTCATATTCTTGGTGTATTTCATTACTCTTAATAATATGCAGTTGGATATTTTAACACCATTAAGGACTATTTTACAAGAAAATAACTTGCTATTATAATTGAAAACACATTGAATTAAAACAAAGACATTGTCTATAGAAATGAGACATTGAATGCAGTTTTGTATTCCTCTCAGGCCTTAAATCCACTGCCTTGGAATTCATACGTTTATCTGAATAAAATAATAAAAAATAAAAATAAAAAATAAAAATCCAAACCCAACACTAGAGGTGATTTAAGTCTAGTTTCTAAGCATCATATTAATAAATTTGGTGCTTGTGCAAATTCTACTGAAACTCATTAGAAATCTTTTATGTGACTTTAACAAGTGTTCAATACTCTCAAAGTCCACCGTAACTCATATGTGAGTTACACAGAAAGAACTCTGGAAATAATACTACTGCACATTTCACCAAGTATTAACCCTGCTTCTGCAGAACTATTACATCTACTGCTGACCCACAATCCAGAGAGAATAACGTATGAACTTTAGAAATGAAACAATATCTGTACTACTAGCGTTCCAAATATTAAAAACATATTTTTAGAGTAAAAAAGCTGAGAACCAATGGAATACTTTTTGTTCTTAAGTTCCAAGACCACAATCAAGTGGGACCACACAATGCCATATATAAAGGACATCTACTGGCTATAATTACTAGCACAATGGTGTTGACATAATGATTAACATTCTATACTGCAAAATAGTTGGGATAGAAATAGAAAAAAAAACTCCATAACTGATCCTAAGAAAGATAATAATAAATCTGTATCTTGAGTACAGAAATATAACTTTATTCTCAAAAAACTATACATCTAACTATTTCAGTCAAATGACTACTTTTGCATTCTCATCCAAACTCTATCATCGTTCTCTCTCAATTTCTTAATGATTCTCACCTCTTCCTAATTTCTGAATCCACAAGGAGCTGCCTCTTTTTGTGGGGTGGAGGTGGTGGGAGCTCTTCCTTGGCATGCTTAACCAGGATTTGTTCTCTCGTGGTCACCATAGTTACGGTTTCCATTACAGTTGTCTGTGTTAGTGATGTCTGAGTGGTAGTGACAGCCTGTGAAATCTGTGAGAAGTATTAAAACAGAGGTCACACATTGGTTGAAAGACTTCAGTAAAGACCGTTTGGACTAGCAATAGCAAATAATGAGAAACTGCCCCTGTCTGATTGTAGGCTGACCTTCAGAAAAAAATAACACTACGAACTCAGACAAAATTGTTTTATCTGACTCACGCTATGTGAATAAGATATCTGCAGAAGTCAATATCAAAATCGGAAAGAATCCTAAACAGGATGAACTTATGGCTCCCTCTTAAATCATGGTGAATGAAGAAAAGAAATAAGTGGTAACAAAAAGGTCAATTTTATGAGGGAATTGGATAATAGAAAATATATGAAATGTTACTATTGCTGAATGTTACTTTGCCACCATTCTGAAGATTTATTCCTTGAGAACTCATAAAGGCATTATAATGGCACTAAATTGCCAGTTGCTATTTTTACCGTTTATAATAATCTTTAAACCAGAATATAGTTCATCATAGCCTACTTGCACAGAAAGGCAGTTAGCTTTCTGTCATGAAATCTTAAACTAGAAAACATGCACTAGAAGACAAGTAAATTTGCTTCAATTTCATTCTGTAATTAAAACGTAATAGGAAGAGGTCATAAGATATAGCAATACTTAAATATGTAACACCATAAAACACTACCAACATAATACACTTACTTTGCCCAGTAAAATGAAAGTTAACCCTTCAGATAGTTCAGTTGCATAATAATAATAAATCTGCTAATAGTTGAAAGATTTGAAATGCTGTACATGTATGTACTGCCTTTTTATATTTGGTTCCATGTAACACCAAACTAAAAACTTCCCACTTAAATATGGGCAGCTACTCTTAAGTACCTTAACTCATCAAAAACTGGTCATCTATTTTTTTTGTTCTCCCAGATGATGGGTTACTTGTCAAAATGCTCTAGTTACAGCTCCAGTAACCAACCACGGTTTAGGGCAGTGAAATCGAGAGTAAAAGGACAACATTATACCAGGACCAGGGAAAGCTGTGCACCAGAAGAGCTCTGCTTCTTCACTTATTGCCGATGTGCAAGAATTAAAAAGGCCCTCTAATACAGAGACAAGAATGCTAGTATCTAAAATTCCATGGAACTATATACATATACATAATATAACATAAACGGTCTATTAGTTCTTGCATCAGAATCTCAGAAAGAGTATGGAGTTACCTTATTTGAGACATCAGCATTTCTAAAAGAACAATGGACAACAGGTTTACCAGGTATTTAACTGTAATTCCTTTCCCACAACACTTCCTTATACTGAAAAAACAGTGTGACAAGGAAAGGGGCATACAACCAGCCTGTTTTCAGCAGGCAACATCAGTAAAGTTAACAAAAAAAAAAAAAAATAATAATACTGAAAATACTGCTAACTTCACCAGATATTTTACATAGTGTGCTAAACAAAAAAGTCTTGCTGTTCTTTGTCCAGTCTGCCAGTGGAAATTATGGGTAGGGAGGTCCATTACCACTGTAATTGTGACAATCTTAAAGCAGCCAGCTCAGTGCTGTGCCTCCCCCGCTAGAAATGACCAGCTATCTAGACTTTATAGAGAAAGAATCTGAACTGCTCAGAACACAGTGAAATTAAGATTCAAAAAAATTAGCTTTTTTGTTTGTTTGTTTTGTTTTTTTTTTTTGTTTTGTTTTAATCTCTGGATTAATAACATCAAATGGGGTAAGCTGATTGTGAAATGTGGGGACTTAAATAACATATGAACTACATAAATTCTGTGGAAGAAAAAAAAATCCAGTTGGCTTTTTAATCACTGCAATATTATATATTAATACTTGGTTCCCTCAACAACATTGACTTTGATATCTTCAACTATACAAATCACAGCAATAAGGAAACACTTCGGTATAATTTTATTAACACTTTATACAGCAACATTTTCAACATTTTTTTTTAATTAATTCTATTTCTGGGTAGGAAGAAAGAGCAAAATAAAGCTCCTGAGGTCCAGGGTACTATGAAATTTGAGACAACACATGATGTCATCTTTCCCTTGGTTGTCTGTGCAGCTAAGAGCACTCCAAATCATTACTTGCTCCATATATGAAGCTTTGACTACAGTCACCTTTTCCTCTTGTCACAAAATTCGTATTGCACTGAGTTTTATCTAAAAATCAATGATAGGATGTTCCTGACACCTGAGGTCATATCCTGCCATGTTCCATTTGCCAGTCAATATCAGGGTACAGTTTACAGTGAAGCAGGTGTAAAACAGAATAAATCACAGCTAGGGTACTGTAGGAACGATATGCAGCATGCTGCCAATGGCACAGGAGAAGCAGTTTCAGCTGGTGATTTGGTACTGTGCTTCAAAAGCAGGCAGTATAATTATCATATGCTCAGAGCAGTCGAGTCACGATGCTGTTGGGAGTAATGACTCATGTCAAAACAGTAAAGAAGTATTTTTCATGCTTAATCAATAGGAGTGGAGTTTAAATACCATATACTTCAAAATGAAATGGGAGATATGAATTTGAAATTCATAATCATTCTAATTACAGAGACTGGGGAAGGCTAAAAGGTACTGAAGATTACACTGCAAGGTGAAGTTCAGGAACTTGGTATGTGTTTAAAGAGTGCAGACACTTTAGTGGGTAAATGAAAATCCATAAAAAATTAGGAAATACAAAAAAGGAAATAGCTTTTGTTTGCCTCCCTAGCAAACACCTCTAAAACCTTTAAAAAATGAAGTGGTTTGTATCATGTATAGTTCAAGGATGGTCCAAATAATGACAATATAGTTTCCTTGTCTCTTTAAATTCCTGAAAGGCACATATAAATCCGAGAAGGGGCGATACAGACTGGTCCTTTAACCTGCTAGAGAATCATATGGAAGCGCTAAGGTGACTCACAAGGCTGCACATTAAAAGGCTTTCAAAATACAATGCTTGCCTTTGGTTTCACATCAGCAAACTCATCCTTTTTTTGGAGTGGACAAATTTCAACCTTCCTTTTCATCTTCTACAAATAAAGGTATGTACAATTTGTGTATAGCACTTCAGTAGTTTTATGTCATTTTATTTCTCTTTTATATGGCAGCCTACCTTTAACACCATCATTTATTTCTGCCTTTAGAAATGCCCTGAGTCCTGATATAGCCATAATTTTCCTTAACACTCACTTTTGGAGCTGTTGGGAGTTCTTTGATAAAATGTATGCATGTGAGTGGGGAAGTTCGGATGAAGAATGTTGTTTTTGTTAGTTTGGGAAGGCTTTCAGTACAATTTAGTGAAGCATAATGAAGTCACTAAAGGTGCATTTAGAGTTTCTGAAATTTATACATTTACTTTACAAAAGTTATCCTTGTCCTTGTTTCCAATGTGTGCTCAATGAAGAAAATCAGTCACTTTCATGATGAGAATAAACTGCTTTTTAGGGGTGTCTCTCACCCTTGCCATCCATTCATTGCAGCAGAAGCTTCAGCCATGATTTCAGATTAGAGGCTTAGCTGAATTCAGTGATGTGAAATTTAGATGTGGGAAGATTCACATTTTATCTTCTGCACATTTCCTTTGGGATGTATAACTGTTCTATGTCTAATTGGAGAAGCAGCTTTGATCTAAGGCTGAGATTGTCTGTTCTATATAATTTCGTATTTTGTTTGCTAGTTAATCATTTAGTGACACTCCAGTAAGAGAAGGAAGGGAAATAACTAATGACAAAAATAGAAGTAAGAAGGTACTATAAGAATTATTAATGAAAGCAATAAAGTTCATTTTGAAGTCCATATCCAAGTTGGAAGAATAAGATCTGCATTTGCTGATAGATTTTAGTGAAAAATGTTATATTTATTGTCACCCTTTTCCAACTCCTCCTCAGTTCATGATTAGCCATAATAATTAGATCTTCTTTTAAAGGCATTTTTTTCTTGACGACTAAATATGTAAATAAGCTCTGTAATGAATAAACCACACTAGCATTATCTGTCCTGCCTAGATAGAAATACATGACAATAAGCACACCATCAATAATTCATAGTGCTAGGGTAAATGTGAGGACATACTTAAACTGTGTAACAGTGCTTTAGGAAGTGATCCTTTAGTTAGCACTGAATATGCAATGTCTCCAGAATTTGAAGCAATAAGCCCACATCACTGTACCGATTCTGTGCCAAGAAAAGTAGCTTCTCGGAGGAGGAAAAGATTATCAACTGAAGTGAGGTGTTATGATAAAGCATTTACACTGTTTTGGAAATCCAAAGCATCTCCCACCTGTGCTGCCCTGTGATCTCTGGATGTACAACCTTGGGATTGCTCACTTCACAAGGAGGCTATCTTTTCTGTAATCTAAGTTCTATTTAAGTTCCATTTTGAAAATGGAACTCAACTGCTTTTAGAACTGATCACCAATCTAAACCCTTGAATACTTTGGACTGGTTTCAAAATATTTTTTTTTTTTTTCCCCAACACATCATGACTGCAGGTTTTAGCGATTTTAGTGATATAAAATACCAGTAGTCTTGAGTTCTGAACCCTACTGTCTGTTCAGGAGAATCTCGACTGTTAATTGAAATGTGTTTTTTAACCTAATAACACAAATATGCCGAAACAAATGAAGCTATGCATGCTTTAGGGAGTGCAGACAAGTATAGAAAAGAAGGGCTTGCACCAACTTCTAATTAATCTTTCAAATTGACTTCAAAAATTTGCCATGGAAAGGGTGGGAACTTTACACATAACATGGATGCAGGTTTGAAATACTTGTCTTACCAATAGGACAAATATTTTAAGACAGCTATGCTACTAATATGGTTTAGAAAAAGAAACCAAGCAACAAAATATGAATGAAAATGTTATGTAACTTTTGTATCCAGAATATTGATTCTCACTGAATAGTTTATAGGACATGCACAGTTTATAATAAATTAGGCAGCCTTTATATGATTCTTTTTTTTTTTTGTATACATGGCATTTGTATTATGTAGCTTCTACTCTTCTCAGTTTAGTAGGTGATTTATTTCAGCATACTCAGTTTATCTTATGAAAGTTTAACATTCCTCTCGTTCCTGTTGTTAAAGTAAATGAGAAAAGTTATAACACTTATTTGTTAAAATCAGAGATGTTAAGGTGTCAATTACTAGTGATATTTAACAAATATATGAAAGTAACAGAACATAATGAAGCCTGAATATGTGTTGTTTTTAAAAGGAGCTATTGAGTTCCTTTGTAAGAACATATTTATGTTCTTAAAGAGTACATACTGTGTAGGCTATAATGAATATAGTTCTACAATGCTTGCTTCTTTTGTAGGACACAACAGTAGTAGGAATACATAAGCCTATGACCTGGCATAATAATTTCTTGAAATCACATGACCCTAGCAGTCCCAAATTAATTTTCTTCTGCTTAGAAGCAACAGGTTTCATACCGCAAATATACACGAATTAAATCAATTTTTCAACTGTTACAAATACTATATAGCACAAACTGATTTTGACTTCTGTTATTAAGTAAAATTGCATCCCTTCTCAATTTTCTTCTCTCTCTTCTGTTGTCCCAAACTGATTTTTCCAACTTCAGCTAAACAAGGAACTACACCACAGACCAAACTAGAAGATTAATGTATATGGGTTGGAGTCAGTATTAAGGGGTACTTAGATCACTACAAAAAGTATAGCAGTTTCATTTAATTGACTTTCTCCAGTTGTGTCCAGAGTAAGTTTTTAGAAGCATAAGCATATGTCAGCAAAAGCATGCATCATGATAGAGGGGACTGAATTAAACTGACTAGAAATGCAACAAACACTGTAGGAACAGGACAGAGGTGCATGCAGTAGCATTCTTTATGTTATTATGAGAAAACACTTTAATGTCCATTTCCATTTCCCTAGTCGTATAATGCTACTACAAAAAATAACTCAATATTAATAATATAAGTAAAGGAATGGGGAAAAAAAAAAAAAAGTGAGCTGATTTGGGTTTAAATCCAACAAGAAAGAGATGCTGACAAATGGCCGGGAAAAACAGACGGATACATTTTTGGGTATTACACCAGAGCACTGATTTTTGTTACCAAGTTTAAAAAAACGTGAAACTTTAAACCTCAGTTTATATTTTAATATTATGGTAAACAGAAAGGAGCAGGACAGAATAATAATGGCTGATTTTTGTTTTTGTTTTTAACTTGGCATTTGGGCCAAAAGTATTGCTTGGTTTATTTTTCCAAGAAGCTTCTTTGGTTGTGGCCTCTCTTTTTAATCTTTATATCAGCAAAACATAAGCAGAAATAAACCAGTAATTGAGTAAGTGCTCACTGTTGAAAATAAATAAATATAACTGCTGATTAACCAGCAAAAAGTTTTTACACCAATTTCAGGCTAAGTGCTATTCCACAGAGACAGACATAAAACAGTTCACTTGAAGTGACCAAATATTATAGATTAAAAATGTGCTAAATGGAATGAATATATAAAATATTCTAACAATCTGAGAATGTAATCAACATTGTAAAAAGAGACAAAAAAAAAAGATAAATAATATTGTGGAAAGTTATATTACAGTTGTATTATGCTGTCCAAAAAATAAATTATTTCTTAACAAATCATGCAGGAAAAATATTTAAAACCATATAACAGTACCAACACTACTTCAAGCATTAGTCTGGCAAAGGATTTTATTGTCAACTGATGAAATGATTTTTTACAAACCTGCTTAGAATTGCTTTCCAACTTCTGCACAAGGCTATCCCAACGCTGGGCAAAATTTTCAAGACGGCTTTCCAGCTTCTGAGCTACTGCTTTATTTTTCACAGCTACAAGGAGGTCTTGGCTGAGTGAGTTTAGCTTACTCATCATTTGCCTTTTCATTTCCAGATCTCCTTTTAGGATCTGTTAAGCAAAGCAACAGCAGGAAGACAAGTAATTCAAATGGGGAAAAAAAATCCTTAGAGGAAAAATCCTAAAAAGAGCATCACAGAATCATAGAATATCCTGAGCTGGATGGGACCCACAAGGATCATCGAGTCCAAATCCCGGCTCCACAAAAATCACCACACAAAATTCAGACCGTATGTCTGTGACCATTGTCCAGATGCTTCTTGAACTCCAGCAGGCTCGGTGCCATGACCACTGCCCTGAGGAGCCCGTCCCAGTGCCCGACCACCCTCTCAGTGAAGAGCTTTTCCCTACCACCTAGCCTGACCCTCCCCTGTCCCAGCCCCATGCCGTTCCCTCGGGTCCTGTCGCTGTCCCCAGAGAGCAGAGCTCAGCGCCTGCCCCTCCGCTCCCCTCGTGAGGGAGCTGCAGGCCGCCATGAGGCCTCCCCTCAGCCTGCTCTGCTCTGGGCTGAACAAACCAAGGGACCCCAGCTGCTCCTCATACACATTCTCCTCTAGACCTTTCACCATCTTTGCAGCCCTCCTTTGGATGCTCTCTAATAGTTTTTATGTCCTTCTTATATTGTGGCGCCCCAGACTGCACACAGTACTCAAGGTGAGGCCGCACCAGTGCAGACCAGAGCAGGACAATCCCTTTCCCTCAACCAGCTAGCAATGCCATGCCCGAGGCACCCTAGGGTATGGTTGGCCCTCCTGGCTGCCAGGGAACACTGCTGGCTTATGTTCAGCTTGCTGCCAACCATAACAACTGGATCCCTTTCCATGGGGCTGCTGGGCTGCTCTCCAGCCTCTTATCCCCCAGTCTCTACAAATGTCCAGGGTTGCCTCTTCTCAGGTGCAGAATCTGGCAATTGCTCGTGTATGCCTTTTTTTTTTTTTTTTTTTAATTGCCCAGCCCTGTAGTCTGTCAAGAACTTTCTGCAAGGCCCCTTCACCCTCAAGGGAGTCAACAGCTCCTCCTAATTTAGTGTCATGGGCAAACTTAGTATGCATTTGAGTCCTGCATCCAGATCATTTATAAAAGCATTGAAGAGAACTGGCCCCAAAATGGAGGCCTGGAGAACCCCACTGGTGACCGGCCGCCAGCCTGATGTATCTCCATTTACTTTAACCCTCAACCCATCAGTCAACGTTCACCCATTGTGTTATGTATCTGTCTGGCTATATGCTGGACATTTTGTTCAGAAGGACACTGTGAGAAACAGTATCTAAAGCTTTGTTGAAATCTGAAAAGATTACATCTACTGGCTTCCCTTGGTAAAGAATTGAAAATGGTCAAGAATATTTCATACAAACTCCTATACTTCTGAGGTGCTGTTACTATAAAAACTGCTGGTAAAGCTGACATAGTGGAATGGACAGATTGCACTTCACAAAGCAATATAACATGACAGGTGGAGCAACTCCAGACATCAAAGCATGCCTCAGGTGGTGGTATAAATCAAAAAAACTAATAGCTGTGTGGCTTTATAACCTTAAAGCTGCACTAATGTTAACAACTATATCAACATTTCAAACAATGTTTCTTCAAACATTTGTTGTGCTTTGCCATATACTGCATATTAAAACTGGGAAAAAAAAAAAAAAGGTTTCGAGAAAACTAATTTTTAACCCCAAAACAGGGTTTTAAAAAAAAAAGAAAAGAAGAAACAAACAACAACACAAAAGAACATCAAAATAAGTAACTTAGATTTGACAGTATTGAAGAACCATATATTCCTCATCTTTCTCAGATCTCAGCAGGTCCTCGTTATACAGCAGTCATCTCCCAAGGAATCCAGAAGGCTGGGGAGTCTTGGGAGCTCTCCTGAGTGTGCAAAGAACACGGCAACACAACTGGGAGTCTGGAAACCCCAGTGTGCAACCTCTGCCCCCTGGGCGTCACCATACAGCTTGACGGCATAGATGCTAATGGAAAACAAGGTATCTACAGTCTTCTTTACATCTCTACTGCAGTAAACTACAAAGGGAGCCAGAAACTCCTGGGATCTTTACATACAAACCTCTCTGTAAAGTAGGCTGTTCAAAGATCCAAGAGACATCCACAGCATCAGCTGCCACCTGGTTTTTTTTCATTTTAATTTTCTTAACTGTACAGGTGTACCTCATTCAGTTTTGTACATTAATTATTAATTCTCTGCATACTTATGGGTACTAACCAGGGCCAAATTATGAACTCTTTATGCAGCTGAGGGTTGCAATGTAAACCTCAAGTCTACACATTTCAAAAGGGGTAATTATACAATTATTATAGATAGATTATAGATAGAAGTAACCATACATATACTTTTCTGCAGCCATATGCTCCAAAACTATAATATAAAACACATCTAAGTAAATAAAAATTTGAAGCCTTTGTAAACATTATTATGCCATTTATGTGTGATTTGAAATATCGTAACCACTGATGTTAGGTACCATGAATACCAAAATTAAGTTGACATCTCCCTAAGAAATAGCTACTACCACAATTCATATTTAACAATCTGTTTACACAGTAGCAGATCTAACACAGGGAGCAGACTAGGTGTAAAATAAATTACCAGCTTAAATTTTGCAAGGATTACTATATTTTACCTTTCCCTGGGGCCTAAACTGTCAGAAAAAGCTTGTTTGAAAGCTCCATACCATCAAAACCATCAGAAGTTGTACTCAGTGAAACATCATTAAAAAATTCTGTCTTTCGATGTTTTATTTCCGACCTCTGTTGATGTCAACAGCTATGGAAAATGAGTTCAGCATCAAGCCAAGATACATAGAGTACAACCAATAAATGAAACAATACAAAAGGAAGGATGCTAAAACTTTCTGTCAAAGCTACTGCTCACAACTACCTAATGCTCTTTTGTGATAGTAACTGTTAAACTGAAAAAACATACTGGAGGATTCTGTTTTCACATTTCCTTACTGAAAACGTGCTGGTGTTCTACAGTAACCAATACATGCTCTAGTTTTGATTTTTTTTTTCCAGTACAAAGATAGACTTCAAGCTAATATCAAAATATGTAATTTAGCTATATGCAAGAAAATAAACAGGACTGTTTGCTGCAAGAAAATAAACAGGACTGTTTGCTTTATGAAATTAATTATCAAATAACTCAGTCATAACTTCTATCAAGTGCATACTGTAAACTCCAATATTTGAACATTATAAAGCAGTTTCCTTATTTGTGGTTAATGTGCTTTCACCAGTTGTTTTTTTTTTTTGTTTTGTTTTGTTTCCAAGTTTTTACTTTAGTTATTACTGTTTTGCTTTTACTTAAACCTCACAAAAACATTCTTTGCTCATTGAAATATTATAGCAAGCAACATCTGCTGTAAATTAATTGGTTGGCTGCTGATTTATTCGAGTAAGAATCAGCGTTAATACAGTATCTTATTTATTTCTTCTAATAAGTAAAGAAATTTGCATTAAGTGAAGCAAGTGAAAATTTAACTATATGCTAATCAATTGAATTTATTAATTGAATTAACTTTTTTATACCTTTGCAGTAGTTCTCAGCATTTTATATTAAAAAAGAGTAATACCATCCCCTTCATTTTACAGGCTGCAAAACTTAAGCGCAGAACATGGAAACAGCCTATCAAGCCCATGCCATAACTGCCAATGAAATTTCACTTCATTCTGCACACTTGTGTTATGCCTTCTCCGTACATAATATCCTCCAATTTATTTCATGCTCTATGTCACCCTTTGTCTTGTGTAAGAATTCAAAGATAATAATAACACAGTTATTCTAGGGAAATATTTTTAGAACTGGAGCAACAAACCTTCAAGATCAGAAACAAATGACCACAAGTCAGTGTTAATACATGAGCAAATACAAAATATATAAATAGCATATATAAATATATATATTATATATAATTTTAATATAAAATATATAAATTCTGAATGAATCCTCTTGCACAAGACATTTGATATTAAGAAATACTTTTTTTTTTTAAAATAATAAAATTTACCTGAACAAAAATTCTTACAAACAGATATTGTGGGTACTATATATAAATTAAGAAGAAATCTAATTGACTTTATACCAATTAAAAAGAAAAAAAAAAGCTAGAACTGGATGAATTGGTAATTGATCAAAAATAAATTTCACCGATTCATTTCAGCTGGTAAAAATTAACAATGAAAACTCAACTGCTAAAGCCAAGCAAAAAGGAGAGAGAGCATCATAATATTTGGGACCTCCTGAATCTTTTTTTTTTTAGATGGATTTCAAGTTCCCACTGTCCAGAGTGTATCCTAATTTCCATATATTAGAGCATTCTGACACCAAATTGAAAATCAAAGTTTAATTTACATAGTTTTAGTACAAACGTGTTTTAATTTGCCTCTATTTTCCAGTTTGGCAGAATGACATCTGAGAAAGAATCTGCAGAGAACTAGTATTTGTTAATAACGGTGAGCCTGCAGTCAATTTTTGGCAAACATGTTTGTTTATACCAAGTGAAATGATCAGAATTTGGGCTGCCAAAATCTCCCAGCACTTGTAAAAAAGGAATCCACATGTAGAGAATCCCAATCCTTCTGTTTAGGATTCGGATTATCAGACCAGGTAGTTCATGTAAAATAGGACAAATAGGCTGGAAGCTCTTCTGCCATATCATGATATCAAAACTAAAAATCTTAAGATATGATGTTCATTCCTACTGAACTTGTTTGAAAGCAAACAAACAAACACTGCAGTTTGTTACCATACTGTTAACAGTATAAGCATTTTTATGTTTGTAAAGAATGTATGTGAATTCTGATTATTACAACCCTAGAAAAGGCTGGCCTAATTATAATGGCAGTTTTTCATGACAGCTGCTTCATTACACCCAAACATCACTATGTCCAAAATAACATAAACAAAAAGACAAGTATGACTTGCACATCAGTGTCAGCATATAATGATCCCACTTTCCCCTATTTCTAAAAGCCAGTCCAAGAGTTGAAAAATGTATTTCCTGAGAAGAATTTTCATGTGGGTAATGCATTAATACAAATTCCGTGTGATTCAGAGAAGACTAAAATATTAAACCGTCTTCCACAGAACTCTTGACAATTCAATATTGTGTGAAGGTAGAAATATGTCACTGGAATTTGGAGAAGACTGCTACTGAGTCTAAAACCTGATAGGTCCAGTCTGATAAAATAATCACTTTCGTTATTATCATGTTGAAACATTTAGTTCCATGGCAATGCTTTTGTTACAGTAACAATTAACAACACAATTAGCGTTGTAAGTGTATGTCTTTATTTCATTAACCATATCTATGAAAATACCATTAAAGGCAAGTATTTCCTTCTTGGCATCATATTTCCAAGCAATTCTAGAAGGTATCCAAACTGGTCTTATCTGTAACACTTTCAAACCATTAATAGCTTTCTACTTCACTATTTCTGATAAATGTTTCAACCTCCACTTCCAATCTCCTCCATCATCTTGCGAAAACCCAGAAATGCTAAATTATTGAATAAATCTCAGTTTCTTGCTATACATTCCTTTTCATGAAGGGACTCTAGAGCATTGTGGGTTGCCTCTAATTCATTACTCATTAATAAAAGGATTGAAATCAATGTCAAGATTGCTTACAGGTTAGATTACTAGAATTTGCAAGAAGCATATACACAGAGACAACTGACTACATAAATAATTCCTTTCCTTTACATGGAAGTTGACTTAATCCTAAAATAATCTTAAACCACAGTCCAAAGTCTTGAAATAATGCCTAGGAGTCTTTTTTTTTTTTTTTTTCTCCTATTGACAAAATAAATAACAATATCTGTTTAAACAGAAGAATGAAGTTCCTAAGTTCAAAAAGAAAATGAAGTTCCTAGTTACAGTACTAATTTACCCACTTTAACAAAAGCATGGACATGAATGTTTCCTTTCCTCTAAATGCATAAGCAGTCATTCTTTTGTATAAGATAATGCCTAACACACCATTTTATTTTCAAAGCTCCTAATGTTATAGAACCAAGTCCAGTTTGTGCCAAATTTTGCATTTTTAGAGGTAAGGCATCTTTTTAAGCCGGTGAGAAGTACATTCCGTCCATAAAGACGATGAATTGTAGAGTATTTTCTGAAGAATAAGACAGAAGATAAGTTGAAAAGGGTGTATTTCGTGTATGCATGTGGATTCCCAAAACACAGTTGAGGTAAAGTTGTAAAGTAATATTAATATTAAAAGTTAAAGCTTTTGTGTCTTTAGCTTTTTCAAGTTTAAGGAATGTATAATGGATTTTGCTGTATGATAATTACTTACATTAATATGTCTTTGTGCATATATATAATCACATGTTTAAGACACAATGCTACTGCAGTTCACTAACTTTTGACAGAAGAGACAACCAAGAAACATATCTGTTAACAAGTTAACTTACTAGCAAGATCATGGGCCAACCAATTCCACGCACTATTCCATAACATTCATTCCCAGAAATATGAACCAACTATTCTATTAAACTGTATTGTCTGAGGGTAGGATAAAATCACATGCACTCATATTAATGAATGGGAAAGCTGAGCATAATATAGGACAATAAAAAATACATACAGCTAGTTTGCGTAGACTGGTCAGCATTTCATTTTGATCTTTAAAGCCAGTTGTATGAATTTTGCTCAGAGCATCCTCTTTCTCAGTAAGCCACGCATCAAAAAGGCACTGAAAGAAGATTGAAGAGAACAGCATGAAAAGGCTTCATTCAGGCCATTCCTAGTGCAATTTTTGGAAGGACGTTCCAATTTATAACTGCTAACACTACTCACCTGCTCTTCTGCAAAGTGCTGCCATTTTCTAAGAATATCTTGCAGAAGGACCCATCGCTCTTCTGTCCATCTGCAGATGGCTGCCCACCTGTTTCCAAAGTGCTAGAAGGAAAGAAAAACACAAAAAGTATTTGATTACATTTCTTAAAACAATGCAATCTGATCTTCCTATAGACATATATGTTTGTGAAAACACTTTCATAACTCACTTTTTGCAATCTTAAGTCCTTAAAATATGTTGCATGTTACACTGAAATAGATGTTACCACTTACTGAAATAAGACTCAAATAGAGAGAATAGGCAAAGTGATATAGCCAGAAAGAGGGAGATAATTTTAACAGTAATCTAAAGACACATTTTTCTGTTAAGTCTTTGGCACTGTGCTGTCAAAAAAACTAAAAATAAATAAATAAATCCATAACTTTATGAATCCCAAAGCACAACTACTTGAAATGTAATTACAGGGGCCCAAACAATTAATTGTAACAATAAAATATCTGTTTTTTAAGTTGTTCTGTCAATGCAGTTGATCTAAGTTCTTTTTTTTCCTTTACAATATTGCTGTAAGAGAAAAAAACCTTTAAGGTAGCAGTAGCACAAACCCCAGTGAGGTTTCTTGTATATTTCTAGCATATGCTACTATATAGCTGTGCAAAATGCTATGTTGTTCTTTCCCTCATTTTAACTGAAAGTGAGCATTATCACTTTACTTAATTTTCCTGTCAACCTTGAGTGAAAAATGCCTGAGACAAGATAGGACTTACTAGAGCTGTGATGGTGCAACATGCTGTAAAACTTTTATTGTAACAAATTACAATGATTTAATTACCCTTGAACACCATATGCAAATTATTTAACTCCTCCCAAATACGAAACCTTATAAAATCTGAAGGATACTCTATACTACTGTGTTCTTATTTTCCATCAACTTCAATTGCATATGTATTGACAAAAGGATTTTTTTTCCTTTTTCCTATTTATTCATATTTCATATTTTTGTATTTATTTTTCATGGGGCTATAATTTAACTTTAGCAGAATTTAGTATTCAAAATGTGAATTCTTAAAACCAGGGTATTTAAATATTATATCTAACTGAAATGCATGTAAAAGATCCAAACGTACTTTCTATCCGGATTGAAAATTTTATTTTGCACTTCCTAGGAAATGAAAGGTAAAATTTTAGGTTGCTGTTTGAATTTGTGGCTTTAACAATTTTATATCAAAGTAAAAAGTAAGCAGATTCCATATTTTTCTTTTACTGAAGGCTCACACCATAATAAATCTTGCAGACTGAACAGGCAGTTGTCATGACATTCAGTCATATCATTAATGGTGAAACACTTTTGCCTTCAGCTTAGTAGGAAACACTGCAACATTTTATTCATTCATTTTACCTCTCATCATTAAATAAATTTGTAAATTGCATTATAATTGTTGCAGAAAATAATTGATGACCAGCCAATAAAAATATCATTATCTATTTATTTATTTATTAAATGCCCTTTGTAGGAAACTCATGACTTTAAGATAGTATTTTTTGGCCTCACAGGCTAAATACTATGTGTACTGTAATGCATAGTCAATAACGCCTTTTCTGCATAAATTATATTTTGACTAATTTTACTGATCTGAAAAACTAAAAATCTTATGTAGCAACATGATAAATTATGTTTACTGTCATTTGTCCTGAATCTGATTACATTTCCACTCTAGCTCTAGAGAATTTCAACCCTTTTTTCCAAGGCCAGACGGTAACCTAGCATATCTGCAAATATGCAGCACTAATACAGTTTTTTACATTCAAATACAGTTTTTTTTTTTTCCGTTTTTTTTTTCTTCCCCTTGGAATCTTTGCTTGCTGATTACTAGTTCAGAAATCATGAACATATCATTCCTTATAGTTCAGATGGTTCTTCTCTGAAACTCTTTCCTAACAATTCCCAAAATTCAGGGTAATTATTACTAGTCAACTACTAAAAAACATTGTAATGATTCAATAAGTCAAAAGAAGGGGCTTCTTGTCATTACATAACAATGTCCAAGACTAAATACTTCATTTTCCGTATGTCCTTTTTTCTCCACTAGCAGAGGAGAAAATTCTGTTTGTAAAATTCTATATATACAGATAGTGAGGTGAACCACATTTGGTTGTTTTGGTGCCTAAAGGTCTGAGTAACAACAAAGTTTATGGATGCTAATTACATACTGTATTTTTAAAATACACTTAACAGATTTTACTAAAAGATACATAAATAATCCCAAAGTCGAGAAGCAAAAGTTTTGGGACATTAACCTCTGATGTAAATCAATGTTTTAGTAAAGTCTTTTCATGACCAGACATCTCTTCACTGGTAAAAGAGATCTAGATCAGAATAAATTACTCTGCACAAAATTAAGTGATAATTCAAAAAAAAAAAATCAGGTAGATACAAACTCTGATGCAAGCCAAATGCAATCGTGTGGGAACTGTGTATGAGCTGAATAGTGACTACTGAATCAGATGGTGCTCAATTTTGCATCTTTTTTCACATCAAATAGTACTTGATGCTGTAAGTAGCCTGTGTGATATCTGGAAACTCAGGCTGCACCACGGTTTTTGCTCCCAACACCCAGGAAAACATAACTCCAGAGAACTTGGCTGAGTCCAGAGTAAAATGTAAAATGTCTTCTTGCGCCTTTGAAATGCCTATTTTTATGACCCTAACTGGAATTTTCAGAGAAATTTGCATGCAAAAGAAACTTTTCTTGTATTGAGAGGACTCTGAAGGAATGTTCTTTATGACTACAAAGGGCAGAAGATAAAACAGTCCCAGTCTGCAAAAAAAAGGTCAAAGTAAGCAAGTACATGAACAGGATAAAATGAAAAAAAACCAATGCAACTCTTGGGAACACTGGAGTGAATGTATAAAAAAAGTGAAATAATAAGCCTGAAGTCTGCAACTAATAGAAGAGGGTTTTTTTTGTTTTTTTTTTTTTTTTTTTTTGGTAAGATGCTTTTTTAAATAAAGTAATGCTATCCACTCCATAAAGTAATGAGAAATAATTGATTTTTTTCATATATATATATATATGCAAAATCAAATTTAAAAACAAGTGTTTAGCACATTCACTGAATTTCCCCTGTGCAAAATTTGATGTATTTCTACAAGAACTAGCTATACTTCACCATCAACGAAAGGACAGTACCCTGAATAATATGAATATACACTAGACTGTGTAAATTACACTCTCGGTTCCTTTCCTTCAGCAGCCATCAAGCAGTATTTGATACATCTAATGCAGATCTCATTCCAGCACGGATCCCTGAAGCTTGGGGAGGACTCAAATTTGAATCAGCCTACCAGAGTCCTTAAGGGACCAACTGTCTTCTGGGTATAATTAGAGTAAAAATTCCCTACCTTCAGGGCTTCTTAATGTCGTTCAATCATTTCTCTTGGCTGAAGGCAATTTCCCCACACTTACTGAGAAATAAGTCAGACTATAGCAACTGATTCGCTAGCACAGTCCTCTGATTTTGCAGCATGAAATACAGATTTGAGCCTAACTCTACATCTGTCTTTTTGGTAGATCTTTGGACTGCACCTATCGCGGTCTTGGAGTTACACGTCTAAATAGCTAGTTCTCGACAGCAGTATAAACCCACAGAGTCTCACAAAATGTCTCACTGATATGTCAAGTAAAAGTAGATGTAATATTCACACTCACCCATGCTAGCTGCAGTCTCTCAGACTACCTTGTGGCAGCAGCTGTAAAAAGTCGTCTTTTTTTTTTTTTCCCCCTCAAAAAATGTTAGCATATGAATATGAATAATTTATTGCAGGCAATGCTTTTGGCTTCTACACCATTAACTGCCTCTCAAATAGGACTCGGACATACATATATATATATAGATATACATATATATATGCATGTAAGCATACATATATGTATTTTATATATATATATATATTTGTATATACATATACATATTTCAGGAATCACCATCTCAAACCTTTTCAAACAGAAAGACTACTGAATTACAGCCGCTTGGATAATGCAGTCTCAACTATTACATGGCAGTAACATTTCACTTTCTTCAAGATCTGATCCTGACCAGCATCACTCAGGCAGCCTTATTAAGTCTTTCGTCTGACAGCACACACTCTTGTTTTGTTCTGCTTTTAAAAGTCAGACTGACAGATACATAATCAAGCTTTGAACTTTGCTCCACTGTGCTTTTGTCAAATGCTTTAATGGGTGGGCCTGTGAAGTCTCTCCTGTGCTTATATATTCAGTTTGCGAGTGACACGTGAATAGAAAAAAAAATCCAAATGATGTTCTCATACACTCAGGAAAGGCGATATAACATTTTGCTAGGACAGTGGGTGAACTGTCGTAACTCCTAGGCATAAAGGCATGAAATTTTGCAGACACCCCTAAAACCCTAAGCCCCATGACCTTTTATCTGTATTTTGTTTTTACTGATACTTGGAATACTGCTACATATTCTGTGACTTTCTGAGCAATGGGATTATTGAATTTTTCTTTCAGACTCTTCTTTAAGAGAGTACGATTGAAGGAGGGAGCTGTACAGCAGCAGGACTCTTCCACACCAGCCTGCACACTGCTCAGAGCATGCCTGTGCTGCAAATACAGTGCCTCAGGAATTCCCTTGCTGGCATCATTCCAGGAATATACCTGGAATGACAGTGACAATACAAATATAACTCCTCAGTGACAGTAACAATTGGGCTTCCTTTATCTGAATAACAGCCACCTTCTCCACTGGTACAGTTAAAAAGAGACATATTTCCATTGTGCTCCATTTACATACATTATTCGTTATGCTTCTTTAATGGGGTAAACACAACACAGTAATGTGTGAGTTCTATTTACTGAAACTGCTAATAAGCTTTTTATTCTGTAGGCTTATATAGGTTCTCATAAAATAAACAGAAGACCAAATTAAAAACATTAAGAGCCCTCAATCATTTTTACTCATGCTTACACTGACAACCTCAGTGAGTTTCCTGTATGGTTCTTGCTGTACTTGAGTACTTGAGTTTTGTTGCACATGCCTTTTCTGTAGGACTTTGGATTCTATGTCACACTTATAAGACTAGAATATCTGCTTTCCATCACTCCATCTTTTAAACTAGCTGGCTTTCTCCACATACCTAGTTTAAAGATAATCAACTCTGCCTGTTGTGGGGAGGGGTGGGGGTAGTAGAGAGTGCTGCTGTGACCCTATATTTTACTGAAGAACGTTCATTCTCCAAAATATGAGATTAGATTAAATGTCCAATAATCCACGGTCCTCTATATTTTTTCCCCACACTGTTCAAAGATCTCAGTTGTATATCTTCTGATTTATGAAGTATATTAAATATAGAATGTCTTTAATGTTTATCACTTTTTTTTTTTCGGTCATACTTTACCATAGCCCTCTTTGCAAGAACCTGCATTTTGCAAACATAGAATAGTATCCCAGTTAAACCTTTTCCCATCTATTTTTTAATTTTACTCTTCCATTCGAGCTGTTTTCTTAGTTTAGCTAAGCTTATGGAACCGTGAATTTGCAAGGGATATGCTTTATTCCAATGAAGAAAATGCAAGCAATTGGCAAGAAATTCTGAGATAAAGACTGTCTTGAGCTGGTATACCATGATTCTGACACTGAAGATAAATTTAAAAAGAAGTAATAATTGATAGTTAAGTGTAGGCTACATTGTTTCTTTCCCAGGGTTGTGTTCCCTGATGTCTGAGCAATTTGTAGTGTCAGTGTCCAGCATCTTAGTCAAATGTGTACTACCTACACTAAATCCCAGACTAATTACAGATTTATTGGGATCGGTACCCAAATTGGCTAGATTCAAGACAGCATACGCATCTGTCTGTGCTGTGGACATAACTTCCAGATGAATGTATTGAGAGTTTCTCTGGAGAAATCTTGGCCTTTAATGATTGAAAAAGAAAGAAACAAAGAAACAAACAAACAAACAAAAAAAAACAGAATTTTTTTATTTCCTTGAGCAGTGAAACAAAGTGAATGAAACTACTTTCTCCTTTATAAAAGAGAGAACTGGAAGGAACTTTGGTTCTAATACCAATGTACTTCTTGAGCAGTGGTCTGGACATCTGACCACCAACTCAGGAATATCTTTCTTCCTGATTCCAGTCAATGTCCCAATACCAAGCATCCATCTAAGTTCACTCAGAACTTACAGTAAAACCAACACTTTTTTTTTTTTTTTTTAATATATATATCACAGTATCACAGATTTCTAGGTTGGAAGAGACCTCAAGATCATCGAGTCCAACCTCCGACCTAACACTAAGTACTCCACTAAACCATATCGCTAAGCTCTACATCTAAACATCTTTTAAAGACCTCCAGGGATGGTGACTCCACCACCTCCCTGGGCAGCCCGTTCCAATGCTTAATAACCCTTTTGGTAAAGAAGTACTTCCTAACATCCAACCTAAAACTCCCCTGTCGCAACTTTCGCCCATTCCCCCTCGTCCTGTCACCAGGCATGTAGGAGAACAGACCAACCCCCACCTCTTTACAGCCTCCTTTAAGGTAACTGTAGAGAGCGATAAGGTCGCCCCTGAGCCTCCTCTTCTCCAGGCTGAACAAGCCCAGCTCCCTCAGCCGCTCCTCGTAAGACTTGTTCTCCAGACCCCTCACCAGCTTGGTCGCCCTTCTCTGGACTCGCTCGAGCACGTCCATGTCCTTTCTGTAGCGAGGGGCCCAAAACTGAACACAGTACTCGAGGTGCGGCCTCACCAGAGCCGAGTACAGGGGCACAATCACTTCCCTAGACCTGCTGGCCACACTGCTTCTTATGCAGGCCAGGATGCTGTTGGCCTTCTTGGCCACCTGGGCACACTGCTGGCTCATATTCAGCCGACTATCAACCAATACTCCCAGGTCCCTCTCGGCCAGGCAGCTTTCCAGCCACTCATCTCCCAGCCTGTAGCTCTGCTTGGGGTTGTTGCGCCCCAGGTGCAGGACCCGGCACTTGGCCTTGTTGAACTTCATACAGTTGACCTCAGCCCATCGCTCCAGCCTATCCAGATCCTCCTGCAGAGCCTTCCTGCCCTCGAGCAGATTGACACACGCACTTAGCTTGGTGTCATCTGCAAACTTACTGAGGGTGCACTGGACGCCCTCATCCAGATCATCGATAAAGATATTAAAGAGGACCGGCCCCAGTACCGAGCCCTGGGGGACACCACTAGTGACCGGCCTCCAACCAGATTTGACTCCATTCACCACAACTCTCTGAGCCCGGCTATCCAGCCAGTTTCTAACCCAGCGAAGCGTACGCCAGTCCAAGCCCCGAGCAGCCAGTTTCTTGAGGAGAATGTTGTGGGGAACTGTGTCAAAAGCCTTACTGAGGTCAAGGTAAACCACATCCACAGCCTTTCCCTCATCCACCAAGCGCGTCACTTGGTCATAGAAGGAGATCAGGTTCGTCAAGCAGGACCTGCCTTTCATAAACCCATGCTGACTGGGCCTGCAAGTGCCGCGTGATGACCCTCAAGATAATCTGCTCCATGAGCTTTCCTGGCACTGAGGTCAAACTGACAGGCCTATAGTTCCCCGGGTCTGCCCTCCGGCCCTTCTTATAGATGGGCGTCACATTGGCTAGCCGCCAGTCAACTGGGACCTCCCCCGATAGCCAGGACTGCCGATAAATGATGGTAAGCGGCTCGGCCAGCTCCTCCGCCAGTTCTTTCAGTACCCTCGGGTGCATCCCATCCGGCCCCATCGACTTGCGCACATCCAAGCTCCGTAGCAGGTCGCCAACCATTTCCTCATGGAGAGCGAAGGCCACGTCCTGCTCCCCGTCCCCTTCCACCAGCTCAAGGCACTGGGTATCCAGAGAACAACCGGTATCGCCGCTAAAGACTGAGGCAAAGGCGGCATTAAGCACCTCAGCCTTTTCCTCATCCTTAGTAACTAGGTTTCCCTTCGCATCCAGTAAAGGATGGAGATTCTCCTTAGTCCTCCGTTTCGCGCTGATATATTTGTAAAAGGATTTTTTGTTGTCTTTAACGGCAGTAGCCAGGTTGAGCTCCAGATGAGCTTTGGCCTTTCTAATTTTCTCCCTGCACAGCCTCGCTACATCCTTGTAGTCCTCCTCAGTGGCCCGCCCTTTTTTCCAAAGATTATAAACCCTCTTTTTTCTGCTAAGCACAAGCCGCAACTCTCTGTTGAGCCAGGCCGGTCTTCTTCCATGCCGGCTCGTCTTTGGACACGTGGGGACGGACCGCTCCTGTGCCATCACGATTTCCTTCTTGAGGAGCGCCCAGCCTTCCTGGACTCCTCTGCCCTTCAGAACCGCCTCCCAAGGGACTCGGCCAACCAGCGTCCTGAGCAGCTCAAAGTCAGCCCTCCGGAAGTCCAATACAGCAGTTTTACTGGTCCCCTTCCTGGCCTCGCCAAGAATAGAGAACTCTACCATTTCGTGGTCACTCTGCCCAAGACAGCTCCCGACCACCACATCTCCCACCAGTCCTTCTCTGTTTGTGAAGAGAAGGTCTAGCGGGGCACCACCCCTGGTAGGTTCGCTGACCAGCTGCGTCAGGAAGCTATCTCCCACGCTCTCCAGAAACCTCCTAGACTGCTTTCTCTGTGCCGTGTTGTGTTTCCAGGATATGTCCGGGAAGTTGAAGTCCCCCACGAGGACAAGCGCCGATGATTTTGCAACTTCTGTCAGTTGCCTATAAAACTCCTCATCCGTCTCCTCATCCTGGTTCGGCGGTCTATAACAGACCCCGACCAGGAAGTTAGCCTTGCCGGCCTTCCCACGGATCCTAACCCACAGGGATTCAACCTTATCATTCCCAGCCTGGAGTTCCACAACATCAACATCAAAAGATTCTCTAATGTAGAGAGCCACGCCACCACCCCCTCTGTGCTGCCTGTCCCTCCTGAAGAGCCGATAGCCAGGCATTGCAGCACTCCAGTCGTGGGAGCGGTCCCACCACGTCTCCGTGATGGCAACCAAGTCGTAGCCTGCCTGCTGCACAATGGCTTCCAGCTCCTCCTGTTTGTTACCCATGCTGCGTGCATTAGTGTAGATGCACTTCAGCTGGGCCATCGCCTTCTTCCCCGGCCTAGCCATTGTTTCCCCCGGCACAGCTCCAACAAGCCTTGTTTGAGCCCCGTCCCCGTTCTTACCTAGTTTAAAGCGCTCTCTATGAGTCCCGCCAGCTCCTGGCCTAGGATCCGTTTTCCCCTTGGAGATAGGGACCCGTCTGGGGCCATCAGGCCGGGTGCCGAGTAAAGCTCCCCATGGTGAAAAAACCCAAAATTTCTGTGCTGGCACCAGCCTCTGAGCCACCTATTAACCACGCGAGCTTTCCATGTCCTCTCCGTGCCTCTCCCTTCCCCTGTAGGGATGGACGAAAACACCACCTGCACTCCCGCTCCCTCCACCAATCGTCCCAGCCCCCTATAGTCCTGTTTGATAGCCTTGAGGCTTCTCTTTTCAACATCATCGCTGCCAGCCTGGACTATCAAAAGTGGGTAATAGTCAGAGGGGCGAACCAGGTTTGGAAGCTTCCTGGTAATGTCTCTGACCCTGGCCCCAGGGAGGCAGCAGACTTCCCTATGTGTGGGGTCGGGCCGACAAATAGGGCCCTCCGTTCCCCTGAGGAGGGAGTCACCCACAACAATCACCCTTCTTTCTTTCTTGGTGGAGGCAGTCCTGAGGCGTGGAGTCAACTTCCTCACCTCAGGCATCCTCCTGGGTAGGCTTCCTACCTCATCCTCCCCCGAATATATATATATTTTTTTGAGAATGAAATGCTAAACTTTCTTAAAATAAAGTTTGACAATTTTTAGATCATCTAGGTTGCTAGTTTAATCATAAATATGTCTCTGATGCATCATTTGAGGAGATACTCAAATAATTGTTTTTATAAAATGGAATATACAGAAGTTATTGTCTGTTGTTTAGACTGTGAATCGAAAGGCAATGGAGAACAGGTCTGAAACAAATTGAAAGGATGTTGCTGCTAGCTTCTCCCAATGCTGGTACACTAGGAAGCCTTGTCATAATAATCCTAAATGATAAAACATTAATAAAACAAGTGTACAGAAGAGGATATACTCTAGAAAAGGAGAAATGAATCTAAGGACAGACTGAGATAATTCCCTTTATTTCCTACAAAATGTGTTCAAGTGAAACTATTGGGAAAGAAACTATACCTTTCCCCCCTAAAATTTTCTTTTTTTAAACCAACGTGTTCTTAATATTTTTGATAACCATTATTTGTCTAGATGATCTTTCACATGGTTGGTTTTGCTTATTTTTGCTTAGTGCACATAGTTGGTTTTGCTTATTTTTTAACAGGTCCTCTTTCAATTTGATGGGGCCAGCATTAGCATTAAAAACAAAACAAAAAAACAACAACAAAACCTAATTGGATATCATTTAATATGAATGTGCCTTTAAGCACCTAACAGTGGATAATGACACATAATGCACTGCAACACCAAAATATACCACATGCACAAGTTTCCCATCAGAACAAAAATATTTCAGTAAACTCACAATCCACTTAATTATGTAGATTCCTGCATGCTATGTCCTTCTCCTTAACTATAGCAGAGAATCACATTCCTTCTGTCAGTAGTAATGAAATACAGCTGAGAAACGAAAGACGAACACTTGTACTTGGTCTTGAGTATAAATAAATCAGGTTAATACTGAAGGCACCAGAAAAGTTGCTCTAAGATCTTTGTAAAATAACACACCTGTATGTACCCATCTATACAAAAGTAGTAGTCAGAAATATCTCCTGAGATACACCAATGTATGTTACAAATAGTTCTTATTCAATCTTACTTCACTTAAAGCCTCTGAAAGCTCTTTCTCTGAGACAGAAGTTCAGTTCTCTCAGTTCAGTTACCTGAAGCTGCTCTTCCAGCGCAGCAGTAGCTTTGTCTCCACTGTTTTCATCCACCACCACAACCATATGGGTTAGAGAGTTCACCTTTACTTGTTCCTGTTCCAAATCATCTTGAAATGCCTATAATTAAAACATAAATGTTGGAAAATATATTCCCAACTAAGAAAGCGCTGTGTATTTGGAGTTTCCCTAACTAATGTGAATAACTAACCAACTGCAAGAACCCTGTAATCCTATTGCTCTCAATACTAAGTATATTTACATGCATTTTGTTACAATAGTGTGCACATGCTAACAAAAGCATATTTTGTAGACTTCTATTCCTTTCATGAAAATAGCTTACTATTACTCACTCGCAAGGCATAACTCTTACAGTATTTTAGACTGAAAATTTAGCATGAGAAAATATTTGTTGAGTTGATGTAGTTGATGATTTATAGATATCATTACAGCATCTATACATAACAATAGCTCACACATTTTAAATAAACAGTGGATTAGATTGTGTACTTCATTAGCATATTAAAATATTTTTAAATTTCAAAAGTTTTAAAGTTATGCATTTTTTACATTAAACAATCACATATGATCTTTGGCTGGGCACTCCCACAAACAACATTAATAACATAGGATGAAACTATGTTGATGGTTCAAGATTAGGAAATACATGCCACACCCTTATTGCAGAAACCAGGACAAAAATTGAGAGAGGCACTTGATGACTTATGAACATGAGAAAAAAAAGGTTTCTTGCCCGTTGAATTTTGGTATTCAGCCTGCTACAGGCTGTTATAAAATTCAGGCCTGGTTTTTTTTTTTTTTTCCTTACTGAGAAATAATAAACTGCTAAAAGTGAAGAAAAATCTATAACATTTGAACAAACTGGTATTTGAATAATTCCTAACTTTCTCAAATCTCTACAACTCTTGACACTTCTCTGACCCTCCCAAATTTCCCACACTTCATGCAATATACATCTAATCAATTGTTCCCTCCCTCCTCACAGTTCATATAGAAGGGCAGTGTGGAGGTCTCATACATCTTCACTCTCTTCAGAAGACAGTCTACCGTATTGTCACTAAACATTTAACCTATATATACATATATAGGTTATAAATATATAAATATATATAAAGAGTAAAGGGGAAAAGAAGAAAGGATTTAAGGTACTGGAACCTCTTAGTGGGTTTTAGTGTCTCCTCTTTATTTTCCTTTTTCTTTTTCCTTCCCTAACTTTCTGTGCAAGATGGAGAGTCCACCTTTCTGCTTGTTAACAAAAATAAAGCCAGTCAAGCTTCTGTCACTAAATAGGGAACTGAACAACCAGATTTATCTGCTTGGTCTCTCTGCTGAAATGCAACAAGAGGACAAGTGACAAAGATGGGAAAAACAGGAGCTAAAGAAGCATTGGTACTGAAACTTCAAGTCACAGAGAAGGCAATATTCAATTTCTTTTCATTTTTATCTATCTCAAGCTTTATCTTAATGTACTAAGAACAAATTGTAAATGTTAAACTCCTAATAGTTATCCCACTGTATTAAATTACTGGGTTCTGTATTTTGTTTCTTAAAGAAAACTTGAAATACACCCTCATCCCACTCACCCAAAAACCAGGTATCCAGGATCACATCCTACCTGACACACTTTTCAGGTATTTATAACTAGCTACCAACCAACAGAAGAATGTGGATAAACAAAGTCCTGGACCATGCCACCAACACCTGAGTAGAGTGCTCCAGTGATTAATACATATGTAGTATGATAGTCACAGTCTGAAAAATAACATGGTTAACTGTATATGCCTAGTCACAGTGGAAACCTTAACTGTATTACAAACTATGTTAAATTTTACCCTATCAATTTCCTGCTGCTTTTTCAAGTAGAAGAATTCACTTATGTATGAAGTGATGCCCCAGCTGGAGATTAGATTAGGTATTTTAAACCTTTTAGGTAAAACACTTTAGTTTTATTTGAGGATAAAGCAATAATAATAAAAAAACAAAAATCCCACACATACAAAAAAAAAGCCATATGATAACGTGGCTTAACACAACAACAAAGGAATTCACAGACTTTTGATGTTAAGGCATACATTCATTATCCTAAGACATTTCAGAGTTTTAATTCCTTCATGGGCACGGCGTGAGCTGATTTATTCATAAGAATCCTTTTTTCCGACTTTCATGCCACTTGCTTCAGAGAGCTAAACTATAAGCAGTTATCAAGGACTGTGAAGTGCACCAAATTATTAAAACAATCCTTAAAATTCAGACTTCTTAACTTTATCATGACAGTTCTTGATCAAGGAATAGGGGGTAGAGCACTCATGGATCCCTAGGTTCAGGTTACAACCAGGGAGAAAGTGACTTATTTCCTGATCAGTATCTGAAATATGGCAAAACCAGGATGGAAAGTGATGCAAAAATGCAAAAAAATCATTGCAAATGCAAGGAGTAGAGGTGTGAGTTTAACACATACTGTGAAAGACGTGAGAAGTCAGCAAACCAATGAAATTAGAAAGTTTAGTCATTTTCTAATCCCCAGATTCAATTTGCCCTGAGCTAAAGGGCTGTTCTTTATAATTAAAGCATCTATTTTTACCATGCAATTCACTGGAGACAATCATTTGTATAAAGGAACTTGTTTAAACAGGAATTCATTGAAGGCAGTCTTAAGACTAGAGCATGCCCTATGCAGACCATTTGAATCCAAATTTGTAAAAATTTCTCCTCAGCTTGTAGAGAGCGGAAATTTCAGGGACTTAAAATGTAAGATGTATATACATGTTGATGCGTGGGGAAAGCAACGAAAACTCATAAAACTCCACAATTGCTCTAATTCCTGTGTGTCTATCAGATTGCAAATTCTGCAGTACATGAATTCCATAGCATACCTTATGCTCTTCTACTTGACGTTTTAAGTCCTCTAGATCCGGACCTAAGGGCTCTGAATCTATTTTCTTTGTCCTTTCCTCTGTTTTTGTTAGCCAGTCAGCTAATTGGGCTAGTTGCTGATTCTGCAGATCCATTAGGATTTTATGTAAACTGTAAAACAAAGAAATAAACATTTCAAATTATACATGAAAAAAAAAAAGAAAAAAAAAAAGAAGAAATGTCTGCCCTGTATACTATTAATTATCCATGTTAATTCCCTAAGTCCAAAAGTAGAATACAGACTGCAAACTATACAACAGCTTTGCAAGGTTTACTCTTATTCTTTCTATCAGGAAACTTAACTTTCATGTAGAGAGTTGCTTAACTTTCTGGAGAGCTGGGCCTTTTAAAATGTATTTAAAAAAATAAATAATAATAATAAAATGTTTTTTAAAAAAGTTACGTAACTGCTCAGCACAGGTTTTGATTTCAGTCTTAAACCCTATTCTTTCCAAAATGAAACCAAACCAACCAAACAAAAAACCTTTTTTGGGCATTTTCATTGTTAAACTGATTTTCGTGAGGTTAGATGTCAAGCCAGAGTAAAAAATATTTTCAAACAGCCATGTGAAGATTTGTTGAAACAGTCTTGAATTAGGCAATAGTTTAGATGAAATAGTCTAGAATTAGGATTATTTTTTGTTAATTATTATATTATTTATTAGAACCTGAATACTGGATGGAATTTATAGTTTGTTAAATTTTTGTTCTCCAGTTGCATTTCTATTAAAGCTGTTTGAAAATTCAAGATTCCTGCTATCTGGTTTCTTGTATTGACTATTACAAGCATTTAAAAGCCCTCAGACATATGTACTTAAAAAGTTCCTTGAAATTAAGGCTATTATACAGAACAGATTATTAAACTATTCAGTTATTCAGCACAGAATACTCTCAAAAATTAAAAAAGGAAATACTTCAGTTTTGCCTAAACAAAGTATTTTGATAACTCCAAATCGACGTATCCAGAAATCCATTACAAATCCTTCACATTTCATACTTACCATCCTCAGAAATCCTCCAATCTTGCCTAAACAAAATGTTCATCTCATCAAAAGAACCTTTGAAATAATATGTAAACTAGTGCTGAAAAATGGAACTAAAAGTAGTTATTTTTATTACTCATATTTCCTATAACATCGGATTTTTAACTTATCAAGCCAAAGTTGCTGTCCATGATGGCAAATCTGGTGATACCATTATAAGTTATACTATGCTGCTTATACCTGAAGCACAACGCTTGGACCACACCATTAGAGTTTGCTATTCTCAAAACTTAGTCTGAAGATTTGAAAATGTGAGCTGAACTTTCACACCAGAGGAAACTGTCATGGAAGAAAGACTCTAGCTCACAGTTCTATTTTAATTCCTCTTATTTCTCAGTTGGCTCCTTTTTGGCTTTGTGAAAAAATGTAGCCAAAATGAGAAAGCTATTGTAAAGTTTGTCATTGTGCAACCAGTGGCACCAAAAAGTGCCCAGATTCACATTGACTTTCTTCCCATTTGTTCATATTTTAGATGAACAAAACATAAGAATATTTTTCTCCCTCAACACCTGCACAAATGCAGACTGGCAGAAGTGCAGTGTGAACATACTGCTCCAAAGAAGTGTAAGAGGCCTTGTCCGACACCAGTTAGTCAACTAACAGGTGCTTACACAAATCCAAACATATAGCTTTTTGTCACAATTTCAAGGTATACTCAAATAATGCAATTACTTCTGGGTTTGTCCAAACTATTTCAGATTTTCCCAAGATAGTTTGAAAAAATCCAGAAGTGTATTATTTTGAAAATAACACATCAAAATATGTCCAAATTAAGTATCATTCTGTATTTTCCCAGGCATACCTAATAGTTTTCAAAATAATCACAACAGAAGATTGCATTGAACATGTAGATAGCTACTTTTTGGGACACTTACATTCTCCTGAACCAGGATTTAATATCTGCCAACATCAGACATACTGTGTCTGATCCCATATCCCATTTGTAGCCCATTTATATTTTAAGGTACGTCTGATACTACAGCATTTCTATTCTTGAATGTTATGTTATTTCCTCCATTTCAATTTTGAATCTTCTCAGAAGAAGCCAAACATTTAGTCTCCAACAAGCTTTTTATACAATTACTACTTGCTATTTATGCAGCTAAGTTAAATACTGTATATACAGTTTTAACTCATATTGTAAAAAGAAATTGATAAATTAATTTCCAGTACTATTCTCTATTTGTTTTTCTCTCATGTAACTCATATTCAATTTGTTAGATACGATTGCTTATTATAAACATATTCATAAGCAATCCTTGGGAGCACCTGTTGATTTATGAATACAAAATACTGCAAATTCTGTTCTGTACATTAAGTTATAAATTCACTTTCACATTTTACACTCATGGGCAGAGCTGCCGTTTAGAAAGACCTAGAAGGGCTGGAGGAACAAGAAAGTTTATGACATTCAACCAGGACAAATGCAAAGTCCTGCACCTGAAAAGGAAGAATGTTTGGAATGATATAGGATGGCGACTGACTGGATGCGGAAAAGCTCTGTGGAAAAAAGCTCTCTTGGGACAGACAACAACACTAGCAATTTATCTCTGGTTTATTCTTTGCATCCGGACAAAAGAGAAAACCCAAATTTCTGAGAATTTCTGAAACAGAAATAATTGAGTATTAGTAGTAGCCATAGAAAAATGAGTCAAGCCAGAATGTCTTGGAACAGTAACAGAGAGGAAATGTGAAAAACATCTGGGAAACAAAGAAAGAGTAGAAACAGTGTACAAGGGAGTCCTGAGGACATGTAATATATGTTCTACTGCAGAGCCATGGATACAGAAAAATGGAGAAACTGCAGGCAAACATCAAGGTGAGCCACCTCAGGAAATAATGATTTGGGAAAAACAAAACAAAACAAAACAAAAAACACTGTAACAACTTGTTTTATAATAGTATTATAGTTATGGTCATATCTTGAAAGGTACTTTACTGGTCCTGGATGGTACTGAAACAGAATCAGTTGTTATACCTAGCACTTTACAAAGCTATGCTATTTTCTAGAAATGTTACTAATTTTTAAAGATTCCAGTTGGTAGTTGTTGGAAGGTAAGGACAAAAGAAAAGAAATCACAGGAACAACTAGAACTAGTAACAGAAATCTTGATGGAACCTGAGACACAGAAAAAAAAAATGATTCCAAGAAATGGGAAGTGTTCCATTAATCCAGATGACTAAATAGTAAATATCAAACAGAAACACTTGTGAGCTTTTTTTTTTTGCATTAGATTTCTCATTATTTTTTTCTAAGAACAGAGTATAATGGATATTCATGATTCTCTGCCTCTCTCTCAATACTGTGTTAATTATCAATCAGAATAACCAGAAGATACACATAGTCCCTTTTCCTCTCTAATGACTTTATTTCTTTAAGGGGTACAGTACAGGATGCTGACACCCTGCATTATATCTCATGGTTCACAAGGATTAGCTACCTCCATCCCTCCCTCATTTTCAAACGTGTATTTTATTCTCTTACTCAATGTTCTATAAACCAAAGCATTACAGATATTAAATACAATGCTTCATCTTAGCGAAGTTTTAGCAATAAATGAAATAATAAATGGTATAGAAAATCTGGTAAATTTGTGTTAAAAGTAAACAAAAAGAAGATAGGATCAAGTAAATACTTATTGTAAAGAAAACTTACTATTCTGAAGTAAGGAGCATAAATGTGAAAATAAAATACATAAAATAATCATGTCTGATTCTTAAGCAGAAGAATGTTGCTTTCTTTTTCCAATTTCTCCAGGTTCTTTCTGTTTTTCAAATTACTTCTATAAACATCTGATAGATATTTTAATACTTATATACCTCAAGAGTTTATTGTAATCTTTGTTTACAGTATGGATCTCATTATTTTGAAGCACAAAACACTTTTCCGTTGAACTGAATGTGCTTTAATAGTTGTGGAATTCCCCATAAAGTGGTAAATTGCATTAAGTTTTCCTTTCCAGTGGTTCATTTATCACTCTGAGATGCTTTATTATAAAGAATCCTATTTGGGTGGGAGGAAGAAATGAAAAAGCAAGCTGTTTTCGTTCAGAATGTTAATGTAGTGCTTGCTGCAAGAGTCAAATATATAACCATAGAATCATTAAGGTGGGAAAAGACCTCCAAGAACATCTGGTCCAACCATCCCCCTACCACCAATGTCACCCACTAAACCACTAAGCACCACATCCAACCTTTCCTTGAACACCCCCAGGGACGGTGACTCCACCACCTCCCTCGGCAACCCATCCCAACGCCTGACCGCTCTTTCTGAGAAGAAATGTCTCCTCATTTCCAACCTGAACCTGCCCTGGCGCAACTTGAGGCCGTTCCCTCTAGTCCTGTCACTAGTTACCTGCGAGAAGAGGCTGACCTCTGGCCCCCCACACCTTCCTTTCAGGTACCTGTAGAGAGCAATGAGGTCTCCCCTGAGCCTCCTCTTATCCAGACCAAACAACCCCAGTTCCCTCAGCCGCTCCTCACAGGACTTGTGTTCCAGACCCTTCACCAGTTTCGTAGCCCTTCTCTGGACATGCTCCAATACAGAGTGAATACATGGCAAATCCAATTTGTACCACTTTTAATCAATTGCACTGATGTGTTCTAAAATTACTCTGATATTCTGACCTCCTAATCATTTTTCAAATATTAAGTCCCTTTCACTTTTATAGTATTAGTTATCAGGTTTTTTTTGTTTGTTTTTGTTTTGTAACTCTTTGCTGAATACTTGCTTTTGTTTCCCCTGTGCTGTAGTGCAGGCTACTTTTCACTACACTTCCTATTGCTATTACCACAGAGGACAGACAGCCTTGCTGCTCTTATCGCCACAAAAAAAATCTGTTTGGATAAACATATCACTGTTGCCTTAAAGACAAGATTACAGCAATGTGCTCAGATTATTCTCTACACCAAAGTACAAGATAGATTCTGTAAGTTTAAATTGCATATAATAACCCAGAAATATATTACATTGTGATATGAAAGCTGTTTAAGTTCATAATCCTCCATCTGGTGCTTGAAATGGAGTTTTGACCCAATAGGTAAAAATTAGCCATCTCTAAATACACCAGTCCTGAGAAATTTTCTCTTGCTCTAACCAAAATTTTATTAAATATATCACAGTTTTTTTGTTTTATTTTTTGTATAAGAAATTAAATAGTAACACAACATTCTCTGTGAAGCTCTTATCTTATTATGACTTCTTCTGATTTTGTATTACCCAAATATAACATGTTTAAGAACATCGTAGACTGTTTGATTCCCTGAGCTATAGCTGCATCTAGAAGTAAATTGAATAGTTGGTATCAAAGGGTATATTTTAGTAGACAAAATACTATATACACAGAGTTGAGATTGCTCCATGAGTGTTGTTTTAAATGAAAATATGGCAAATAAAAACTGCCTACACCTAAGTACATAGATTCTACTATCCTGGAAAACAATTCAGTTGGAGGAAGTTAGGCTGAAATAGCTGAAGTCCATCAACAATTTTATAGACTCTCAAAGATATGCAAGGTCGTCAATGGATAAAACCCATCAGTGAGAATAATCCAGAAGAATCCACAAGAATCCTCTTACCTAACATGGAGCAGCTGCTGGCTTCTTCTCACAGAAGCCACCCCTGCAGCCCGCCGCTACCAAAACCTTGCCACATAAACTCACTACAAGAGCCCAATATGTGGTGTCCAGAGCAATGAGTTTATACAGCCCAATATTTGATCTCTAACAGTTAGAAAAGCAGATGAGAAGATGCTGGTTCAGGAGATCACGTTATCTCCCCTAAAGCTTCTTATTTTGTTATAGTCAGGATGTTGGACTAGACTAGTGGCCTGACTAAAAAAGATATTCACCTTTTTATAAAGATTACAGTTGCAAAAGGACTTGCTCTCCAGATGCACTGAAGAAACAGAAGAGTTTCTTGCTTAGTATACGTGCATTGGGTTTTTCTGAGAGAAAAATTAAGGTCTTGGCAGAAAGATTTTAATGAAGTCTGTCTGGATAAAAGTCCAGAGGAAGCCAACATGGATCTCAGACTCAGGTTGTTTGCCACTGCATTTGTCTTTGCTGTATCGAATAGCTATATTCTTCAGTAATTAACACTTCTTGACTATAAAGAAGCTAATAGTGACGTTCCATTAATTTTAAAATTTCCACTGGATTTGGCTTAGTATAATAGTGGTAAACTTCGCCATTGCTTCCCTTATACAGAAAGATCAGTAGGTGTAACAAATTTCTATGAATTTGAAACTTAGTTATTATATCAGAAAGAAATTAAAAGACTCCACATGAAAACAAGAAGTTTGAGGAAAAGGAATGTGAAACAGAGGTACCTAACAGACTGTTTCTTAAGACAGGAGGAATGCAACTCACACACACAAAAAGCCACTTTCAATTAATTTCCTGTGTTAACTACTCTGTATCTTGCAAAATAAATTACTCCACTGTAGCACAATCACAAGGTCTTACCTTTATGGACTTCCTTGTACTAGATATTAATACAAAAATCAAAATTTCAAAATAAGACTTAAAAATGTTAAAAATAATTCAAAGACTAGTTAATTAATAGTTTATTTTTTCTACTTTTAATTGTCTTTCTACTTTAAGCTACAGATCTTGCACTTTTCTTGGATACTGTAATTTTTCCTCAGATAAACCCATATGACAATACTGTCTGGAAAGCTAACCTTCCATTTACTGCTTTTCTTGCATCAACTTTTATAGGTTTTAAAGATTTGTTTTCATTTTCTTTTTGCATCTCTGTAAAGATTCTCTCCCTTGTAGCTAAATATTGTGTGATACTTGTTGAAACAACCAGAAAAAAAAGTGGGACAGGTTATACAAATTTTCATTTAAATTCTATTAGTGTCCAAGCTGTTGATAGCTGCTGATCTGTGCAGCTTCTGGTCTCAAAGCAACATGTAAGCTTCAAGATCACTACCCATTAAATTTCTGGTTAGAAAAAGAGCTTAGACTGAGTCTTGTTCACACTGAAGTGGAAGAAAACTACAGCTGTTACTGAAGTTCAGAATTGTTCCAGTCAAGCTCAATATATATTATTTTACCTAGCATATTACTTACTTGCTTTGTTTTTCCATACTTGCTACCCTGAGACTTTCCCATCGAGAATTAAGTAGATTCATTTGTTCTTGGATTTCATTTTCTTCCTCATCTGAAAGCTTCCCAATTGTTAGTAGTTGACTTCCAACTTGCAAAACATTGCCAACACGTCCTTGGTGAGCTGTTAATTCCATCATAAAACCCTGACAATAAAAACAAAATCTTGTTTTAGGTTTGATTCTTTGGAAGGAAAGAACAGGCTTTGGAGAAATATCTTTGATTTCACCACGTTCCAAACCTGATTTTCAAATTTGCTTTTTTTATTTTTCCAAACCCTCCACAAACCTTGTACAAACCTTGTAACACAAAACAGAAATAAACACTTTCACATTTTGCATATGGTGCAGTTTCCAGTATTACTTTTAAATTCTCCAAAAAAAAATTAAAATTATATATATATATATATATAATATTCTTTAATTTATTATGGGATCCAAGCAGGAAAATGACTAACACAAGATTATAAACATGTACCTCATGGGTGTGAAACTGTTCTTTAACAACTTCTACATCATTGGATATATCTCCTTGTGCTTGTAGTGCATCTTCAGCAGAGAGAAGCCATGTGAGTACTTCTTCTAAAGCAGTTTGGTAGTTGTCAAGATCCATTTTGGACCCCATCACTGTGGTGGTAAATGTTCTTTCTTCAACAGTTTCTAAAAACTGATCAAAACCAAAAAGAGAAATGCATATAGCACCTACTCAGAAAGTTCTGCAAAGGAATAAAGAGAATCCAATTGTCTTGTACAATAAAACAGCTTTTTATAAAACAAACAAACAAAAAATTCAGATGGCGAATGAGTGGGATTATATATTAGAATTTCTGCTAATTGACCAAGATGGGTTAAAATTGAGGGAAATAACTAAATTCAGATTAAATTAGATATTTTGCTTTGGAATTTAACAATTGTAGCAACTATTCTGAATAGCTGCAATATTTAAATTGTAACTGTAGAGTGGTGTTATACTTGTTTTTCAATAAATACTCTGATTTTTCATTTCTAGTTTACTGTTTCTCATTGAAGTATTTTCACTTGGAACTATGAGAAATTTATTTTCCAGAGCAGCTAGTAAAATTATATCATCAAAAAAGCAGCAAATTACATGCTGACATTGCAAAGAAACTAAGGAAAACACAATATGAAAAAGAAGAAAAAAAGCCCATTACAGTACAAGTAATGCTAGGCCTGAACTACCCATGGACACCCATTTTGTTGGAAGCATTCTGGAAAATTGAAAAAAGCCCAAAAATCCCATGCCAAATAACAACTTTTTTAAAACAAACAAAAAATCCATTACCGTTAATTCTCTTTCCCTCAAAGGCCACCCTCACATTTATTCTTTAGAAGCCAAGTGACTCATACAAGTATAGAAATCACGCTTACATACTACTGGGTAAAGTCAAGAGAAATCAATAGCAAGGATTTACTGATTACTCTAATGTTAAAAGACTAGGACAAAACAGAAGCCAGAAAGAGGGACTTGATACAGAAAATGTCATCTCATATTTCTCAAAAAGTTCCGAAGAAGTTTAATCAATTTGCTAGCTAGTTAGTACAAAACCTAAACCCTTCACATAAAAATATGTTTAGGACTTTATCAAAAATGATACTGAGGCATTTTAATGATATAATAGCAAAAACTGTCTCTACCAATATTATTGTGCAAATATAACACTAGATAGAGCTTTTAAAGCCTTTCACTGTAGTTTAGGTCAGAAAGTCAGTTTAATACCAGAACCAAAAGAAAGAAGTGTAACAGATGCAATGTGATAACTTATAATGAAATTGTCAGTCTTGATCTTCATAACAAATACATTCTGAATTGTACAGATCTAATAATTACATGCAATATATGTTCATCCCACTGTTGTATATGTGTTAGAGTAGCTAAAACACCAGTCATAACTTCATCACTATTTATGTGTGAAAAACAATACTCAGTAAATAAAGCTACATCAGGAAAGCAGGCTTGGGAACTTGATGAACTCCATAGTTTGGTTTAAAGAAAGTAGTGTCCTATGGGAATATACATAATGAAGCACAGACAATTTCAACACATATTCCTGCTGCACAAATTAACATTTGTACTGTGTGCAAGTCTAGATTTTAAGTAATATACAATCTAGTTAAGAAATTACCTAACCACATTACATTTATTCAGCAAGATGATTCTTTCAAGTACCTAGTTTACTATGGAAATGGTACACAGGTTTTGCATAGGTAATTACTCTTCTTTCTATAACATTACTGCTTGAAATATATGCATATGTAACATGCTGAAAAAACAATTAAAATTAGACGTCATAATAGCTGAGCAAGACTATGTGACTATGGCACGGATCTATTGTGATCTCCATCAAGTGTTTGAAAATTTTCCATCTGAAAATCCTTCTTCCATTAGATCTGACATAGAATGTCATCTCATGCACGGCACCTGTTTAACCCAACACCTGCTAACAATTCCTTCTCTGCAAAAAAATATTCAGTGTAATTTTGCCTAGACTTTTCACTGCTTTCTCTCATGTTATTATAAATACTGCATGGAACTGCATCAAAAAATCCTGGACTCATGACCTTCAGTGGCAAAATAGTGCAGATTAACTTCTGCACCATTTTAATAAAACTTTAAGAAATGTAAAGAAGAAAAGCAAACATTAACATAAATGGAAACCAAAAGAGCTTCTTGGCAGGTATTCCAAACCATGCTCTCATTCCAAGAAGGGCAGTTTTTTGACAGAAGGAAATTGGAAAAGAGCTAGAGGAAGTATAAGCAAAGGATGTTGCAGAATGGTATCAGTAACACCTTTATTTGGCACAGGGAGGGAACAACAGCTTTTCCACCTTCCCTCAAATCTTACACCATCACTGACTGCAGAGAGCTGGGATCAGTCATGAGGTGACAGTGCAGAGGAATGGACATCAGCTGCACTTGAAATGTAAACAAATTTTTTAAACACTCATCTGTGGATAACAGACAGTTCTCAACTGCTGAGACCTAATAAGGTCACTGCACCATTATAACTTCTCTTCCTCTATGGGGATAAGAAAGAGTAACAGACAGAGAATAGCCATCAGAAGCTGAAATGCTCATAGCACTGTTACTCTAGAGTGCACTGAGCATGCAGAGTTTTTCCGTTCTAATTTACAGCGACATAGGCAAGGATCCCATGGGACTGTTAAATTAATTTAAGCAGATCATCCTTATTATTTCAATGATAAAACCAACCCATGTTTTCACACTTCGAAAATTCTGTTAAACTTCCGTCACCATCTTTAAGCACATTCTCTGTTAACAAGCTGAAGGATGGAGGTAATGGCCTGGCAACCTTGATCTGCATCTACATATGCAGAGAATATTCACATTGTAAAAAGTCAACAAGCATCAAAAACATGCTTCAGAGTCAACGGTTGGTTTTGACTTAACAAAAAACATTTTTAAAATCTGCTGTTATAGCATGACAGCACAACTTCCATCCGTGCTGCTGGCTAAGTGAAAGAACTGTCCTGCACATGGAACACAAAATAACTACTCAAAGCAATGGTAATTCAGACTTTTCTATGTGATCACTGACCACTATTTTGGGACACGTGAAAGAAACCTACTCTGTTTCAATATGATCTGATAAAATTCATTGATCACAAATCCACCCCTCTAATTTATACGTCACAAAATGAGACTGAAAGAAGTACTAGCCAATTACTATCCCTTCTGCAAGATTCTCATCAAAAACTGAGATTCTTGTTGGCTCAGCTGTAAATGGAATATCAAACACAATGTTAAATATTCACACTTGGAAAGGAACAGTTACTGACCTAATACCTGTGCCATGTGCTTTATAATAAAAAGCAAACAAAAAAGTTAGGTGTTTCAATATAATATTCAGTTACAGATTTCCATCCATTACTGCAACCCAAATTTAAATATGGCATGTTCTACAGCACCAAGAATGAATATTTCACTATATTGAAATAACCCATATAGCATTAACAACAATGAAATCCCTGAATTTTATAAATAATTGTAGACAAATCATTGAGAACAAGACCATAGACTTATTGATAGAGATAGCTATTATAAATTGCAATGGTTGTTTCTAACCATGATTTTTAAGAGAATAAAAAACAATCTGAAAATTAAACTGTTTGCTGAAATTAAAGCTGAAATTAAACTGTTGTTACCATATATTACTAGGAAGTCTATACTTTGGAAAAAAAGCTGCTCAAATATACATGCAGTCTCATTGAATCAAAAGGTATTCCCATTAAAGACTTTAATTATTACACAAAAGAAAGCTGATTGGGTGCAGTCAAATCAAAACATCCCATTCATTTACACAGAGTAATCTTTTAAGTAACAACACATGCATGAGGACACAAGTGTTATGGGGAAAGAAAAACTAAACAATTCAGATATTTGATGAAGGCTGTCTCACATCCAGCTAAGAATCAGTAAGCCAACTAGCTCAAAAATTATTTTGAAAATTGGCCAGCCATTTTTGCATGGAAATGGCTAGTTGTTATAGGGGTTGACCCAGAAGGCAAAAAATACTCTGGACACAAAGGTTGTCCTCTAGGATATCTTCTTTCTTTGCTGCTGCACATAGAAGAATCTTATCTGGATGAAAAGATGGGCATGTGAGTTTTTACATATATCACCGTTTTCTGCTGGGGGTTGGGGCCTGTCAAGAGTGGAAGACCTCAAGGACTCTTAAGCTTTAAAGTATAAGAAGAGAAAATAAAAAGCCTTTGACCATCAAAAGCTTGGAAAAATGAGGCATGCTTGGCAGCTGTCTAAATTAATTCAGTGTTTAAATGATGAGCTTGCAGCTGCTTCAGGGTAAGAAAGCAAAGAGAGGGAGAATTCCTCACCTACCATTGTATTACGTTAGACACATGCTTTCAGATTCTTGAAGAATGTTTGCATTAGTTCAAAAAGACTGCTTCTGAGTTTTACAAATTAGTTAGGCAGTTTTAGAAAGTAGTTTTACATTAAGCACTTAGTATAAATAAGAGTGCTGCAATGGGCCCTATGTATAGCAATCTTATATAGAGAGAATATATATAATTATTATATAATGCCTTAAATTATGATAAAATATTATGCCTTTATTATAATTATATCCTCTCTGTATATAATTTCTATACATAACATATACTTTCTATATATAATATAGAAAAATATAATATATATATTTCTTCCTTCCAAAACTGCCTCTGTCTCACCGTAAGAGATGTAGAATCTGGCTCTAGACATTAAGAGTTTTAAAATACAGAGACATCAAATGTTAAAGAAATTTATTTTTTATTTCTATTTCTTATTTCTATTTTATTTAATGTAGTTTTCTAATTTTGAAAACTCTTTGCAGAATTACAACCTCAGAAAGAAGCATACATTATTCACCCTGTAACTATGATGCCTACCAGGTGAGACTGATATCACTGCTTATCAATTCAGTTCCTCCAGGTTTCTTATTACAAAATCATATTTTATGTAAAAAATTTAAAATTATAACTGTTCAGGTTAAAATGTTCTTTACAAGAAACTAGACTATGTTTACCTAACAGATAATATCAGCTAGAACAGTTCAGTCATTTCTGGCAATAAAACTAAGATATATTTTCCAGATCACTTCTTAATATAATGTTAATTACTAAGGTAATGTTAATTACTAAGGTAATTTTATTCATTGGTGTTTATTATTCCACCTGAAAATCTGAACTGTGATTATAGTACATTGTAGTTGCATGACAAAGATTTCAAGATGGAATAGAAAATACAATCAGTGTATTTATGCTATGCAGCTAAAGGCAGGGAAGGGAGAAAGGGAAAGAGGCAGTAGTCACATATCTCATTCTTTTACAGAAAATGAAGGCCATACTGTAGGGGGCAATTCAGGTAGACTTTGAGATGCTTTCTCTCTAACCTTCTAACTTCTGCAACAAATCACAGTTCACAAAGGCAACAGTCTCCTTTATCATACAGTTCAGACTTCCTTTTACAACATGCTCACCCAATTCACTGAAGGATATAAAGATAACAGCTAGAATTCTACCATTTCTCTGCTTTAAGGTAGTTAACACTCCTTTCATAGAGAGTAAACCTGGTGTGTATGTATGTTTGTGATTTCTTGGGATTTAACTAACAAACAAACAAAAAAACAACAAACAAATAAACATCCATAAAATTTCCAGCCCTTAGCAGTGCTACATGAAATGCACAATTTGGCTGGGGAGATTTTTACTGAAAAACCAAACCAGCAAAATGCACAAATTCTGAGCTCCGTCACTGCTTCTGATGAAGCCTTTTAAAGCCACATACTTCAAACTATCCTTAGTCCAGCTGTTTACTATCACTGACCTTACAGTTTAAGCCCATATTTTTTGGGTAGCTGTTCTTAGTTTCTGCTGCTCAAGTCTCAACTTCTTGTATCGTGTCTCTGTGTCTAGAGTGTTAGCTGTTAAAATCTAAGTATACCCTGAAAACGAGGAAATCTATGGTTTGCAGAGATTTATAACTTGGTTAAATTTGAGATCTTGCCTTAATTTAAAATAGCTTGAAGAACACAGAGGCACAGGAGCTTTTCAAGAAACAGACAGCTATTTTATAATGGACAAAGCCATTCACTGCTACCTAGTCCATTCTTCAGCAACAGATGAACTGCTTTGTCTGAAGTTTTTAATTCAGCATTAGAAAAGCACATCTGATCTATAATGTTTCCTCAAAACCATTAAATTTTGGTGAAGTTGTGAAAAGTTAGATCATTATAAACACTATACGAACTTGAAGAGTTACATGGTCTCATGAACCAGCAGTGTTACAAGGCTGCGTGCAGCAGGAAGCTTTCCCCAGGAAAAAGCTAAAGGACATGCTTTTTTGAAGTGTCTTATTATACGGCTATGTACTTTTTTGCTTAAAGTAATGTAAGAGAAATAAATAAAAGATGTAAGATACAAGTAAAAGAAAAACAAGCTACAGAGACAGAACAAACGAGAATCAGGAATTAGTAAGGTATATAATATCCTCTGTAAAAAATGAGTGAAAATATACATTTCATAGCTGCTACACAAATTTTGCATTCACTTTATGCCAGGTTAATCTAGATGCAAGACAGCAACCAATTTAAAGAAGTGGACGGTGGAAGTAAAAAGGTATACATAAAATTTCTTTTTATTTGACTTCTTCGTATTATATACTGTAAGGGATTTTCTTATTCAAAAGAACTTAGAGACAAGAAAGGGGCAAACATTCTGGAGTCTTTAGGTACTCTACCAGTGGATATTCCACTGATTTTAAATAAATCTGTCAGGGAAATATAATGCAAATTATGGAAACATGTTCCCTTACTATATATCATGTCATTGCTTTAATATATTTTCTTTATTTTACAATTACAGAATGGAAAATATTGATAACTGAGAATGGAAATTGTACACAACTACATGCATTTAAACATTAAAGAAAAAATGAAATACACAAAGGTCATTTAAATAGTACTAAACTTTTCTGGTCATATACTATTTCAATCCTTTACAAGCACAGTACTATATTTCCAGCTGTGTTTACTTAGAAAAGTAATCTTCAAAACTGTGAGCCACATATGCAATGGATCCAGGCATTGCTTATTATGGGCCACCAAAGGTACCTTTAAATGAAGTCTACTGTGCCTTAGAGTTCATTTTTCAAATCTTGCAAATACTATAAACTTCCATGGAATTTGTAAATAATAATCAGATGTATAAATCATGCAAGTAGTCCTCAAAAAGATAAGGAAACTTTGGGCAATTTTAATTATCAAATCTGATCAACTAGACTTCTAATGCTGAAGTTGTTATAAAATATATTTATTCACAAATAGATCATCTCAGTATATCTCACAAAAAATACTTGTGCTGTAAGAAAGCTGCTAGTGGAAAAGGAAAATATCACTAACAAATGACTAGCGAAGTTGCTAGAATTCAAATCTAATTAATTAGCTCAAAATCCAAAACTAAAATACATTAACTTTACCAAAAGGTGAGAACTTTTTTCCACCTTCAGAAGATGAATGAAATTAAACTTATTTCTGAATTTTAGCACAGAAGTTACATTAATTAAAAAAATGATATTAAGACATATATATACATTGAACATATAGATGTTTGAAAATGCATTGATTTTCATGCCAGTGTACTACTGCCCACAACAATCTGCTCCCAGAGCTCAAAATCCAAATTACTGAATACACCGTCACAGAGAAATATAGAGAACTTGAAGTTTCTAAGTATAAAGGCTGGAAGATAAAATAATCTGCAACTACATAATTTTACCATGCATTCTTTGCAAACCTGCAAAACCATTTGAATCTTAATTGGCCTGTAACCTGCGCTGCATTTAGCTTTATTTTCTATAAATTTTAACCAGCAAAAGCAACTAATTAAGTTTTGCAAATATGTTTCTTAAGACATAACCCCAGATATATCAAAGCTATAATTGATACTGTTTTCTACATGGAAATAAAGACCACTTTTCAGCTTATTTTATTCACTGCATCCAACTACCAATTCTGCTGTTATTTTGAGCTTCTAAGCCATGATAGCTCTCTTTAGTATCTTCACTGAAGAAAATCTACTCTTCAGAATAAGATTATTTAACTCCAAAACTCTTTTTATATAGTCACACAGTACAGTATCAAAAAGCATCAATAGCAAGAGCAATTAACCACAAAATGATACATCTATAATATAACTCTTTTGAGAAATGTTTGGGACAAGAGCCAATTAGTAGACATACTAATTAGTTTCTGTGAAGTTGAGGGTGGACGCTTGGAGATTTCAAAGTATTTAATATTATGTTATTATAGTTGGGAGACTTTATTTAAAAAGTGGGTTTTGCAAAGTCATCTAAAATCTTAAATAGTCAAATTTGCTTGAATAGGCTGAATACTATGCTCATGGCTCTTATGTGTTTTACTGTCCCTAAATGTATTTTTAGCTTATATTAAAATTAAAGAGGCTGTCTGTCTTCAGGAGAAATCACTCCAAAGAATATATTTTCAATTTAAAATTAAAAGCTAACAAAAATGCTGTTAGAGGAGAGGCTTAAGTGATTTAATATTTCTTTCAAATTCTGTTGTATGACTACCTTGCTTGCCTCAACATGTTCTGAATAATAAATCAAAAGCTGAAAATGAGAGAAAGTGATAACTATTCACCTCACAAAGGAGCTTTCTCCTCTTCTGAATGCAGAAGAAGGTTTATAAATTCTACAACAATATAGAATTTATTACAAATAATTTTAATATATAATAAAAACAGGAACATTCAAGTATTTCTAGACATACTGAAAACTACATAAAAACTCTGCTAAATGTTTACAAAGACAAGCATCTGGATGGAAAAATGGTATAAAAATCTATTGAGGACTGTTATATATTAAGATACCATCTGTGGCTCGAGAAATTTCTGAACCACAAAGCAGTGAAGGTTAAGTGAGAATATGCTGATACTTCGATACAGATAATTAGTCATACCTCTTTTCTTATTCCTATGTATCCAGTATTGGTCATTTCTGGAAACCGTATAAGTGATGAAAAACCCATTGTTCTCACGAATGAAAGCTATTTTGTTGTCACACAGACCTATTATGGACATTCTCAAATTTAACGAGGTGTACAAAAGTAGAAAGATAGGGTACTTTCATGCTCTATACCTTAACATTACCTTTGATACTTTGAGACCATGCAAAAATTCATGATGTAGGAAAGAGTGGAATTAAAGATGTCTAGTTTACTATTAGTTATTCTTGCTTAAGCTATTTATTAACAGCTTTTACCCACCCACATCTCCCAGTTATACTATTTCACCTATGTTTTCTTCTCAGAATAGAGAAATGTAATGTAGGAAATGAAGAAAATGAATAAAAAATTCTTTAAACAAAAAAAGAAATCATCTTTTTGTAATTGAAACAATTTTGTCAGAGTCTCTTCAGTTAATCACTGTAATAAAATGCTGCACTGTGAATTCACATGTGAAAATTAATATTTTAGGGTAATAGAACTACCTTAGTTAGCCTTTGCATAATGCCTATTTTGTATGCCTTTTTTTTTCTTGCAGCTACATGTATTTGCACATGCATTTTTCATGCCAAAATAATCAGAATAGCTTCTGATCTACATAAGAAATACCTGTCTTTGCTATTTAAGGGATAAAATATTTCCAGTGTGTGAATGTGTATATGCACACTCACATGCATATAGAAGTAGCATATACAATGAGGGATACAATATCTCTGGTTTATATATACTAATACATATATACATGTATATGTAGCATACATAAATACTAAAACTAAATAATAATTCAGTATGGATGTTACATGTGTAGCATATATAAAGAATTTATAGAATCCTATTTACTCTCTTGTAGATACAAACTATATGCCATTGTTATTTTGAGATGATGAAACAGAGGTATCTTAAAATAGGCCATTATTCTCTCATAAACATATATTTGCAGTTCATGTTAGATTATACTTCAGTTGACTGGCTAAAATTAGATGTGTTTATTAAGCCAAACTTTTACTCCAGTATGGTTATTCTTGGTAATGTGACCTGAATTTACCTTCAGGTTCTGTTAAGAGGGAATTCACTTAATTAAAATTACTCCTCAGATATAATTACTAATGAGGTGGGCATGCAAGCATACTTCAAGAAGAGAGAGCTACAGGGTTCCAATTCTATTTGTAGAGACACCGTACAACCATGAATTGTAGGTTTTATAGCTGTTAACTTCTTTCATAGAGACTAATAATACTAAAATCCACAGATTAAAAATATATTATAAATATGCTGTTTTGTAGTCATACTCTCCTTCACGTTTCCTCAAAAAGTACCGATATTTAATAAAATTTCATGAGTGTATAAAACTGTATTATTAAACCGTCGGCATTTAAAATCACATATCCATTGCCGTAGCTATTGTATATGTTCACAGAACATGAACAAAGCCAAAGTTAAGGCTAAACACAGAAGAGTTGTTAGAATCAGTAAAATTAGGATGAACATGAATGAATAATTAAAAACTGAGTTTAAAAGCCATGAATACAGAAGAGAATGATTTTGAAACTGAATTTAAGAGAGACGGGAAAAGACTAGAAATAGCAAAACATCAGATGGCAGAACATGGAAAGCACCTGGTAACAGAAAAGATACAGGAACCATGCAATTAGGGATGTGAATAAGAATAAATGAGGTCAGAGAAACAGTGAAGCTAATTTTTAAGATCACAAATACTGGAAGTAAACAGAATGTGTTCTGGAAAGGAATGAATAATTACGGGTAGATTAAAAAATATTTTAGAAAAGATAATTATATTAGAAACTGAAAGGGCATAAAAAGGCTGGAGTAAAAACCAACATATAATGTGCAGAGGAATTAATTCCTTCTTCTTCACAATATTTGCAAATGCAATGCCGGTGGGAAAACCATATAGTCGCTTATTGGTTATCACACTCCAATACCTTTTAGAACAGACAAAATGTAGTACACTTTCTATTTCTCGATGCTACTGCCAAATTCAAACTCAACAAGTTACACTGAATAAACTAATACTAAGTAATAGGAAAACTGCATTTCCCCTAATGGTACAAATAACACACATCAACTTCCATTCAGTTGTTCATTTCTGCTAGCTTATTTTGTCTGCATACAACTTCATTAAATGCTGCTAGTGAAAAATATATATAAACTGTTTATAATTACTTTTTATATTGGATTGAATATATTGAATATATATATTCATAAATATATATTATATAACATATTAAAATATATAGCATGTGTTATATATATAACATAAATATATATTGCCATAAATATATTTATGGAAGTATATATATATATATATTTATGGTAAACATAAATATATTTATGGTAAATGGGACCACATCAGGCTGGTGGCCGGTCACCAGTGGGTCCCCCAAGACTCCATTTTAGGGCCAGTCCTCTTCAATGTTTTTTGGATGTAGGGTGTATTTTGGATGTAGGACTAGAAGGTGTTTTGAGCAAATTTGCTGATGACACTGAACTAGGAGGAGTTGTTGACTCTGTTGAGGGTGGAAAGGCCTTGCAGAGAGATCTGGACAGACTGGAAAGCTGGGCGATCACCAACCACCTGAAGTTTAACAAAAGCAAGTGCCGGGTCCTGCACCTGGGACGGGGAAATCCTGGCTGTACGTGCAGACTGGGCGATGAGACGCTAGAGAGCAACCCCCCCCTCAGAGAGGGATCAGGGGGTTTTGGTTGACAGCAAGTTGAATATGAGCCAGCAGTGTGCCCTGGCAGCCGGGAGGGCCAACTGTATCCTGGGGTGCATCAAGCACAGCATTGCTAGTTGGTCGAGGGAAGTGATTGTCCTGCTCTACTCTGCGCTGGTGCGGCCTCACCTCGAGTACTGTGTGCAGTTCTGGGCACCACAGTGACCACAGTGAAAAAAGGACGTGAAACTGTTGGAGAGTGTCCAGAGGAGGGCTACGAAGATGGTGAAGGACCTAGAGGGGAAGACATATGAGGAGCGGCTGAGGTCACTTGGCCTGTTCAGCCTGGAAAAGAGGAGGCTGAGGGTCTTCAGCTTCCTCGCGAGGGGCAGTGGAGGGGCAGGCACCGATCTGTTCTCTTTAGTGACCAGTGATAGGACCCGAGGGAATGGTGTCAAGCTGCGACAGGGGAGGTTCAGTCTGGATATCAGGAAAAGGTTCTTCACCGAGAGGGTTGTCGCGCACTGGAACAGGCTCCCCAGGGACGTAGTCAGGGCACCAAGCCTGTCGTAGTTTAAGAAGCATTTGGACTTAGCTCTTAGTCATATGGTCTGAATTTATAGGTAGACCTGTGTGGTGTCAGGAGCTGGACTCGATGATCCTTATGGGTCCCTTCCAACTCGGGATAGTCTATGATTCTATGATATTGGACATGTACGCTGTTATCGATAACCCTATGTTCAAGAGACTCACTGGTATAGGATTAGCTTAAGTGAACATTATTTAAAGTCTAGTATGTTAACTCTGTAAAATCCGTATCACAAAACAGAGAAATGACTGCAGGGCTAGGAATTACCCACAAAATAATGCTACACTGAAGCCTGACGTGAAGCCTCTGATTCTGAAATCCCAAAGCAAATCATTCAGTGCTGGGTAACACTGTCCCTCTGTTGGCCACGACTGCATCTGAAATTATTTAAATTCACATCTACTGAAGTTTATCAGTCTAAACGTTAAAAGTAATCCTACACATAAACATTGTATTTCATGTACCAGAGAAAAACGAAACTATAATTCCTGTCAAAAGAACAAAAATCTACAAGATATTGAAGGCTTGATTTTTCATAATTTAAATATTTACGGCAGCCAGACTCACATTTTGCTTTTTAAATAGCCTTGTCAAAAGCCTGTTTACACTAGTACCAGTCTCCATAGATAGATTTTGTTTATCTCATTTCATATTTACGTTTTCAATATATTTTAAGAAGTTGTTTTCTAGGTACTGCAGTGTTTAACAACTTAATTTTCTTTTTCTTTGTACCTAAACCCATCTAAGACATTATCTTTTACATCCTACAGAGTTCAGGCAGTAGGTAGCAAGTAAAAACGAAAACAGTAAGATGAAAGCTTTGCTTGGGATCAATATTAGAAACTGCTCTGAAAACCATTAAAAAAAAAAAGTAAAATAAGGAGTCGTCATTCTTCTTGGTCAGGTGTTCAAGGAGATGAAGGGATGCAACAGAAACAGAAAGTTTTTCCTAAATATAAAACTGAAGCAAAAGGGTAATTTTAAGTGGAGATTTTCAAGTGTCTCAGAAAATTAAGGATCCTTTTTTTTCTAAGTGTGAAGCTAGACAGACTGTCTCATTACAGAGATTGAGTACAAGACAAAATACTTGTCAACTTATTTTCTCTTGGGTCTTAATACAGTGAATTGAAGGATACGTATTTGAGAATTGCAGCCTATTATCTGCATGAGCTTATGAACACTTTCTAAGCAAGCAAGGGAAAGGAAGGGAACTCTTTGCCAGAACTACCAGAACTGCTAGTCATGTTAGTAACAGCTTTTTAAAAGGCTTAACTTCAGCCAAATGAGGATAAGCACAGACCACAGAGCAAGAAGGCATTGAGTGAATTGGTTGGTAGAACAGATTTGCTTTGAAGCTGAGATGCATCACAGTTAAGCAAAGTAAGACTTGTCTGGCCAAAATTTGTGCAACTAAAACGGTAGGTCTTGCTGAGAAGAATACTTCTAAGTAACAAATAGATTAAGATTTCACAAAGGATTTAAAGACAATTGCACACAGGTTCTGAAGGTAAGTGTTAAGGATCAGAGGAGCAACAAGGAGACAGATAAAGTGAAACGAAATGTTATAAAAAAGTCATAAGGGTAATAATATAAAAGACTTTGACAGATGACGGTGTAACAGGATGCACTGAGAAAATAGGCTATACAGTGCTTCAAGCTTTCAGAAATTAAAAAAAAAAAACACAACAATATTTTACATAGCATGATTCATTTTAAAGGCTTGATGCTGCCACTTGCAATGTCAAATGAGGTAGAGGAACTTTCACAAAGAATGCCTGTTTTTCCTGAGTTTACAAATGCTGATGAAGAGAAGGAAAGTGTGAAACCCATAAAAACACAGCGTCCTACTGCGACCATGGTCCAGGAAGTTTGGGATTTCAAGAAACTGATAGAATAGAAAGGGGTTTTTGAGCTGTTTTTCTCCAACAACTTTAAAATTTCAGTGAAGGTAGCTATAAAGGAGCAGAGACACTGAAGGTGTACTCTACTTGTGTTGCCAAGTTTTCTATATACATTAAATGTTGATGCTACTTTATACAGAAGAAACAATGAGTTTCAGAAAAAATATTATTCCTTCTTGCCAACACAGAGCTTTATAATCATAATTCATTTCATCTTTACCACTGACAATTGACATATGCAGGAAACATATGGCATTAACGGTAAAATTTGAAGGATAACATTCAAAATCTTTGGAAAGAAGTCTTATTTATTTTTCTTCTGAGTTCCAGTTGGCTCATGCTTAGATTACAAAAATCTATTGGGACAATCCTCCCAATGAAAAACTTTAAAAACATCACCCAATTAAACACAATGACATTTAAGATAAATCTTAGCAGCTAAAACCTCTGGAGAGTAACTGCTATAAAACTTGTTGATAATTTCTATGCATGATCTTTGACTATCTTGGGGAAACGACAATATTCAAGTCCTGTATGATGACAGTTTATAGCAATGGAACAAATGATTTGTACTTTTCAACAGACCAACATAGTGAAAATCTTGCTTCTCAGTGATAGCACCTAAGATATCTTTGAAACTGGCAGATCACATTATAAAATATCTACTATTTTCTTCCTTGGGTAACTAGATGGAAATGAGGCACAACTTTCTAAAGATCTGAAAACCGGAATGCAAGATGAGGATTGAATAATAACAACATTTTCTTAGCACATTTTCATAATTATTTTTTGAAGAATCAACTTTAATTATATGAGCTTATACATTATGTTTGATGGTAGGGATGTTGGCAAAAAAAAATCAGTTGCAACAAATGTAGCTCAATAAAAAAAAGCTCTATCATGACTTTTCATTCTTATGAATTATCAAGTTTAGTATTTAAGTAGAAGAAATCAATTACACCAGTTTTAAATGCCTTGTTTAAATGTTGTATTAATCACCACTGCAACACATTTGATGTTAGTATAATGTAACAAGGCTCATGCAGATGTATGCAGTATTCTTTCTTAGAATATTTAAAGGAAGTCATTATTCAGTAATGACTGAATGTAATGACCTGTCACTTGAAGAGTAGATTCAGAAAATGTTGAATAAAAGTGTAAATTTGAAATATATATATATTTTTTGAGGTTAGACAGTATTAAGTCTCCACAGGAGAACTCACACTGTAGTGCCAAATAAGTACCTTTTTTTTTTTTTTTACCTAAAAAATAATGAACATATTACACAATATTTGGCTCTCACACTTGTCAAATGTTACAAACATCTAACTCCTGAAAGGCTCATTGTGAGGACTGCTTGAAATAAATTTCATTAAACTACTGAAGCTATTTAAAAGTAAGAAAAATAAAAATAAAACAAACACAAATCCCTACCCTGAATGTTGGCATGGTGCCATTTGTGATAAAATAACCAGCTGCTGTCATCTAATAGTCCAGGTCATATAAATAATATTAAATTTAATGTTTCCTTTCTCTTCTTTCTCAACTGTAGTAGTCTTCTGGAAAATATAGTTTTCTTTAAAAGTTATGCAGGGTGGGAAATGCAACAGAAAACAAATGGTTCTTGTTCTTCTATAATCAAACCTGAGACAAAAGTTTAATAACAATTATATGCCAATACAGCTTGTGTTTGGTTTGTATTTTTAGTACTCTTTAAAGTCAATTTATGTACTATTTTCAAAAATGAATAAAAAAGGAAGAAGATAATTCTAAAACGGCATCAATGTTTGAATGTTGTTCATCCCCAGCAATCAGCATAACATCAATTGCCAGCCATGCTGAAATACACAGCAAAAAATAAACACCTAACAAATGCTTAAAAATGAAAAAAAAAAAAAAAGGAAAAAGGAAAAAAAAGAAGAAAGAAAAAACAAAATTGAAAAAGTGGGCCATCAAGATCAGATATAAGCAAAATGCACACACTTCATTCCAGGCAAAAGCTTAATAAAACAATTCTTAAAACAAATGGCAATATTGACAGACCTGTGGAGGAACCTGCCTCCTTTTTTGGTCAGGGGATGTGACATACACAGCTTGTGCATATGCATAACTTTTGAACCGTGGTTTTGGAGAAGGTGAAGGTCCCTGGGGTACACTGACTGTAATCTATGAAAAAATTAAAGGTGGAAAGAACAGGCATATGAATAGGAACACAGACTTTAGAATTAAACCAAGGTTTTTAAGAGTAAATATAGGAAGGGTATCAGCAGTTATATTTTTCAAGGACAGTGCTAGTATTTACAGTCAAAATTGGGCTAATATTAAGGAAAGGAAAGCTCTCATTTAATTGACAACACACCCCAAATGATACAAATTTTCAGGACTCGATCCCAGCAGAATACCAATATGAACTGAAGGTTCTTTATAACTAACCATGAAAGGCTGGAGAAAAAAAAAAAAAAAAGTGATCTTGTAATAAATCCTGAATAAACAAAGCCAATACTCATCTGCTCACCATGAGCAGATGAAAATCCCAAAAGCAAGACAGAAATTAAATTCAGAACAAGGATACTAGGCCTAAAATCCACTAAATGTTTAAACGGAGACTATTTGGATTTCAGTCAAAAACATAACTGATACAGGAAGCTGTATCATTAACTTCATATATATATATATATTCATATATATATTAATATATATTCATATATAACTTCATATAACTTATATTCATACGTAACTTCATATAATTAACTTCAGGGATTACGTGACTGTTCTGAGAGGCCGACAGTGAGCTGAGAACAAATAGTCTTAAAATACAAGTCAGTGTAAATGAAATATTAAAAAAAAAAAAAAGTAATTAAAAATGTGTCATGAATATGGAGAAACGGCAATATCTACTCTGTAAAAAAGGCAAAAGGGTCTCTAACATGTCTCTGTTTAAATGGAAAACCTCATCCAGATTTTGTGTTCTTCCTTCCACATTCAAAACACCTAGTGCTGTAAAAGAGAAGTGCAAAGCAAATATTTCATTAAAAGTTACTTTTTAAACAGCTAAGTGCAAGGTGAAAAGCAATACAAAAGTACATTTCATGCAGACAAGTACATAGGACAGTCTTTACCACAAATATAACAGCCCATGGATTTTTTTGCTTTCTATTGGACATCTAACATCAAACTCCTGGGGCACGTAAAGGAAATAACCACATTAGAGCAGCAAGATGAAAGCGGAAAAGAAGAGAGCAAGAACCACTCACTTCATGTGAAAAACGCTGTTGATGATGTACTTGAATGTGCTCCTCTCTGGTGACCCTTGAGTGCCGTGGCAGCATTTCCACCTCCCTGATGGCCTCCATGGTGACTTGCTGGGGTAGAACTTGGAAGAGGGAAGTCACGTACATTAAGATGGACTTCTTATCTGGACAGGCAGTTGCAATGTCTGGAAGGAAATTAACATACATTATTTCAGCTTCCACATTAGACACTATGCATGAGAAAATAGCCAATCAGCTTCATGGAAAGTTGATAGACTAATGAGTGATCTATTGTCCATGTGTGTTCTCTAGAGACTAATCAGAACCTTACAACCGGTTTCAAAATTAGAGACCAAACTTGCATACCAATAAGAAGGAGCCAAAGTTTAAAATGGTAGTTTTGTTTTCTCATTCAACATGAAATTTCCTCCTGTATTTGTTTAGTCAAAATGCACACAGTATGCAATTTGACAGCACGATCCTCGTTAAACAGGACAAGACATAGGAAAAGCTGCGTTTTCTTCTGATGTACAAATACTGATTTTTTTTTTAAAGGACAATCTCATTTTCAAAATTGTGCTTTGTATGTTCTCTTCATATCATTTAATCATTAGAAACAAGTTAAAAAAAAAAAAGATTTATCTAGAAAGCATGTTCATCCAAAACAAGTAGTGAAGCCAACCGCTAATATAACTACATAGCTCTTATATTCTGCACAGTCATATATTCTTCCCGAAGCCCATGAATGACACCTAAGGAACATTGTATCCACAGACATTACAATACATATTAGAACAACTCTATTAAAAGGGCACCTATAAACTCTGTGTGGACTATAGCAGTAAGTACAAGAAACTTTGCAGGAACACAAAGGTGATTTCAGTTTTTTCACATATTATATATATATATATGTAATCATGTTTTGGTCTGAGTCATACATATATATACATACATATATATACATATACATCTGAGTCATTACATATATATATATATAATCGTGTTTGGTCTGAGTCAACATTTGCTGTGATTTAACCTCAGTAGACAGCTAAGCGCCGCAGAGCAACTCGCTCACTACTCACCCCACACCCAGCTGGATGAAGGGAAGAGAATCAGAAGAGCAAAAAGTTAGAAAACTTGTGGGTTGAGATTAAGATAGTTTAATAAGAAAGAAAAAGAAAATCAGAAAAGAAAGAACACAACCAAAGGGAAAAAAACAAGTGATGTACAACGCAATTGTTCACCACCAGTTAACTGATGCCCAGTCAGTCCCTGAGCAATGGTAGCCCCCCAGCCAACTCCCCCCAGTTTTATTGCTGAGCATGGTGCCATATGGTATGGCATATCCCTTTGGTCAGTTGGGATCAGCCATCCCAGATATGTCCGCACCTTCCAAGTTTCTTCTGCACCCCCAGCCTACTCACTAGCTGGCAGCTTGGGAAAAGGAAAGACTTTGACTCTGTGCAAGCACTGATCTGCAACAACTAACATATCCGTGTGTTATCAGCACTATTCCACTACAAATCCAAAACATAAAACCATTCAAGCAACCAAACCAGCACAACATGTCGATAACAATTTTTAAAAACAAAACAAAACAAAAGCATGTAAGTTACACAGTAGCTCTTTGAAGGAGTTCTTCTGTTATTTGGCATGAAAGTTTACCTCCCATACTTTGTCTAGTGATTCAAATGTAAAAAGACTGTTGTACAAGAAATTTATCATTAATTCCATACATGCTTAACGTTAAGTGCTAGCAGAAACACAAGAGCTCTGAGTTTTTACTGTACAGGTTGCCTCAGAGAGCCTGTGGAGTCTCTCCCTCCTTGGAGGTCTTCAAAAGCCACCTGGACACATCCCTGGGCAACCTGCTCTGGGTGTCCCTGCTTGAGCAGGGAGTTGGACCAGATATCCTCCATAGGTTCCTTGCCACCTAAACTATTCTTTCGTTCTGTGAAATCAATTTTGGTTTAGCTAAGACTTCAGTACAGAAAAAAAAAAAATTAATGTATTCTGGCAGACTCAATAATACATCTCATTCTCTCTTCCCAGAATGCAGAATACTCCACATATATTTGGAAATTAACAAAAGATACCTGGTCCTACAGGTACGTCCTATCAGTATTTTTGGTTTCAATTTCGGACTTATCTTTAAATCTTTATAAATTATAAAAGAAATTTGAAAACTTAATTCTACATAGAAGTGGCTGGAAAAAATGGCACAGTTCCCAACCCCCCCACCTCCTCGCCCCCCTGTCCCTCCCCCCATCTTATTATCTCAATAATATCACAGTATACAGAATATGCTCATTTTAAAATATACATGACGTAGGCTTCATTTCTATGACACTGTTTCAGTGCTGGAAGTATTCTGCTGTGACCACTATCTTGTCTTCTCATTAATATTTTAAACAAAAAGAAGTGTTTAGTTCTCCTCAGTGTCTACTTTTAATTGATGCTTACAAGAATATCCATGTCTTTATAAATACAGCAGTATACTCTGAAGGAGAACAAACATTTGTGCCAGCTGTGATTCTTCCATTTGTTGTTCATTATTTTTCATTTCAGCTGTTCTAGCAATCAGATAGGTAAATGGCTTATTATTTATCTACACAACTACCTCACACAATAAATAAAGCAAATATCTTACAAACAATATACATGCCAAAAAAATATTTTCTTATTCTGACAAATAAAAAGCAGCTGTCAGAATCCACATACAAATAGGAAAACAAAATATTAATTACAACAAATAGCTAAATGAACATTGTTACGAAGCATAGAATTTCAAGCTGGGTCTGCAAATTTTTCTTTGAAGGCTCTTAAATTATTAGATCTAAAAAGATTTCCGTTGTCCTGTGCTATATGCCTCTGCCTTCATTTCTTTTTTTTCTGACTCCTAGTCTAATATATTCTCTTTACCACCCGTTAGACTAATAGATATTTGAAATCCTAGCAGGTAGACAGAGAATAAATTTAAGTTTATGCACTTTCTTGCAAGAAAAATCACCAGTTCTTTGGTAATAAATCTGCTCTCATTTCTGGGGGAAAAATTTGCCAAGCTAACCTACACCCTCTAAAAACTAATCCCCCATTCTCAGAAAGCACAGAAGATGCTTTAAAAATAAATAAATAAACAAAATTATGTAAACTATGCTATTATTCAGATTGTAGTTTTGAAAGAAAAAAGTAAATACAAACAAAAAAAGAATTATCATGGATTTTTTTTCAAAAACAAGGTATCTTCCCTAAATTCAATTCAGAATCATCACTTAGTATTTCATCCATTTTCTTGGCAGTGATCATCCACAATAGGATTTAAAGGAATAAATTCAAAAGAATAGAAACAAATTAGGCCAGAAGTCAAAAAATAATTTAAAATCGGAAGTCTTGTAACCTTAACAAAAAATATACTATTAACACATTCATAAATCAAGAATCTTAAAGTCTTTGGAGAGCTCTGAAAGCCATTCCATTACCTTAACAAGGCAGTTGTACTGAAGTATTGGAAAAATATTCAGCATGAATTGCCAGTTGTTATTGAGAGGAATCTTCTGTTTTTGAAAAGTTTATCCTGGCAGATTAATATTATTTAAAAGAAAACTGTGAGTTTTTAGTACTTAAACTGAGATATGTTACATGAAGCACTTGGATGGGATCCACTTCACTAAGAGAGGCACGTCTTTTCTAACGGGATGGCCAACCTAGTAAGGGGGGCTTTAAACCAGGAAGGATGGGGAAAGAGGAGAGTTACAGGGACAAGGTAGGCAGCAAAAAAGCAGCTTAAGTTGGGACACGTCTAGCGGGTGCACACAACCAGGGAAGCGAGAACAGGACATGACTATGGAGGATTCTATTGCAACCCTCCTGGGAAACCTGTAGGTTCATTCACCTCCCTGAAATGTTTGTACAACAATGCATGTATGTAGCATGGAAAGAACTGGAGATTTATGCGTGGTCACAACAGATCTCATCGCAATTACAGAAACGTGGTGGTATAGCTCTCATGACTGGAATGCTGTCATGGAAGATTACATACTTTATAGAAAAGACAGGCCAGGAAGGCAAGGTGGTGGAGTTGCTCTTTATGTGAGAGAGGAACTAGAATGCATCAAGCTCTGCCTAGGGGTTGATGAAGAGTGATTTTAGAGCTTATGGATGAGGATTAAAGGGCAGGCTTCCATGACAGACACTGTTGTGGGTGTTTCCGGCCACCTGATCAGGAATAGGAAGTAGATGAAGCCTTCTACAGACAGCTGGAAATAGCCTCACAAGCACAAGATCTGGTTCTCACAGTGGAATTCAACCACCCTGACATCTTCTGGAAAGACCACAGAGCTAGGCAGAAACAGTCCAGAATGTTCCCACAGCGCATAATGCTAACTTTTTGACACAGGTGGTTGAGGAGCCAACAATGAGAGGTGGGCCACTGGACCTCACGATAACAAAATAATAAGGGCTGGTTGCAGATGTGAAGGGTGGGGACAGCCTTGGCTGCAGTGACCATGAGATGGTGTTCAGGATCTTGCGAGGAGGAAGCAGGGCAAAAAGTAGGTTTGTGACCCTGGGCTTCAGGAGAGAAAACTTTGGCCTCTTCAGAGACCTACTTGGAGGAATCCCATGGGTTAGGGCCCTAGAAGGAAAGGGGGTCCAGGAGAGCTGGTCATTATTCAAGTATCACTTCCTCCAAGCTCAAGATCGATGTATCTCTATGAATGAAAAGGGAAACAAAGAGCAGGAGATGTGCATGAATAAGCAAGGAGCTCCTGGCAAAACTCAAATAGAACAAGAAAGCACACAGCATGTGGAAAAAGGGACAGGCCACTTAGGAGGAATATAGAGACATTGTCAGAATACACAGGGATGCAGTGAGGAAATCTAAGGCCCATTTGGAATTGAATCTGGCAAGTGATGTCGAGGACAATGAGAAGAGCTTCTTCAAATACATCAATAGCAAAAGGAAGACTAGGGAAAATGTGGGCCCACTGCTGAATGGGGCAGGTGGCCTGGTGAAAAAGGACACAGAGAAGGCAGACTTGCTGAATGCTTTCTTTGTTTCTGTCTTCACTGCTAAGACCAGCCCTCAGGAATCTCAGATCCTAGAGATGAGAGGAAGTCTGGAGAAAGGAGGACTGGTTAGAGTTAATTTAGGCAAACCTGACACCCACAAATCCATAGACCCCAATGGGGTGCACCCATGAGTGCTGAGAGAGCTGGTGGATGTTATTGCTAGGCCACTCTATCATCTTTGGAAGGTCATGAAGAACAGAACAGGTGCCTGAGGTATGGAAGAAAGCCAATGTCATGCTGGTCTTCAAAAAAGGCAAGGAGGACCCATGAAACTATAGGACAATCAGTTTCACCTCCATCCCTGGAAAGGTGATTGAACAGCTAGCTCATCCTGGAGGTCATCTCCAAGCACATGGAGGCTAAAAAGGTGAGCAGGAGTAGTCAGCATGCATTCACCAAGGGGAAATCATCCTTAACTAATCTGACAGCCTTCTATGATGGGATGACAGGCTGGGTAGATGAGGGGAGAGTAGTGGATGTTTTCTACCTTGATTTCAGCAAGACTTTCGACAGTGTCTCCCATAACATCCTCATAGGCAAGATCAGGAAGTGTGGGATGAATGAGTGGACAGTAGTGTGGACTGAGAAGTGGCTGAATGGCAGACCTGGGAAGGTTGTGCTCAGCAGCACGGTCTAGTTGGAGGCCTGCAGCTAGTGGTGTTCCCCAGGGGTCACTACTTGGTCTGGTCCTGTTCAACTTATTCATCAATGACCTGAATGACGGAATAGAGTGCACACTCAGCAAGTTTGCTGATGACACAAAACTGGAAGGAGTGGCTAATACACCACAGGGCTGTGCTGTTATTCAGAGGGACCTGGACAGGCTGAAAAGTTGGGCAGTGAGGAACCTCATGAAGTTCAGCAAAGGCAAGTGTGAGATCCTTCGCCTAGGAAGGAATAACCCCATGCACCAGTACAGGTTGGGGGCTGACCAGCTGGAAAGCAGTTCTGCAGAGAAGGACCTGGGAGGCCTGGTGGACAGCAGGCTGACCATGAGTCACCAACATGCCCTTGTGGCCAAGAAGGCCATCAGAATCCTGGGGTGCATTAAGAAGACTGTGCCAGCAGTTCGAGGGAGGTGATCCTCCCCCTCTACTCAGCCCTGGTGAAGCCACACCTGGAACTATGTTCAGTTCTGGGCTTCACAGTACAAGGGGGACATGGAACTACTACAGAGAGGCCAGCAGAGAGCTCAGGGACTGGAGCATCTGTCATATGAGGAGAGAGCTGGACCTGTTTAGCTTGAAGAAAAGAAGGCTGAGAGGGGATCTTATCAATGTTTATAAATATGTGAGGGGAGGTTGTCAAGAGGATGAGGTCAGACTCTACAGTTGTGACCAGTGACAGGAGGAGAGGCAATAGGCACAAACTGAAGCACAGGAAGTTGTAGATGAATATGAGAGGTCACTTTTTTACTGTGAGGGTGACAGAGTACTGGAACAGGTTGCCCAGAGAGGCTGTGGAGTCTCCTTCTCTGGAGATATTCAAAACCTGCCTGGATATCATCCTGTGCAACATGTTCTATATGGCCCTGTTTAGCAGTGGTGTTGGGCAAGATGATCTCGAGAGCTCCCATCCAACCTCAAATATTCTGTGATTCCTTAAGCACCTTCTATATAAAGAAAAGAAACTACTTTGTTGGATACAGAGCAACGCCCTGAGTTTACATGCTCTGCTTGAAGAAGTATTCTCACTCTCTGACTAAAGATGTCTGGAGACTACCTTCTCCAGGGAAGGTCTCCACAGAACAGCCTCCCTCTTATCCTCCCCCACATCCACCATGTCTTTGTCTAGACAGTCCATTTGAAAAAGTCAAGAGAAGTAAAACAAAACACTTGCTGCTTCTAAAATACAGGCTGAAAAACCTGTCTGATATGAGAGAAACACCAGAAGAGCTAAATTCCACCACACATTTTAATTTCTGTGACATTCTGTTCATCTGGAGTTACAGTTACTTGGCTAACGAGTCCCAAAGGAGCAGGAGGAATCAGGTTTCACCATAGAACATTAAAACTGTGAAATAAACAGCAATCCACCCTTGATTAAGTGCTGTTGCCTTTAAAGGGATATTATTTGTTTTATCCAGAAAACAAATTTGCCCAATAGAAGTTCACTATAGCTTGATTTTTATTAGCAAATTTCCTTCATTTTCCAGTGAGCATAATTACAAGCCTAAACAATTTACTTCAGTTTTGTTAACTGTTGAGGATGGATAACTACAATTAACCTGAATATTCTGAAAGTAGTTCTTCTCTGTAGGATACAGTGCCAAAAAAGCAAATAAATAACATTAAAACGTAAGAATGGTTAAATAAAAATAAAAATAAAACTCTTCAAAAAGTGATCCACCAGCCAGCTTATATAAGCTTTCCAGTTCATAAGTGGTTATTCCTTGCCAACTTATGTTCTGTCAAGAAGCAGTTCCCTGCCAAAATTTAGAGTTCCAGTGGAAAGAAGCACTTTTAAGAGGTAAATGAAATTGAGGATGACATAAATACCTAAACAAGCTCCTGTATTGTATGTGTACTGCACACAACTACCAACAAGAAAAAAATCCCACAGTTTATAATATGGTATTATATTATGTACATACAGCCACACAGAGTGCAAATTGAAAAGATTCATCCAAATATTGCTTCCAAGTTTCAAATGCATGTTTACTTATAAATAGCATAGCCCTTCCCATTCCCTAATATTTTGCTTTCTCGAAGCTATGACCAAATAACTCTGACATTATTTGTGCTGATTCTACTCGGCTTTTGCATCAAACTAATAGCCAAGTAACTTTGAAAGAAGAAAGCTTAAGTGTCTGCTGTGTTGCCAGAGAGTTTGTATTACTATACATAAATTGCTGATGTGGTTTCTCTTACATTTGAGATAGAAATTCTGAAACATACTTTACCTAATACAGTGCTGAGAAGCAAGATAAGGCTTGAGCCCTAAAAATACAAGAAATCCTTTGCCCTGAACAGATGTATGTAGGATTTTCAGATAATCATAATGTAGGAAAAAAATAAAACTGCAACTTTTAAATCCTATAAACTGCGTAACACTACTGGCTTCCATGACAGCAATAACAACAACAAAAAATATCTTCCAAATATTTTAATATTACTTGCTGCTGTCCCCCAAAGACATTTTGGGCACTGTACTAAAAAAAAAAAAAAAAAGCCCTCTCTTCCATAACACTGAAGGAGACTCTCAAGGTTGATTTTTTGAATTTTCAGAAATTATACAGCTTTGTTCCCTGAAAAAGAGAGGCTTGCTTTATTTCCTCCCTTCAATCAAACAGTTTTTATTTAAAGGCTTATTAACAATATTGACACAAAACTAACTTTTTATTAGAATTTCTGAAAACAATACTACTATCTCAATATGCAGCTGTTTAGAAAGTACTTAAAAGATGTACAACAGATAATTGAAGAAGCTATTAGATTGTTGAAATAAACAGAATCTATTGTAAAATATTAGTTTCTACAACGTAAACTCATCACACGAGGATTTGAGTCTTGCAACGTTTGTATAGAAACTCCCACTGCAGCATCAGCCTCAACTGAATTATCTAAAATAAGGACAAAATTTAAAAATGTATGCCTATTAAACAGGGCACTAATGACAGTTAACTAAAAACTAAGAATCAATGAAAAAAAACCTGTTGAGTCCCATCTTAATGTGAAAGATGAAGTCACAGATTTGGCTGCACTGGTTCAATTTTATTGGCAAGGCTCTATCATACAGTCTGTGTATTCCATTCCGCACTAAGTACTAAGAGTGAATTCAAGTCCTCTTCGCAGAGAAGTAACTAACTCATTTAGTCTGCGATCTTACAAAACATTTTGCTGTTGGTGGTGGGTTTTCTGGTTTTTGTTTTTAAAAATAGTAAAACTGAATGGCTCCACTTCTTTCCAGTGACATAGACAAGCAAGGTATTATCTGAAACAGGACTAACCAAAAGTCAGGTTTTTGAAAGGCTGTTCAGGGGCCTACATGAATAAGCATGCAGATCAAAGTATTGTTTTGCAGAATAAAATTCACAGTTTGCAAAAGGAACTGGTATTAGAAGGCACAAAATGCATATAAAGCCTTGAAGTGACAGTGGAAACTTGGAGGACAGACGAGTGGTGACCTACTCATTTTGTTTCACCATTCATTTTGTTCTTTTTTGTAGATTTGAATATCTGTTCACCTAAAACTAGGTTTGAAACTCCCTCAAGAAAAATCCATTAAAATTTCAACAGACTTTTCCTTAAGAAAGTACACATTTTAAACATTATGACCTACAGAATACCTTCAAAATGCTGACCAGTCATGTTTTGTAGGCTCTGTTGAACAAGCTCACAACAACAGCATGAAGAAAATCTTTGCAGAAGTTTAGCACATTTGTGTTTACCTTTCACAATTATGAAGATAGCTCAGGATCTGTGGGAATTAAGTGCTGTGGAATTCAAGTATATCTGGTATTAAAAAATTCAGTGGCAGAGAATACTTTAAATCCATCTGAATGTCTGTTCTGATTTGCTGCAGAAGTGCAAAGGAATCTCGAACTGATATGCAAGTACTGTCCTGGTTGAGTGAACTTGACAATACCTCTGGTTTTGAAATCTGAAAAATCAGACCTACACCTATGCTGAGCAGTTAAGGTGATCTATATTTTTCTTTAGTTTTGTTACAGTGTTAGACATTTATTCAGTAACACCGTAACTTCTGTACCTTAAACTATATCTAGCGTACGTAGCTTCTTAGCAGTAAAGGATAAAGATAGAAAAAAATAAAGTAAAAACTGCAATGCAACAAAATATTAGTTTTATGAAATAGGGTTACATCTGTTAATATTTTAACATATGAAGTTTATTAATATTTTTGTTAGTGAGAAAAAATGGTAAGATTTTAATGGCAGTGAGTGTAGCTATAATAATTTTGCTGAGATAACGAGTAAAAGGCAATATTTAATTTTCTTGTAATAAACACTGATGTACATTGCTGAAAGCTGCAGTTCGGTTACTCAAAACCCTCAACTGCAAAGGTGTGTAGGGGGGGAACAGTTCCAACTATGCCCTACTGAAAAGTCCTGAAAATAAAGATCAAAATAATTATCCCGAATGATAGCTGGAGTCAGGAATAGTGTACAAAAAGGTAAGATTAGCAGGCACCTAAACAGTAATTTTGCTAAGGATATTTGAGAAATCAAAACAAATGGGCTGTTCCAACATATTGTACATTTGCCATTTTTCTTTTATAAATGCTTAAGCTAGAAAAGTTTTTTACTTAGGCATTGCTTATGTCAATCCCTGCCAAAGGTATATCACTCAGAATAAAAAATAGGACAACAATACTCAAAGACTGAAATGATATTTCTGCTATAGAATTTCATAAAACATTCTGTAGTTATTCTCCAAAAGCTAGACAGTAGCATAATTCCAGTTGATTCCAGATTATCAGTTAATGGAGTATTAGGAACATTTTGCCTAACTGGATTGGCTGTTAACACACACAAAAAGTAAAAATATTACTGTTGTACAACTGTTATCTTAAGAAATTTAACTCCAACCACTCCACCTGTTTACATGCTGCAAAATTACATGGAAAATGCAATTTTGCTGATTCTGTGTTTGCAAGATTTGTGACATGCTATGGAAGAACTTGAAGAGCTGCATCAGTAATGTCACTCATTCTTTTCCCCTCTAGATCCTCAAGGACAACTGGTTTTGTATGAAATTTGAGAAAAGCAAATGGGAAAAGAAATAACAAAAAATGCCGAAGATAGACAACTGGATACAATCAAAACAAAGCTGTTCCTGTTTTTTTAATCGATGTATTTACTTATTTATTTATTTAAGTAGCAGAATGTTTAAGGATTGTAGCTACATTTTCATGCAGAAAAAAATCCATACTTCAGGTCAAATGTGAAAAACTGCTTAAATCTCTATCCCCTCCCCCCCAGACTCATCCTCCTTAAAAAAAATTTATATGTATTATGCACCATAGTACAAATGAAATTACCTGTTTTTCATTATTTTAGGCCAGGGTACTGTTTACAAATATAATGCACTTTTTTTTTTATATTTAATAGATCTTACTTTCACAAGATATGTACATTTGTTTAATTAAAACCAAAAAAAAAATCAAATTATCTTTCAGTATCATTGCAAGACACTAGAGAACATTATTAACTAGTACGTTTTGGTTACATATTGAAAATCTAACATAAAATTCCATCAGGAATTAATCAGTAAAAATTGTTTTGATGTCAAGTTTTAAATTTGAAGAGTAGGTTTCTTGCTGATTGTCACTAGATGCGTTACTCCTGCACCTAAATGAAGACTAGTCACTTAGTTAATATTGGCTCTTATATGCATGACTCACACACTGTATGTATCATAATGACAAATGAGGTCTTTAAAAAGTTAGCTGTAACAGACACAAAAAGACTAGCTCCTCTTTACAGGAGCATACAATTTGTAAAAATAAATCTTTAAAAAATAGTTGAAACCCAAGTGATTCACTTTGATATATAATCATAAATACTTCTACTTCAAAACGTTAAAAAAATAGTAATTTATTGTAAATGAAATAGGAGGAGGATTTCTAACTTTAATGGGATTATAACTGTAAGAATACAGAAAGTATATTAATGTGCTGATTTTTTTTTCCATTAGGTTAATCATGAGGAAAAACAATCTATGTCATGCTAATCATTTTTAAAAATGAAAGTTTTGATCCAATGTTTATTAACTGTATGCATTCTGTCCACCAGCAAGTTGTTCAAACAGTTTAGTAATTTGAAAAGAAAAGCCTTAAATGTAATTATCTGAGGGAAAAGAACTGTTCACAATGGACAATCAGAACATCTCAAGCCCATAAGTCAATTCTAAGGCATTTAATACTTTTCCAGCTAGAAACATCTGCTCATGTTTTGCATAAAAGTAGGCTTCTACTAGCATTTCTGGCGTGTTGTCATCTATGTAGCATGGAAAAATACATTTTGCAAATGTAAATTCTTTTTTTCTTTTTTGACCACTGGCAGATCTTGAATTAGAGCCACGCTGACTCTATTAGGCCCCATACTGTGGTGCCATTCTGCTTGGGGCACGGTAAGCTCCAGTCTCTTATCCTCCCTTCACTTCACAGTCAAGCTGTTAAATACATTCAAGAGAGATACAGGTTAATACAACTCCTAGCAACAGCTTATGTGACTGTGACATAGTAATCAGTTTTGAGGTAGCAATATGTTTTGAGGTAACCTGTTCTACATTTTATTCTAATCTTTTCCATTGTCCTGTTCTTTTTGTTTGATTGTTTTTTCTTAGTGAAGAGATTCCACTAGTATATTTTTGCCTTTGTGTCCTGTACAATGTTTTTTGTATAGCATTTTACTGTGTTTTCCATCTTAACTGTTAAATAAATAGAAAAAAGTTCCCCCCCCCCAAATCGTCTCTAGTAAACCAGTTACCAAACAGAACATCTGTCATCTGGTGGGAAGTAAGGTGAGGGGGAAGGTGATAATAGGAGAAAATAGACATCTAATTGCTTCAACAGAATCTGTAAAGGTTTGGAATACAGAGTCCTCCTTGACTGTATGCCAATGATCCATATGTGAAGTGTCAAGAACATTTCAGGATGCAAATGAATACTGGAGCAACGATATGAATAAAAATGAGAACTTGTTTTGAGAAACCCAAAGTAAATGCAATTCAATATGTTGCTAGCATTGGAGAAGTAGCGAAATAATCAAGAGTAAAGCAAGGTATTTCAAAAGCAATACATACCGGAAAGACTGATAAATCAACGTTTTAGTAGCTCTATTTAAACAGGCAACAGAAGGTGGCTTGCCTATTTTAGGCATTGTAAGCCACAGCCTAATAGAGTAAAAGTAAGTGTACGTGACACTGACAAGTCTGAAGCAGCATCCAAGACCCTAAAGAGAACTGAAAATGCTACAGCTCTGTTAAGCCAATCTGGATTTGAGGATATTGTAACTACAATACCTACTTTAAAAGTTCCCTGCAAACTGGAATAGGTGTATGCACTGCAACAAGAGTTGATGACTGGGATTCCAACTGGTATATTATGCATATGTCAAATAAACATTAAAATATATATAGCAGGTCTCAAATCTACAGTGGAATATATCAAATTTTATATATCACAAGAAAACCATAATTATTGGAACTTCAGAGAGTGTGTTTGGTATTATCTAGCAGCACTGTAACGCTTTGCTATGTGCCTGAACAGATGCACTCCTACGTAGTATTGCACCAGTTTCTTGATGAAAGAATCCAAGTGTCCCGAGATAACAGGAAAAGCACATCCTGAAGGAACGACCTGCATGGGGTTACTGAAATAAGTTCTGCAGTACTGGCTCATTTATTAAACCTGTTTCTGTCTTCACTGTTAAGAAGTTTTCTCACATTTTTCTCAGTTCATACGTATTCATTTTCTCTGTGGTCTTCTCTCCTAGAAGCAAGTCGATAACATGATTCCAGTATTCAGACAGATAATTCCAGCTATGATTTATGACAATAGCTGCGTAGAAGCAACTGAGAAAAAGAACTGCAACCTTGTAGTGGATGCCTTTATTAAATAACACTAACTGATTACCTACAGATGTTGAAGAAAGCATGGGAAAGACCATGTGGACAGCCTTGCACTGCTAGCCTCGAGCTGTTTCCATCTCTGAGCTGAAAAGAAACAACTAAAGACAGAAGCTCCCTGAAAGCTCCTCCTTGCTCTTGTTAAAATAAGCATAAAAAAACTAAGGTAACCTATAATAATCACTTGAGCGCATAATAGGAGTACACGAATAAATGGGGAAAATGATAGGAATAAATGAACACAGAAGATTGAGTAACAGCACTTTCAAGAGCTACAAAGTAGGCAGTACAGAGCCTAGTTTCCCAACTCAACTGTCTACAAACTCTTCTTAATCTTATCTCCAATTGTCTCTCCCTTCCACAATGACTTAATTACGCTTAAAAAAAATTAATAAAAACAAAAATAAAGCTCTGGCTGTTCATATTACTGAGAAAAAACAAATTTTTCAGAGAGGTGAAAGCATGTATTCTGTGGGATAAGATGGGTACTAAAAATATACTTTAACCCCAATAGTATAGTTAATGTCTGTGTAAATAAAACCAATATTTATCATTATATATATATAAAAACAGTGAAATCTCCCTTTCATGCTTGCCTCCCCAAAAAGATTATCAAATATTTTTAACACTTTAAATACCTTGTCCTCTAGTCCATGACAATACATTAGGAACTATGTAGGCATTGTAACAGTTCATAAACATAATGGTCGTCCGTATGGCAGACTTAAAGGCAGGTTTTTGCATCTGTTTGGACTCAACAATTGAATTTAGAGACTTTGAGGATCAAAGCTGATAAAACTAGTCAGTAGATATTTTAACTAAGGAAAGGAGAAGAAAAGTTTATTATTTGATTAGACAACAGCTTTAAGTCATGAAGGTGATACAGCCATGAAGGACTGCAAATTTTGATCCAAAAACTTATTATTTCTTTTACCAATATAAATTTTGGGTGACACTGAACAGAACCACCCTTCAAATTATGTGGTAATGCCAGTATAAAACCATGCACAGCTTCTTCAAAGGCCTAAGTGGTGCATGCCCAGTGAGCTAATGCAGACATAGCACACGAGATGCAGGAAGAACTGAAGCATGCTGTGATACTCACAAAATTATGCTGGTCAAACTTTATAGGACAGCTACAATTACAGCAAATGCATATAGTATTCTGTGTAACATGATCTCCTGAAAATAACTTATACTTCTGCGTCTCCAAGGAGCCAGAGAGAACACAGCCTTAAAATATGGGACTTATTTTCAGAAATCAATTTCAGAAGACAAACCTGACTCCCCTTGAAGAAACACAATATCGATTTTATTGCGCAAGGTGATAAAAGAACAAGGCAATTAATAAGAACTGATCTGGAATTCTATGTACAGTTTTGATGAGGCGTTCAAAAATGATAGTGGAACAAGTAGTGGAAAAGAAAATTTATTATCTTAAGTGGGAGACAATGTAAAGAAGTTTGAAAGCTTTACCTAACAAAGGCTGACTGGAGATGTGACTGTACTTTATAAATATACCATGGCATAAAAACAATCAGAATAAAAAGCAACATCAAGCTCAGGGATGATGGTGACACAGGAATAAATGAGAATAAAATAAAAATTAATAAATATATTGCAGAAGATGCTGAAAAGTTTGCCATATTCAGTGAGATTCTGAGACAGGCAAAAGAACAGGAGCAAAATATGTAACTGACTATGCCAGAAAATGAGGAACTTGAAAACATCATCATTACATGTTTAACTGAAATTTCAGACAACAGGACTCAATGGATCACCAAGTCCCTCTTCTTCTGTTCCTCCTCCCCCCCCGCACCTTTTACGTTATAATTTATGTTAATTACTTTGCAGCTATACATTTTTAATACAAGTTACTGTAGTTTCATCTTTTTTTTTTCCCCTATAACCAGACAACCAACCAAACAAAAAACAGTGGAGGTTGTTTGGTTATTTTGTTTCTAATTATTTAATTATGGATAAATATGTGGATGCAATAACCTAGCAAAAATAACAATAACGATGTGTCATGTCTGCCTATTCTTAGAAACTCTAACAAGGCATTACACTAAAGATATCACAGAGCCTTTGCATATATAGCCCATATAAATATATTTACCAGCTAATAATACATCAACGCAAAATGGGAAAAAGCTGGAGATGGGTTAATGCAGCAAGTACAATGTAAACAGGAGTTAGGAATGCGTTTTAAGATATATGTATTACATATTTATCACGTATTATGTTAACAAAGAAGATGCAAGCAACTCAAATAATGGGTTTAAACAGGGCTATGAGGCAACAGGACACAGCAAAAAATTATCCGGGAAAAAAAGAAAGAATTTCTTAAAGAAAATTTCTTAAAGAAAGAATTTAGTGGCTAATCACTAAAAAAAAAAAAAAATCACCTAAAAATTATTCAGAGGAAGAGGCCTTGGCAGAGAACTAAGAATGCTCTGAAGACCCAGAATTAGACTTTGAACCAGTGCCTACAACATCTAATAAATAACTAAAGACATGATGAAATACAAGCCCAATTCTACTGGGATATTTTCATTCCTTAAGCAGAGGACAGTCTTTTTAGAGTAAATTACAAACAGATTGTTAAATAAAGGTCACCTGTGTTTTCTCTCACTTATTTGTATTGAAAAAAACAACAAATCTACACACACAAAAAAGACTACCAACAATCAAAAACACAACTGAGAGACACCTCTGAAACTAGAAGAGTAAGCAAACAGCTCTCCAAACCTCAAACAAGCAAAATGCAATACTTTATTATTTGCAAATAGTTAACATCCCGAAAGATATACAAAATGGTCACTATCCCACTTGGACAATATCCATTGTGGCTCCTTATTCATCAGTATAACTTCTGAAAAATCTTCAGCTCTGGTTGCCCTACCATCTGGACCCAATCAGATAGGCAGGCTGGCCCACCACTCTAAGAAGTCATCTCATCGCCACAGAAACATAGTAATTGTACTAAAAATGATCCTGTTGGATTCAGCTAGGGCAAACAGGTATGAAACCAGTCATGGAGAAGCAGCATGTTTTATTAAGCTGCAACATTAATAATTTAATGATACATATTTTGGGCCCTCAAAAAACATGAGCATAAGCCATGTTTCACATAACGTGGAATATTAACAGTGTACAACCTGCAAATTTCTAAGTCCGGAACAACAGATTTGTTGGAGACTGAAGAACTCAGTTTGTGTCAAGTACATACAGAATAACAGTGGGGACAAAGTGGCTTTGCCACACTATTCTTCCCATCAAGCCCAAGATGACCAGAGAGACCAGCAAAGCAGAAGGAAGGCACACAAAAATCTTGTCAATTCTGAGACAAGTGGATGAGAAGTGAATTATTTTCTAAAAACTTTGAATAATTACAAAATGAATTTACAATGCCTGACAGGCAAAGCTTTTCAGTAGATGCAGTTATGCCAGCAAAAAATGTCTTCTTAAGCAAATGTGAGTCAAGATACACCAACAGAAAAATGAGATAATTGCACCTCCCAAATCTTTCCGGTACGCCTAGACCCTATGATCCAGTATGACTGCTCAGTTAAGTCAAATTACACTTACTTTAAACTATGGAGCCATGGCATAGCAAACAATACGCAATGATCAAGTTCTGAGTCTCTAGAACTTAACTGCATTTCTGAAATCCCAGATGACCTGAGGATATAATCCTGTTAATAAAGCATTAAGTCTCATTTTCACTATGATTTTCAATTCAAAAAGATGCAGTTGTATTGCACAGAGGTTCTTACTCTCTAAGCCTTTATGACTTCCAGTGAAAATTCAGTGCTAACAAGGATATTGTTTAACAAAACAACTTGTAAAAAAAGGTATTAAATATACAGATAAAACAGGCATGAAATAACCTATGCCAGGATAACTACAGGAAGATAAAGCAAGCAGAATCAAAGGAAAATACTTTGAAAAGCATTTGTTCTATAGTATCTGTGTGCCCCTGGCAAACAATGAATAGGGAGAATTGATAGTCCATCATCACTGAAGCATGTTCAAAGATCTTACAGGTCAGGCTCCTTTTGTCATGTTTGTGTTCTACCATCAAATCTTAAAAGTCTTTACTCAAATATTACAACTTTCTGAAGGTACTGCTAGAGAAAACATAGCAGAAGTAGATCAGTAGCTCTGGATACTCTTTTAAGACAAATTGCTTTTCTGTTTTTTTTTTTTTATTGACTTTCTTTTAAAAAATGTTAATATGTCATAGACAGCAATATTTTCTCCGAAAAACGTGGCGGCCTTAACAAGTTAAATCAGTAACTCACTGTTGGGTAAGTCAGAGTTTGATTTTCTCAACTATTATTGTTTCTTCTCTTAGTGCCACATTGGGCATTGCACCAGATATTCAGGAGAAAAATCAGCAGCAGAACATTACAAAGAAATTAGTTTAATGAAAATTTTAAATCCATAAAGACTTGGAAATCTCCTGTTTCTCTCCTTTATGTGATCATACTGTCAAATAATAAGGTAGCTGTAGGGGAAACCCTAAACCTTTCAGGAAAATAAACAAACAAATAAATAAATAAATAAAATCCAACTCAAGGTCACAACTCTAGGTCACTTCTTTGAATAAAACCCAACTAAAGAATGGAAAATCACTTCCATCTGAACTTCTCATAAATGTTTGGTGGCTAATACACAGTTAGTCAGTGTCATTTCAGTGACTAGTAGACTAGTAAAAAGATTTCTAATCCATTACTCTTAGAGGGAGTCCCAGCAGAGAGGAACATGGGACTTAGAGACTTGAATATGTGGTGACTCACACCAGCTCAGTAACAAGCCCAATTATAATCTTCTACTGCAGTTGTAGAGCATGCAGTGCTTCTACATTGGCTGGTCTTCCCCTTCTCTTCCTAGAATTTTCTTCAGACACACTTTTGGATGTAGCACAACCTCCTTCCCTATGGTCATGGTCCATCTTTCCTGAAAGTCTATGTCTATGCACTGCAGCACAGCCATGAGAGCAATCTCATGCCCCTGTAATCCCAATGAGGACACCGCTCTGCAGCTGTCCATGGACTTCCTAGTCCCCCTGTTTGTTTCCCACATCATTTGCATTTGTGTAGTGGTTTTCACGTGGGGAAGTTGAGAGCCCTCTCATCATGATATCTCACAAACACTTCTTCGATGTCCCCTGTGCCTTCCCTTCTCCTCAGCTAATGACACATTCAGGTTAAAGCCCTTACTGCAAGGTTAGAACCTTGTCAGAGACTCTTCTCTTGGCCCACTTCATCAGACAACCCCATTCTTTTTCAGGTAGTCCTTGGTCCTCAGCGAGGGCCCCATAGTCAAAGAAGCCAAAAACCCTGCACCTAAACATCCTGCCTACCACTGGCTGCGGAATTGGGAAGCATCAAACACCTATTCAACTGCCTAGGAAGGATCTATATAGCTGCTGGGCAAGAGCGTAATAAACAGAGGCAGACAAGAGAGTCATGGCAGTTTCCAGACTTCTGAAGAACTTAATAATGAAAAAATAATTAGAGAATGGTAAATTCCTTCTTGCATGAATAACCAGACTGCATATTCATGAACACTATTATACACTGCCTGAACAGATAATGTGCAACCAAAAGTTTTAGAAGAAATTGATAATGCTCCTTACAAGGATTAAAATTCATTCATAACTTGGACAGCATCTGGTTTATTCCTGGACAGCACTTAAACAAAATGTAGCATTACATAAAATCTTATTACAACATTACAAGTCTTATTACAACAAATGAACCTTTAAAAAAAAATAAAACAAATATTTATCAACTAGTTTAGCATTCTGAACTGTTTCACCACAGGATAATACAGCAGAACAGCGCTGGAGGAAGGAAAGTGATCACTACGGATCTGGCTGCCTTCAATGCTATGAAACCTTCCCTACAGTTGTACCATCAGTACCCAGCTTTTGACTGAAACAAGGCCAGCAGGATTAAAACCATGAAATTATACTTGTGATTCCACTTGTGTAATACTGATTTACAAAAAAAATGCAATTATTAGCAACACCTATCTTTAAGTTAGTGATATTCAGTAGAGGTTTTCTCAACTACTCTTGTCTTCATACATACTAGAAAGACACCGTGACAGATTGAAGTTACGAGATACAAGCATACTCCGATTTCTTAGATATCACAGACTTTACTCCTTTCCTTCAGCTCATCTGATTTTTCACATTTAATTGTGTGCTATTTCTGCAGTAATTCTGTGTGAATTATTGTAAACAATTTTTTTTGCTGTTCTACATTCAACTACTGAAGCACAGTAAAGTGTTAAAATTACTGTAAACACTTGTGGCAGATGTTGATAATTGTAAAATGGCTGCTGGTGGACCTAATTATTCAGAATGAGCAGGAATGTAACAGAACTGTTCTGAAGGGACTTCAACACTGCAATTTTCCCATGCTTTATGAAAAACGGTTTCATTCAATAAATTACCATAGTAATTTCTTTTTTCTTCCACCCCAGCTTGTGATAAGGGGTACACACACCCTGAGGATTTACGTGTTAAAGCTAATTTGCTGAGTTAAACAGCCATCAAAATCAGGGCTGCTCTGAGCTTAATAACCTGCTACAGACTTCTAAGGCAGTCTGTAAGAATACTATTGACTCTTTAAATAATACTGTTTTAATTTTGCAATAAAGCAATTTAAAATAAGGTATCCAAAAGAGCAATACAAACAGCCTTCTGGAAAAGGAGAAAAGTATACTCTTACACTCTGCAGTACATTAACTGCTCTACTGGAGCAAGCAGCTTAATTTTTCTTCATTTCCCTGTAATCAACAAACAGAAGCTCTGGATAGACAAATAAACAAACAAAGTGGTGCTGCAAATGCTTGGCTATCATTCAGGTCCACCACAAAGCACTGGTATTGTGTGCTTTCTTGAGTCCTCACTCCCTGCTGTGCAGCAGAAACGTGTTCTTCCATCTAGTACTACAATGGCAAGAAAACTGTAGAAAAACTTCCATATTCACTTACTTATAGCAGCTAATACCAAAATAAGCTTACAATGGAAAAAAAAAAAGTAAGCACAGGACTGTAACATCAAATTAAGAAGGAATTTAGTTTTTATCAATGGCAAAAAGGCTACTCTAATCTTTTTTCATCTATTTCTTGATGCAAAGCAGCAGCCATATCTGTATCTTACCTAAATATATCAGCCTTTGAAAAATACCATAAAACACATGTAATATTATTTTGAAACCCAGAAGCTAATATGAACCTTGTGAAAATATGCTAAACGAATGCCAGAAGATTAAAAAAAAAACATAGGTTGTGAGTAATTTACACTGAAATGTCATGCATTGTCCCTTATTCCCTTCTTAAAATGTATGAGATTTTTGCATTGACTTCACTTGGCCAAGACTTGCTTTTCAAAATGTATTTATCAATGCATAACTGTTTTCCTGATCTAAAATTTGCACATCACATCAAGTTTGATGGAAAGTATGTTTTACTTGTTTAGAAATATGGTTTATTTACAGCATGTACTTTTATGTAATATTGCCACATAGCATGTGTTGATATACAAAATACATCATATGTATATTCTATTGTACTGTATAGATGTATTGTATGAGGTATGTGTCTATTAAAAGAAGGTGTGATCACTCTCCAAAGAGGGACTCTGTCTGATCATGTTGTTCTGACTGATGCTGTCTGTCTGAGGTGGAACACAAAGGAGAGAGAGACGACTGATCCTGCTTTTAAAAGTAACTGAGGATGCAATGAGGTGTTTCTAGAGCGTGTGGTGGGGTCAGGAGAACGTGCTCCAAGCTTGCAGCACAAATGAAGTGATTCCAGAAAAGAACATAAACAGGATCCCAGTACAAGCCTCAGAAATACTGGAAAAAGAAACAGATCTTTCCCAAAGACCAAAGGAGGACAGCAAGGAGTTCACTTTAACCCAGAAAGGCACTAAAAATTGGTGGTTGGAGAGCTTGCATGAGAAAAGAACCTTGACTGAGAAAACAGATTGGGGACCAAACAAATAACAACAACAAACTGTTCCACTAATGTGCAACTACTTTTAAGATGAACGAATTTTAATAATCCCCCCCCCAAAAAAAAAGCTTTGTCCTTATGTTATTGTATTCTTTATCTTTTCATTGATTTTTTTTATCCTACATAATCCTGAACAAGTTGGCAGCTATTTCAAAGAGATGCTGCATTTTGACATTTTAAAGAATCTTCAGACAAGAAAAACTACTGAATCACAAAGCCATCACATCACATAAGGAACAGGTTCCATACCCAATACAACCTTTTGTTTGCAAAAACTAAACTCTTGAGCATTTCTGCTGCTGTAGTTCAATAGGTAAAATGCTTATTTCGGTAAAATGCTTATATTCAGTAAACTGGAGGCTCTCGGCACAAGAGCTTAGCAGCAATTTTTTCCTTTATTAGTCTGTGCTCAATAAGCCATTATAGAGGTATGGTGTTATGGCCCTCTAGGCACAGACTGCTGAATGACCTTAAAGAAATGAATATCTCCTTTAGTGTTATATTCTAATTTTAATCCAAGGAGCCAAGTCACATATCATGGAGTTAAGACACTAATAAAATTTTCATAATTTAAGCCTTTTGCTCCTATTTCAAATGTAGACTCATTTCAGTTACAATAGCCATCAACAAAAGCACGAACGTAATTGTGAAATGACATGCAATTGCATCCATTACAGCAGCAGAAAACAACATACAATTTAAGCATAAAATGAATTGTTTTATTTTAAGTAATACTATTTAGGATGTAAACACATATCTACAATTATGTAAAATCAGGTCTGACAACCGTTCTACAAAACCTAAACAATTAATAGCAGAAAACTTACTCTCTTCACCTTCATTATGTCATAACTAATGCTATCGTGTTTGCTTTGTTACGTTAAAAAGGGCTCAGGAACAGAGACTATAGAAGAATTCCCCAGAATACAAATAAAACAATTAAGTATAGGTAATTAACTTGCAAACTATCTGTTTCTCTTCTGTCAATGTGTATGTCTATTGGGGAAGCACTCTGTAAGTAGCTGGTCATGTCTGTTGAATGTGTTATGTACATAAGGTGTATATTCAATTAATGGCTAGCATTTTCCCAACTGTTAATAGACACTGTTACACTAATTACACTTACATGTTTATTAAAACCATATATAAGATTAGTTTAGTTTATTTAGTCCAGGTTGCTTTTTGGTTTGAAAGAAAATAAACTCTAAAGATTTCTTTAGTGTTAGGAACGAATTGTACAGAATATTACTCTTTTTTTTTTTCTCATGAAAAAAGCTAATGCAAGGAAAACTCAACAAGAATCATATTTGCAACTACATATTGACTTGGAATTGAAAGATTAAAAACAATTTCCGTGTCAAGTTGTGGGTCAGAATAATATATCATACAGTATTTCAGTCATTGAAGCCAACTATCTATTTGCTTCAGTAGCACAAATAAGAGGATGAATTGTAGCAATTCTCAGCCTATGATAAGTTACTAACAGACTAATTCTTGTCAGTGGAGTGATAACTGATTGTACAGTAAAAGTGCACTGAAGAAAGGTAATGAATATTCTAGAAAAGAAAGATTTAAAAGCCTCACCAGTCACTACAGTTCACGGCACAATAGTTCTGCAGTTCCTTGTTTCGATTTATCGCAGCAAACTATCCAATACCAATTTTATCCAACATTTCCCAGTAGAATACTTGCAATACAAAAACACAGCTAAAACAAAAGTATATGAACTTTGATACATCTAGTAGTAAATTAAGTACAGTATGGATGGATGCTTTTCCATTGCACTCTCCCAATCTGTATGTACAGAGATAGGGACGTTCAGGGAGCAGCCTGTGACAGGATTTTCTACTTACGCCTGACAATTTAAAGCAAGCTAGAGTCTCTTCCAAAAAGGACCACCTTCTTGTAATACTGAACCATCATCAGCTGCCCATTGAGAACAGGACAAATTTGATCAAGTGCTTCAGTTTCTTATGCCCCACACTGCAGCAGAAATGAAATACAAGATCTGGCAATACGCTACAAGTGCGCTCATCAGCAGAGGAAAGAGCACCAGCTTCCACCCTGCCTCTCATGCTGAGTACCACCAGGAGGAACACAACTGCATAAGCTGACCTGACATCATTTGCCACTTCGAGCTAAGGGACTCAAACCAGAGGAATGGATACAAAAAAGGCTTGGTTTTCAGTGATGCCGAGCACCCTCAGATGGTGTGCACAGCTCTAGTTATCAGAGGCCTTACCCCAATCAGTACAGAGCAACTTAATTTAGACACTACTTCCTAGCAGATGCATTTAACACTGAAAGATGACATTCAGTAGATGAAAGGACTAGGTGTCAGAAAGTTTTAAGTAGTTTCTGAACAAGAGGTTCATGAAGAAGAACTACGTGATTGTAGACTATTTGATTTGCACACAGAATTAGAAACAATGTAAATCAGTCTCCACATCAAAATTTTGTTCTCATTTATGAAACATTTTGAAGATGCTGGTTCAATAGTAACAAAAAAGTGAAAGAATAAAAAGTTTAATCACAGATTAGCTGTCAACTTTAAAATTTAAGAATTACAGCATTCAATGTTAATTTTAAAATTATTTAAACTTATGCAAAGAATCTTAAAAAAATGTTTTCATTTTTAAATGCTAAAAGTTAGCAAACCTCTGATAATTAATTGCAAGCAATTTTAAGCTACAACTTTAATTCAAAGGTTGAGTGACTGGGTCAAACACCGCTCTACTGTTTTATTAAACCATGTATCAAGGAATTTGATTCAGTACAGTTAAACAACAGCCCTTGTTCAGAAAACTAGCAATTGGATTGCAACTAGCTCATCCATGACCAAAACTAACTCCTCTGAAGTATAAAATAAATCATCTTGAATTCAGAGCAGCACATTAAGCAAATTTGAAACAAAGTTGGAGGTATAGAGATATAACTGCCTATTAAAATCCAGAATGTTTTTTTCCACTTCACAGCTATCTCAGTAATGATATATTTTTTGCTGTAAAAACAAATTGACAGAACTGGATGGGCTTCTGGAAACAAAAGTTGTTTTCTCCAGCATTACTAGAGATGTGTTAACTGCCTTTACCATCTGTGAAAGGATGATAATGCTTGCATACAGTCCTCACAGGGATTTTTGTGGGGATTAATTAATATTTTTTAATGTGCTTTGAAGATTAAACACTCAATAAGAGCAGAGCTCATTATTCATTTACTTTTGGAAAAGTAGAAGTCTTCATAACAAAAGCTGGAAACAATAACTGTAGTATCACCTCATAGTAGGAATAGTAAAAAATTAAATACTTCAATTCTATGCAATAGTTAAACTGCAGTTTTTGATTAAAATCCCACTGTTTTCCTTGTTCTCAAGACTTTGGACTGACTTTCCCTACTTCAGAGGTTTGAAAGAAGCTTTTCCTAACTTTCCAGATGTAATTCACGATCTGGAACTCAGGCTTACTCAGGGGTATTTCTCAAACCAGTGAATCCTAACTCAACCTTCTTCTCAAGAGAAATCATCCTTCTTGACAGACCATGCTCTTGTGTTCCAAGTACGAACACTCCCACAATGCCATCAGCACATTACCCAGATTCTTACTAGAAGTAGTATTTATTCCCTTCAGTGAGGTTTGTAAAATCTGAGTGTTTTTTCAGAATGGATCTGGAGAGAAGGCTGGATCAAACAGAGCGATGCTTGTTTTTTCAATCACCCAGCTGGTGTAAGACACTTGACACAAGACTGCCATGCCAGGAACAAAATGTTCCAGGCTGCTTCCACTTACCTGCATCCCCTGCCTGGTACTGTGTCCGATGTATCTCACACTGGAAATATATTGACTGGTGGCTGTTCTCTGTGTGGTGTACGCCAGGTGAGAATGAGTTTATTGGCATTTGAAATGCTGTGTCCTGGCATTTGGAGTTAGATCATAATTGTTTCTGCTCTTAAAAATTAATACAGGAAGAGCCACTCAGTCGTCCAACATTGTAATGAATGACAGTTGAAGGATTTTCCCTGCTATCTGTTTCATAATTAGCGCTTGTGAACATGAAATCTTATACTAATGATGTACAAACACATGGGAATTCCTTAACTTCCACCCTAATGGGGAGATCTTCCAACACATTAACTGGAGCATGGACCCCTTCTAAACCTGTCAGTATTCCCCTTGGATCTACTACACTGATTTAGATCAATTGCCCTATAAAACCCAAGCATCAGAACACACAGCATATAATCCTTACCATTTTAATGCAAGTCTGCTCTTTGTGTTTGATACCATTGAGAGCCAACCTTATATAACTTTTCCCAGTCAAATATATGGAGAGTTTCCTACCTTGTAACATAGACCTCAGTGGATTAACAGGAAAGTTTCAAAGAAAGATTTTATGTTTGGCATAGAGGCAACATCTGTCAGTTATCACAGGACTTTGCAAAACAGACAAAAAGAAAAACTATGAAAGGTGTCAGAGTTCCAAAACCAGAGATTTAATGGCAGTAGTTGAAGATACTAAATTACTGGAAGAAAGTTTATATAAAACTGTCCATTTAAGGACCTTCGCACCATATCAAAACAGCTTATTATGGTGCATCGGAATGAATTATTTTTCAGTTGCTTTGGTTTAAGAAGTGATTCAAAACTAAAAGTTTTTTTTTTTAATTTATTTACTTTCTTTTATGTTTAGTGCTGCCTAATTCATTTCTAGGTGGGATGTTATATAAATTGAAAAATGGTGTCACACAAGTAAAACTACAGATAATATTCATTATAATAGACATACACGAATAACATAGTAAGGAGAAGAAAAAGCTTCAGAAATACAGCTAAAAACACCAAACGTTTCTGAATACTTCACAAGAGATAAATGAAGTTACTTTTTTTTTTTCCTTAAATAAAATTAAAATTACATGTGTTATAGTAGCAAACAATTCATATTTTCTGTGGCTCAGGCAAAAAAGAAAAAAGATGGGTGAAGCTGTAAAAAGAAAGGGAAGCAAAAGCAATGCGTCCTTAGTTATCTACCATTGTTCTTAAATAATTTACTTCAGAAAGTTTGAGAAAGAAACACAATTTCTGTACTTTAGACAACTAAGTACTATTAAACTTCCTTAAAAAAATGGTGGGAAAAATAACATAAAAAAGGAGCAGCTTAATATAACACGGGAGGTGGGAGCAGGAATCTCTGGCATGTATTGAGCTAGCAAGCAGATGAGAGAGCAGTTTCCTTGAGAGAAGGAAAAATTACTGCAGAAGAATCAGTGACCAGACTACAAAGGACAACTGCTAAAGAAACAAAGGAAGTTAGATGACTACTTCCAGATCATAACTCCTGTCATGCAGACAGCACAACATCCATTTATCATTTGCAAGATTGAGAATCGAGAGAAGAATCCAAAAGCAGATCAGGATTTTAATCACAAGGGAGCAGGCAGCAAATGAACATAAAAAGAAGGGATGAAGGGAAGGAATGAAGACTCAAGCAAAAGAAATCCAGCAGGACTGAAGAGCAGTTATGAGAAGAAGCATCATTCAAAAAGCTGAAATCACATACAAATGGAGGAAATAGAAAGGGGAATAAATTCTAACAGACTCAATGTAAAAAGCCAAAATGAAGACCGGCCAAGAAGGAACAACTAGAAAAACATGAAAACTAGTAATAAAACTTCTCTCAATCATATCCCAAGTGGGATTCCCCCTACAGACCTTGTCAAATGAAAGGGTTAGCATAACAGAAGCATGCAAAGACAAGGCAAATGTTGAGAACTTAAATGACATAAACCAGTATTCAGGACAGCTTCCCATCCTGAAACAGTCTGGGAAGGCATGGAGAGTGTCCAGCTAAAGGAACTTTCTCAAACCAGTGTATACATAGGAAAAAAAAGTGCAAGAAAATGGAAAAGGAACGATGGCTGGTAAGAAATAAATTTCATTTACCCAAGAATTCTATATCAGCTCAAGGGTGAAACTGAGCCACAAGGTGTTACAGGTAACATCTCATCTAAAATCAACTCAGAATATGAGGCCTGAAAGGTGGAAGATGGGATGACGACTTTTAGAAAGGCTTCTATACTTACTAGTGATAGTATATGGAATAATGGTAATAAGTAATAGAAGTGGCAGACATAGAAAAACCTGATATACAATAGGACTAGACAGCTTTTGTAAAGAGCAATCTTGTTTGACAAGTGACACAGTCAGAGCAATTTAGCTTGGGAGAGATTTCTAGATCATCTTGTAACAAACAGACCTAAAGAAGGGCCGATTTCTATTGGGTTGCTCACTGCCTTGTCCCAGTGACTTGTGCATATATCCCAGAAAAGTGATCTCACAGCCTCTCTAGGCACCTGCTCCAGTGTTTGACCATCCTCATGGTAAAAACTATGTTTTTTACATCAAATTTTAATGTCCCTTTTCACTGCTTTGTAAAGAGACTGAGAAGACCCTATCCTCCCAGCACCCTCCCACTACCAAACTATGGCCAGCAATGAGACCTCCCCCAGCACCCTGAACATTTTGCAGGTCCTCCTCTGGATTTGGACACCTCCTCAGATTGGACACCATACCCTAGAAGCAATCTCACAAGTGCTGAATCCAACACTGCTGAATTCCCTCAACCTGCTGTCTACATTCTTAGTAATTCAGCCCAGTAAGCAGCTGGGCTCCCTGCTGCAAGGGGGACCTGCTGGCTGACTATCAGCCAGGAATTATTTGCAGACTTGCTGAAGCGTATCCTGTCTCATCACCGAGGTCATTATTGAAGACATCAAAAGCAGTGTCAGACCTTCTATCCACCCCTGAGGAGCACTGCATGTAACCAGCCATCTGCAGATTTTGTACTACTGATCACAGCCCCTTGAAACCAGAAGTCCGGTCACTTCTCCATTCACGTCTCTCTGACGTGCCTGTAAGGGATACTATGGAATTCTTGTTAGAATCACGGTAAACAACAGTCATTGATTTCGCCTTATCCACCCCATTAGTCATCTCATCAGAAAAAGCAATCCGGATGGCCAGGCACAATTTGTTCTTTCTAAAACATGCTGACAGTTCCCTGTCAGCTGCTTATCCATCATCTACCTGGACACACACTACAGACAAAACGCAGTGCTAGAGTTGGCAAACGTAAGCTGGGAAAGGCATGGTGAAGTTCTGCTACGCCATCCCGGATATTTTCTGTTACGATAACCATTCATTACTGAGTAGAATTCAATACATATTAATATTCTAAAGCTATGCCTTTCTTCCACACACAATTTCTCATTAGGAAAGTCTCTTAAATTCTAGTTTTAGTTTCACAACTGAATACTTTCCCCTAATAATCATGCACAAAACCCTTGATTAATAGAACATTATCATTAGTGACACTGGGGGAATGAGCATGCAATTACTGTAGGGTCCACAGAGCAGCAATGCACGTGACCTTTAGACAGTCTTTCATCTGTCCTTAAACTACAATTTCCGGAATTCCTTGAGCTTCTCTGATACCTTTCTGGAAGCTTGCTCCTGCCAGCAATCACGTTTCACTCTTCACAGGCAGAAATATCTGACTTTAATACATTGATTTATTGATATGAATCTTGAGATTCGTCCTTCTAAAGGACATTTAACCTCCTGGAGGCAACCTACCAGTGGTTCCTCTCTGTGACCACAAACACCAGAATACAGATTTACAGAAGCTCGATCAGAAGAGTAAACAAAAGCTACATGGGCAGCATTATCTCATCACCTCTGGTTTAACTCAATTAAATAGATCTTATTCTATCCTGGCCTTGTAGGCTGTGCATGCATTGCCAAAGCAAACTCTAAACAAACACCTTCAGAGCCATACGTGACTGAAGCATAACTGCACTCCTGATCTCCAGTCCCAGGGCAACTGTTTTCATAAAAATACAGAATTTCCTATATTCTTCACACTGATCAACTAATTAAAACTATTATAATCAAGCATCTAGGGTAGAGAGCAGAATCCAGACTTCCTCCATTCACAGGTCACTAATAATCTTAAATAACCTGACTCTTGCCTCTTTAAGAGGCCAAGAAAACCTCAGACTATTTTCTACACACTGAAAAAGTTCAAAAACAAAGATTTAAAGGTAGAACATTATCTGACACATTGATCTGCTTATATTTGTGTTTAGTTCTATAGCTGTGGGGCTTCCAAGCCCCATGGGGCAGCTCACTTACTCTGGACTTTCCCTCCATGGAACAAGAGAGAAAACAGGAAGAACAAGACTAACAAAAAAAAATCATGGGTTGAGATAGAGATGTGGAAATCACTCAGCAGTTACTGCCACAGGCAAAATTGATACAACCTAGGGAATTTAAGTTCACTTATTGCCAATTAACATAACCTAAACATTTAATTAAGTCTGATATTGGGAAATAGGACATTTAAACGCATTTGAATGCGTTTTTCCTCTCCCTCCGCCAGCCCCAACTTCACTTCCAGACCCAGTTCACTTCCAACATCTCTCTTCCCCCTTTCCTAGCCTCCACTTCTTTTCTCCTCCCTCTTCTACGGTCACAGTCCTGACAGTGAGGCAAGAAACAGCCCATGAAGTTTGGGTTTCTCACTGCTCCTCATTACCACTCCTCACCCTTTTCTTCCCACTGCTCCTTCCATCTCACCCTTTTACTTATTGCAGCTCGGAAGACAGAGTCATGACTTGTGTAGTTTTACAGATATCAGGGAGGATGTCACAAGGCAACACTATAATAAAGAGGGATTTCAATTCATCTTATTTAAATTGTATATTATAACTTGTGAATGCTGAAACTTGAAATTTTTAGACAATTAGAATGTGAGTCCAGGAGAAACCATACAACAAGTACTCGAGAAGTGTTTTTTTATCAGGTTTAGAGCAGCATGCAGGCCTGGCAAGAAAAGCCAAGCACCCTTTGTACGGCCTTAATATACTGAAATTCAACACGATTTCCAGCTTCCCATTGATACAAGTATTTTTGTTTAAACTTCTGTTATATTTAAGTAACTTTTCTGTAAGAGACACTGGTGATTCCAATGCTGAAGTCTTAATTATGGCAATGTATAATACTAGAAATATTAATTACTTGTAACTTCATAGAAAATTCTTGAAAGCTTCCATTTGATTCAAGGATAATTATGCAGTCATAAAGCACATTTCCAGAATGAAGTCATGTACCATTTTAATGAAGGGGGAAAATGGTCAGGAAACATTTCAGAGAGCAGTTATCCTCGCTTATAACCGTGGCACACCAGCTTTATTCCCTTGCTACCGGATAACTAAGAAATGGTTTCAGGAGCATCAGTCCTTTTGCTCCAAAGTCAAATTATTTAAAGTACTACAACTGATTCAGATTATTTTGTATGTGCCTATCATTTTGTTCTTTCAAAAAGAGGGGTACTTAAAAACAAGCAAAAACACAACTACACAACACACTGTCCTGGTTCCAGTTAGGACAGAGTTAATTTTCCTCCTAGTAGCTGGTAGGGTGCTATGTTTTGGATTAGGATGAGAAGAGCGCTGATAACATGCTGATGTTTTAATTGTTGCAGAGCAGTGTTTACACCAGGCCAAGGACTTTTCGGCTTCTCGCTCTGTCCTGCCAGCGAGCAGGCTGGGGGTGCAGCAGGAGCTGGGAGGGGACAGACCCAGGACAGCTGACCCAAACTGGCCAAAGGGGTATTCCATACCATCTGACGTCATGCTAAACAATATATAGGGGTGGCTGGCCGGGGTGGGGGGGGGCCGGCTGCTCGGGGATAGGCTGGGCATCGGTCAGCGGGTGGCGAGCAATTGCATTGTGCATCACTTGTTTTCTTACACATTATTATTATTAATACTATTATCATTATCACTATTATTATTATTATTGTTATTATTATATTCCTGTCTTAATAAACTGTCTTTATCTCAACTCACCGGCTTCACTTTCCCGTTTCTCTCCCCCATCCCAGACAGGGAGGGGGGAGGGTGAGCAAACGGCTGTGTGGTGTTTAGCTGCCGGCCGGGTTAAACCACAACAGTCCTTTGCCACTGCTCGGGGGATAAGAGGGTGGTGGTGAAGGAGAAAGGGAGAGTGAACAGGTAGGGAAACATGTCTTCCCCTGTCCCCTTCACAGATTGGCTCCCTAACGAAAACAGGCAATAGGTGTAATTGCTAATAGTTTCCGAGATATGGTTTCCAAAGTATAGAGTTGACGTCAGTGCTGAGTACAAATACCAGGTTAGAGTCGTGACCAGATATTTCATCATTTCATAAGCCATCGTTACACCGCACAGTACCATAACAATCTTAAACCAGGGCCCGGAAAGGATAAACAGTGCAACAGGGAGCACATACAGAAAGTAACGCACCATAAAACTCAATTTGGAAAACAGGCACAGTAGACTGGAGATTAAGGCAATCAACATCGTGACTAGCAACTATTAAGCAGGTCCAATACTTATACCAATTTTAGTTTAACACACTCTGGTCAAATTTGTCGATATCTCAACCCTTCGAGCCCCACGTTGGGCGCCAAAAGGGCTGTTGTGGTTTAACCCGGCTGGCAGCTAAACACCACACAGCCGTTCGCTCACCCTCCCCCCTCCCTCTCTGGGATGGGGGAGAGAAACGGGAAAGTGAAGCCGGTGAGTTGAGATAAAGACAGTTTATTAAGACAGGAATATAATAATAACAATAATAATAATAATAGTGATAATGATAATAGTATTAACAATAATAATGTGTAAGAAAACAAGTGATGCACAATGCAATTGCTCGCCACCCGCTGACCGATGCCCAGCCTATTCCCGAGCAGCCGGCCCCCCATCCCGGCCAGCCACCCCTATATATTGTTTAGCATGACGTCAGATGGTATGGAATACCCCTTTGGCCAGTTTGGGTCAGCTGTCCTGGGTCTGTCCCCTCCCAGCTCCTGCTGCACCCCCAGCCTGCTCGCTGGCAGGACAGAGCGAGAAGCCGAAAAGTCCTTGGCCTGGTGTAAGCACTGCTCTGCAACAATTAAAACATCAGCATGTTATCAGCGCTCTTCTCATCCTAATCCAAAACAGCACCCTACCAGCTACTAGGAGGAAAATTAACTCTGTCCTAACTGGAACCAGGACACACACTTAAGCCTTTTTATTTATTTTCTCTCCCCTTCCCAGTTCTTATTCACAGAATTGCCCTGTTTATTGCTCAAGTAGTTTTTCTTCAGATTAGGTTGATTTTTGATACAGCCACTCTGGTTGGCAGAATAATCCCTAAAGGTCACATCTCAAAAATATTACCCACAGAGAGCTTAATACATACAACAACTTTTCTGGCCATCTCTATATAAAATACACTGTTATTTAGAGCAACGGTATAAACAGAGCAATTCAAGGATCACCTCCTCCAAGCTCAGGAGAGATGCATACCAACATAGAGGATGTCGAGTAAAATGACCAGGAGACCTGCATGGCTGAACAAGGAACTCCTGGCCAACCTCTCACAGAAAAAGGAGGCCTACAGAGAGTGGAAGCAAGACAGGCAGCCTGTGAGGAACACACAGAAATTGTCCAAGCAGTCAGGGATCAGGTTAGGGAAGCTAAGGCCCTATCAGAATTAAATTTGGCCAGGGATGTCAAGGGCAACAAGAAAGGCTTCTACAGGTACCTCAGTGATACAGTGAAGACTAGGGAAATTGTGGGCCCTCCCCCAGAGGAAATGGGAGACCTAGTTACCCAGGATACAGAGAAGGCTGAGGTACTGGATGACTTCCGTGCCTCAGTCTTCTCCAGGCAAGAGCTCTAGCCACACAGTCCAAGTTCCAGGAGGCAAGGGCAGGGACTGGGAGAATGATGAACTGGCCTGGGTAGGAGAAGATCAGGTTCAAGACCATCTAAGGAACCTAAAGTCATACAAGTCCATGGGACCTGATGAGAGGTATCTACAGGTCTTGAGGCAAGAGGTGGATGTAGTTGAAGTTCATGAAGTTCAACAAAGCTGACTGCAAGGTCCTGCATCTGGGCCAGGGCAATCCAAAGCACAAATACAGGCTGGGTGGAGAATGGATTGAGAGCAGCCCTGTGGAGAAGGACCTGGGGGTGTTGGTTGATAAGAAGCTCGACACGAGCCAGCAATGAGCGCCTGCAGCCTAGAAAGCCAACTGTATCCAGGGCTGCATCAAAAGAGGCATGGCGAGCAGGTCCAGCTCTGCTCTCCTGAGACCCTACCTGGCGTATCGCATTCAGCTCTGTGGCCCCCAGCACAATGAGGACATGGACCTGTTGGAACGAGTCCAGAGGAGGGCCACAAAGATGATCAAGGGGCTGGAGCACCTCTCCTATGGAGACAGGCTCAGAGAGTTGGGGTTGTTTAGCCTAAAGAACAGAAGGCTCTTGGGAGACTTTATAGCAGCCATCCAAAGAGGGTCTACAGTAAAGCTGGAGAGGAATTCTTTATGTAAGTGTAGTGATAGGACAAGAGGTAACAGTGGTTTTAAACTAAAAGAGGGTAGGCTCAGATTAGATATAAGGAAGAAAGTCTTTACTCTGAGGGTGGTGAGGCACTGGAACAAACTGCCCAGAGAAGCTGTGGATGACCCATTCCTGGAAGTGCTCAAGGCCAGGTTGGATGGGGTTTTGAGCAATCTGATCTGGTGGGAAGTGTCTATGATTCTATTCTATGAGTCTACAAATCAGAACCATCAGAAGACAATCAATAGCCTGCTTTCTGCAAGGCTCTATACAAAAGAAAAAAATCCTGAAATCGCAGCAAGCTATAAAGAAACCAGAAAAATCTCAAGTCCACAAGCCCCTTTTTTTGGAAGTAGCGCAACATCATTCCAACAATGATCTCTCTGCTGCTTGAATTCTAGATGAAAGCTGTGACTGAAATTCTCCTGTACTCATGGTATTCATGAAATTGCTACCTCCAGTATCTACTCATAAATAAATACATGATTTTTTCATTTTTTTTTTCCATGAAAAGAATCATTAATCTGAGGCTATTCTTTTTCACCTAGCTTCCAGAAAGCAACTACTATAAAAAACACTGCTCATTAGGCCATTAGTTTAAAAATTTATAGATGGAAACGAAGGAAAACTTTAAAGAAAAACTAGTATGATACTATAAAGCCTTGTTCCTTTAACTTTTGTGTGCGTGTATGTGTGTGTATGTACAAGTGCCCCATCAGGACTGCTATTAGCCATTTAAGTGCCTCCTGACTTGCCATAAATCTTTTCTAAATTTTGGTTCTTCTGATTAGGCCATGACTTTTCAAGGTACATTGTTTAAATGAAGCCATCAAAAATTATCTACAGCAAAAGAAAAACTTTCCCGTATTTTTAGAAACAGCTTTTGCCCTATGTGCAGAGCAAATAATCGCAAAAATATCAGAAAATGAGTAAATCTACCACCTCTACAATGATTATAACAATGCAGCTTCTTCTTCTAATAGGCAATCGCAAAGTTAGAAATATTAGGAAAAATCTTAAGGAAAAACTAAATAAATTTCACTGTAGTCCTGCCTTCCAAACATTTATTTTAAGTATCTTAAAAATGCAAGAACTGACTGAAGATGGATGATGTTTTTTTCCCCCCTCTTTCTAGATTTAATCATTTCAACCACTATCACATGTTCTCTTTGGAATCTATAGAAAATTGATTCATTTTGTTTGTATGGAGAAATGAAAATCCTCTCTCAAGGTATTTTTTACAATCAGTACAGGAAAGTCATTACTGTGCCCAGAAAATCTTGTCCAGAGGCTTAACACAAACACACTGAGGATGTAAGGAAATCACTTGAGATGCACTGTCCTGTTATGGAACAATGTCAACTGCTGATGAAAATCACAACAGAAGGGGTTATAATTCTTATGGTCTTTTTTGACATTTTGATCTCTAGACAACCACACTTAAAGGCTGGAATACATTTCACAGAGTTACACTTATGCACGTGAATTAGTTTAGAATCCCTCACAGTTAAGATCAAAACCAGAATGTACTATTTCAAAGGAATTATCCACCTTTAGGATCTGATTCAACTCATTCTAAACTGCCCCCTACCTCTCCCTCCCTTCCTCCCTCTCTCCAAATGGAAAAAACCAACACACCATCTTAGATGACTCAAAAATATCAATATTCTCTGAGTACAGAGTCTACCTAGCTCAGATGTTGAGTTCTGGTCTAGAGATGAAGGTTGTTAACATGAATACTACCCCAAAAATTCATATAAATATCTTCCTTCAATCTCTCATCCAGAGGCTTGAACTTAAATTTGTTTCTTCCACCGCCTGGTGGATGAATGTTCCATATGACCTTCTGCTAACAAATACCAAGATGAAAATGTCCAGCATTTCCACTCGGAATACACCAATTTACTAAGATTTCATAAAACTAACTGCTCTTAGGCACACAAGAATTTTTCTGGCTACATCAACAATCAGCATTTTCATAATAATAAACAACAAAGCTAGCTTAACTATAAAGAGAAATTAGTGTATTTCAGCAGGAATTACGATCTCTCTCTTTGACTGCCACTGAAAGAACAGAATCTTACTGCTTTCTACTGGACCCCACATGGCAACAATTCAGACTATTTGCGTGGCTGCACTCACATCTTGCATCCTTCATTGCACGATGGCTTAATCAAATGATGACTGTTTTGCTACTGTAAATGAAGGCTGTGCAAACATTATCTCTGCCTGGGAAGTAAATGATAACTTGCAAACTGGAACTGAGTTCTCCTTTTCCTCTGCGCTCAAACAAAACAAAAGAACCAGCATTTGTCTTTTTAACTGAAGGCTCTATCTTTTTAACTGCAGGGGCTATGGCTTGCACGGTTCATGAACTTATCACGTATCTCTAGATTTCTTTATTTCATGGAGTGGACAGGCTGCCAGAGATTGGAGTAACTTCTCCTACAAGATCAGACTTGCTCAAAATCTATAGCTGAATTAAATGATCACTTTTGTCATGCATCCCACACACAAGTTACTTTATTGGCTGACACAAAGTCTCCAAAGTAACTACCCTATTAAAGCCAGAAAAAATTCCACAGGGAATGAGCAACTGAGTTTAATCAGGTCTAGCACATTATCTCAATACTTTGAAGAGAGAATTATTTTATAACTTTTAAAAGAGAAACTTCTGTAAGTGTCCTAACACTAAGTCATGGTTTTGTTATTATTATAACCATGCACAGTCACACAGTATCTTCCCCAATTCACAGAACTGCTATAATACCCATATACTTGGGAACTTACCTAAAGCTATTACTTTGAAATTCAAGCCCAGGGGCCACTACACCTTTTATCTGATGTTTAACTCTCAGGAAGTTTTAACAACAAAAGCCACTTTCACTGGGTTATTAGTTGAACTGATAGTCCTTGCAATTGTCACAGTATTCATGCACTAAGTAACTTTAAGAAATACTCTTCTCAGTCCTTTTGAGAATTTTAAATTCAAGACAACCTTGCCTTCTCTTCTGTTCTGAAATTGACAAAATTTGACTGTTTGAAAACACACTTTCTTCAAATAACAAGGTTCTCAGATCTGGCCCACAGCAGGCACAAAGAATAAAGACAGAAGCATGCAAATGTTCAGGTATTTTTTTTTATTATTATATTTTGTTGAACAGAATCTTTCATATTCTGCAGTAAGAGATTTTTGCTAACTTTCCTCTCTCCTTTTGCAGCATGTTGAGACTGTCTGTAACATAAAGAAGAATTGAATATGCACCATATGAAAAGTTTTTCAGCTGAAAGAAACTTTTTAAGAAGTGGAGCACTTCTGTATTACCAGACACTAAAAGCACTTTCAAATAGGCTGAAATTTGTTTTTGCCATAGATGGTTTTGATTAAAGAAAAACAATTTACAGGTTACTATTTATTCCTTCTGGGTCAAACATTTTACTCCTGAAGTTATTTTAGTGATTATCAGCATTTCTGTTTTTCTCATTCCCTGGTAATTGTGGCACCTTATTTCTCACTAAAATAGTCCACAGTCTATCATTCATCCATTCTTTTCCTCTTACCAATCATTATTTAGCATGAGAAATACCATAAAAAGCGCTATCAAGAATTCAACAGCTAAAAAAAAATCTACATTTTACAATCAGAAGCTAAAGAAGTAGGATTAAAATAACGATTAGTACACCATCTTAATCATGAGTTTTTAAAATTTGTTTTCTATAATACACAAATCTGGAATTTCAGACTCACAGAGCTTGGATTCTGTCTTATGCAGTCTGAGATGTTCTCCACACTCAGGAATTTAACTTTTACACAGTCAAGAAAGAAAGAATCCAAATAAAACAACAGAGAAACATCTGGGATACTGGCACAAATGACAACGATTTTTCCTTACAATTTCAATAGGAACTTCTGAAAAAATGCCTTCCTGTGTACATCTTTGTGCCTGCTTAAGCCTAAAAGTATATAGCAGGATATTTTCAAGAGTTTAAACTACAGAACACAATCCACTGTATTCAACAGCTGAAAAAGTTTTACCCTTGTAAGTTTCTTCAGCTCAAAGGAAATGCACGCTGCCACTGCATTAGAAGGGTGAGGCATAATATAAACATTCTCTTTTATTATTATAGTAGCAGCAAAGGTGAAAAAACCCTCAGAACTGCCAATCACTATCTGGAAAGAAGTATTTTTACATTAGATTCACCTTTTAAGCAAAGTAGTCTATTTCATACGTACATCAATGCTTTGTTCCGGGCATAAGGCTCTGCACAGGGGCTAACTTGACTCAAAGTTCTGACCTAGTACTAGTTTTTACTAGGTGGTTAACATCTTATTTCTATTGCCTTCAGTGGTTGCTCAATTGTGCACATGGGATTTGTGAGAATAACATGCCTAAAAAGGAGTCTCAGTCCACAGCATCTCCTCCCTCCTAGCCCATTTCAAATCCAGAGATTTTAATCAAACATGTCATCAATTAACATTATTCATTCCTACGAAGTCAGCATCTTAATTAACCTTTCATTTCTGACCAAATTGAAAAAAAAAAAATCCAAGATGCTTGTGTGAGTTTTTATACAAAGTTCAGCAATCTGTTTGGCAGCTTTTTCAGTCCAGATTAACAGCCAGGCAGATAGTGGCCTATCTGCTCCAACTTTGCAGTGGAATATTTATATAACATCTAAGCAACTTGCGATAAAGCAAATTCTTTCAGTTATCCTCAAAATGAAGAATATGAAGGTACCTATTAGTTTTTTTTGATCAATTTTAAGGAAAAGCCCTCTGCTATATTCAATTTATAAGGAATAAGAATCTCCAAGTCTCACCTCATACTCTACATTTCCTTAACTAAACCATCTTTTCTGTCTTTTTTTCTTAAATCTACATATATCATATTTACACATATATCGTAGTGCTAAAGGTACAGATTTTGGAAATACTACAGTAACTGAGATTCTAAGATCTAAGCAGGATGTTTTGATCTAGACCTATTCTTAGCGAGACAAATACATAATGTGGTGTCAACAACTGGCACCAGCTGCATCGGTGTGGCCTAACCTCGAGCACTGTGTGCAGTTTGAGGCACCACAGTAAAAGACATGAAACTATTAGAGAGTGCCCAAAGGAGGACTATAAAGATGGTGAAGGGCCTGGAGGGCAAGACATATGAGGAGCGGCTGAGGCCCCTTGGTTTGTCCAGCCCAGAGCAGAGCAGGCCGAGGGGAGGCCTCATGGCGGCCTGCAGCTCCCTCACGAGGGGAGCGGAGGGGCAGGCGCTGAGCTCTGCTCTCTGGGGACAGCGACAGGACCCGAGGGAACGGCATGGGGCTGGGACAGGGGAGGGTCAGGCTGGGGGTTAGGGAAAGGCTCTGCACCCAGAGGGTGGTCGGGCACTGGGACAGGCTCACCAGGGAAGCTGTTACAGCACTGAGCCTGACGGATTTCATTAAGTGTTTGGACAATGCTCTCAGATACATGGGCTGATTTTAGCTTGATCTTTATGGAGCCAGGAGTTGGACTCAATGATCCTTATGGGTCCCTTCCAACTAAGGATACTGTATGATTACTTAGAAGAACTACTGTTTATTTCCAGTAAGTAGATTAAAACCTGTTCTAATAAATAAATCTCCTTACTCAAGGTGAAATCTATTTAAAATTGAATATAGAGTTTTTGTTGACTTAGCAAATACAGTGCTTTCACTTCATCTTAAATTTTCATGTGAAAAAAAATATCCAGTAAAAATGTAGGTACTGTTATGTACCACAAGAAACTTGTCAGATTATGTATTTAGCATTTACCTAAAATTCCCCCTGCTTCCTTTGGGATTTAAAGACTAGGATAATACTTATTTCATTTTCTATATTGATGCATCAGTCAGTATAATTCTGTTCTAATTGATCTTTCCTCAGTTGTCTTCCATTAGTAATTTTTCTGAGCAACCAAGAACTACATGCACAATTCCAATGGGCTTCATTAATTAAATTGTGAGTTAAAAAAAGAAAAAAATGCTATATACAAGCATTATTAATATTAGCTTAAATTATGGATTAGGGGCATAGGAAGTCCCAGTGGAAGATGCCATATATAAGCAATTAAAACGCATGAGACATTTGCGAAGGAAAATAGAACAAGATTCAACCTGGTTGAATATTTTACCACAGTTACATAAATGATTTATTTGGAAAACAATGCTGAAACACAGCATGAGTAATGATGAACAGAAAATTACACAGAATGCGATATAGTTGCAAATAAACCTATGTGATCATTTGTCAGAACAGACTAATGATTACAATTTGACAGACAGTTCTGAGGCACTGTGACTGCTAAATATTAATATAAACCCAAACATTTATAAAGAAGTCAGGAAAATAAAAAGCAAAACAGGGTAGAGATTTGTACAAGTAGGCAAATGACCACACACTAGAGAGCATCTACTTCAGCAGGATGAGAAGGTTACCTTTAGAACTAACAGAAGAAAAAATGTATTTAGAATACTGCAGGTTTTGATGTGTGCGCACTGAGTGAGTATGAGGGGGTAAGTGTGATAAATCCAAAAATTAAAAAAAAAAACAGGCTTTTGGTGTATGAAACACCTGTATATTCACGGGACTACTTGTAACACTGACTTTCACCATCAAGTTCAAATCTGAAGTTTGATATTGCTTCCCATCTATCCCACTTCTTGCTGCAGCTCGACAGACTGGATTCTCATCAGCATAGAATCACTTTGTCCTCTCTCACTTTGGAAGCTGATTGACAGAACAGTTAGGTAGGAAATGAGCGAAGTCTTTACAGTACTTCATTCGTGATGCTCTCAGCATTATATGAAGAACAGTAAGGCTGCCTACTGAACCTTATCAATGAACAGCATTGCTACAAGCTATGAAATACACAAATGTATGATCAGATGCCTGAATTATACCATCACCAAAAATCCATGGTGAATACGATGATGACCTACAAATATGAAGATACCTATTCTCTGTTTATTGTACTAATATTACCCCTAGTTTTGTCTATAAAATGTTTTATAATAAAATATTTTATCTATAAATCGTTTGCTGTTAAGATTCTTCATATATTTTTAGCTCATTTTACATTTCAATGGTTTTATGCATTTGGACTTAGCAAGACATCCACAGAAACACATACGCACTTTTTTTTTTTTAGAACATTTGTGATACTGTGATCTTATCGAAGTATTTAGTCAGCTATTAACAGGGCAACAAAACAAGCACATAGTACACAAATTACTGTTTAGCCGTGAACTTTCTTCATTTTTTATCTTTATTATTGCTGTACCATATATTTAGTAGTATTTATACACATACATCAGATACAAGTGCATATGTGGACTAAACCTTAGGATATATTCTATAGGAAACTTATGTCCTAGAGAAAAATCTATTTGTTCCAACTATAAAACCTATGTTTATTTTGTCCCTTCCATTCTGATTTTTTCCCACAAAGCATCTCCATTTCCCTGACAAACCCTCTCATATTCACATTTTAAGTACCCTTCCTCCTCACTGATGTTGTTATTTCTCTTCATGCAACCTACATGATCTCCTAAAGTTCATTGTTTCCTTTGAACCTTAGCTCTCCGCAGCTTCTAGCAACTACAGAATCAGTGGTTGCTCCTGTCTTAATTGAGAAAAGAAAATTTAGACCAAAGAATTACTGCATTTAAAACATTTTTTTTGTTATTTATAAGCACAGAAACAAGCCTCCCCCTTTGACAGAAGGTCCTATTATCCTATTTCTGTTTAATGTATGGTAAACCATTTAATAACTATTGTTTTATGCAATCTCCAAGCCTGTAAAAATATTTTTGTAGGAGAGAAAACACTGAAGTTCTGGATAACAAATTTTGTTAATGGTTTTCCTACCACACACCTCTGTTGACAGAATCCCAGCTTTCCTTGCTTTCAGTAGAAAAGCATTACTGTAAGTCCTGAAGATGACACGAGCTTCTATGTGACATATATGGTGAGGTCATAGATTAAACATTCTTACTCACTGAACACACCTGAAGCAGAGCAACAACAAGACATACAGGGTAGGGGAGGAAAACAACAGGGGAGAAGGTATCCTTGTGGGTCCCTTCTAACTCAGGATATTTTATGATCACTTGACCCATTTCAGCTGAGAAATATACTCAGCTGAGTATATTTTGCAATGTCAAGATTACTCAGCACTGTATTTTCAGCTTCAAGGCATTTTCCATTAGCATGTGCTCTGGGCTTCATTAAAATATGGATCTGACATTACCGATGACAAGGCAACAGAGGTTTGTGGCCCTTCAAAAGAAGCACAGATTTCCTCACGTAGTCAAACGTACAAGCAGATGCACGCTCTGTTAAAATCTTCATTCTTATTTGATATATTATTTAACAAATCAAATTATATTTTGTTATTTAATTAGTTAAATGATGATCAAATGTAAATATTTCAGAATATAAGACTTCAGAAACACAGTGATCATTGACTTGACAACTACCTACAAAAACAACTGCAATGCAAAATTACTAGAGTGCTCTTTATAATTCAAATTCAGCATTTCAAGTGATATTATAGTCTCCAAATCCACTGCAACAGAAAAAATCTTGTAATTTGTTTTATAATGGATGTATTCCCACCAAATTAAATCCCAGTCATTTTATGTTTTCTCACTTGTAAGAGGAAGCACCTGCTTTTTCTTTGAATCTCTTAATGAAATAGCCTTCCAATCATTTATTACCATTAAAACCTGTAAAAGTTACTGTTTGTCATTTACTGTCTGGTTAATTGATTTGCTTACATGTTGATGAGGTAATAATAAATCTATTCATAAATATGGAAGAGAAAATGTTTTTAGATGAAGTAACTATTTTTTGCTATTTCTATTTGCTTGAGACTGAAGAAAAAGCTAGACTTTAAACTTAACACAGAAGAACTGCAGTTTAATTTTGGCGGAAGTTATCTCAAAGATAGTAGTAAAATCTTACAATATTGAAATGGATAAAACTAGCAATCAATTTAAAAACCTAATCTGTATTATAAATTCATTCAGATAAAAATCTACCTGTTTCTCTACTCAGACAATAGTCTATTATTCTTTTTGAAGGTATTTCCATAGTCCCTTCTCCTGCTGTTGTTCAGAGCTGTGCTAAGAACCAAAGACAAAGTATATGTTGACATACCCATCTGAAACGATGACATATCCAGCTGGAATTTGTACTGAAAAATGGTAAAGCAGTAGTTAAAAGGTTGTGCTTCCACTTGTTGTACTTCAATGCTGTAACAATGTTAATGCAAGTCCACTGTCTACAGTTCCAGTAGAAAGAATGCTTATAGATTAGAAAAATTTGTATGCCAGAAAACCAATGAGTTGAAGAAATTTAGCAATTTTTTCTTGCATTTTTTTTTTAAAGGAGAATCTTAAGACAAAAACAGCACAGAGAGAAGACATGATTACTTTTTAATTCTTTTTCAAGGGATTTTTATCATTTTCTTTTTTTAAAGCCAGAAAGGTACATTTTCTTTGTTTTTGTTAGCTACAAAAAGGTAACAATTGCTCACTGACTCATTTGATACAAAATACAGTTTTGGAAGCCAGTGTCTACCAAAGCGGATGTCAAAAACATCCGCTACTCACACATTACAATGAAACAGTCAAAATGCACAGCTGCAGAATACCTCAGACCAGGTGACAGTACTCACAAAACATGGATTATATACTTAAATGAACTATCAAAGCCATTACATCTATTTACACTGCATTTTGCTACTTTTGAAATAGAAGCAAAAGCTACTCACAAATTAGGTATTCATAACTGATGACATTATTAATGCAAATTTGTCTGACCCCCATTACCTAGCTCTTACAGAGTAGTTCAAATACTGGCAGAATACTGAATATTCAGACAAGCAAACAAAGAGATTTCTCAAAAACCATCTGCTGTCACTACAGATAAGGATAGAATGCATCAGAAATGTCATCGACCATATTACATTCTATTTTGAATATCTAAAAATAACATAACCATTAGCACTGCAATGTGATAAATCATTAGATTTGCAATAAGAGAGAAGACCCCTGCCGATCTACATTTATTTTTCTAAATAGCTGTGTAACAGGACACCAGACACTAAGAGAGCTCATTAACTGGAAGCTTACTTCTAGTAACAAGCCAGTGGCATTAGGATAACAGGTAGCTCCTGACCTAAACCACTCCAAATATTTATGGGTAAAGTCCAGTAATAACATCCTGTAACAACTAACTTCTTTATTATTGTGAATCCTATAGACTTTCTTCTTATTTTTTTCCCCCTTTTATTTTTAAACATACACTGACAGCATACTAGCAAAAACATTTCTAAATTTTAGGGCATGATAGAAAACAAGTATCTTCTCATATTCCCTTGACACTAGCCATATCAGCAAGATGAACAAGAAAACACTATTACTGCTGTATACAACTAGTGGGTACAGACAGGGTTAATGACTTGATGAACTACAATGCTGATGGGATTTTTTTCTCCTTCCTCTTCTCTGTGCTACAGGTATGGTTGAGATACAGAAATATGCAAAACCAAGATCAAACAAAAAAGTTATCAAATGGAAAACTGTCTGAGTCTCATTATCACTTAATAATGGTGCCAAAAACTCATGTCATCAGTGCAAATTAAGGGAAAATATGGCAAATGTGACTAAGATAGATTAAATGAGGTTTTTATCAGGCTACACCGTAAAGCATAAGAAACTGGATAATTACTTCACCTAAAAAGAACAGCAGAAATGCCATTATATAACTTCAGAGTCTACTTATTACTGGGCTAGCACAAACAAGCTCAAGACTCAGAAAAATGACAGCAGGCACGAGTTCATTAAAGAATCACTTGTTTATTGCTAGAAGGGAGCACACAGACACTTCATCTCCTGTGGCTCTGCCACTGCTACCATACTTCTACTACTCAGCTGTTGTAAGGGGAAAGAGGACACAGCTCCAATGTATTCCCAGATTCAGTGTCAGAGGGAGCACTCCCTATTGTCCCTCAAAGATTCCTCTAATGCTAGGTCATGCATGTTTTATCCCAAAGCACACCTTGCTACACAAGGATTAACAAGTTTTGTCACAGAAAATTGCTACCATACAACAAACACAAGGTTCCAGAAAGACTTATTTCTCCAGCACTGCATGTCTAGCAGAGGGTGTTTGACACTGTAGTATCAAACTTTCATTTTCTCTACAGTATGATACTGTCTGTGCCTCAAAGCCAGGCATCTCTTTGAAGATCACTACACCATTGTTCAAATATTTAATTACCGTGAAAAATGAAGAGAAACGAGAAGATATTATAGCACGCAGTATCAAAAGAACCATTGCAAACATTTCATAGCAAAATTGATGGGATATTAAACTGAATATTTGCCTTAACTTTCCAGGAATTTGCTTGACTACTGAGACTACATGATGTGTTTACTGGTTTTACCCAGCTGGGCAGCTGAGCTCCACTCCCAACCACTCTCTCCCTCTCCCTCCTCAAAGGGAAAGGGGAAGAAAATATGATGGAAAGGGCTCAAAGGTTGAGATAAGGACAGGGAGATCACTCAACAATTATTTCATGGGCAAAATAGATTCAAAATAGAGAGATTAATATAACTTATTGCCTATTACTTACAAGCTAGAGCAGAGAGAAACTAAAAGCAAATGAAAAACACTTCCCCCCTCCAACCTCCTCCCACTGAGCAGAGCAGGGGAACAGGGGAGTGGGGCTGCGGTCAGTCCCTAATGCTTCATCTCCTCTTCTCCTTCACAGTCACTCTCTGCCCCTGCTCCCACGGGATGCCGTCCTTCCCGAACTGAGCCTGCGGGGGCTGCCCACAGGCACCAGCTCTTCCAGCACTGCTCCCACACGGCTCCGTACCACGGGGTCCGTCCATCCCCCAGGAGCAAACTGCTCCAGCACGGGTCCCCCACGGGCGGGCGGCAGCTCCCCCCAGACCCCCTGCTCCTGCGTGGGCTCCTCTCCACGGGCTGCAGCTCCGGCCCGGGGCCTGCTCCTGCGGGGGCTCTCCATGGGCCGCAGCCTCCTCCAGGCCACATCCACCTGCTCCACGTGGGCTCCTCCACGGGCTGCAGCGTGGAGATCTGCTCCGTGTGGGACCCATGGGCTGCAGGGGGACAGCCTGCTCCACCGGGGGCCTCTCCCTGCACAGGCCGCAGGAGAACTGCTGCTGCCTGCCTGGAGCACCTCCTGCCCTCCTGCTGCACTCACCTGGGGGGCTGCAGGGCTGCTTCTCTCACATGTTCTCACCCCTCTCTCCCAGCTGCTGTTACACAGTGTTTTTTCCATTCCTTAAATCTGCACTCCCAGAGGCCCACCCAGCATCACTCTCTGGCTTGGCTCTGGCCAGCGGTGGCTCCCCTTTGGAGCTGGCTCTGGTCTGTCATGGGGCAGCTGCTGGGCTCTTCTCACAGAGACCACCCCTGCAGCCCCCCACTACCGAAACCTTGACACATAAACCCAATGTACCAGAAGGAACAACTATCGAAGTTCACAGGTAAAAATTCAGTATACAGCCAATAGCGTGTAATTACTACATGATGTTGACCATAACACAAATTGTTACTGTTTATTTGTTCTAATTTGCACTTGGGGTATTTAAAAAGATGCTTCTGAGAAAGAAGAGCTCCCCTCTGACAGAGCTAACACCAGACCTATTCTCTACTTCATATCTAAAATTTTGGAAAGAGACAAACATATATTATACGTCAAAGTAGTTGCACTTACCCTTTCTGGTAACACAGGCTTAAAAAAATATTTGATGTGAACAGATGAAACAATTATATCCAAGTCTTTCCTCATTCCTATGGCATTTGAAAATGCCTTCCGCAAGCCTATGCAAACTCCAAAACACACGAAAGCACAGAACTTGGAATATTAAGCTTTTTTCTTAACCTCAAAGACTGGAGACTCTATTCTCCTATAGGGAATCCTCCCCACCCGCCCAGCACACCCAGATAACGGGTGCACTGCAACGTAACAGTGTTACTTGATAAGAGGTACACTGGACAGACAGCCTTTAGTGTATTTTCTGAGGTTTATACATGAAAAACAGAACCATGTTCCTCCAAAATTGCAGTACAGAGAAGACAATCATACACAACCAGTTAACTGCTAGAAGTTGTAACTCCAGGTACTGGTAGTTAGGCATAAAAAATAGATTATTCTTAACAGCTTGATCAAAGCTGTTGAAAATTCCATATGTATGAGTTATAATTATTGATGTTATTGTTATTTGGTTCATTCTCCTAAGATATTTCAAGTCTTTTGCTACAATTAGCTAAAGTTAACTCATACCAACAAAGACAGCAAATATCTCCATCACCCGTATTTCCCACATATAACAATAATTCAAAATAATGAGTTGAGAAACAGGGAGCTGAAGATTTTGCTTTTCCACTTATCTGTAAAACAAAAATTTTCAAAGAAACTTATAATTGTATCTAAAACACTTTAAGGAAGGTCTGAGATTAACAAATCTGTTATTTGCATTGAAAAAGATCAAACAATCTTCTGAAAAGTCAACAACTAACTTACATTCTGAATCTCACAACACTCACCACAAATGTGTGAAAAAAGACATTTTCCTTAGTTGTATCAAGAGTAATTTTGTTGTTGCTGCTTTACAATAAAATACATATTACTACCGTATAATTTTTCAGCCTTCCAGCTTTGTCATTCAAACCTGATCAGAAATCACTATTCTAAAATGGCCTGATGTTGGCAATATTTGTTGCATGGTATTTTGAGATGAATAAGATATGACTGAATGCTCACAAACACATACTTTGATCAACCAAAAGGAAAAACAAACAAACAAAAAACTTTCCTTTGGAGGGGTCACAGAAAGCATTACCAAGATTTTAAACTTCTTAGCTACATAATCATAAATGTCCTACAACAATAGGTCACTGTGAGTTATGTAGATATACTTTGCCTAGGAAGTTCAATTTGCAAAAACATTACTCCTTTCAAATCCTGACCCCTAGAATCTAAGCGTTCATTAACTCTTTTCTAAACAACACTTTCTACCAACCAGTAGTTTTCCCCACCCCCTTTTTCCCCCCCTTTTTTTTTCTTTCCTCACTACAGGTAAACACCAGACATGCACATAAGCTTGCTTATATTTCATTCACTGAAAAGATTCAGTCAAGAAGAAAGAGTTGACTTTTCCACAGCTTTTTCATGACTGAAGGGGAAGAAAACCTGTCTGCTATGCTTTTCTACATGCCATTTATACATCAGAAGAAAAAACAACAACCCACCGACGCTGACAGTTAAAGTATCTTCAAATTTTTTGCTCTGCAATGGGGCTAGCATTCTCATCAATTCTGTCTGAACAGGAAAGGAAAAAGGCTGGAATAAAGCTCCTAACCACATATCTTATTCTAGCAGATAAGTTTGTTTGCCTCTATCCTAAGATAGAGGCATTGACTGTATGTTCCCTTTCTGTTCTTACTTACAGCGGTTGAACTTTCTTAAACCACCACCAACATTAAAAAGTTTTTCAGCAGTTGGCTAAACAACTGCACATATCCTTAATAAAAACAGAATAAAACGTCTAATCAATAGTGATTTTTGTATCCAGAAAATAAACTATTAAAGTTAATAAATATATAAGGAATAAAACAAAGATAAAACTGCTCTGCAGTTTTTATTCAGCTAACAGAGAATGCAGTGTTGTCACACAATACGCTGTTAAGAGATATTTGAGTATCTAATTAGGAGAGGTGATATATATGCAAAGCAAAATTGCAGAAACAGTATGCTGGAACCTGCAAACAAGATTCTCCACTTCCTGATACACCACTAATTCAGTCTTTCAGTCTAGAAAGAAATTTGATTTTTAGATAGGCAACCTTAATGTATTGCTGAATGAAATTGTTACAGTTGCACAAATTCTTAATGTGTCTTCAAATAGGTACAGAATTAACTGTTCTTTTTCAAAAGCTTGCAGGTTGTTCTTTATTATTATTAATAATTTATTTTTATTAGTATTTGGAGAGAACTAAAAACATAGGTGGCAAGCACCACAACTTACAGCACTGAATAGCAAATAATTACAGCAGACATTTGGAAAACCACCAATGTTTAAGAGTTTTTCAGCTGTTGGCTAAACAACTGCAACTATCTTTGCCAAAAGCAGAATAAAATGTCTAATCAACAGTGACTTTTGCATCCAGAAAATAACTTATTCATTAAACTATTTTAAGATGAAAGTTCAACCCGTTACTGTGGTTGTATCTGTTCTGTTGTGCAACCACGCTTTCCATTCCAATCTCACCCAGAGCTTACAAGCTGCATCTCGTAAGAGGAGCTATTTGGCTGCACACAAGACAGACACTCAGGAGGTGCCCACAAAGTCTTCACTGATGTGGTGGCAAGTCCTTCTCATTACTGACTTTCAAGCCTTACTAGCTGCTCCAATTGTGAGCGCTACTTCAGATGCTCCTCTGAATTCTACATAGTGCAAAATACCATCGTCTTAAATTAATCCCCTCTAACAAGGTTGTGTTGTTTGTTTTGTTTTCCCTGCATAAGCAGACAATCTTTTTCCTGTATTTCTCCTATATAAAGTATGCAAGGTTATTAGGTCAATTAGATGCAAACTCTATTGTGTTTAAACATCAAAAGACTCAATGCTAGGTTTTAGGCTGATTTTAACATCAGAAACTTCTGTTTCGTTCCATCAGAAATTCACTATGAGGTGAGCCACTGATAACTAATGCCACAAACATTAAAAATTGCATTTGCTAGAGGCTTAATAGACAAATTGTGGGAAATTGCATGAAAATGCAGCATATGGATCACAGTGTGGAAAAAGATGGTGTATATATACATATATATAAGAGCATTAAAAAAAAGGAAATACAGTGGCTGTTCAACATTGCCTTATATTAAAGAATGTTTTAGAAATGTTCGCTGGGGGTAATTATTTAGTCTCTCAGCAATAAAAAATAAGGACATAGAATAGATAGAAATAAACAAGATCACGTGAAAAATGGAGGCTTCTTTCAAACATGACTGTATAAGGAAGCACAGAAGAAAGAGAGGATTTTCCTAAGTCATTGTTTATTGAGTTAAACAGTCTCATTAGGATCAGTGGTGAAAAATACTGCAAGTCTAGCATAATGATGATATTCAAGCAAAAAGTTACATCTACAATCAAGTGCTAAAATGAATTAACATAAAATAGCTGTATTTTAAGATACAATTAGCTACAGTTTGAATCTACATTTTGGATACATATATTGAAAGCTGATTTGAAATTATGATTTCTCCAAAAGATATGAGCTGCATGCTATAATTCTTTAAACAGAAATCAGCTTATTTTCAAGACACCTTGATACCGGTGTGTATACCTTAGAACTCTGGACCCAAACTTCAGCATGAAAAAGATTGCTTTCAAGCATACATGGAGTGTTTATGCTATTTCAGTAGGGAGCAAAATTAACATCAAAGTATAAACAAAGGATTTGTCTTCAATTTATGAATTATCTTGCAAAACATTAAACTTTTGTGCAAAGAAGTTCAGCTACAACCAAGTGAATGGAAAAACTGATTTTCAACCTAGAGAAAAGAATGTAATTTGTACTAACCTTCAGGATCAAGGAGTTTCTCTATGCCCAGGTGTTGCCTGGCTATGTTAAATGCATGGTCTAATCGTTGCACAGGTGACTGCTGAGAAGCAACAGCATTCCAATCAAACAAGTCGGGTCTAAAGAAAAAAACAAGAGGAACAATCAGTTTCTTCTTTTTTGGTGTTAGACTATATAATTCTACTGCTATCCATCAGTATCAGCTACTACTTTTTTGTTTTCTTAATGAAAGAACTCGTTCAGTCAGTGCTAGAACTAACAAAGCTTGGTTTCTAATGGGTTTATAACTTACACCCATCCATATCCATCACCACCACATTAACCACATTTCTTATCCCCAACTAAATCCCACTGACCTAACTCCCCCCAAACCAGTTGTTTCCACCCACAGCACTCTGGTCTTGTCACTCCCCTAATACCTGTCACAGGCTTGCTCACTCTCTTTCGGTCCCAAACAGCGCACAGGTGAGAAGAATCACGTGCTGTGGCTGTGCACACTAAAATTAGCTCATGGCAAGCCAAGCAGGATAGGTAATTGCTGTATTTATTTTGCAGCCTTCCTCCTCTCTCCAGCCACCAGTTTTTCACTACAGGTTTAAGAATGTTATTGCTGCTGACATTAACAGGTCTCTACTATATCTGATTGAAATGGAACAACAGGTTCAACATCTCACGATGTGGGAACATATGCAGCATAACTGCACAGGACACTTTTCATATCAAAACCTTTAGAAAAACACACACTTTTCAGATGAGTACAAAACTCTACTCCAATTGTGGGTTTCAGCTTATATAAGCAAAAGCCCCACAGCACAAATTAAATGTGCTTACAGGAAAGGACAGAACAAACAAAATTAAATTACAGCTCAGATACATAATCTGATCCCTTGTATTACCAGTTGCACTATTTGCAATATAAATAATGTTAATATACTATGATCTTTGGCATTTCATCTAAGAGTCATCCATTAGGAGATCAGAATTTTTTATCAGGCATTCGGGAAAAACAAGTTTAATCAGGTGTTCAATAACTGATGTGCATATAATATGAAGAAAAACAACTATACTATTTGTGATTTTGACACTGTTCTAAAACAGAAATCATTTACACATGTAATTTTATCTACAAATATATCAAGTATGATCTAAACAATTTGCAATGCTGCAATTAGCTCTGACAGATTTACTTACATTTTTATTAATTTTAAGAGTTCATTTTAAACAGTGTCTCCCATAGTTATAATATATGGCTAAAATGTTCACTACATCATACTGTAATAACTTCAAGAGAGCAAAGGAAAAATGCTATATATGCATTAGTAATTTCCCAGTTACGTACCCTTGCTGTCCAATTTCTTCTGAGAGGAGAGTGACTTAAAGAGTAACAACGAAGTTGTTATGAACTATTTTGCTTCTCTATGCAGAAGTTTATAAACATTAATTAAGAATAGAAGTATCGCTATTAATTTATCCTTCCCACATGCAGAAAGACTTTAAAATATTAAGTTTGTCTGGAGACAGGAGGGTGGTGGACGAGGAATCTTAAGAGGTTGTTATCTAGTCATGGTTGTAGTAAGTCTGTGAGATCAGACTGATTTGTATACTAAAATACAGGCCTTTTCAAAGCACAGCTTATGTCTACACAATTTCTTGCATCCTGTTGGTACTGGATCTGGCTGGGATGGGGTTAATATTCTACACAGCAGCTCATATTATGCTGTGTTTTGGATTTGTGGTTAAAATCATGTTGAGAACACACTCAGTTTTTGGCTATTGCTGAACAGCACTGACACAGCATTAAGGCTTTCTCTTCAATTTCATCCTCCTCAGCATCTCTCTTTTACTACAAATAGCAAAAATTTGAATTGAGACATAACTATAAGAGTAGCAAAAGCTCTTCAATAAACCATTGGCAGGTGTCTTATGAACTTTCTTAATATAGTAAACATAAAATATAAAGAAGATGGCAAACATTCCACATCAACTCAGATGTCTATAACCATCTACAGCAACTCAGATCTCAGAGCATCAACTTAATTAAAAATAATAACAATAATATAAGTGAAAATGCTCTCCCTATTCCAACAGCAATTTAATTCAGCAGATATTCCCTTTGTTAAAAGAATACCTCACTATACACACTTCAGTAGTCCCATCACTAGAACATGAGCATTATAATAGCAGCTTGAAATGTCAGCTTCTCGCTAAAAAGTCTCTAGATGTTTCAATGTGTACACTTACAGGGCAATACTGCCAAATATGACTGCAGGAGATATTACAGCCTAGAAGATTACAAATTGTGGCAAACAGTTCTTAAAAATCCATGAAAAAACATTGAAACTGAATTTCAATAGCTATTAATGGCTTCCAAAAGAGTTTAAATATAGGAGCAAGCAGGTGTGAAAAAGTATTGAAAAGAAATCAAATGGAATACTGATTCTAAGACTTCACTTGTTCTCTCTGTATTGTTCAGGTTGTAGAAAGGGAAAGCAAATCCATTCTTACATCTGCAGCTTGGTTCATGTCTGACAGGGAGTAAATCAAAGCTGACATACCTAGCAAGCATTCACTGCTCTCCCCGAAAACATACAGGCATATGAATGTTTAAAATATAAGTTAGGAAGAACTAGAACGTGTTGAACTCCAGCTAGCCACCAGCTGATCAGCTAAAACAGCACCAACCTTGCTTATGACAAGACTATGGACAGCATACATTGAAATGATTTAAAAAGTTACAACAGGAATTATATATGCACATACATATATTAATCACAGAATGTTTTGGGTTGAAAGGGACCTTAAAGATCATCTAGTTCCAACCTCCCTGCCTTGGGGGGGTGGGTGGGGGGGCGTGGAACGACACTTCCCACTAGATCAGTTTGCCCAAAGCCCCATCCAACCTGGTCTAGAACACCTCCAGGGATGGGGCATCCACAGCTTCTCTGGGTGACCTGTTCCAGTGCCTCACCACTCTCATCATCAAAAATTTCTTCCTTATACCCAATCTAAAACTACCCTTTAGTTTACAAACTGTTGCCCTATCACTACAGACCCTAGTGAAAAGTCCTTCTCCATCTTTCTTATAAGCCCCTTTTATGTACTGAAAGGCTGCACTAAGCTTTTCTAGAGCCATTGCAACACAGCTCTGTTTGTAGCTGCAGCCCCTAGTAGTAAAACAGAATTTTAAGAAGCATCTTCAAAGTTTGCTCTAATTACTCCTCGGAGACTGCTTCCTAAATCTTTGTCAAAAAATAGAAAGCTAAGTTTTCACGAGTACAGATATAGAAATTATGACCAAAAAAATATGTATATATACAAGCAGTGAAGAAAAAAAATACTCAGTATATTTAGGGGTCAATTTCTTTACTTAGTATAGACACATTTATTCATTCTTTTTTTTTTTCCCCACAGTAACCTGAAGTTAATTCACCTAAGATGCAGATGGCTGTGAATCTTGAAGAGGTGACGAATTTTGCAAAGATGGGGATTCAAGAAATGTAAGAAAAATAATGCAGACTGAAGCTAAACAGATGTATTTCACACACAAAACACTTTAAGTTATCTAGTAACAGTACCCACTTAAATTTGTGACACATATTCCTATCTCTAGATAAAGAATAAGGTTTGCTAAATCACAGGCCCCTACAGAAAAACAACAACAACAACAAAACCAATAAGATTATGGTAGAATTTATAAATCAGTAAGATTTTATAAAAGGAAGAATTTCAAAGAAAGGAAGTGAAACATTTTGAAGATACTTTTACATAGCAGGCTCGTACAATAACTGTGTTTTCATTTGTTTAGCGTTTTTTCAGTATCACAAGTCTTTAAATCAGTAGACTTTGTAACTTACATAACTTTATCTAAAATATAATTACAAAGAAATGTCATGCATGCTTAATAGGCTATTTTCTTAGGCTGTCTTTATGTCTAACAAAGGTTATAATGCTATTACAATTGGGCTACGATAAAGTAATTTAACAAAAAAGCAACTTAGAGATCTAATTCACAAAGAAGTGTATGCAGAAAGGAACTACATTCAGATCATAAAAGCTACTGCCTCTGTTTTAAGAATTGTTTTTTTGTTGTTCTTACTTCATATACACAAGAAAACCTCACAGATATCTCCAGTAATAAAACAGGATCCAGTAGCAGGTAACCTAGTGATTTGTTAAAAGAAAAGTATTTTCATACCTTTTCACACCATTACTTTTACATCCACATTTCCCTCACTGTACTGAAAACAAGCTTTTGCTTCTTCTATCAGTTCTTTTTAATTCCATTTTCCTTCTCTCCTCCTCAATCTGTCATCCTGAAGCAGAAACAGCTGTGGTGAAGCACTGATTTCTAAGGCAGTCACCTGGCCTAAGTTCAAGCATTTTAAAGAAGCAAGGAGGAAGCTAATGAATGTCACTTACTCCTACTTCAAAATCCTGATTAAAGTGTAAGAAAGACGAAAGAAAAAAAAAAGTTTTTTTTAAAAAAAAAAAGCTTTAAGTAACTTAGAGGAGAGAGGCAAAGATCTCTGATACCAATCTGGAGGAAAAAATATTACAAGAAGTAAATGGGTAAAGCTCCTGTGATCTAGAGCCTGAAATAGGGACAGTGTCAACTGTAGTAGAACTGACTTCTCCTTACCAAAACATTTTGTTTTGCTTATATTCCTGGTGCTACTTAGCAGCTGCTGCCTTGTTTAGTCAATAAAGTTCAGAACATTCCACTCATGGAACCATATCCTAAGTTTATATTCTGAAAATTCGCACCTTGGACTCAATGATATACCACTGTAGCTTTGTCAAGCAATCTGTGCCCCACTGCTTCTCAAACTTGATATTAAAAGCAATTGCTATAGAGTGTAAATGTCCAAAAAGACAAGGTGATTATATAAATGGGAATATTCACTCCAAGTAACCTCTTGAAAAATGACCAGAGAAAGGGCATTAGAAATATCTGATCAGAATAAAATGTCAGCCATAAACAAGAGAAGGGGGGTGGGGGTGGGGGGGTAAAAGACTATGAGAGAGAAAGCTTTCTACTGAGAATATTGCTCTCAGTGTGTTTATATGTACTTAGTTCTTCATGCTCGTCTCTTACTTACTTTTAATCCCTTCAAGAAGGCACTGAGAATATCCATTCAGATACAAATTCCACTACTCTCTGAAGGTCTTTAAAAAAAAGACAAAAAAAAAAAGCCAACTACTCCTCACTGAAAACATTAGACAAGAGAAATGAAAATATCACCAATTACCGGGTAGGGATAGGAATTGTTTTATTAAGACATGCAATTATTTTGTTATTATCAATCATCAAAGTAAATGGAAGCATACTAGATTACATCAGTGGTTCATGCAAAACTGGTATCCCCTCCAGATTAGTAGCATTTAATCCTTCCATATCTCAGGATTTTAAGGTATTTCTGAGTTGGAGACTTTGTGCTTGTGCACACTTTGTTATGGGAATTCAAACGGCTGCCTTAAAGTGTTTGTTTTGTTTTGTTTCCTCCATTCTTGAGCTTTTTGCATCTGAATCATGAATAAAGATGACTTAGCACTATCTAGGATGTTTTTGGAGGGCAGATACCTAATATGTAGCAGTGGCAGAAAAAGAAGACATACCAAGGTATAACAGCTTTCCAATGTGACTGTTCCTTGACTCCAACTATGGTGAATATAAAGATGTTTTCCATATTGAAGTGTCTGCTCTCAAATGTTTCACGCACTCACTCACCCTGAACACTTTATGTTGAAACAGATAAATACTATTTAGCATCTCAAGTGAATCTTAGAAGCATACAAACATAATGTAAGAGAGGCTGTGGTAGCTTTTTTTTTTTTCTTTTCAAAGACTAGATGGACACAGGAAACATATTGTTAGTAATACCTCCAGAGTGTTAATGTCAAAACCAATAAGATATGTAAATCTATCTCCCATTTTTATCTGCTCAATTGCTTTCCTTGTGATACTCCTCCTTTCCCCACACCACTCAGAAGGAGCAGTCCACAGATGAAGATGGTGCAACAAAAATATAGCAGAGGCTGTAAATTGAGGCTGAACATGGAAGCTGTTGAAGGATAAATCAAAGATACAAAAATACTGTAAACATAATATAGTTTATACGGTTACTTATTTTACAGTTTAAATGTATTTCCTGAAAAATATTTGCAATTATCTGTTGTGAACTGCAAAAAGTTGAGTTTGAAAAACATTTGTTTGTAACTGTCAATTTAGGAGTAATGCTAATGTCGGCATAAAATGCACACTCCAGACACATGGTACCAGGTCCACCATGAGATCATTAACATACAAGACTTCCAAATTACAGCTAGCCTTTTTTCTGACTATTTCTACTTCCATTCCTAACAGCATCTAAATGTGATGAAGACTGTGCAGGCAAATTACAGCCAAAGAGTCAACATGGAAGGCTTATCGCTTACTTCTGGCTAAACAAGAAACACCTAAAGTCAAGGCTAAACCTCAAAGACTTCAGTGTCAAAAGCAAAATCTATTATTTGCAGTAAATACTATTTTTTTTTTCACAAATGGATTTTATATATGAATTAGATTATGTCCTAAGTAACCATAAAGACAACTGACAGTTGGAGTGAACCTTGTTTTTCTTCAAGATGCCATTCCAATACAAAAATTGCCCGGAGAGATAGGTAATGTGAAAAAGTACAATAATGAAGGGGGAAAAAAGGCAATAGGAAAAAGTGAATGAATGAAATACAAAGGAATAAACTGAGAGGAACACAGGGAAACTAAGAAAACATCTGGGGAAAAAAAAATGAAGAGAAAGGAGTAAAATGGGAGAACTGCAGAAACGACAAAGACGGAAAATGGAGGAGATTAAATAAAAATGTTTTGTGTTGCAATAGATTTTCATACTATGTAAGTAAAACACAAAATATTAATAAAGCATAGGATGTGTGAGACACTATGTTTCATGTAGCCTGGTGCTGATCACCTTTTGCTGGGTTTGCATTTAAACTCTCTACTTTAGGCATGAAGCCAAGACACTCTGACACCGAAGTAGGTGCCTGCATTTAAGTGACTAAAGTAAGTGGCAGGGTTTCTTATAGAAGGCTTTTTATTCTTATAGGATAGAGGTAGGTGCTCCTGAACACTCCAGATGTCTTAGTGTACCTATTTTATTGATTGCATCTTGAATCTTGAAGGCCAATTCAGCGATCCCGCATACTGAGCATGAAGTGCAAAGTCATTGAAAATCAATATAAAGGACGCACTAAGCACAGAGGTTCTTCTGAAAAATGACTGACTCAGGGCTTCAGAGAACATTAGGTCTTCCTCTGAGACTTTTGCAGAATAACTTAGTGATTAAAGCCCAGGAGAACACAAGTGGTGCATCCTGGAGTCTTGGAGACTTATCTCAGGAATTTGAATGTACGCTTGCTGTTTCCTAGATGATTGCACAAACTACTAGGAAGGGGACAAAACTTTACTGGGGTAATTCTTTTTCACTTCCATTCAAGACAGGCTTACCATGCAGAATGTTATGAAAGATTTATAACAGCAAACACAAAATGAGTGAAGAAGAACTTAAGCTTTGAAATCTTGTTATAGAAAAACTGAATGAAGAGCATGAATTGTAGTAAGCAGGAAATGAGTGTTCTGTTCACAGCTGGTGAGCTTTGCCCTGAGCAGAAGACAACCTTGGAGAAGGTATGACATACAAACACCCAGACACTTGTCTAGACAACACCAAGGTTGCAGGCATGCAGGCACCTACCTTCCACAACCAGGGACTACTTGTAAATAAGAGACTTTGTTTAGATATCTAGAGCTCTTTTTATAGAGCTGGACAAAATCGAATTTCTGATTATTGATTTCAGGCACCAGATGATGTTAGGCAGTGTTTTTGAGCATGCAATCTGGATATCTGACTATCTGACTGGATACCTTGACTAGGAAACAAGAAGACTGATATCATGTCTAGGTGAACAGACATGCTACAACTTTGGCCTTCAGTGGCTACACTGATTTGCCAAAGTAGTTATCAAAGTAGTTAAAATGCCAACGAGTACTACTGATTTTAGCCTTTGAATATACAATACTGATTAGTTATCCAATATAATTTTAGCATATTTTCCCCTTGAGATTTATCTAATTTTCTTTCCCAAAGGTATCCTAATGCAACAGAGGCAGCACTACACCACTAAATTTAGCAGGAATCATTCAGTCTTTTCTGTATCACAGCATTCCTGTGTGGCTTAAGTAACCTGGTATTTCAGTTAAAAATAGCATTTTCCCATGTAGTAAGGCTGTGCGCAGACAATGCTTCAAGGAGATGAAGAGGTATTCATGCCCACAGAAATTATCCATAGCTCCCACGCTTTAACACAGCTTCTGTGGAAGTAATCATCTACAAGTATGGAGCCAGATCTTTAGACTGAAAGGGATTCATTGATTTCTACAGGACAATTGCATTCTTATATTCAGGTCCTTAAGAATGAAACCACCTATGAAATGAGAGACAGAACAAATTAAAAGGAGAAAATGGTCATCAGTGGAAATGACCAAAAAAGTAAGTTTAGAGAGTGCCCAGGGAAAACAAAACCAACCAACCAACCAACCAAAAACATTTGAGCCAATGAGCAATGAAAAAAAGTAGTTATTGAAAGCTAGTGACAGAGTCTGTGTCTACAGTGTGAGATGAAGGCTCCATTTGACAATACTGTTTCCCAAAGCATGCATCCTAAGTGCATCCTGTTATGTCAGAAGAAGATATGGATGAATAGCAGCCCCAGTGTGCCTTCTAGTCTTCTGAGGGATACCAGAATAGGGAGACTGGGAGGAAACAACCATGCACTTGGGCACATCACCACTTTGCTGGACAGGACCAAGAGATTAGATGGTAAGTGACCTCTCAAAATAGTGTATTCTACACTTACACAACTAGAAGCTACTTTTTAGTTCCTTTGTGCCCTTAGCAATATCCTGAAACAAGACATGCCTGCTATCCTCCAAATGATAACTCTTCAAGAACTAGTTAGCTGGACACATAATCAAAATGTATGAAATTTTCTGGTGCACGTTGTTTTGTTGCCTGAAACAGGCTGATACTGTCCTGTTATTTACAGATGTCTTTGTAGGGACTTCTGTGCTAGATGCCATTTCTTGATTGTTCATTTTGCAGTGCAAGTTACCTACGACATATAAAAGCCTCTCCACTCAAGGGCATTTAGTGCTTTAATTTGAAATTTTTATTCCACAGTTTTTGTGGTAAAGCAAAAAAAAAAAGAATTCAGGCCATTAAACAACAAAAGAAATTCAACCCCTTCCCTCAAATTACATTTAGTACTTGATAGTGTTTAACAAACTTTTATATAGAAAGAAAAATCAAAATGTCATAAAAAATTCTAAAACATCATAGTTTTGCAAACTGTAATATATACATTAAATGAATGACAGTTTGTTATGATCATATTATTAACACATTAAAAGCTCTCTGTAACTGCTACAGAGTAATTTAGAGGAATAGTGATCTGGGAAGAAAACCCAGAGATACACTTATGAGACATACTCTAACCTTGGGCAACCATTCAGTCTTCACTTTCTCAGGGCTCACAGTATAACAAAAACAGCACTCCATTTCCTGGAAGATCCAGGGAAAGATTGTGTTGAACTGCATTAATTACTTCCCCCAAATAATAATAAATTTACATTCTTATGAGCTTTCATCTAACATAAATACTGTAAGATGTAAGTATGATCAAAAAGAAAGGATATGCATGCCTGTTCCAAAATTAATTAGCCTTAGAAGGATGTAGCTAGTGATTAACTCTACAAATGAGTTATTAATAGACAAACCCTAAACCAATATTTTGATATGACAAATGAAGAACATTACCGTCCATACAACATCACCATTTTGAGTTCCCAGCTCAGTGGTAACCAAATGTAGTGGTTGTCATGTATTTACTAGAGTGAAGTGAGTATGTCTGAACACATCATCATCTTGTAATTATTATCTGCATGTATCTTATTTGCCTGTTAATGAGCTTTTTCTTATACAGTTAAGTGGTTGATTCTCCTTAGCAAATCATCCCCAACAACAATCGCCATTACAAAAGTAATACAGCTGTGTAGAGGTAGAAAACTGAAGAAAAAATACATACTTCTCAGTTGCTGATGAGTCCAGTTAAAGATGAAGTTCTCCAAGCGCATTACTCCAGCATAGACTCAAGACAGTTTAACATTACATCTAACAGGGTAGGACCGTGGACTCCACTGGTAAGGGTGCTATCCCTCTCTCTCCCTCTCTTCCGTTTTCATTCCCCATGCTTACCAAGGCTTATATATGTCCTTTCACTACTTTTCTTGCACTGGATCATGGGACTGCATTGTAACAATTAAGCTGATCTAACACAAAGATAGCTCACAAAACCAAACAAAATTCCTAGATAGTAACTTTTCCAGTGGGTCAGCATGCCGAACTAACTGCCCTAATACTTTTGCCACTAGAGGTACATGAGGCAGAAGAACTGCCCTAATACTCCTGTCACAAGAGGCGTGTTATAACTTCCATACCAGAGAGGCACATGAGAACTACCTCAGAAAGATCCAAACTACCATACCAGAACTGCCCTAAATACCACAAGAGATTGTCTTAGATTGTGCTTTTGTAAGTATTTTTGTATTTTTGACAAATTTTATTTTAAAATTTTAGTAACTAAAAATAATTAAAAAGAAAGCTTGAATTGTAATAATTTCTTTTAAATTCCATTTATCTATCACTAAATAGAACATGCCCATCTACTCACTCAAAAACTCAGCTCTCACCGATAATTTGGAGCATTCAGCCGACTTGCAGGACAGTCCTCTTTAAGTGAGAAATATAGAAGTATGAAAAGACAGATCAGGAGGCTTACCACATTAGAAAATAAATGTTGCTTTGCAACAAGTAGTGCCATAACCACACCAGGTAGGCCTTTAAGAAAAAATGGCAAAACCTTTTCCTTAATCCAAGTACACAGAACCACTAGAGGACTTTGAATCTCTGATGATAGAGTTTCATATAGCATAGACCAAAACTAGTCAACTTCTGAGAAAGGGAGAATACTCAAAACAGCTTGGGAAACAACATAAAGGTTTTGAAAACAAAGGCTAACTTCTCCAGCTGTGTACCTTCAAGGCAAATCCATAATTTCAGTCCAGCAACTCTCTGACGCTTTCAGCAAGCACTACATTGTAACCCTCCAAGTGCCTACAGGAAAATCTTTTCCCTGTAGGACTACTTTTAAAGGGTTAATTTTGGATCTATTGCTTGCTCGTCTGAAAAGTTTCCAAGTCTGCACTTCTCTTTCAAACTCTCTTCTTGCTTATACACTAAAATTCCAGAAAATAATCTGAACTGAGCATCCTCAGTTGTGCTGGGGGAAAACAGATCCTCTTCCTCTGCAAGAGGTTTCAGTCTGACACGAAATACAGCCCCGACATCAAAGCAAACAGGCAGGCATTTAAAAGAATGCTGAGAGCCCCACTCAGTAAATAGCTAAAACCACATAATAGATACACCATCCCCAAGCCCTGTAAAGTTATCTGTTACAAGCTAGCTGAAACAATGAAAAGTTAGTTTTCCTACCTGTGACTGTGAAGGAGTGCATTGAAAGCCAATCCATCAGACCAGCTACTGGTGAAATTGATAACATTGACCTGTGGGTAATTACGAGTCGATTGACGGACCCAGCTCAGCAGAATCTTTTCACTGTTTGTCTGCTGCAGTCCAGCCATGATGTTTTTCATTACATCTTTGACCTGCAAAAAGAGCCAGAATTTCATCAATGATTGAACTTATTCAGTAAAAGCTGAATCTTTTTATTGACTCACAAAACCTTCAGTTACCCACATTTAAGCATTAAAGAAAAACTTTCCTGGTAACTGCAGAACATACTTGGTGTCAGCATAATGACAGCAGTCAAGTCTGAATGCTTAAAAAAACCTGACACTGACTTGTTGGCCGCCACTGCCAACACATTCGGTACATTCATCACTGTGCCACATGAAGTGCTCCATGAATGAGCAGAGAAGGCACATATGCCTGCATTACTTAAGGGAACAGAGTGCATGTGAAGTAAGTATTTCTCTTTCTGTTTTTCTTTGTTCTGGAAATGCATCCTTAGTTAACAGGATACATTACAGCAAAAGTTGATAAAGTGATGAAAAGCATTTTTCTGTCATTGATAGTTGAAATAAGTACAGAGGTGAAAAAAATGTGATCAGTGCACAGCAGATTATTTTTGACTTAAATGTGGAAACAATATTTGCATACGTGAACTTGGATGAAAAATGAATTTCATTGCATTTATTACAGGAACATTATATATGTTCCATTTTTTGAATTTTGTTTCATGAATAGTTAATATTCCTCCTTCATCAGAGAATGATCACCTACCTATGGCTATAACTTTACAGAGAGCACTTAATTCTGAGGGTTTATAAAATATTTCCCTGGAGTTTGACATAGTGTAGTTGCTTATATATTTCTTCGTGACTTCTTTACTAGTGAAAAACTTCCAGTAAGAAGTCCACAATTTATTCTTCTGTAAAGTAATCCCTTTGAAATCACTGTGCCCTTCATATATCCTATAAAGATTAGCAGCTCTTTTAAAAGATTCTTTAAGATAAGATTTAACTATAAATTTGCTTATCATTGTCATTGCTTATTCAGTTATCCAATATTTCTTTATAATTCTTCACTTGAATTGCTCAGCAAACAATGTCAGAGAATAACATGTAGTGCAAAAGCTACTTTCTGACAAGGATGGACCACTCTGAAAATCTAAAAACTGTAAGATAACATGCAGAAGTGACAATCGTAAAGCATAATCAACAATAAATAAAAAAAAAATTACTACGATATTGTAGGAATAGAGAAGATACCACTTTACTGTCCAGTCTGATAAGTTGCTTGTTAGTTTGACAGTAATTACTTCAATCATTTGAATAAATTATTGAATTGATAAAAATTACTAAAAGAATGTCTTGTTTTTACACCTCAAATTCATACTATCCAAAGAGCATTAGTGCCTTTGATTTTACTTCTGAGACCTACGTATAAAGTTAACCGTATATGATCTAACTTTCTGAGACAGGAGGAGAAACTGATCCTCTCTGAAATTCTTGGGACATATTCCCAAGACTTTCAAGACTTTGACTAAGACACATTCCTTAGACTTTGATCTAAGATTGTAATTTGCACCAATGAAAATGAATATCAAATACTGTCACATAAGAACAACAGCATTCTATAATTTCCTCCATTTCTATACTAGGAAACAGAAAGTAAAAAGTTTGGTAAATTTATTAAATACAGTATTTAGTTTTGCTTTATATGCCTGTGTGGGTATCCTTCATTTCTGGTTAATATTTTCAATGTCTTCATTATCAAGACCCGACAAAATATATTTACATAATTCAACTCCTGTATTTCCAAACAAAAACATTTGCTACTGTGAAAATATAAAACTTTGTTTTTCATGAGTCCAGGTGCTAAAAAGAAAAGTTTCCAGAGCAGCATCTACTGTACCAAATTTAACAACATGAATCCCTGGAAAATATTGAAATTAAGGTAATGGAGAAATGTCCATGCCACAGTTTTATTGTTCAATTTGGATTTTTATCATATCCTCGTGTTTACAAACAGGTTTATCTGCATATTATAAGAAAACTGTAACATTTGAAAAATACAACATACAAAGGGTAGCTGAATGTATGCAGAAACAAGAATTAAAGTTCATAACAAAGAAAAAAATCTTGTGTCTGCATTGAAATTAATATACCAGAAATTAGCAACAAACTATGAACGCTGTGAAAGAATGAATAGGGCAGAACAATAAAACAATGTCCTGTCAAGAAGGCAATCCTTTGGAATAATACAAGCAAACAGTTTTCCTTTTGATGTAAAGAGAAGCACATGAAAGTTTGGCATTTATTTCTACTTCTTAGTAAACTAACAGGAAATAGCTTCAATCTCTTGTTGAGTTTAATGTTCTCATGATGTATAAAGATTTACTCAAATTTTCCTGCATTTCTCTGCAGACGACCACTAAATTTATTTATTTATTTATTTATTTATTTATATCTCCTGTGGAATTACAGGCATTCAAAATAACAGAGTAAAGAGGCCTGATCTTCTGCCCCTCCGGCCCCCTCGGCTATCATCCCTTGGGCTGGCAACAGCATGGTGTGCCACTGCCCTGAAGCAAGCTCAGTGGCTGAGCCCTGGCTGACACTGAGGTTAGAAGGAACCTCTTTACAGGTTTCTCAGTTAAGATGTGCTCTTCAGAAAGAGCAGTACTTCAAGATGTGTTCTTGTCAGCCTGAAGAGCTTTTGGACAGACTCCACCCAGATATAAAATGCCTGAGCATCCAGGCTCAGAAATGACAGCCATTTCAAAGCACCTACTAGGCTCTGCCTCTTGCTGGCAGTTGACCTCCAATATTTATTCCTTTGTTAACTCTCCTTTCTAATGCCATATATCCTGGCATAAAAAAAGCTTTAAGGCACGGGAAGCTCCAGCTTGCTGGGAACAGAAATACTTGCTCTTCCTGGAGGCTGGACCTATGCTATGGGATAAGAATCGGTTTTGAATAGAAGAGGGAAAAGGGCAGCACAGACACCACCATGGGTAACATCCAACATGTTCAAGTGCCCAAATGAAAGCTATGAACAGAACAGGGGTGCTGCTACTCTTGTCATCACACAAACAAAAGCACAATGCCTGGGGCACAGGGGCAGTCCGGGAGCCCAGCACCCAGGGTGGGACCAGCAGCTTATGGCAGGCTGGAACCGGACGGAGCCGGCCCCTGCCATTTTGTCCCCAGAGCGGGGCCTCCTCTAGCCCCTGTCTCCAGCTCTGGGTACCTCACAGCACAGAAAAGCTGAGGACCAGCTTTTGGGGACATCTGAAAGTGAAGGAAAGGCATGGGATGATGGACAGAATGGTAGCCAGAGGGAGGCATGATCCAGGGGCCTGTAGTCTGGGGAATATAAAAGTCAAAGACTCCCAAGACACTAACAGCTAAAAACCCCTTTAACTTTAGGTGGCAAGGAGGGAATCTGGCGCCGTTGGGAAATGGAGGCTGAAACCAGAACATCCGTGCCTGGCCTACTTCCCCAGGGGACTTCTGATCTGCCCTCTGCTCTGCTGGGAAGCCCTTGAGTCTGTGTGTGCATACAAGGCAGCTCCCAATGCAGCACCATCTCTGGCTTGCACTGTATCGCTTTCACCTGCAAAATACTCAGATGCGTGACATTTTGTAAGAATGGCACTTGGATTCAGGATGCCAGCCCCTACAGGACGGGGAGGGAAGCAGGAGAAAATCTGAGAAAGTTACTCATGAAATGAAGACTTTTTTGTATTTCTCAATCAAATAGGGGCCTGTCATCTCCCTGGCAGAATGACTTAGTATTTTTTACCTGGTATATTTCAGGTATTCTGACTGAATGGATTACTTTTTTATAGCCAGAATCCCCTCAACTCCTTCAAAGCGCATCTTCAAGAACTCTTTAAAGAACATTTTCATAGATGTTCAATGCACCCATCAAAGTAAGGGATGTTCTTTGCTCATTGGTTCAAGGTAGTGTGACAGGACTGCTCAGTTTTAATAAGGGACTGTTGGAATGCATTTCCCTGGAGTATCTGCCTCATGCATATGCCTATTATTTTGCTTTTTTTTCCAGGATTTTGGCTGTGAATTTCACAAAAGATATTTGTCAGGTTTGTGGTTTTTTCATCCTATTCATGAAAATAGGTTTGCTCTTAAAAAATGTTGATGCTGCAATATCGAATCTTTTTTCTACTCTTAAGAGAGGGATTCTTTGTCAAACATAGCAATTGAGAAATTAATGGTTTTGTTTTGTTTTTGTTTAAATGTTAGTTGAGCAGTGAGGCTGGGATCACAGAACTGTGAGAAAGAGGGCAGCAGCTTCAAAGAAATAGAAACCATAATAGATTTAGTACCACAAAGAGCTTAGGCAGCAGGTGCTCAACTCAGAACTATGGTTCAATTTGAGAGAAACTTTTAATAATAATCTGAAAAACAGGCTAGATAAGAAAGGACATAATCACCACAGGGGATACAGAAAGCCACAAGATCTCTACTGAACAGAAATGAGAATGGTGAGAACGAGACAAATCTTTTCTGCTGCAGTGCCTCCACAACTGCCTCATGTCAATGGGATTGCTGACAACCAATCTGACTAGCACTGCCGCATTGTTCCTTTCATGCACGTTTCTTCCACCACCTCTCGCTCCCAATCTCTCTCTCTCTTTTACATTCTACACAATGGGACTGACATTTTTGTAAGAGGCGGTCTTGTTGTCACATATAATTGCAGTTCTATCCTAATGTAGTCCTGGCTGCAGTCTGTGAAACTGGAAAAAGCTTTTTGCCTGTTCATCTGCAGAATGATTCTTTAAATGTCCACACAACTTGTATCAGTTTTTTGCATGCAGGCAGATACACTTCATCTGTGTGACCCTTCTCAGGTTCTTGGAATCAGAAAGTGAATGGATTTGCAAAAGCAGCATTGCACCGTCAAGCTTAAACTACACCAAGAGCATACATAAAATCAACCAGCCTGTGAATTTTTTTTGGCCTTCAGAGAGTACAAGTACATACGGCAGACTTGATATCAAATCATAGGGAACAAGATGTTTTACTCAACTGTAAATAACTGGCAGAAAACTTTGGTGGCCCTGAGTCTGTAATTTAATCTTTAACAACAGCTTGTCATATTTGTAGCTGCTTAGTGCCATGAACAATCTGTGACAGGGAAAATGGTGCCAAGAAGAAGGAGCAACCCTTTCTTAAGTAACTTATAGCCTTGTTTCTCCAGAAGCAATGTGAAGGTATAATGTAGTGCCAATCTATAAACAGGGCAGAACAATCATGAACATATTCTAGATCATGCAAATCACTTCAAAACTTGAAAGAAAAACTGGAAAAGAACAAAGATTTTCTTCACAGTGCTGAAAATAAGCAGATTCACTTTGAACTGTTCCAGTCTTTTAAGGGAAAAAGGCAGCAAACCAACATCTCCTGAATTGTGTTTAAAAAGAGAAAAACCTATGTACAAATCTGGTTTTATATGATTTTTAGTTAATCATTATTCAACAGCAACAGGATTATTATATAATAGTCTTCTTGCAAAACATGGCTTTAGCTACTCTTTAGAATAGAAACTGAAATTGAATTCTGTCCAAATTAGAAATCTATTTATAAAAAAAAAAAAGAAAAAAGAATCCAGAACGTGCAGGTCTCTTCCCTTCAGTAATCCATAAATAGATCAACATGAAACACTTAAAGTATAAAATGAACATGGTCTGAATCGGTACAAATTTGCAAGGAAGTGTCACATTATTAATCTCTGCCTTGTTAATATGGTCCCTTGACTTCTTATACACGGGTTGTTCAGCTGATGTCATGGGTACCATCATAGCTGCCATCGCAGTTATCACTAGGTTCATGATCAAGCTTGAAATGAAATAGCTATGTACTGCAAGCAAGTGCAGTAAGTGTATATGCCTGTCATGAAAAACCGCACCAGACCATCCCAGAGAACACGTCTTTTGTGTATGTGGCAAGTATGCCTTAGGGGAATGCTAGGAAAAGGCAAAAAAAAAAAATAGTAAGTACACAGCTAATACTAAAGCATATCTTTAACACTTTGCTTAAGGAAAAAAAAAAGAATAAATCTGTCCTGGTTTTGGCTGGGACAGAGTTAATTTTCTTCGTAGAGGCTTATATGATGCTATATTTTGTATTTTTGCTGAAACGGTGATAGCTTACAGAAGTTTTCAGTTGTTGCAGAGCAGCACTTACACAGAGCCAAGGATTTTTCTGCTTCTCATGCTGCCCTGCCAGCGAGGAGGCTGGGGGTACACAAGGAGCTGGGAGGGGACACTGCCAGGACAGCTGACCCAGACTGACCACAAAGGCATAGTCCATACCATGTGGCATTATGCTCAGCAATAAAAGCTGGGGGAAAGATGGAGGAAGATGGGGATGTTCAGAGTGATGGCGTTTCTCTTCACAAGGAACTGTCACGCATGATGAGCCCTGCTTTCCTGGACGTGGCTGAACACCTGCCTGCTGATGGGAAGTAGCAAATGAATTCCTTGCACTGCTTTGCTTGCATGCATGGCTTTTGCTTTACCTATTAAACCGTCTTTATCTCAACCCATGAGTTCTTGCACTTTTCCCTTTCTGATTCTCTCTCCCATCCCACCTGGGGACAGTGAGCGAGCGGCTGTGTGGCACTTAGCTGCCTGCTAGGGTTAAACCACAACAAAATCATAATGTGAATTTGAACATGACTACTCATTTCCGTCCATAATTCATATAAATTAAAGCACAGTGATTCAAGGATAATTGGTAGAAGTTGCACAGCTAGGTTTCATATTCCATCTGCTCTTAGTAAGTAATTTAGAACAGTGTTATGCAATTAAACTAAGAATATTGGGATGTGAGACAGAGATGGAAGTGATTTAACAATTTGCAGCTTTTCTCCGTTGCTTTCACTAAAACATATCCTGTAAAATTAGAAATGAATTGTTCTCTACTTCAGTGAATTATGCACGTGATTTTTGATATGAGTGTTTAGTTTTTAAAATAAAGTCCTTTAGGTTCTGTTTCCCACCATCTTTTCTTGGAATGCTAAGAAGAACTTTTAGATCATTGCTTGGGGAACTGAACCAGCTTGAACAGACAGACTCTTAGTTCAGACTCATACAAACACACAGACTCAAAGCATCTAGATGCAAATTTTTTTGAATTTTTATTTTACTACTTAGAATTTGTTTGCTTAAGTATCCATACCTAGCATGTTGGTTTTTACAAGATATATATGATAATCCCTCCTTTCTCTCTAAAGAGAAAAGAAGCTAAATGAGCCATAGCTGCTTCAATTAATTGTTAGAATAGCAGCTTTTTAGTGTTTTAAATATAATTCTTGGAATATGATTATTTAATTAAAACATAAGTCACATTCCAAGTTTCTAAAAGGAAAAGTGACTATGAAAGCTATATATCCACATCAGGTTTGTCTGTTCATTTCTCTTACAATAACTATTATACATTCTCTTGCAATGTCTGGCTGTGAAATTACAGTCTAAACAGCTGCTGCTAATGTTCTAAAACCTACTTTATCTTCTTAAGATTCTTAATATCCTAGATAATATGTAAACAGACTGTCATAAAACTTGCTGATTTAGGACCTTATATTGCTTACAATGTCAGCATTTACTTTGTAGGTTGTGGCTGGGTAATGGAAAAAAGGTGAGCAGAATAAAGCAATTTCATGGAGAGCATGCAGCGGTGCCACTCACCTGCCAGTGGAGAATTATATTCCAGATCAAACCAAGGGTCAGCTTATGATTTCCATCCACAATGTCTGAGCTCCCAATATTTACAAGATCAACCTGTTAAAGAAATAAAATTATTTGAATTAGATTAATAGCAAGCATAAGAGGTTGGTGTCATTTTAATACATTTGGTATTTAACATTTTTTGGGGGGTGAAGGAGAGGTATGGCCAGGCTAGGATAAAAATCTCATTTTTCTTCTGTTTAGTAAACATCTAGCTCATGTTTTATGAGTGCCACAGTTAATGTGTGGGCAAAAAGCAAGCAATGATGTGGAGTTCCAATTACTCCAGATATAACATGTGAAAACATACAATTAAATTAAATAGTTAATAATAATTTTATAACCATTATATTAAGGTTCTACAAATGCAAATCACAAAACTAAAGGATGACATAGAAAAGCTCCTGCATTATGCTCCACACTACCTTACATTACATACTTTGCTGAAAGCAACACACGTATCTAGACTTTTTAAGAACCTACACAACCAAGGTACTATTCTACATATTTAGATTAAAATAGAACTTATTTTTCCTTTTTTAAATTCTACAATGCAGAAAGCAAGGCAGGATATATTTTGGAGTATAGAGAAACCCATGACTGTGATCTAAACAAGTCTTTTTCCGTATTAGTTTAGCAATGTTTTTTTCCATAATTATAATATGCATTTGTAACTGGATAATGCACCAGCATTTGTCACCCTGGAATATTCTTTCCTCCATGTGTGAAATGATCCTTCACCCTCCCCCACTTTTTATGCTATCTAAGAATGCCAAATTCAGAGCTGTGAGTGCAAGACAATACAAGACCCACACTTCTGCGTGGAAACTACGATTCTGTATTTTTTTGTGTCCTCACTGTTTTTCATAGTCAGAACTAATATTTGTATGGCAAAGTACCACATTCCTTTACAAACCATAGTCTGCATATCTCTATTGCACATCTGAAGCTATTTGAAGTTACATCGATATGATGAATGAAGGTTTTACACACCTAAAACGAGCCTTTTCTGTTTTAAAATTTAGGTACATTCATGGATAGGTCAGTTTTACCAACCACATATGAAACAGGTATTTTGTCAAAAACTCTAGAACTTTTCTTTAAAACTTTATCTTTTTTTTTTTCTTTTTTTTTTTCTTTTTGGGGGGTGTGTGGGTGGTGGTTTTGTTTGGTGGTTTTGTTTGTTTGATTGTTTTTACTAAAAGAATACATGATTTGCTATTCATTCTAGTCAACAGTGTTTTGGAACACTTCCCAAGTGGAACTTGGACTTCATATCCTACATAACCAACCACAGCCTATATAGCAAGTGATTCTACATGTTCTACAGGCCAAATACTCTGTCTGTTTCTGGAAATGGAAGCCTGGTTAAAAAGAGACTACATCCATTTTACTGAAACAGAGGAACACTTCCCAGTCTGCTTCAGCTTTGTCTGAGTTCATATGAGAGCAATCCCTGCCCGAACACTACCACCTTTCCACAGGAGAGGAAAAAAAATAAAGGGGGGGGGGGAAGAAAAAAATCTGTAAAATGGATTGATTGGAAGAGGCAGCATTTTTAATCCAGATGACTGCACAACCTCAGAGCAAGGATGGCAAACACCACCATTAGTCACAGGCTTTAAATAGCCTTAGAAACATTGATTTTTGCATTCCTGAAGTCCCTCAGAAAACACTCTTGAGATGATTTCGAAGGTTGAGGAAACTACTTCAGAAGCAGATCTTTTAGCTTTATACCAAGCTGATCAACAATATTGTGCACAGCTTACAATATCTTCAATATACGAATACAATGGCCACTGAACGGCCTGTATTTAAAATAATGTTTTTTCTTCTATATTATTCAATCAGAATGTGCTCTGTTTTCATTTGAAAGGGATTGTTCTGGAAACTGAATGAAAAGCACATCAATGGATTTAGCTAATATTTAGTGAGTAAATACTTTTCAAAGCATTTACTATGAAATTTTGTAACCATACAGAACGTATTCAATAAAACCCTTTTTGCATTCTGAGAAATAATGTATCACCGATTTTTTCAACAATGTCAAATATTGCACATTGTGAAGAATTAGAAGCTTTGCCTTCTATTTATTTACATAAAATTCTCTTTAAAAAATCAAGCTAGAGGTCTTTGTGCCAGCCTTAAAAGGTCACTTTCATTTATGCACAAATCTTTAGATGGATAAGCATTACCTTAGATTTATAAAATCAATGACTTTATTCAGCAGCTGAACTCAAGCATGTTTAGTGACCTACTGCAGCTATCGAGAAACCCAATATCATATGCAGCACAGAATACATTATCACTGTTCCATCACATCTTACTGTTAAGTTTAAGCGGATGTTACAGTTTATTTGAATTTATTCTTGAGGAGGAGATATAGTATAATTAGCTGGCCACTGTAAATGCATGCAGAAGTTATGGGTCCATTAGAATGCTAGCATAAGGAAGATATTTACTCTAAAATGATGCACAAGATTCTGGCCTGAAAAGTCAATCTTGACAAAGTAGAATGTAAAGTGGTTTTGATGTGAGTCATTTCCTTAATGTTATGAATCCTACAGAACAGACATCAATGAAAATTTAGCAAAAATATTTCTTGTAGAAAAAAAAATTGTACTTCATAATTGTCAGAGCTTTGTGAGTTGATTTTTTTTTTTTTTTTGGTAGCACCTTCTAACCAGCTATGGATGACTTCTTGTAATTAACCTTTTAAAATGTATATTAAACACCATGCATTACCATAAAATTGTGCATCTTGATCAGTCTTCAAATAGCATTCATTATGGATATATTATTCAAACACTTGCTGGTAGCAGATTGTACTTTTTGAAATACATTCCATCCTGGTGCTGAACCTCTAAGTATCCAAGTCACATTAACAAAACTGCCTTGACTCGAGCAATTGGATACTATATTTGAGAGTTTGACCCCGCACTTAGAAAGCATCAAGCATGCTGTTCTGACCCTGACCAACTGATTACTTACGTTATTTCTCCGCAAAACCTGCAGCGCTTTGTTGACATTGTTCAGAGCATGAACTCTTGTGGAGCCCTTTTCTTTTGCCTGCAAATAAAATAAAGTAAATTGACTGCTCAGAATCAGAAATTAGAATACACTATATATAATCTGAATTTTATATTACACTCCTAGTTTCACATATCATAAGTTTATGACAATATCAGTGAGGGTATTATAATACACTGCGCATATGCACCTTCCTGATACGAAGTAAAGGCATCTGTAAAACAAACTGGATCCACAGCTGGAAGCTAGTTTCGTATCTTGACATTTTTCAGTGAATGAATCATTGAAATATATATAAAATCAGATTGTTTAGGTTATGATTGGTCTTCTGCTCCATAGCACAATTCAGGAATGTTACTATGACAACCCAACAGATAAGTATCAGGTTGTTTAATATTTATTTACAAGTATAGCCTCTCTGGACTTTGATTCTCAAACTCTCAGCCTGTTTCATTACTCTTTTATGAGAAAGTTTCAAAGAAAGATCCCAAGCTTAAAAAGCCCAAGCAGGAACACAAGAGAGGATATTCAGAACTATGTCACTGTGTCTGGTATATTTAGAATTTCCAGGTTTATAAGACCAAGTTGTTCTGTCTTTTTAGAAGTGTGTAACTCCAACACATATAGACAATGAGTATGAAGTTTAGCAAAATATTCTAATTCTACACATTACATTTTGTTCTGTTTGATACAAATGTCTACTGATACATAATTTCTGAATTACAGCTAAAGCCCCAAATATCAAAATGAACCACGTCTCAGCCTTTTTTCACTTTACCGTGCTTATAAATATGCACACAACAAAGTCAAGCATTTTTATTTTACATACAACCCCAGCAAAAGATTCCTGTCTAATATAGGGTACAGCTGTAGTGTTTCCTCAATTTCAAATGAAAATTGAAGATGTTCAGACTCCTAAACAATACTGTTTCCATAGGCCTTTATTAATGGGGGAAATTAATTGATAACATGCAACTGTTATGACATTGTGTCTTCAATATAAAGTAATAACGTTAATGTATACATACAAGTTTCTGTCCTGTAAGACATTCCAGGAGCTCCAGAAGTCTTCGTCCATCTCGAAAATCGTTAAAAAGATCTTCAATGTGACGTCTTCCAAACTGAAATCAAACAATGGCTTCATTTAGTTCAAAGCAAAAACAAGGAAGAATCATCATACCTAAAATATGGAATTCTAACCAGAAAGCTATAAAAGCCACTGACATGCAAACTGGTTTATTCTGTTTGTGTAAAAACAGTGTGCAAATCCAATTAAATAACAAAGACAAGAAGTATGTCACAAAGTAAAGGAAGAACATATCTTACAACTAAATTCATAGGATTCTTTCACATACATCCATTTTTAATAGAGTTCTTCTGAGTAAGACAGATTGGTGTCTCTTAGGTACCTTCCTTAAAGTAAGGAATGTATCCTTCATTCCCTCTTAAAATTAAACTATTGATATCATAGGCTCTATATGAGCCAGCAGTGTGCCCTGGCAGCCAAGAGGCAAATCACATGTTGCAGTGGATTAAGCACAGCATAGCCTGCTGGCCAAAAGATGTGATTCTCCCACTGCATTTAGCATTGGTGCAGCCTCACCTGGCATACTGTGTGCAGTTCTGGACTCCACAATATAAAAAGAACATTAAGGTACTTGAAAGTGTCCAGAGGAGGGCAACAAAGCTGGTAACAGGGTTGGAAGACATATCCTGAGAGAGGAGGCTGAGGACACTTGTGTTGTCTAGTCTGAAGAAGAGGAGGCCAGGAGGTGACCCCATTGCTTTCCACAACTTTCTGAGGAGGGGAAGCAGAGAGGGAGGCACCATTCTCTGTTCCCCAGAAGCTGAAGACAGGATGTGTGGGAATGACACAAAGCTGTACCAGGGGAGGTTAAGGCTGAACACCTGGAAAAATTTCTTTACCATCAGGGTGGTGAAGCACTGGGACAGGCTGCCTAGAGAGGTGGTTCATGCCCCGTGCCTGTCAGTGATCAAGAGGTATTTGGATAATGCCCTCAATAATGTGTTTTAACTTTAGGTAAGCCCTGAAGCAGTCAGGCAGTTGGGCTTGATGGTCTTTGAAGATCCCTTTCAACTCAACTATTCTGTTCTGTTCCAGTCTATTTGTGAAAAATGTTGCAGATCCAGTAACTTGCATACACCATTATTCAAACAGTTAAGTCAGAACTAAATATTAATGAAGCTTGAACACAAACTGGTCTTGTCAATTAAGGGGCACTTCAGGAAAAAACATGAAAAATAATATGCCAAAACCCTAAAAGATGTACCAAGTTGATGTGCCTAATTTTCTCTGTTTCACATGGCAGAAACAAACTTGGAATTGCACGAGAAAAGATAAGTCATAGGCTTATTCTACTGAGGATCTAACAAATATATCTATGTTGATAGGACTTACTCGCAATTGTACTGAACCAGGGCTTTATTACTGGCTAAAACACATTTCAAATTTTCTACATAGCATCAGCTAAAGAAGAGAGGAGATACATGAGATTTTCCTCTATGTGATGATGGTAAAAGATTATTCACTCCCTTTGTCATTAAGCCAAGCTTGTGAGCTGGTATTTTGGCTAATACATTAAATTGTTAGAATATAGAAGCATAATTTTGTATAGTTCAGTCACTGTGTAACTTTATGTGCACCTATAAATTTTCACATATTTTTGTATGCATGACAGCTATGGAGAACCACAATAAAAAATATTGATTATTTTGTAGAGTGTCAAGTAGATTTACATGGCCACGTTATTTTTAAGTTGTGAAGTTTCACAGATGCTTTGACTGATTTGAAAGGAAGCTTCCATATTTTAATTTGCTAGAATTGACACCATGCTGAACTACATTGCATATCTTCCACTGTTACCACAAAGCAAGGTACAATTGGCAATCCATATTACACGGAAAACATTGCCTTTCCTGTTAGCAGAGTTGTTCTGGTACTCACTGTAACACTCATTAGCACTAGCTGGTATTTTTGTAAGAAATGTATTATTTTGTCAGAAAATATCAATTCCTTCAGAAAGTTTCTTAAACAGAGGATAGAATTAAGGACACTTTCCAATACCAGATTCATTTTTTTTCCCTCAGTCGATATTTATACATACAGCACAAACCATTGGCTACACTGGCATAACTCTTTCCCTTTTTCTCTCACTGTTACTGCTGTTCTGAGGTAGCAGCTCCTTTCAGTCCTTTCATTTTTTGGTAACATCTCGTTTCTGCTTCATGGAACAAACAAATCCAAAATATCAAATATTTTCTACAGCAGCGGGGATCCTGGTTTTCTAGCACAGCTTTCGCACCCTGCTCTATTCGTTCTAAGAGCTAATTTCTGCTTAATACATGTGCTGCCATTTGACTACCTAAAATATTTGAAATCTAGTACTGCATAAATTCACATATGCTTTACTAGCCTTGCTTGACCTTTTGAATTCTATCTGTTTAACTAATAAGATTCAGCATTTGCTATGATAAATAGCTTTTGTAAAATGTTTTCAATTATATGCCATTATACAAGTCAAGTCAGGCACAGTATTCCTGAAGTTATATAGTGCTTTCTCTATAGAACACAAATTTTAAATGGCTGACATTTGACTAAATTGGAGAGACTTTACTTTGCGTCCTAGTCTTGCAGAATAGAAGTTGTTTTCGCAGAGGGGAAACACAAGATGTATGCACTTCTAAGGGAACATTTTAACATTTTTTAGAAAGTTTGAGTGATCAATAGACCCTTCTGTAACACTCTGGAAGAGTCATGCCCGTAATGTTACTGAATCATTCTGGGAATATGAGCACAATGACATTTTGGTAACAGAATATAATTATATTGCTTTGTATCATAAGGGAAAAATAGAACTAGCCTTCGTAACTGCTGTGTGTCTGTCTTGTCTGTCTTCCATTTTGTAGCATTTAGGCTATCCATAAAGTTTAGGTTGAAATCCATCTAGGGCAGCTGAAAATTCTACTTGACAAAATAATGTTTTGTTTGGTTGTTTTGTTTTTGTTTGGTTTGGTTTGTTTTTTGTAAAACTTTCAAAAAGGAAATAAAGACATAGCATAGTAGCAGCTACAGCAGGACATTTTCATTACAAATGTATTACAAGTAAACCTTAAAACAAAAGTTACCATTGATTTTTGAGGGTCTTGGAAGTACACCTTCTGTTAATCAGCAACGAAAAATACCTTAAGATGCCCTACGCTGCTGCCACACATCTTAACCTTATCCTAAAGAAGGCTCCTATTTTTCTGGCAATATGGTAATTAAGTCTTCGTTCTCAACAGATTGAATGTCTTCAATGGATCGACATTGCAGTAAGTCTTCAGAAACAAAGGGCTCAAAGATGCATCAAATAAATCCATTGTGTTTTCAAGGTCATTGAAAAGTGTGTTTTAAGTTGTATGTAACTTCACAAACAAACGTAGCTAGCCATAGGTCTTTATATATGCCATGGCTTGTCAAAACAAGTGGCTAGTCTTGTACTATAAATTCCTGAAAATAGCCTTGTTTAAAGCTTTTTTTTTTTTTTAAAGGTTGTGACTTATAGCTACCTCCCTTTACCTACAGAAGAATGAAAAAGTTCAGAAAATCTCTTGTGCTGTGTTCATGCATGTTGATTTGTAACTCTCCCTGTATTAGAAACATATCTAAAAACCTTTCTTTTTCTTTTTCCTTTTTTTTTTTTTTTTTTTTTTTCTTAATGAATAAAACTGTTGTATGGTGGAATGCTGGATCATACTTAATTCCCCCCCCAGAAACATCAATGATAGAAGAGATGGGGGAAAGGAGAGAGAGTACAGGACAGAGGAAGATCTGTAGCTACCGCTCATAGGGTTCAAGGAGACTTTTTTCAGTGTGGTACTCATTTTCCCAAAGCTTGACTGGCAGCAATTTGAAACTAGAGATGACTGCATGGTTTAAATCAATATATAAACAGTCTACAATATTAGTTGTGTAGATCAGTAAATTACTTATCATCTCTCTCTTCTGTACTTGCATATTTCAGGGAGACCAACAATTAATGGAGGGAGTTGGGGGTTTGGAGGTAGGAATGAAAAGAACAATGAGAAACAAGAAAAAGAATAAAGAAAAAGAGGGAATAACTGTAAAACTGTTTTTAAATTTTTTTGTTTGTTTGTTTGTTTAAGTGGAAAAAATAGTAGAGTCTTTCCAGAAGTAAGACTAACAAACAAACAAAAAAATCTAAGAGGAGGTTATTAGACTCTTTATGACTAGAAAGACTCTAGGGTTGACTCTAGCCATGTTTTACGTATTATTTAACCTATTGCCTTTGTGTTAAATAAAGGTCAAAACAGATGATTCTCTTGGTTTAGCCGATATGGCTGTTGGCAGCAATTGCTGATCTTTACATAACATAAGGCGACCTGAATGAAATCCAAGGGATTTATTTTAAAAGAAAATCACAAAAAATGAGTTACAGGAGGGAAGATAAGACTCCTGTTTTATTATGGATGAAATTAAAGTTCCAACTTCAATAAAGACAGAGGAAAGTTCTGATTAGAATTCTCAATATACATTCGTTGCATCTCATGAAGCAAAAAACTCTGTTAACGTGGCAAACTAAACAAGCCTTAACCATAGAATTACAGGGTAAGGTACAATTAAAGTCTCGGGAGAACATGGCCACTTGCAGCAGTGTCTTCCCCCAGATGTTATAAGGGAATGAAGTGTACTTGGAGTACTCCATGCATTAACTCAACACATGTACATAGTCTAGAATGCTCTCAGCTCTCAGTATTAATTAGACTTAAATAATACAGAAAATGTACTAGTTATTTTCCAAACTCAGACAAGAACTGAACCAATCCAAAGAATATTATTGAAAAAGACAAAAGCAGAAGGAAAAGAGAGAAACAAGCAAATCAGGAAACAGACTGTAAGCGTCAATACATAAATATAGCTGAAAATTTTTGGTTGTGAATATATTTAGAAATCTTAAAACATCAAGTTCCATCCTATTCATCTCACTATTATCTAATTTCATTGTCACATTTTTGTGGCAATGTATTCCTGTGTTCTTCTTTCCAAAGACGCAACACTATCGGGTCTCATTCTCCCCATGTAAATTTAACAAATAAATATAATAAAAATGATTTAATCAGCTCATTCATCACATGCATTATGGAAGAAGCTAATATTACAGGAATTATTACATGAGAATATGGTATTCCATGAAAAGCTCTCTGTTCAGAGCTACATGCAAGCTAGTAATTGTGAAAAGAATACCAAATAATTGAAAAATATCTTGCCCAGAGAGGGTACAAAGACATCTGTTCATGAACATTGTCTCTCTCTTATTACTCAGTGCTCAAAAATTATAAGTTGAAGCTCCAAAAATTCTGAGATTTGTTTAAACTATTAGCAGACATTATTTTTAGACAAAATTAGCATAGACAAATTCTATACCAAAGGAAAATAGAGGAAAAGGGAGGGGAATAGGAGAGGAGAAAGGATAGGATGGGAGGGGGAAGGAAGGAAGGGGGAAGGAAGAGATGGGAAGGAGACTAAGAACAAGTCATAACTTTAATTTTCTCTCACAAGCTGTAAGGGTAGAAATGTATTTTTACTTCCTGAGAGTCTCAAACAGTCAGAATTTAAAGCAATGAGTACATAACAACTCCAGCAAAATACATGGTAACAGAAGATTGTAATACTGCTAATATTTAAGGTTCTTTCACATGCTTTTTTTTTTTTTTTCCTGTTTTATCAGAATAACATATCATGTATACTTATTTTTTTCAGAAAAAACTACAGAGGGTTAAAACTTGGCTGAGGAAGAGATCTTAGACTTTCCATTTTCCTCTTCAGACAAGTATGCATTTAGATTACACATTTCATATGAGGACAAATTAGACTGTAAGAGTATTATTACATAATACAAGTTGGAAGCTATTGCTTGTGCATTTGACAGTATTACTGGCTTATTATTATCTTTTCATCTGGGAAATTTAGCAACAGAAAGTATCAACAAATAAGAGATCGAAGGTGAATAACTTAAAGCAGAAAATGACACTGTAAAGACAGAGAATTCAAAGTTAGGCATGACAATAGAAGATGTAAGGTTATATTAGGCTTTAGCAGGAAAAATAGGGTTACAATAAAAATAGTGAATGCAGAAGTCCTTCAGACTCCCGGGACAGTTAAATAACTGAGACCTTAGCTTGGGACATTATCTGTGACTCTGGGAGGGGCAAGAAAACCAGGCAGCAGTGGTTGGAAGGTGCTGCAGCACACTCCAGCTGTGCCCCTAGCATGCTGGGCTGCAGAAGAAAAGAGCCAGAGGTGCCCTGCAGTTTGGCTGTGACCTCAGGGTGCTGATTACTACAAAAATAAGAATATGCGATGCTAGCCGGAAAGGCAGAAGGACATAGGCCACAAAGCTTCAAATAACTTTTTCAAGTGCTTCTCTCAAGTTTAGTTTGTAAACCTGTAAATTTTGCTGAACGGCTGTCAGAAAGAAAGAAAATCTTGACTGGCTTACAGATGCTACCCTTTGTAAGACTTTCAAGAATCAGCCTTTTCTTGAAGTCAAAATATTTGATGCCTCACTCTGTGAAACAATAAAGAAAAGCTATTGAGCTAATCTCAACAGATCTTTCAAGTCAGTTTTAATAAAAGAGGGATTATTAATACTTGCTCTTGCTCAGCTAAATATATTAAAGATTGAATTTCTTTCCCAGACACATTCGTTTATGGTTTGTTCAGTTCTGTTGGGAAGTTCCAGGAAACCGACTGACATTTCCTTTCATTGATGCTGGATTACTATTACAGCATCAGAAGATATTGTCCCTGTCAGGAGGGAAGGACGATGCACTGGGCACAGTTTAATTAGGCCACGGTTTTACAGACTCATGGGAAGCGGAGAGCAATAACTTGAACAGCTCAAGCTGTCATTTCTCCCTTCATCATCCTTCTCTCCTGCTGGAAAATGGAGGCCTTTGTTCTTCCACAGCTGAAACTCAGCACCAGCCAGTTTTAAGTCAAACATTGCAGAAGAAGTTTGTTCCTGTATGGTCACAGCTCCAAGCTTTTGTTGAAGATGCCTTTTTTTACAGTCTAACTTCAGCTTTCAAGAAACTGCACAGAGGATTAACTGACAAACCTGGTTTTATAAAGTTCCATACTGCTGACCGGCTGAGAGGAAGGTGGAAAGCCCTTCTCTCAAGATGCCACTCTTCTCAAAGGTGATGAACCTAGAATTACTATCCCTTTCAAAAAGGTAACTAGCATGATGCCTGCAGCAAGCCAAGAAAACCCAACTCTCCCCTCAAACAGGGATGTAGAGGCAGGTGTTACTAATCCTGTGAAGAACATTTGTGGTTGTGGGACAGGATACATGCTCCCGGAGTAGAAGCTGGTTTCATACCCAGACCATGATGTTCAGGTGATGCCACCAGACCCATCTGCCACTTCAGTTCTTGTAAAAGAGTATTTTCCCCTCAACACAAGGAGTCACTGTACTTTTGTAGTGTCGTTTCAGAGAAGGACACTCACACACCCTTAAATTTCTGAAGAATTTTCTGTTATTTTCATTTTGAGATACATCAGAAAATCTGATTGCAGGGACCATGCATATCCAGAACAGAGAAATACAGACATAAAGACAGACCTAATTATGTTAGTCTAGCTAATCGCTCATTTTCATAGCACTCAGGAACTTGTTTGTCTCTACATTAACTGCAAATTAAAGAAAAATCAAATAAATTTATCATTTATCCATTTATCAAGTAAATCACACCTCATCTGTTTTTTCAGACAGATGGCAACCACTTTGGAGTTCTGCACAATCCAAAGGCATAGAGCTTACCAAAGGAGGATAGAGAGGCGTGGAAAAGGTTGATGTCAAAAAAGTAGAAGGGTTCATTGACAGATGGAGAGCAGCCTCACCAGTGCCTCCAGTTATTGCATAGGCTCTACAGATAATCTATATTATCTCCTCAGTACAGTTTATCATACCCTTCTGAAGCCAGAACATAAGGCCTGCAGAGACCCAACATTCTAAAATATTTTCTTTGTAAAAAATCTTCTAATTTACCTTTCCTTTGATGAATTCTGCTGTAAGATTAATTATGGGATAATTAAAATACGGGAAGATTCACCATGTGTAACAGAACTTCCTAAAGTTACGTTTCAATGTTCCCTATCCCCAGGAACACTGAAATTCACGAAACTGAATTATTTTCTCTGCTCTAAAAGCAAAGGGAATCCTTATTTATTAATAAAACATGTGGCATTTTAAAAATCAAAGCCAAAATTGTTATCTCTCTTATTTTCATACAAAATTTCCTTATGAGGTTTATTCAGTACAAATTCAATTCACTTTAATTAGATATTCTATCTTATCTATTAATGCCATTTCAAAATGAGATTTTGAAATGAACCACATCACTAACCAGATTATTTTTTCCTGATTCAGTATATTGTATTTTTCATTAGAATGAAATTAGATTAAAAACAGATATTAATTGTGATGGCATGATATTATGACAAAAACTGAAGTTCTGTTTCAAACAACATAATAAAATCTACTTATACAGTCTGTAATTAGAGCAGGAAAAATATCCTATAATAACATAAACAGTAGCTTTTAACAGGGCTACAATATATAATCTTTCAAAAAGTTATTCATCATGTTAACCACTAAAATCAAAAGAAATAATTTCAGTGATTTTTAATATTATTTTTCTAAAGGTTAACTATTCCCATAGAAGAAAATGTTTTATGAAATATGTTGTCATTGCTCACTATGTGCAGACCACAAACATGCAAATTAAAGCATGAACAATTTTTTTTAGGCAACGTTTGATGGGCCACTTCTAAGCTGACGGAGATGGCATTATTAGCGCTGGATACCTGAACCTGAATGTGGCAGGTTTTCAATTTTTCAGATAACTGTTAACACAGAAATAAACAAAAGCTCATTATTAGAAATATGATGTATGTATGTCCCTTTAAAATCTGAAACAAGTAAGATTATTGCCTCTGTGGCAGGATCAATGGAAAAGTATTTGCTTCATGAAAGGCTGCTGTCACAATTCCAGTGTAGCTTTGTCTAAGATACAAATCAGGTGAAAAAATTACAAAAGCAGTTCACAGATGATATATAAGGAAGAAATTCTTCACAGTGTGGGTGGTAAGGCACTGGAACAGGTTGCCTAGAGAAGCTGTGCATGCCCCGTCCCTGGAAGTGGTCAAGGCCAGGCTGGATGGGGCTTTGGGCAACCTGGTCTGGTGGGAGGTGTCCCTGCCCATGGCAGTGGGGTTGGAACTGGATGCTCTTTAAGGTCCCTTCCAACCCAAACTGTTCTATGATTCTGTGAATCTATTATTATTTTGGATTTCAAAGTGTTTTGTGATAGCTTTTCAGCTCTGCTACTGACCAGAACAGAAATCAGACATATTAACATAAGCATTAAAAAAAAAAAAAAAAGAATTGTATTTCAAATTTCCCATCAGCTGGGGGAAAAAAAATGGTGAGAGAATTGCCAAAGCTTAAATGAATGGAACAAAGACTAACCAGTTTCAAAAAATATTAACCTGATGCTCACTACATACAATACCATCTATGCTAATTCACCCTGTAATTACTACACTAAGTTTCTGTTTGGTAAGCTTTGAGTGTACAATACTGACTTACACTGCTTTTCTTCTAAACAATACAAAGCTTACAGGGATATACAAAACAAATCTGGCAGCTATATTTTTTCATCAGTTTAATTTAGCCAGCTAACATCACTGAAGCATTTATTATTTTCTAGTGTATTGCTGTTCAAGGTCATTGATGCCTGGATGACTAGCAATGGGATGAAAAGAAATCTTCTGGAAGAAGGTACGAACATACACTCAGCAAGTTCCTACATGGTTTGAAGAATGAGTAATAAATTCAGAGTCAAGGATAGGGGTTCTTCTTTTGAAAGTGCAGTTAGCTTCATGGAATCGAGTAATTTGACAGCAATGAGCTTCCTTTTGCAAGTATGCATGCAATTATGTTCCCACCTCTGCAAAGTGACATACAAGTGACAACAAAATAAGTAATGAAATGATGTATCCAGTCTTTGCCAGTGAAAAGTCATCCTCAAGAGCAAACATATTTTGGTTGCCAAATCCAAAATGTAAAATCTTAGTGCATCTGAGGTAGCACTGTTTTTAACCAGACTTATTTTTTAAGACTCAACAGAAGCTTTAGCAATGATACACAAGTGGATGACTCATCCTCCTTTCTAAAGTGTCACAGACCTTAGCTGAACTCATTGCATTTTCTGGCAAACACACATAGTCACCATCATCACGCTACACTGAATGGTTAAATCAAATATTTATTTGCTTTCATTATTGCCATTTAAAGCTGTAGCAATGGTAAAATCCATGCAACCACATTTGAGCTGATTAGTGATCATTTTCACCTAGTGAAAAAGGGAATCCAATATTTATCTTGTGCAGAATGGAGTTACTCCGTTAAGCGCCAAAGGGACTATGCTTGTACTTGCTGTCCTGTGTTGAAGCCCAGCAGAGTTGGAGGGCATACCGCACATTTATTACAACCAAGAACTGTTCAGGGAATTCTCCTACATCCACTGTACTTTTTCTCAACAAGCTTGTTTGCAGTAATAGGGACATTTAATTTAAATTGCATGCTTAAAAAAAGCAAGTATTCCTTCTCTGCTTGAGCTCAAGTAGGAGTCTAAAATGAGTTCTTCCACTTTTTTCTCATCTGGAGAAGTAAAGCATAATTCTACAATCTTCCCACAGAAACTACACAGTTAACTAAGAAGGTAAAACTTTATACTATATTTCATAGTTTGCCTTAAAAATTCTGTAAAAGATACACAGTTCATTAGCTAATCAGGTATGAGTGAATAATGTCTATTTGAAACAAACAAACAAAACCAACACTGTTATTTGAAAGCATAATTTGCTTTTCAATTTCTATTAAAAAATGGTAGACCAATGTACAGGCTGCCTTCCACATACAAAATCACAGGACATTCAGAAGAAAATCTCATAAAAAGCAGCAAGAAAACAGCATTTCAAAGGGAGACAGCAGAACATTTAAGACACAATGAAAAAGCTAGAAATCAGGATATTCAAAGACAACTTCTATTTATTTTGACAAATTCAGATGTAGGTGTATGGCAGTCTGCTAGCCCATCAACAACAGTCTCCACGGGATGAGCTGTGAGTGTGGCATTACCTTTAGAGGCTACAATACACCTGCTCTCAGTGACATGCGGTTCCCTCATTTCACAACCATTCTACTTTTTACCGTACCACAGCGATGAGGTCAAATTTCAGATTTTATAAATTGCTGCAAACCTATTATACCTGGAATTCACATTACCCAGTGACCTGTGGCCAAGACTCTAGCACTCTTTAAAACTTACATTTTATTCTCCCACAGTGCTACTGGTACTGTGATTAGATATGCCCAAGAAGTGGGGAAGAAAATAAAGGTTTACTTGTATCTTTTGTTTATAGGTTTGTTTGTTTGTCTTCCGTTGGAGTGTTCCTAGTGTAAATGGTGTAATTTATGCAGTTAACCTATGTAATATGTAGCTTTCTTACATTGAAAATTATACAAATTTTCCATTTTCCATTTTCATTCATTACATCTAAACAAATCATATGCAATTCTTCACATAAATTAAATTATAAATACTCACAATATCAAAAGGCATTTTGACTAGATACTGAATTGGCGTTTTTATCAATATTACAGCTCTGAACATAATTGTTGGCAAGAATGTTTAATACTTTTTTTTACATTCAACATAGGTATAACTAGTTGCAATGGCTTGGCTACTGGCAGGTAGCATGCATATGTACTTCAAATAACCACAGATAATGATGGGAAACTCAGTGAAACTGATTGACATATGCTGCTTTTGTAATGTCTGCCAATAAATCAGCCAGACTCCCAAGGAATTTAGGTACCTATTTGCATTTGTGAATCTGGATCCTGTTTACAGTTCATTAAAGTAACACTATGAGCTGAATCTCTCCTTAAAATCAGTCATTAAAAATTGACTGAAGTACAGTGATAAACAAATAAATAGTAAGAGACATTGGTTTGCATTTTAGTTGCATTTTTTGTGTTTAATGCTCATGATAAAATTATTTTATAATAATAGCTCATGATAAAATTATTTTTTGCTTCAGAAATTTGTGCATCTTTTTACTGGGTTATACTACCTATTGTGCCTATCGTTTAGCTACTTTGAAAATATATTTAGTACTGATAACATAAGGTTTAATTCTAATCCAAATTGTAATAACTGTTTTCTTGGCACTCATAAAAATAGTACAGCTAAGATAGCAGCACCTGGCCTGCAGCTATGCACAGATGACAGAGATGACTGGCAACTGGTCTACAAACACACAACACCAGCCTGAAGATAACAGAATAAACCAGTATTCAAGAGGTACCACCCAACTGAACGAGGGAGAACAGATTATTTCTGACATATCCTTTGGAAATAATCCTTTGAACCGACAGGTTTTGACCCATGAAAAAACATACACAAACACCAGAGATACACAACGCAGCTTGGAGAGGACAGTTTTGGCCTCCTGTTGCCAAATGCTGTCAAGTACAGTTCAGTCTCTGAGACTGACCTCCATGAAGTGTGCAGCCATCAGGGCTAACAATGCATCATGAATATCATTGTATCATATACCTAAGGCTTGAGTAAGAGCGGGTCAGTGATCGGCTCCTGGTTATTGACATATTGATTGCTTAGTAGCTGAAAACAAATGAATGCAGCCTTAAATTTTGAAATTTGCCTGGTGTCTTAGTCTCCCAGAATACCCCTCTTTCAAGGGGCCCACAAATCCAATAACTACAAGATATTAGAGTCATGGGTTTTGGCAGTGAAGAGGAATAACCTGCAACAGCTGATTGAAAGTCCAAAGGCAAAAGAAAAAGTTTATTAGACATACACATATGCACTGCAAGTCTTAATATCTTTGAAAACTAGCACCAATTTCTGAAACTGGGAAAAAAGAATTCCCAAATGTATTCCTGAATAGATCGGTCAAGGGATTGTAAGAGGAAAGAAAAAGGACAATTCTATGTTTCCTTTTAAGAGTCAAGTCCAACAATTTACTTAAAGAAATGGAGTCTGTGCTTTGACATGAATGCGTCTTAGAAAACAAAACAAAATAAAACAACAGAACACAACAGAAGTTGCATTTTTTTTTTAGAATTCTGGGCAACGTGACCTCCCGTAGACGGCACTACATTTCCACTGTAATCTGACTACGCAACCAGTACTACTGGTGTTGTGAAAACTCTGCTTTGAGTCACAGAAGTCCCTAGACCTTAACTGCTCCAGGTACATGACGAGGTCCCTCTGTTGCACAGGCACCCTGTTTGGCTTGCCTGCGTGAGCTTTCCAATGACTGGACCTGAGAAGCTTGCTGGGCCACACAGCATTTCTGCTAGCTTTAATGCAGAAGTAAACATTATGTCTGACTTGGCATGTTCTTTGCAGAATTATGGGGCCTTTGGGAGGTAGCCATGCAAATGTCAGCACAATACATGGACTGTGTATGGACACAATTATGGAATATTGAGAGAAAGCAGGTTACACAATGCATGGCTTTATGCAGTTCATGATGTTTGACCTCAACTGCTGCTATGCATGTTAATCAGATATTCAGTCTCCAGTCCACATCAGTGCTAATTAGAACGTGTTATTTACTGTAGAGTGTAGGCTTGCACAGGCAACTGCCTGACATTAATTATTCTTTGAATGCTGGATTTTAAACCAAAAATTGTAAAAAATGTATGAATAATGTAGGTTTTGTTCAGTGTCACACAGTGTTATATCAATGAGGACTATAATAAGCCTTTATTCAGAGATACTTACAAAATAAAGAACTCTTTTGCTGGAGTTTTTTATTGCTTCCCAATTTTGCTGTTGCCCTGAAAGCTAGGAAACTTTTTAAACAAGATATAGGAAATGTAGCTATTTTGCTCCTACTAAACGACATAAGCCCCAAAGAATGATAGATGTTGTAGATGATATCTTCAGATTTTCACTTCTCCTAGAACAGAATCTAATTTGGGGCAGATTCTGAAGTATTTACAGCAGTTCTTGTTTATTTATTTATTTATTTATTTTGAGAGAGAGAGTTCTGGCACTTCCACTTTAAAACTCTTCCACAGCACTGGAACAGCCTGAGTGGAAGTCTGATGCTAGAGGGAGTTCTGCTATGGAACCCAGGGAGCCCACAATTACATTTTCAACAGACTACACACTCTGATAATAGTTTGAAATCCCACAAATATGCTTTTGTTGTCCTATCAAATTGACAAGTGGGAGAAACGGGGACAAAGCTTACTGAATCTCAAACATCCTCACTTCACTGAACTTTTGGATGCTGTAGTTCTAAACAAATCTTGTGAAAACTTGAATGGAAACATTTAAACTTAATACTCAGTATTTTTCTGTTCTAATAAAAACAATACAAATTTGTGTAATGACAAATCAGAATTAATTTCTGGAATGCATAAAAATTATTTTAAATGTAATAATTAAAAGAGAAAAATGAGATGATTAAGAATGTTTTAGCATAAATATGATTGTTTCCTGTTTTAAAATCTTGACATTTAATTGCTTTTAATTAGCTCAAATGAATGTACAATAAATTGAAAAGACATCATTAATCATGTGCATTTCAAAACTTAAGAGATGTTTTGACTAATAACTTGCTATTCAGTTACTCTGAGCCCTATGCTTGTTGGTTCACTGACAATTCAGAACAACTAGCTGTCTAGAGAGCTCCAGGAAAAAGTAACTGACTGTCTTTGAGTTGACTGCAAATCATTTAAAACTCATACATTTAAATGCATGGGAACCAAACCTTTTGCAATAATCTACTTTACGGTATTTAAGTCCTCCTTAAAGGGACTATAACATTTATGACTAAAGCTCACAATTTTCAAGAGGGAATGCCCCATATGTGCTGCCTTGGCTAAAAAAATAACGGTGGATATATTTCTACCTGGCTAACTATAAAAGCATATAGTGCTCCAAACTCTTAGAGTATCTTTCTCTACACACCTAAGTATAATCTCAAGACCTCTTTAATGTCCATGTGGTTTTACATCCGCACAGAAAGCATGCTAAGGCTCACTTCACTGAAAGTGTAAAGTGGACATCTTAGCAATATAAAAGAATAGAATTATTGTTCTGTAACACAGCATGTAAATCTCATGCCATAGGTTAACAGAGTAACAGCGCTTCAACCAGGGTCTTGGGGAGTAAGGAACGTGTCAGAAATGTGAAGGTCAGTTACAGCTCCTGCAGAGGTGACCTTAAGATCCCGAGAGAAGTGAACAAGACAAATAATAGCATCACGAGACAAATAATAGCATTGCTACATTACTCTTGAGGAATGCAGATTTCACCTTGTTCAGGGATTCTTGGAGATATTCAAGACTTGACTGGACAAAGAAATAAGCAACCTGATCGAAGCTGACCCTGTTCTGAGCTCCAGAGGTCCCTTCTAACCGCAACACGGTTCTATGATCTTAGGCCTTTTTTGACAGAATTATTTTAAGTGCCGCATGCTGCCTATAAAATAAATCAGGTTCCTAACCTCTATGTAATGGGAACATGTTTCTTGGTGCAAGACTGTGAATGCATTATACAGTAAAGACTTTTTTTTTTTTTTAAAATAAAAATTCTATTAAAGTTTCAGTTTCACCTGAATAATTGTTACAAGCCCTGATCTTGGGGCTGGAATATTTCAGATTGATGATCATAGAAGTAAGCCAAAGGTCTTTCTACATGTAGAAAATATCAGTCTTCAATTATCCTTAATATTTTTACATGGATAAATAATTGATATGGCTATACACAAGTAAGTTATCAGGAGAAAACGTTTTAGCATTGTTCTCAAATAGATAATTAATAAAGTGGAATGAAGAAGGGGGAATATACAGGTATGAGAACTCTTAAGGCAATTCTAAATGTAAAGAGGAGTATATGAGACCATCTGGTTTCACTTTTTACAAAAGAACTATTCTAACAACCTCAAAATGTAAGCCCTTTTTAGTACCAGAACTAGTTCTAAAACATTTTAGTATTATTTCTCCTATGTGTGAAGCATTAGTTTGCCTCCGAGCCACAAACAAGTGAATTAAATTCATGAATAATTAAAACAGGCTTCTATTTTGTCATAAATCAAATCCTACTTTTGTGGGTAGACCGTGCTTTGCACCAAATTACCTCTAAGGAAAGCAGACACTCACAAAGAAATGCAGCTCACAGGGCCAGACGCACACATTGCTCTGCCAGGTTGCGTACTCCAAAGTAAGACAGAAAGGCCCAAACCAGTGGAACTGGGTTGTGTTTACAACTGGAGCTGTTCAGCCACCCTTCTGCAAGTGAAAAGGTAAGTTGCTGAGGGCTGGAGTATTCTTTAAAACATCTGTGGAGTCCTAAGTGATGTGAAGAGTGAACAGTGGTTACCTGCCACAGTTCCAGTTACTAACAGAAGGTGGGGAGTCATGGGAAGAGGCTAGCAGGTGGCAGAAGGAAGCGTTTCATCAGCCAGTATTCAGCAAAGCTGCAAAAACCCTTGCCAGCAAAAGGTTGCAGATGCTGAAGTTGACATGAAATTGTAAGGAGTTGCTAAGCAAGTTCACCGAAGAGCAGTTATTCCTCCATTAACGCTAAAGGTTATTAAGCCCCAAACCCCTTGGGATCAGAATGTCTGTGAGTTGCAATTGTTGGAGACTGCAAGGTTGCTGAAAGAAACAAATCATGATATATTTGCTCTACTGATATATTTGTCTTTAATCTTCTGCTTTTGGACATTGCCAGAGACAGGATATGACCTCTGTCACTCAGTGACCTTTGTTTTTACCCTAGGGCTTTTCTATATTTGTAAAGGATTTTTCTATATTTGTAATGAAACCAGCAGCTGTCCGTAGTTTTTAGCTATGGGACCTGACCTGTTTTTGGCAAGGTTACTTCCATGTACTTAAAATTACTGTCTAGGGCCTTACATTTAGGTACTATATGTACCTTTTCAATATGCAAATTCCAGGGCCCCAACAAAATCCATCGTGAAAACTGTATTCAGTTTGACAAACATCTGTCCTGCCAGAACTTCAAACATTACCAAATTCCTTCTAATTTATGAACAGCTTTTCCAAACAAGAAGTTGTAAAAAATTTATCTTATTTGGAGTTTTTGTGAACATCGGTGGTTTTCAAATAGGCAAACAATTCTAAATAACTGCTAAATCTCTAATAACATACCGTACTACCTCATGTTAACATTCAACAGTTATTTTGCTTTGTGGAGCCAAAATTTCTAAATGTATGTGATTTAAGAACATAGTCCTTAAAACAAAACAAAACAAAACAAACAACAAACAATCAAATGTAATCTTAGCTTACTAAATATGAAACTGTGTAAAAGGAAAATGATATCTTGGAATCTGGGTATTCACAAATATTTAATGCTAAAACTCTCAGAAATGATAAATATGAAAATTTGCATATTCATTTGAAAATATATCACTGTCCACTAAAGTACTACACCACCCTCTTTCTTGACAGTGGGATCTTAAAACTTTCACAGAATCACAGAATTGAAGGGGTTGGAAGGGACCTCGAAAGATCATCGGGTCCAACCCCCCTGCCAAAGCGGGTTCCTTAGAGCAGGCTGCCCAGGTAGGCGTCCAGACGGGCCTTGAATATCTCCAGAGAAGGAGACTCCACAACCTCCCTGGGCAGCCTGTTCCAGTGTGAAAAAACTTTAAGTATTAAGTAGTATTAAGTATTAAAAACTTTAAGTATTAAGTAGTTGAAAATTATAAACAGAGGAAGTACTAAGTTGTCTGTGCAATCTCTCTCACCCTGAAATTGTCTCAGATATGGTATCTGAAATATCTGCTCTATTCAGTAATCATTCAGAGACAAAGAGGCTAGGAAGAGGTTTGTTTCATTCACCGTATGAGTTCTCACAAATTAGTATTACTCATTATGAGGCTTTGAAGGATATAATTATAAATTCCAACTGTTTGTGCCAAGGCCTCTTGAAGATAAACTTCCTCACAGCTACTAATTGGCAATATCAAAGTGCTTCTGAAGAAAGCAATCTAACTACTTTTACACAAAAACTTCCTCATCCTCAAGAACCCACCTACATATAACAGTGCTTACAAAACAATAGCAAAGGAATATATAGCCTGCTATTATTTTATTTTATTTTATTGTAAGAAAGAGCCCACCAACAAGCTATACAGCCAAACAAATGTGGCAGAGACAAAGGAATGAAAGGCAGTCTGAATTGTTTGGAAAACAAGATCTCCTGGGGACAGTATGATACCTTTCTGACTGATCAATCAGCTAGGACTGGAAGAGGAGTTTACAGGTAAGGGTAGCTCCGGCTTTTATTAGTATTGGCAGTTGCTAGTATTCCTTTGGAATAGTGAAATACAGGACTTGAGTCAAAAAATACAACCCTATTTTACTATGCTCAGAACAAGGACCCAAGAAGAAGTGGTGATGGTCTTGAAAAGCCCACAATCCAATTTAAAATAACATGAGTTTCTCACTGACTTGCTTAGTCTGATGAAAACATAGGTTCCTGAAAGCCAAGCTTTGGCATTATTTTCCTCTTGGCACTGAGAACTCTACAATTAAGAGGTACACTGTGATGGTGATGATGGCCCCAAGTCAGATGCATCAAGGATCCTATCTCAATAACCTTAGGAAATCAGGGTATTTCCTCTTGGACAGGAACTCACTGCAGTTTCAAGTCACAAGTTTGTAGAAAATACCTGTAGAATAGTTGTTTTTTTTTAATGCACTTGCAGTATTTCAGTCAGATCTGAAGACAGCAATACTGTCTCACAGATTTCCTCTCATATTTTGTACGGAAACTCACAGACCACATAACATTTCTGCTCTGCAAAGCACAATACACTTGTTTAACCACACAACTTCCCATAGAGGAAAAGCTGCACATGCCTTTACAATAAGACACTCTAACAAATGTTATTTTTCTGCTTGATAGGCTAAATAATGTCAAGTTTTTATACTAGTTTCAGTAGTAAGGGCATATCATAAGCTTCCTTTCTGTCTTTACATTGATTCTGTCTAAAGTCCTCTCTGATATAGTCTGCAACCCACATCTACTTCATCATGCCCTAACAACACAACAGAAATTGAGTTCAGTGCAGAGACATATTGGATGTGGTTCATTTCTCTCCTTTTCTGTTTCAGTATTTTATTTTATGAGTCTTTTTTTTTTTTGACTGAAGAGTGTGCTCATACTATTTTTATGGGATAGAAACAAACTACAGCCTGAAATGCCATTTCTGGTCTGTATTCTGGTTTGTAACAAGCTATTTTTCCAAATGCTTATTAACTTCTTAGTAATGTTTGTAAGAGAGGAGAGTATTTTCCCATTCATCAGTTTACTGAGGGTAGATTCAAAGAGCAATGATGGATTAAATAAAAAGTCAAAATACCCAAGAATTCCACTAATATTTCTTCACCTGAAATTCCCATTTTCATGGTTAGACATTGAAATGCAGATGATATCTACTTATATCTTAAATACAGCTTTAAGACCCGTCAGGGTCTATTCTAGCAGAACATAGGTGTACACCTCAGATGCACTAAAAGCCTTCTTGGGACATCAACATCTGTAGTGTGCATTAAAAGACCACTAAAACACATCCCAGACAGTCCTAATAGCATTATAATATATCTACTTACAGGCAAAGTAGGTTAAACACACACAAAACTACACTTCTTAACTAGAGTCAATTCTTTTATAACTTAAAAATAACATATTATCTATTCAGGTCAAGTTTCAGTTTTTAAGTGGAAAGCGAAATCTCCCCTTCTTCCTACATATTGCTCTTTTGAAGATAACACCTGACCCAATCTCACATTCTTTACTTCAAGATCATGATGGCCTTAATCTGTAAAGTACATAACAAAGTCTGTATATGTCTGGGCATCATAGTATCATTTCTGTGTACCTACCAGAATTAAAGGTCTAAAAGCAGCCGCGTATGTGGTTCTCAGGCAGAGGATTATACGTGTAAACTGGAGATGCAGCTGAGCTTTGGAGTCCCCTCCTGCTACAGCTGGGGATGCAAATAATTCAAAAGCCCCACACTAATGTCCTCTTCCACCACACTTGCCATAGCCTGGTCCCTGGAGCCAGGATTGAGCAACCCAAGCGCTTTGGCAGCTCAAAATCAATCTGACAGCCTGGTTGTACACTGTAGAAATATGGAATGAAGAAATAAAAAATAACAGCAGATCTTCAGATAGAAGAAAAACATTTGGGGCTACCATGAAAAGTGGGAAGGGAAAGAGATGTGTGTACAAAACCAAAATGGTTGCATGCTGTAGCATTTTAAAATCTTTGAAATCTGAGTATTTCCAGGGTTTTTAAAACGAGAAGAGTGTTTCTGGATCTTTTTTTTTTTCAATATCTGTTGAAATTCTTACAAAATAATGCACTTTTTAAACCTCCGAATAGTTTTTCTTCCTCTGTTCTCATTTGTGACAGCAGTTTATGAAGCAAACATCCATTATATGATTGTTCAGCCTTCCAGTAATTCAAAATGCTTTAAAATTACTTCTGTGCAAAACTGGGTGGTGATTAGACTTTTAAGTTTAGGCCTTAAAATACTCAGCAAATGGAAACATTTAATATTTTGGACTAGGTGATAGAAAGGCATATTCTCTATTGTCTATATAAATCAAATACTAATCACAAACATGAAAACTTTCCTAGAAAAAAAATCTGTCAATCTGCTTCTATCTCACTGTTATGCATCTAATTCACTGCAGTATTTTTAATGAACTATTGAAGGGCTTTAACTAAAAAAGTCAAACACTGTTTCCTGAAGTCTTCACAACACTCTTGGGTTTGTTCACCAGGTCGTAATGTGCTGAGTAACCAGCCAGAACTGCTTCTCTTGCCATTCTAAAAATGTTTTGTTGTTTCTTGATCTTTTCTAGTGGTGGGGGCAGGAGACGGTGCAAGTAAAGAAGACAACTGCAGGGAATTGAGGTAGCAAAAGTGATTAAGCTTAAGTCCTTTTTAGTCCATTTCTTGTACAATGTATGCTTAAAAAGGTCCTTTGGACCTACACACTGTACCTCTTGCAGACTCTGTACTACTTAACAACAAAACCCTGTACTTATAAAGCACAGGCCACTGTGTTCTGTATCATTTCTTGAACAATGAACTTTTATCATTTTCTCTTTTAAAATAACTTTTTCAAGTCTTTCAATTTCTAGGTTTAAATCTGGCATTCGATGTTGGATTTCTTCTTATAGGGAAGCAGGAAAAGCTGTTGGAAGGGTTTCAGCTTAATCTTCATACAAATTCATGTTCTTCTGAGGTATTTAGATTGAACCCTGTCAGTGCTTAATATTGTAAAGGTCCTTAATGAAGCAATGCAATGACTCTGGAAACTGCTTTTGCAAAACTGTGTAGCCTGGATACAAGGACTTAGCTTCATTAATTCAAATATTAAGCGTTCTTTCATATTTTTATGGAAACATATCCAAAAGAATGGAATCAATAGGATTTATTTTAGTAAGTTGTGTTGGCATTGGTAGAGCTCATAGGCAATCAGTGAGCAAACACACCGACACTATTTTCAAAGATTTCAGTAATGGTATAACTCAAAAGTCTGTGTTGGAAACACAGCTGAGTCTCAGGCACAATCTTTGCTGAAGGCACTGTGATACTGACACTGCACATGGGTTCAGAAGAAGAAAAGGAAAAAAAAAAGGAAAAAAAGAAAAAAGAAAAAAAGAAAAAAGATTTCTGAGAAGTCCAAGGACAGCCCTCACACTGCTTCCTGACACAGCTATGAAGGCCCTTCCCATAAAGATCCCAAATGATTCATTAGACCATGTTAGAAAATTGTGTGAAAAGAAAATGGAAACATTTCAGCTAAGAATCTGTTTTAAAGTCCAGAAAGGGTTATGAAAATAGAAATGAGACTAGAACCAATGTTATCTTTCTTTATAACTGGAACATAGGCACAGGAGTCACGGTATCCAGCTAGCATCTTGAAGCTGCAGCAGATGCTCCAGATTGCTCAGAGTAAGGATGATTTAAGTTAATTTGCAATACTTGCCAAGAGGCATTTTCTTTCTTTTCATTTTGGTACACGAATCATCTTGAGCACATACTCAAATACTGTTCATTACGTAGGTTGAATAAAACTAAGCCATCCACCAAGCAATTAGTAAAGTTTAGATTTATTTTTTTTTCCAATTATTTTCTTTTATACCACAAAAAGGCTAGTTCCAAATATTCAGCTTAATGTTGCCAATATAATATCCAGTTCCATATCCTTACATATTGTAGTGGGTTTACGTGGCAAAGTTTTGGTAGCAGGGGGCCATAGGGGTGGCTTCTGAGAGAAGAATCTAGAAGCTGCCCCATGTTTGGTAAGGGCCCCACTGCTGACCACAGCTAAGCCAGTAAGTGATGTTGTTTTGTGCCTTTGTGAGAACATATTTAAGACAGGGAAAAAAACACTGCGCCACACAGCAGCTGGGAGAGTGAGGGGAGTGAAGAACAGCCTTGCAGGCACCAAGATCAGTGAAGAAGGAGGGGGAGAGGTGCTCCAGGCGCCGCAGCAGAAGTTCCCTGCGGCCTGTGGTGAGGACCATGGTGAAGCAGGCTGTCCCCCTGCAGCCCATGGAGTACCACGGTGGAGCAGGGTTCCACGCTGCAGCCCGTGGAGGAGACCACGGTGGAGCAGGTGGACCTGCACCGACAGAGGCTGCGGCCTGTGGAAGACCCCTGCTGGAGCAGATTCCGGGCCAGACCTGTAGCCCGTGGAGAGGAGACCACGCAGGAGCAGGTGACCTGGCAGGAGCTGCTGCCCATGGGGGATCCAGGTTGGAGCAGTTTGCTCCTGAGGGATGGACCCCGTGGTACGGATCCATATCTGGAGCAGTTCTTGAAGAGCTGCTGCCTGTGGGCAGCCCACGCCAGATCAGTTCTGCAAGGACTGCATCCCGTGGGATGCACAGGGGATGAGAGTGACCGAGAAGGAGCAGCGGCGAAGAAGCGCTATAGACTGACCAAAAACTCCATTCCCCTGTTCCCCTGCACCACTTGGGGGGAGGAGGTGGAAGAGGGTGGATGGGGGGGAAGGTGCTTTTGGTTTCTTTCTTTTGTTTCTCACTTCTCTAGCTTGTTAGTAATAGGTAATAAATCTTACTATCTCCCTACACTAAGTCTGTTTTGCCCGTCATGATAATTACTGTGCGATCTCCTCGTCCTTACCTCAACCCTTGAGCTCTTTTCATCGTATCTTCTCCCCGTTCCTCTTCAAGGAGGGGGAGTGAGAGAGCGGTTGTGGTGGAGCTCGGCTGCCCACCCGAGTAAAACCACCACACATATGCATTTCAGTTACCATCTGAACAAGCTATTTGGTTGTATGAAATTACATCTTGTATTCTAAGATGACAAATTATCCATCCATCTATCTTCCTGTACAATAGATGGTTTACCAAAAATTTTTTCAGCAGAGCATTGAACCCTCTGATCCAGACAATGAGACAAAAAATGGGTATTTTGGTAACAATCTTCCTTAGCTCACAGCAGTGAAATCCTCAGGTTGTAAGAATTACAAATTTAGTCTTTTCTTAAGTGACTGTTTTGTCAACACATGGACACAAATATTTGTATTATCATTTCTGAAGGCTTATAGCAAAGTTAGTTTTTAATGGGTACACTTACTCCATACAGAATCAATAATCTCCTCTTGCTGACTACTTTGCACCAGTTTCAGTCATCCAGTTGATATGCTATGTACTCCCTCTTAATTTTAAAGTCTTTAATAACATGGTATTAAAATATCTCACATTAAGCTGATGTTTCTACAATTTAACAAATGCATCTAAACCAATATTTTCAAAAATTGGAAGAGTGAATTGGTACTGCACTAATATTTCACCTGCCAAGTTTCCATACACATCAATTTAAATGTCTGGATTATAATTAGAGCTCTCTGGAAAAAATAATGACAGAATACCATTTAGTAGAAAAACTGTCATTATGCCAGTTTTCTCAAATATTAAGCTACCAAGAGCACCTTAGGGATGACTCCTGCCTTAGCAATAAGAAAAAAAGAGACAACTGTGTGTCTATACATAATATCTATATAACATATATTTATAATTTATTTAGGTTTATATTATTACATTGTACTTATGTATATTTATTATGTATGATAACCTCTATTTACTTTTATTATTATATCTATAATCTAACTTTTACTGTATGCACCCAAACAGTTGATGATGCTCTTCACAGAGAAAATTCTGCTGATCACATACTCATCACTGAGAAACTAATAAAGAATCCCCAGTTCAGAGTATACTTACAACATAAATGTTTTTCTGATGTAAGAACAAATTATTCTATGCTGCAGAAATTGCTAGCAAAAACCATGGATACAAAAAGCATAAGCCTCAGGGCTGATTTCATCCATATGCCTAGAGAAGCCCTGAGAACAGAAGCAGTTGTTTCAGCAAAACTATAGTTTTTACAAATATTGTTAGAATCACTCAGGAAGAACAGTCTTCTATACTAACACAAACCAGACCTTTGCCAGAGATGTAGAAGACTATTAAAACCCTAGATATGACCTCAGTAATTTTTTTGTCCTTTATACAAAATTAGAAACAATGAGCCTTTGAATGTAGTACCATTAAGCTTAGTGTAAACATCCAGCCATGCTGATGGAATGGATCTGAGTATGCGAGTTGTGTTTCAAGGTTAAATAAAAAGAACATATTTTGATTTTATATAACATTAACTCATTTATCTTTTTTTTTTCTTATTCTTTGATATCTAAGACAGACATTACATCTCAAAGTTCAGTGAAGGTGAAAGAAGTCTGACATGCGAGGACCTAATTATTTCAGGCTCACAGCTACTGTTCCTCTTTTTTTTTTTCCTTGAATGCAGTACTACAGACCTGAACACGTTCAGGAGCAGGCACAAAGACAGTTAATTCAGCCTGAGTGTGACAAGCAGTAATGTATGCATGATAATACGCTTACCTAATATCCTTCGTTTAAAATGCACAACACTGGAAGGAAAACACAAAACGCTTTGAAAGACAATCAAAGCTATTCATATTTAATACTTCAAACAAGAGGTCTGAAGTGCTGCAGAGGTGACAACATATTACAGAAAATGCCAGTATTTAGGCTTGTCAAATTAAAAAATAATAAGCTCCTAGTTTAGATTTTCTGAAAAGGCAATTAATTGTGAAACTATTTTATAGATGAACTTCGTGCCTCTGTCAGAGCTTAATGAACAAAATTAAGATACGATACATTATTTGTGTGTATTCCAATAAGCAACTGCTGAACCATAAACTGAAGAGCTTTCTGTGATGTCTTTTCAGTGTAACAAATACTGTAAGTTAGCTCAGATGCTTTATCCATGATCCATTAAGAAGTACAGTGAAAATACCATCATCACTGATCTCCTTATATGCATCATCAGCATGGCCTGTAGGTTTGACTCTCCGTTCTTCAGTGAGAAACCTTCCTTTATTTTGTATAGGGGTAAAAAATAAATAAATTTAAAAAAAAATGTAGTGTCAAACAATGATCATACAATAAGACATTTTTGTGTAGTTGTGCATTAAGAGAAGTGTTTGTGAAGTCTCTAAATACTAATTACATTAACCTTAATAATAGTTTTCATGGCCCAGTTTCACTGTAAGAGGCTTTTTCTTGGAAACCAGAGAGACAATAACCTCTTATCAATTGCTACATGAATGAAAAGACTTACAAAATATTTGTAATTCTGTATATAGCTGCTGCATCCCTGTATTACTCACAAGAAAGACAGTAAAAGGTTTCTTAGCGCACCAAATTTCACAAAAGTAGCAAAAGAATACAGCTATTTCTACTCAACATGCTAGTTCTGCAAATAAAATGCAGGCAAAATAGACATCTCTTAAATATTTTGCCATGAATTTTCTTATAGTAAATTCTGAATGGAATGAAAAGAAGACTACTTGATTGTACCATGCCTGCAAAGAGTCTTTGTAGAGTTATTTATTGTTCAGCATATGAACTGTTTCTGCCTTTGAAAATATGAAATCACTGTAGATGAAATACACCCACAATCAAATAATTTATATAGTGAAAAACAGTAATAAACTAGTTCAAATCTATTCAATCAAACACAAAATAAAATTAAAATAATATATTAAATTTTAGTCCAAATTTTAGCCTCCACGTTGGGAGAATTCCCAATCTAGTTTGTTGGTTTCATGACAAACATTCATTTGACAAACATGTTTTTATATAGGAAGGTTATACTTCCTATACCTAGGAAATATAAACAAATTTCTTGTATTCACAAAATGGGAGACAGAAATCAGAAATATAGGGACATTAAAAAAGTATTTATGGTTTGCAGTGAAGAAGATCACAGTGCATATGTGGTTCCAACATGGTGCTACATTTAAGAGAGAGTACAATACCTAACTTTATATACAGGACAATATTGAGGAATAATAAAAACTGAATTACGTCTACATTCATTATTATTAACATTATTACAGGACCACAGAAAAGAGATTTATCAGAAGTATAAGGGAACTATTGTCTTCCATTTGAGCTATGCTCTCCTGGACATTTATAGCAGAAGAGAGACTTTTTAAACCCCACATCTAGACTGCAGCTGCATCCATCTTTAAGCCTCCAAATTCAGTATCCTTTTGGAAAAAAATTACATTGTCACATTGGAAAAGTTTCAGGGAAGTCCTATGACAGCAATACACCTGGAAAACAACATCTGATAATAGCAGATGGAGATAGAAGATATATTTAGTTTATTCAATACAACTCAATATTTCTTGATTCTACTATCTGAATTATTTTCTATATTTAAAGCCTGCAATATCAAACATTGACAGAATACTGTTCTCAAGTGTATAAAGCACTATATATATATATATATATAAACTTTCTGAGGGAGGATAAACATGTTCAGCTGTACTTGCACAGCTGTATTTCCCTCAACATATGAAGTATCTCCACTATTCTGAAATGAATATTTATGGTAAATATTCTTTAATTTTCTTTTGCTTGTAGTCAGAAAAGTATTTCAAGGGCAAAATATTTCTATGCTGGGTTACAGAAAGCATGTGATTTAGTAATTTAGTGATTTTAGTAAGATTTACTACAATGGATGATGTTGCTGCTCTACCATCCTGAACATTTTTGTTTCCAGGTGCTTACTCCATTCAGTGCCGTATTTGATACTGCGATTAGAAGAATTTTAAAATCCTTACTCTTAGTTTATTTCTTTCACACTCTCTTATAAGTTTTCTTTACCCACCAGACACATTGCATCTGCAGCGTTCTTGGAATTAGAATGTAGGTATGCATTCATACCTCCATTTTTCATCTCAGTTTGGAAATGTATCAGAGAGACAAAAAAAAAATGACATTTCATGTGTCACCATCTTTCATAGTTTGGAACTTTTAAAAGCACTGCTACTTCAGTGAGCCCTGTTGCACATGGAAAGAAGAAAGAAACATCAAGAAGATGAGAGATGAGTAAAGAAAGCACTAGATTTTCTGCCTCTGAAAGTATCTGTCGAAAAGAAGCCATTTTATTCATCAGATTATGCAGTGCATTAATTTTGGGGCTGTCATATTACATTTCCTACAGATTATTCCTGTGAGGGAGAAAAGGGGTCAGAAAGTAGTTTAGTTATTAGAAACTCAGCTAGGGAGAACCTGTTAGTGTCAATCTCTTATGTCAATCAGTGTTTTTGGTTTGTTTGTTTTTCCATTAAAAAGGGCAAAAATAATAGCTGAGAAAATGGACTAAATGCCACAGCAGGATCAAGAACCATGCATTCTCCAGTAGAGGACAAGGGGATTCAGTAACTTATATGGATTTCTGTCAAATTTTCTTCTTTCTGCAAAAAGAAAATCTGCAGATTTCTAGCATAAAAACAATAAATATTTCAGGCATGCAAAACTGAAAATAAAAACAAAACCCATGAAACTGAGGGTAAGGCAGCCCTTGGTATTTTTTCTTCTTTAATGTTTTAGTATCCTCACAGTATGATAATTTGCAACAAACATTTTTTTCCTTCATGAGAACGTAGATCTTGGCAGCCAATATTCAGGACTGATGTAGGATTACTTCATTGAGATAGCTTTTACTGACCACAAACCTTGCAGTCAGTCAACAAAATTATAATTACAAACTAATAAATGACTTATGGACCAAGTCTAAACATACTTTGATATCAAAACAACTAAAAGCTAATGCCCCCCCTACTGAACAGGCCCACCAGCATGTTTCAAAACTCTCTGTGAGACCTAACACTGTTTTGGGGGGCTCCTCACCATCTGGGGTGCAAGTGTCTTGGTACCTGAACTGGAGCTTCTTGTGTGCTCCAAATGAAATCTATTTCAGACCTCCCCAAACCACTCTCTGAACTCAGCCAAGATGCAGTAAATGGGCACCAAGAAATTCCTTATTACAGTACTGCTACTCCGAGGCAAAACGCTAATGAAGATGTAAACCCAACTGGTGGAATCCTGCTATCCAAATGCTCAATGATTCCCTCAAAGAATTTGAACAGAGTAATGAGGCATGGTTTCCTTCTGCTTAAACTGTATTGTCTTTTCTATAATCATATTTTTCCATTAATTTACCAACTCAAGTTTTTATTATAGTTTCTCTTGGTTTTCCAGAAGTCAAAAAGTGTTATATGACTTTCTGATTCACACCTGAAGCCATTAAAAAAATCCACAACTTAGCGTCTCATTTACCATCCCATGGTCAATTTAAATTGCACATTACACAGTACACCTAGCAGTCAGTAATTTTACATTTGAATTCCTTTAGAATTCAGGGTGAATACCAATGATTTGGACTGGAAAGACTTGATGTACCATTGCTGATTTATTACTATTAATTTTATCAACTCTGTTATAAAATTTCTTGGTACCTTCTTATTAGAGAAGTCCCCGGATTTGTACCCTGTAGAGAAAGGCCCCTCCAAGCTTTTCGCAGAGAATTCAGAATGGTTCATTAAACATAATCAATTTTCATGACTCAAATGCAATGGACACAATCACTTTCTCAGCTCAGTACTGTATGCTTAGCTTCTCCACTCAGGCTTTACTTCACTGCTTTCTAAAACATTACTGAAGTTCATGAATACCAGATTTTCCTTGGGCTAACTTATAGATAGCACAAAGACAAGCATAGAGATTCTACTGATATCATCAGAGAGAGGCAGATATCTGGTCCAAATACTGCTCTAATACAAAACCATGTTTCTTTTATTACATAGTGGTTTAGCAACACATGAAGTCTTAATTTCTCATCATATTAAAGATCATATATTGTTATTTACAAGTCGATTATATCTGCACAGAAAAATTTAGGGTAATTAAAAAATCTGATTAGAAATTAAAAGCACAAAATAAAGAATCAACTTTTTTTTTTTTTTTTCAGTAGTATCATAACTAGCAACATCAGCCAAGGAAAAAACAGAAAATTGTAGTTGCTGTTGACAAAACATCGGTTCATAATAATTCACAAGGGGTCAGAATCGAGCCAGCCAACTTCAGTTAGTGCCAACATGGATGAGTGTTGATGAGTCTGAGTTTGATCTGAAGACAAAGGCATGAAAAAGGTAGCAACTGACTAATAAGAATACTGATACCCTTATCTATGCAAACTGATTTACGTAAGAGTCATGGCTTTTTGGGGGTGATGTTGGTATCAGTCACATGATGGAAAGGGTTCACAGCACCAGGCTCAGAAGGGTATACCCTCTCTCAGGTTTGTTTATACTCCCTCCCAAGGAGATATACCCTGTTGAAGCTCAACACTCAAATCATTCTTCCACACTGGGACTTCATGCAAGGCAGGCTCAGGAACAGACACTCTGTGGTGCACCTTGCTGAGGGACAGAGGCTCCCGTGTGCAGGAGGTGGCAGTGGTGGCCAGATGAGCACATTCAATACACAGTGCAGGAGACACGGGAATTCTGCCTTTCTAATCTCAAAGCTGACTGTTTATCTCGGTCTGATCCAAAGAACTGTAATCTCATGTGAGTTACGGAAACTGGCTAAGTATGCTACAACAAAATTTGTGTTTCTAAAATTCACCTGGCTATAAATATTTCTGCACTGTAGATCATTGGTAATTTTACTGCAAGTCAGTTACATTAGTAAACAATCTATGCTACCAATTTCAGCATTACAAGAAATTTCTGTTTACACTTTCACACAAAAACCGTCTCTACTTGATCTTTCTCTAATTTTTTTCCCCGTCTATTCATTCTTACTGCTTTAATCCATGTCAGTGCACCACTATATGACTGCTTGCTGATAGTCACCCACCTCCTTGCCATTCCTTTTGCCTTCTCAGTCCTTTTCAGAGAGTTAATCTATAATGATATTCTAAGTCCCCAGTCAGGATTAAAATTCTCTCACTTCAATAAACATGTAATGAAAAGCATGTAGCAAAAGAAAAAAAAATAAAAAAAAAAAGGTGAGGAAAAGTAGAGCATAGTAACAGTGAAAGAGGTGTTATATACAAGACAGAGCTTTGTTACGAGTGAATCATAGAGTTTTATAAATAGCTCAAGCACATGCAGGAAATAAAACCTTTTTAAATTAGCCCTCTGTCTGTTGATATACTTCACAATAATGTTGGCCTCAAAATCCCTTAATGCTTTCTAATAAAACACATAAAATTGCATCAAAAATACTAGAAGTTCGTTTAAATAAATCTTAAAAGATTTCAATTTGTATATGCTAGTGGAGTAAATCATGGCTAATGTTAAAGATCTGGGTTGTGTTATTTCTAAAATTATGCAATTAGCCTCCCAGGTCAAACTCAATATTATATAATAACTATTTTTAGCTAGAAAATATCACTTCACATCTACAGTTAATTGGAGTTAATTGGGCCTTCAAGATGTGCTAGTATGAAAGCAACAATGTTTTTAATAACAAGGACAGTAAGAAATAGATAAACTGCTAAGAGCAATAAAATGAAACATCCATGTAGTCTATGAGTGTCCATCCTCATTTTTTTAAATTTTTCATCAAACTACATTGCAGAGAGATGTTTCAGACTGATGTATGAAGTAAAGACTCAGAAAGGATACTTTCAAGCTCTTTAACCTTTCATCATTACTCTTTACTTATTGCAATCAGTGAAATACATGTCAAGTGCTCTAAAGCAGTAAAATCTCATTTGGTAATCAGTGAGGTCAACCAGTCAGTCATCATTCTCCACAAGTACACCCGCAAAGTAACCGTATTGTATGTATAGCAAGTAGCTGGACAAGATGACCGCCAGGAGTCCCTTCCAACCTTAACTGTTCAGGGATATCCAGTCTGAATTACGCTTTCACCTTTTGTAAAGTTCACTTGTCTTCTTGTCTTCAGTCCCAAGGAAACAGGACTGTATTTTTAAGAACTAAACAAATTCCTTAAGGAGGAGGAATAAAATATACTCTTTCTAAAGAAAGAGAGAATGCCTAAGTTTCTTCAGCTGTACTTACTGTAATTTATGCAAATTATTTCTTAAGCTAAATATTTAAAAAAGCCTTTAAACAGCTCATCGGAAGAGGCTATGTAATCACCATCACTCAAAGTCTTAAAAATGATATTGACTGTTCAAAAAAATCCCAAAGACTTTAAACAAACTTTTGGGACAAATGCCAAACTAAAGTACAGCAAGACACAAATTAGGTGTTTGTTCTTTTATCCTTGCATTTTTAAAATTCTCTTCAAAAGCTATGGAAGGTAGTATTGCCATTTCTGTCCTCAACAGGGTCATGCAGTTCTACACGCAGCCACATTCAGATTGCCTGTCATTGGGCTTCAGAAGCTGTCCGAACACAGCAAGACTTTTATACTATTCCCTTCCACTCCTACCTCCCCACCATACACACACTGCCTTTAAGTATTCTGGATTTGGCAAGTAGAAGGGGCTGGTTTTCATTTTATTATATCATTTTCTCCCCTTGACTACCTTCCAGGTACTGGAGGTTAACCTTAGCTAGGGCAGTACACTGGATGGTGGGGGTGAGTTGGATCTCATCATTGCCCCCAGCTGTTCTCCACATTAACTGGGATGCAAAAATGGTGCAAACTGGACAGAATGTTCAGTGCAAGGAGGTATGTGTATGCATAAGCAAAATCTGTAAACAGCAACACCAATCATGAATTTGAAATGTGTCTGCACAATGGAAGATCAGGAGTGCCAAAACCAATACAGTACAATGGTAAGTAAGTGCAAGCAGAAGAACACTGGAAGAGTACCTAATAAGTTATTGATAACAATAACAATACTGGACTGAATAATTATGCTTTGGTTTTGTGTGTTTTATATAAGCAGTATATGAGTTTTATATGATGGCTATATACTGAAAAGTAACCCAAGGTAAAAGAAAGGGTAAGCAGAATTCCTGGGTTAGCTAGGGCTTCAGCAAGGGAGAATGATATTGATGTTTCTCCAGATGCATAACATTTTCACTGTTTTTTTTTTTTTTTTTAATAAAATCACCAAAAAAAAGAAAAAAAAAAAGTTTTCCAAACTTTCTCTAGCTGCATTACATGCACTAGAAATACAATACGATTTGCCTTCAACAGCATAAAAATACAAAACCCAAAGGAAAAAAAAAATAATAACAATAAAAGATTTACGTATAATGATATGTTGCTAAAACCCTTCTCCGTGCAAAACACTGACCCTTGCCTATTGTTAAGTTAAAATGCAAAAATGTATATTAGGATGACCAGTCATGTCAATGGAATGTTGTACAGCACCTTGAATGAAATATATTCTTATCCTGACAGAAAAAAATAATTACCTCCTCCACTGAACCAATTTCGTGTAAACTTTGCCAACAGCTTCCAGTTACATATTCCACTACCAGCATTTTTTTTTCCAGTACAGAGAAGAATACTTTCAGTTAATATCTTTGAGCAGTATAGAAACATATATTCCTACAAAGATAACTTCATCACAAAATACTTTTTGACAGTGATGTCACCTACTGTGACACCCTAGAAGTCAGTAATTGAGTTCTAGAATTCCCTGACAAATGAAAGAAAATGTAACCAATATTAAGGTAATTTTACTGGCAAGTGGTTTTCATTGTAAGACTAAGGCCTAAAAGCAGAAAAATTTAGCCGTCAGTTGCCAGAGGCTTAAAAATGTGCACCTTACAGGGTGTTTTTTTGGGGGGGAGGAGGTAGGGAGTTGTTTTTTGAGGTTGTGTTTTTTGTTTGTTTGTAGAGTTGGGTTTGTTTGTTTGTTTGCCTTTTTTCAGTATTCACTAGTCAGAGGCATACAAAAATGCTTTATGCTTCTCACTACAGCACATTCTGGTCTGATATTATCATTAGTACAGAAAACTTGCTACATAAGATATTCGAGCTCGCTTTTTAAATTCCTCTAGGCTGGGCTGGGTTTATTATGCACAGTATGTAAAGGTGTTCTTAAACCAACAGCTAAACACTTGGTATGTCAGGATGATTCATGTAGGTGATCAGTTTGTAGCTTCGAAGAAAATTAGTATCATGTAACTACACTTTTTTTTTCCTTCCCTTATATTTTCTGCATGGTTATATTTTCAGTAACAACTGTGATATGTGTTAAATGAATCTCACAAAAGGAGGAGGTAATTGCTGGTTGTTTCTTCAGAGTTGCTATAGTTGAGAACCTCTGCTCAACAGCAGTTCTGTTCTGTAGGGATTAGCTATTATACTTAGAAATAATAATAATATTAATAAATAAAAGCTTCAGTGCTGAATTCTTTTCGTTATTATTTTGTCAACCATATATTTTACTGAAATTGAATAGTTATTTGTAATTACTATTGTAGATTAAGCCAGTTAATATCCTGTCACTACTTTGATTTCACATTTGTTTTCAGGAATATAGATGTGCATTATTTTTAAGAAGGTTAGAAGAGATGGACAAGTATTTAAATATAAATATTTACATTTATGCTGGCTGTCTTCTTGTCAATTATTTGAAGCTTACCTTTGAAAGCCAGATCTGGCCTCCATGGCCTCTTCACCAAATACTACAGCTTTCTACACAAAATATCATTAAGAGCTGCATTGTAACAGACTGAAAAATAAATTACCAGATTTTAAGTAAAATCTACTCCTAAACTAAAATATAAAGGTGATTATTTTCCATTTGAAGAATATAAATCCAGATTTGAAGGGCCCGAGTCCTGTGCACAAGGATATATATATATATTTTTTTCCTAAAAAATATACTAATTGTGTTTCATGGTCAAAAGTCAATTAAACTAAAACATAATATTATTATAGTTCTCCAACTCTTATTCTGGCATTATCACAGAGTTTAAGAAATAGTGAAAACAAATAATTGCTATTGAGAGAATGAATAAGTGGGTAGACAGGAAATACTGGCCAGCTAATTAGATGGTTTTAGAAAGCATTTTGATTATCTTTTGTTCATTAAGTTGGTCAAAATTTCAGTTCTTACTAACGTATACTCCTCATCTGTCTTGTATTTCTAGAAAATCATTGGAGCATAGTTTACTTTTCTGATTTTTTATTTATTTATTTTTTTTTAAGAATAGCAGGTCATTAAATGAGGATTATTTATTTATATATTTTTTTACTGTAATTCAAGCAGTAAACACTGTTCGCTGCCAAGAGATTGTGCCACAGCAACTACAAAGACATTTTGGGTTCATGTAATGGGCTCCAAGTCAGACACACATTTCCATTAAGAAGCAATCTATTAGTAGAGAAGTGTACACAGCAAACAAAACAAAACAAAAAAACAACTCCTTCATCTCACCTGCATCATAAACACAATCCACTTTTCCCTGACATTGTAAGAAGGCAATCTACAGAAAGATACAATACTGTCAGACCCTTTTTCAGCACACACACACAACCATCACTTGAGTAAACATGAAAGCAGAGACAGCACAATCCTGTTCTTCCTGTCTCATCAAGACCGAAGGCTGCTAGTCAAATCAATATAAACACACACAATACAGGCCTTTCTGATAGCTGATCTTGGACCAGTTTATTCAGTAACTTGCCCTCAGACCCTAGGGGCTGAGGTTTGTGGTCACCTACTAGCAGGTAGTCAGCCTTGAATTTCACTACTGTTCACATGTGCACACTCAGAATATAGAGCGCACCTACACAAAAAGATAGAAATCAGATTTCGTAAGACTAGGGCAGACAGCTGTGCAGTCTGAGCACAGAGATGAGTGCAGGACTCAGTCAGGCAAGTGTACTGACTGGCAAGTTGTTTACACACGGTCAGCCTCTTCCCTTTTTCCTCCAGTGCTACTACCCTGATCCATCTGGATCCTTCCCTTTACCTCCCTTCGGTCCTCTCTCAGAACATCCCATAATAATTTTCAAATATTCTCACAATCCCCTTAAAACATCCCACACAATCCCCAAATTCTTTTCTCTTCTACCAGCATCCCAGTGCCCTATACTATACCCCTTTATGCAGTGAAACCCGTTCATGAGTATGTTTTCCAGATTCCGAGAGTACAGTCTTGTTTGACAATAAGTGGAGACAATTCATGCTTAAAGGGCAAAGTAATAACTGTTCTCCTTGTGCCAGAAAAGAGGAACTTGAGAACTCCGGGGTGATGACAAAGTGAATTGCACAAATAAAAACCAACATAAAACGGAAAGCGGATTGTGTGAACTCTGGAAGAGAAAGCACGAGGAAAGAGGCGTCTCTGTTGACAAGGAAAGATATTAATTTTCTTGTCAGCTATGCTGTTATTGCAACACAGGGAACAACTGGGGAAGAATGAGTAGATGAAGTATCTAATTCTATTTTGAGTGACTCTGCAAGTAATCATAAGCTGCACTGAGAAACAGTCAATCAAAATCATTGCCTGGAGATTTTTCACCCAAAATATAATATTAGTGAATCTGTAACAGGTCAGTCTGCGCATGGCTGACAATAGTAACAATCTTATGACTCAAGTTTGGAACTTTAAGAGAGAGACAGTAAACATACAACTCCCTAAAATACATTCACACAAATAAAATACCTTATGGCATTTTTAAATATTTCATACAAATCAAATGTGTGGATCTTTCCTGGTGGCCAAAACCAAAAAAAACAAAAACAAACAAACAAACAAACAAAACACCACAAAGCAAGACTTGCTTTAGTCTCACTAAAGAGGCAGTGGAGGTCCAGCTTAGGTATAGTGAAAAATTGTAACAGATGTCAGTGAAATTTAGCCTGTAAAGAGAGAGCTCTGTATAAAAGATAAACACAAGCCTGTTATAATTCTGAGAGGCTTAGAACAAATGTAACTCATCAACTTCTTCCATCTAGAAGTATAAATAGAAATTTGTTATAAGCTGTTTACTTTAGTACCAGTACTACAAATTAAATGCTGCAAATACTCTAGCAATAACTAAGGCTGTAGCCTAGCAACTTGTTGTAAGTGAGAAGCTTTCTGCTCATGGATCGAACCTCACTGATTTAATGACCTCAGTGCAAATGGAAACATTTCCAAGATTAAGGCGAGATGAATGTATCAATAAAATAAGTCACAATTTACAACTGCAACTCAGGAATCACATGTAAAATATTATATTTTACTCTATCGCTGCAACAAGTTAAATAGACTCTTAAAACATGGGCCTGTGTATACCTGTGGATTTTCTGCTCCAGCCTTTTTTCCACATGAGGTGCTGATGAATACCACAGCACTAAGTCAGAATAAATCTGGATACTAAAAGAATAAGGTGAGGGCACCTCCAACGTCAATGCCTCTGCTTACTACTCCAAGCTTAACCAGTGGTCGAAAGATCAAGGCTGATTATGCACACACTAGGCATAAAAATAACAAAACAAAACAAAAATTGCTATAAATATATGAATAATTGCTATAAATATATGAATATATAAGCATGCATGCATTGATATGATGCTGTAATGAGCGAAATTCTGAGGAGGAAGCAGATGATTCCACTCCAAGGGTACTCATCCCTGGCATTCAGCAGTCTGCATTTTGCTCAAAAAGATTCTAGCAACTACTTCTGGACAGCACAGAGAAAGAATTTTTCATCCTACAACTAGAGAAGTAAGATGAAATGTAAGGTTAGGGATTGAGCTGTCCCTGGTTTACACTAATAGCCACAAACAGCTCACATCCTGACACTGAAAACTGTGCCATTCCACATGGTCTTAGCCAGAGTTTCAATTCACTGTGCTGAGGCACAGAAACATTGGTTTGATAACTAAATTACAAAAATCATAAAAATTTCCTACAAGTAATTTCCATTCAAGTAGTAATACGAATTGTTGAAATCGTCCAACTTACTTTGACATAAATCTCAGTGAAAGTAAAGAGAGTTCTTTCATCATCCTCACTCGTGAATCATTATCTCACAGCAGCTTTAGAAAAACTGAACTTCTTTGGACTGAAATACACTTCCCCTGCCACGTACAAAACCAAAGCATATGGAAGCTTGCCAATTAATTGCATGTAACATATACTACAAAGGGTGATGCAGAATGATGTTGGATAAGAAAGTCTTGCTTGTTGTGACTGTGGGCAAATTAATTTCCTTTGACCTACATATTACTAAGCATTTCAGACATCCCTGTTGAAAAATACCCTTTTAACAGTCCCCAAAAGTAACTGTGGATGTTAAAAAAGCTACCTGAGACCAAACTGACTGAAACATACATCCCCCACAGATCCCAACCATCAAGCTCCAGATTCAGTGCCATAATCAAGTTAATTTTAATTTGTGTCATTTCCTTTATTGCTGACTGGGGAACAGTAAATTTCAAATTGCTCTACTTTGCTTGTATCTCATTTTAATCTGCAAACAAAATCAGAGGAGAAAGGCCGAGTCTGCCCGCTCAGTGAAAAGCGTTAAGACAGACAGCGCATTTTTCATGAAAATATTTATGAGGTACCATTACACACATACCTGACAATGAGTTTTATAGGAATGCAACAGAAATTATTTCACCCTAGAGATAAACAATGGATCAAAGTTAAGATGCACATACAGCTGTTCCTAAGTTGGTATTTGCTAAAAGTGAGTTCATTTATTTTGGAGACTTACATTTTCTGATGCCCTGGATACTGTGTACACCCTGGTAATCATGCCCTCCCCACCTCATCCTAAATTATTTTCCATAAAATCCAAACTTTCATATTTTTTTTCTTAAAAAAGAACATAAAGGTCAACGTGACCTACCTGTTTATTATACACTTTGATGTATCAGCATTCAGCACAATAAAATCTGTTCTTTTGACTACACTTCAAGGCATTGCTTATTACTAGCATAATTGCAAATGCATTCCTTTTAATTCACTAATTGGATGTTACTTCTGACCAGAATTCTAACAAGAAAATTATCAAATAACCTTTTGAATTCATATTTGCTTTTATGTATACATACTTTTGTTGTTTGAAATGTTTTATACTTCCACGTGTTGCTCAATTTCTTATGCTTTATTCTCAATGCTTGGATCAAAAGCAGACATCTCCTTTCCCAACTGCATTACATTTTTTAGCACCTCTCTGGGATTCCCACTAAATTATTCTTAAATTTAAAAATGATTCACTGAAAAACTCTAAATTATTTCTTCCGACATTTTGAAAATATACTACTGTATACTTATATTTGATGTTCTTCTTCAGCTGGAACTACAGGTGTCTGAACCTTGACTAATGTCTCCTGAATTTCACCTGAAACAATTAAACTACGGGAAATACTTTGTAGTGCACACAGAAAACAGGGATACGAAATTCAGATGATAAAAATAAGATGTATCCTTTGTGTGAACATTTCCTTCTAGTTAAGCAGGAAAAACTTCACACACACACACACAAACCACCTGTTCCTTACCAAATTTCAAATAATAAAAGCACATACCATGAGGAATGTAACAAAATCATCATTACAACAGTTACATTTGTTATGAAATGCCTGATAGTGTATAAAGATCCCACTCAAAATAATACTCAGATTTTTCACATGGAAAACTGCTTAAGAACATGGTATGGCTCCATTGAAAATTGAATATTTTGTCCTTGATGGGGAAAGAGATACCACTCAAAAGTTCATCTCAGATACTTAATGACTTAAATTTTTGCAGAGTACCAGAAACCACAGGATCATAGAATCATTAGGGTTGGAAAAGACCTCCAGGATCATCTGGTCCAACCACCACCCTACCACCAATGTCACGCACTAAACCATGTCCCTAAGCACCATGTCCAACCTTTCCTTGAACACCCACAGGGACAGTGACTCTACCACCTCCCTGGGCAACCCGTTCCAATGCCTGACCACTCTTTCTGAGAAGAAATGTCTCCTAATTTGAGATCTAAACCTCCCCTGGTGCAACTAGAGGTTATTCCCTCTAGTCCTATCACTAGTTACCTGTGAGAAGAGGCTGACCCCCAGCTCCCCAAACCTTCCTTTCAGGTAGCTCTGGAGAGCAATGAAGTCTCCCCTGAACGTCCTCTTCTCAAGACTAAACAACCCCAGTTCCCTCAGCTGCTCCTCATAAGACTTCTGTTCCAGGCCCTTCATCAGCTTCGTAGCCCTTCTCTGGACATGTTCTAGGGCCTCGATGTCCTTCTTGTACTGAGAGGCCCAAAGCTGAACACAGTACTCGAGGTGCGGCCTCACCAAAGCAGAATACAGGGGAACGATCACCTCCCTGGTCCTGCTGGCTACACTATTCCTGATACAAGCCAGGATGCCATTGGCCTTCTTGGCCACCTGGGCACACTGCCAGCTCATGTTCAGGTGAGCATCAATGAGCACCCCCAGATCCTTTTCCTTTGCACAGCTTTCGAGCCATTCTGCCACAAGCCTGTAGCTCTGCATGGGGTTGTTGTGACCAACGTGCATGACCCAGCACTTAGCCAGATTTGGCTTATATTTATTGCTACTACCAGCCTTTCAAACATCTCTTTAGAAAATTGTATATGACTAATCAAAGAAAAAAGAGCTGGGGGGGGGGAAAAAAAGTAATTACCTGGGATTTTCAAATATCTAGGTATTACGTTTGACAAGAAAATTTGCAAACATGACTCTACAGTTTTGTTTTTGTTCTACTTTTGTTTGTAGAAAACAAATAAGGAGTTTTTCATCAATAACCATCAGGATTTTTCAAGCTATTGTTACACAGATAAACTTCTCAGTTATTGAGGAGAAGTGATAGAAGTAACTGAAAACATCACTTCACTAGGAACTACAGCAGTAAAAAGATACTGGGCATCATCAGAGCTACTGGATGATCCCATATATATTTGCTAAGAAAATTTCTAAAGATTTTTTTTTGTTGTTTGTTTGTTTTTTATGGGTGGTGGTGGTGAGGGAACAAACTCAAATTGGCGTAGTTGAAACTGAGGTTTTGTCTGAAAGCCTGAATTTGTGTGAAAGCATACCAGTTAGGTGAAATGTGCTGTAACTGCTGTACATGCATACTTCTGTAAACAGTATTTTAGGTTTGAAGGAGGTGCAGTATAGAGAAAAAATTATACCAAAATATTAATTTTTTCAGAAAATATTTTAATATAAAAACCTGACAATTTTACACATCAGTCTGTCTTTAGAAGAGAAACTTAAAAAATGTCTTTAGGTTTCAAGGCTTAAAATTTCTTTTCTCATTTTATATCTCACAAATTGATGTAGGCTAAATTGACGAAGAACAGAATCTTTAAAACAAGCATAGATATGCATATTATCATTCTTTTTCTTACTAGAAAATAATGAGAGTTGAGTTTAGACTCACCAAGGTATATGTGGAGGACTTTTTTTTCCTTTTCTTTTTTTTTCTTTTTTTTTTTTCCCCCAGAATATACTAGCTGAAGGAAACTTTCAATACTAGCTAGGACTTAAAAGCTCATAATTTCCTCCCAGCCACCCAGGAAGGATGCATTACAATAAAATGTCAAACAAAAATCATCCTTGGAAAGTAAAGAAGAAACTTGTGTTAAAAATCCTTTGTATATTCAAAAGTTGGCTGGATATGACCCTGAGCAGCATCATCTAACTTTGAACTTACATCCAACTTCGACGCTGGCCCTACTGTGAGCAGGAGTTTGGACAGGATGACCTCCTGAGAGACCTTACATCATGAATTATTCTGATTCTAGACATAGGAAATAGTATATAGGGAAAAAGAATTTCAGAGCAAAATTAGGGGAGAAAATCATATCCTTATTAAGCTTTCAAACAGAATCTAACATGAATTTGTAGCAATTTCCAGAAAGAGAAGATTATATACTGTGTGATTAAAGATAGTGATAACAGAAATGAATTTTCAATAGTATTTTTGATACTATATGGATTTATTAGCATTAAGTTTATCATTTCCTATTATTGGGCTGTTTTCAGCAATGTATGACTTCTACAAAAAATCAGTTGGCCAAGCTAAATAAATGACCTTCGGGTCATGTGCCCTTGCCTTGGGTGCATTTTTATTTTTACTCATGGCTAGAACACTTCTGTCAAAATGGTTGATTTAAAACTTTCACACATGGAGAGAGGAAGTAAAGGCCTGTGAAATGGAAATCACTTTGACATCACAAAAACAGAGAAAACTTCCACAAGCTCAAACATCCAGCGATTGCTACTTTAAACTGGTTTACTGGATGTACTGTAGATAGAATAAAAATACAAAAAAAATCCATGCAATCTTGGAACATGGATTAAAAAAAAATCATTTAAAAGTATACATCTCAAAACAAATTTATGTAAAAAATTACTTTCAAGCCTGCAATAATATCTACTATATTGGCTAAGCTATTAATATTAAGTTGGAAAAAGTTCTATCATTAAGAAACTAGACTTTGGAATGCAGCTGCATTAGTCAATATGAGAAAAGTCTGTACTAGTTAAAATCAAAGGAATGTTATTTTAACTGTAGAGAAAATTAGCCACTTTGTCACAATGCAAAGAATGGATGCTCATGATCCTCTTCTGTGTTTCAGAAGCAGACATAATATTGATCCATTTCATTTTTATTCTCTTCAGGTATGGTTTGCAGAAAACCTGCCAACATGCCACCAACTTGACTTGCAAAAATTCATTCCAAAATGAAATATTGAAAGTAAGTCAGTTTTGTCGGAGTCTTTCTGTAAAGAATGCTGTTCTTACTCTGCAGCATGTTTGGCATGCTGAAGTTTATTTGGCTCTGGAGTTATATAACTTACTCTTTCCAAATATTACCAGACTAACAGCAAAACCTCATAACCTGTGGGTTTAACAGTACTTTGCTTATCACCCTTCAATTATTTATTGAAGGATGTTATCTGGGTGAAAAGCCATGAAGCTTATTGTGTTTCATAAAAGTTCAAATGAACAGTATCCGTGAATTAATCCACTTTGAACTAGGAATCCTGTCTCACTTAAATACATTCAATTCAGGGCAACCCAGAAGTCTTACAGTAGTTATTTAAAACTATTAACAAATCATTCCTTTAATGATGTACATGAAAGGAACAAGTACACTGGTCACTCTCCTCTGCTGCTGCTGTCAGAGGACTTTTCAATGGCACCATTTCTCAGATACATGCCCTGCATGTAGGAGAAGAACAAGAAATAGATGTTACAGCTATGACACTTACTTACGAAATATTGTTTATTGGTCTCTCATGCTTTTAGTAATAGTGAATATTGTTTTGATGCATAGATAAATAATTTCTGCTTTATTTCTTTGAGGTGGTTATGTTTTGTTGTTTAAAAGTAAAACATCTATCTACTCCACCTTGAGCAGATGAGACAGGAAAAACACTATAAAAATAGTAATAAATCCGTCACATTTATTGTTATAACTATTTTCTGGGACGTGTTAAGTCAGGTTTTAAAATGGTGTTGTCACAGTCTCAGGACTCTTTCTAGGTCAAAGAAGCAACATATGCAAACTCACAGCCCCTCTGAGTACATCCTTGTGTTGCGTATTGCTATTTTATCTCTTTCTGAAGGTACTGCTGGTGCTGTTTGGAGTATTTCCAGACAGCATACAGTACTCTGCCAGAAGTGTTTTGGGGGGAGCATCATTTCCAAACATGTATCAACTATGCTGTTCTTGAGAACAATATCAAGAATAGCTCAGTATTAAAGATTTTTCACATGTGATGCTGGTGGTGGGGGTATTCAGATCTCAACTATCACATCTGGAGACACATCACTTTAATGTTATTGGTGTTAACCTTCCTAGCTCTTTGATCAGCACATCAAAATACTTGCATTGCCAAGAGATATTATATGTACTTCTTACCACAGAAATGAACAAGAGAACTTTAACAAGAGTTCACTTTCAGAATTTGGCAGGCATTTTTCAGGCACCCAATGACTGTGTTAATCCAGGTATGATCTCATCTGGGTTTTCAGCTGGGTACCAGGTCATGCAGTGACATCAGTCACTCGGGACATAGCTCTGGCAGAATAAACAAATTTAACATCTCCAGCTCACAAGCTGACCATCCTTTGTTTATCGGAACTTCACCTAAGCTTTCAATTTGCAGATGGCTTATTTCATATATGTAATTTATGAACTCTTATTACCATTAAACTACATTATTTTTGTAACTATTTCATAATTTTGGATACAAAATATTTTTAAATGCATGATTTTAAATGTCTAAAATTAAGCTATAACAGAAATTTATACAAAAATTTAGTCTTTCAGCAACATCAGTCTAAATCTTTTACTCTAGCATTAGTATTTAATTTCCACACACAAAATACCTGTGTCCGTCTGAAAGGTTCATTACACTGCTAAATACTGTAACCTCCAGAAAAGCTAAATTTACAAGTCCCACACTTTAAAAAGAGTCTAATATAGATTAGAAAAGAAGCTTATTGCTAAAAGATGGAAAAAAGAAAACAACCTTGATTATTTGTTTGATTTTTTAAAGAGGAAAACTAACATCATAAATCAATAGGATAACACGCAAGTTTAAGGATGTATAATGATCCCTCCAAACAGCTTAAATGAATGGGTTGCATTCTGAAAATTTCTGTTATTTGTCAAGACTGTAGAGTGTTTTTGCACAAGAAAGCAACTCTGCAATCTCAGGATTACAGCACACTCTAAAATCTATTATAGCCTTAGATCCCCCGCTACTTTTATGAGTTCTCACAGTTCAGAATTACTGTGAGCATCGGCAATGATTATGCTCTTTGTAGAATCCTAATTGCTGGAATGATGTAACATCTGTGGCAGACAGCTCTGTTTATTGATGACAGTTTGCGTTGCGAAAATATGAGAAGTAAAAACTTACAAAATAACATTAGGCACAGGCATATTAATGAAATATCACTATTTTCAAGCACATCTTGCCACAAGCCTACCATGCAAAAAGACAATATGAGACTTCCAGCAGGAAATTACATTGTTTTTGTGAAAACTTCCACAATTCTACTTTCTCACTGTTGTATCTGTTCAAACCATGTTACAAAATGTCTAATAGTTATAAATAGTTATAATATATATATAGTTATAATAGTTATATAATAGTTATATAATAGTTATATAATAGTTATAAATATATATATATATAAATATATATAAATATAAAAACTAATAAAAGTTTTAAGAAGTGTGGCAACTGACCAGAGCAGAGCATAATATACTGAATATATAACTAATTAATTAGTCATCATGTTGAAAAGCATACATTTCACCTGATATCCAGTCGGTTTTTCATTAAGTAAATTTTAAAAAGTAAAATGAAAAATATGTTTAAACTGCAGTACACCAAACCATTGTGGTGCTGTGAATGAAACTTAGCTTTTAATTACAATTGAATAACTGAATTTTTAGCATAGTACTCCACAACACTTTGGTTTAGATATAAACAATGACTTCATTCAAGTGTTCAAGTCGTGAAAAGTTTTAAGTTTTTAAAATTCTGTTCTATATCAATTTTCACATTTCAATGGAGTAGTTTTTTGTTTGTTTGTTTGTTTTTTCCATTTGAATATAATGGGTATCTATCTGGAATTCACACAGTAAGAAGTTTAGAATGAAGTAGCTTTAGTTTAGGTACCTCAAGGGATGATGATACTAGCTTGCAGCTTAGAGGGAAATGGACATCACCATGCCTGGTGAACATACAAGGGGGGGGGGGGGGGAGGGGGAGAGGGGGGGAGAAAGAGCTCTCTCAAAAAGATAATACAGTTTCAAAGTGCCTGTAGAGAAATGCATGCAGGCTGGGAACCAGGAAGAGCTATAGAGCTTCACCCATGGATGCAGAGTTGCAGCACCACTGGCATAACTAACATGAAGGATCAGCTCACAGGACTGCAATGCTAGAGCAGGTATAGGCTCTACAGGAAAAATGGGCAGAGAAGGGAGGTGGGTTACCTTTTACATGAAGGAGTTGCTCAAAAGTACAGAGACCTTCTATGGCAATGTGTCTGAGAACTCACAGTTGGAGTTTGTTACGGTTCACCTGGAGAGCGTGAAGTGGATGTAACCTCATTTAAGAAATTTGAGAACATCTTCAGGTGACAAACTTTACTTCTTAGGATGGACTTGACACAATCTAATATCTGTTGGAAGGACAACAGGGAGGGATGGAAACAATCCAGTAGGCTTCTGGAATATGTCAAGGACAACTCGTTAACACAGATGTTTGACAGGATAACCATGCTTTCTTGGATATACCAACAAATAAGGAAGAAATGGTTGCAGGTGTAATCACCAGTGGTAGCCTTGGCTGTAATGACTATAAAGGTAGTGGAATTCAAGATCTTAACAGGAGTGAGGAAGGCAAGCAGCAGAATGCAGACTCTGAACTTAAGGAATGCAGGTTTCAATTAGTTCAGATATTCCATAGGGAGACAGCTCTGAAGGGCAAAATAAGGCAAGAAAGTTGACAGGTCTTTAAGGACAGTTTCCTCCATTCTCAAGCACAATCAAAACCAGTGCTCTGGCAAGTGAGTAGATGGCTCAGGTGCCTGGCTTGGCTGAGCAGGGAACTCAGGAATTCCAACTGAACTAAAGAAGAAAGAAGCCTTCCTAAGAGGACAATGAAGCACTGGACCAACAGGATTAACTTAGTCGTGCTGCCCAGAGAAGCTGCAGGATCTCTGCTCTTTAGGAATTCTCAAGACTCAAATGGGCAAAGCCCTGAGTAAGCTAGTGTGAGCTCTTTGTTGACCCTTCTTCAAGCAGAAAGCTGGACTACAGAGACTCCCAAGGTCCCTGTAGTCTGAATGTATCTATCAAACTGCATCTCAAAATTGTTTTTATCATGAACCATTTTCATAGCGCCTTCACTATTTTCAACGCCTCAAAACCATCGTACACACAACCCTTATTGCCTCAGCTGGTATTAGGTGAGCTTATACAGAAAGGCTAAATAGGCAAAAATTCTTCTACTTCCTATGACTTTTCTTTCAATAGTCTAAGCCTACTTTTGAAACAATTTTAATTGAATTTGATTTCAACACTGCAACATTTATGTGTCCCGCTTTGGGCTGGGTTGGGGTAATTTTCTTCACAGAGCTTTGTTTGGTGCAATGTTTTGGATTTGTGATGAAAATAATCTTGCTAACACACCAATGTGGCCAAACAGTGCTTGCACAGAGACGAGAGTTTTTCCATTTCTCAGACTGCCCTGCCAGCGAGGAGGCTGTGGGTGCACACAGACTGGGGTGACACAGCCAGGACAGCTGACCCTGAATACCTGCCTGCTGATGGGAAGTAGTGAGTGAATTCTTAGCTTTGCCTGTGCATGCAGCTTTTGCTTTCCCTGTTAAACTGCCTTCATCTCAACCCATGAGTTCTCCCACTTTTACCTTTCTGATTCTCTCCTCCCTCCCAGTGGAGGGAGTGAGCGAGCGGCTGTGTGCGCCGGCTGGGGTTAAAGCACAACAATATGAAAGTTGTATAGCATAATAACAAGAGTAGTGTAAGGGAGAGCAATTCTAAGACTCTTGTGATAATGTAATAGAAATGAGTTTGATTATACTTTTATGACTTTATATCTGCCACCTATGAATTCCAACAGAATTCCTGAATGTTTTTCTAAGCTATAGGAATACTGACATCCCCTTACACAAAATCTTTATCTTAACCTCTTTTCCATTGAACTCCCTGTAAGGCCAACATTCTCTGTTCATTTTTAATGCTAATCTTTTAGTCTTTAATACTTTTCCATGGCATAGTCCTGTTGAATCAGGGATGTCAAAATGCTTTTAAAGCATAAGTAAAATAATGTACCAAGAGGAAACATTACAGCCTATATAAACCAAATAGCAATTTTTGATGTAGATACAGAAAACCAACACTCAAGGGACAGGGAAGTTATCTTGGAAACAATATGCACTCCAACTGATGCTAGAATGGGCTTTGAATCAGGGAAGTGACAACAGAACAGCATCCTCGAAGCGGACTTCAATATTGGAGGAGAGAGGCAGGCAGGAAAGGAGGTTCTCCTAGAAGAAGGCATTAGAGCAAAGGATCTGAATTTCAGTACTGAAAATGGACCATGGAACAAACCTCCAGAGTTTTCTCTAGATCTCAGTTGACTAGTGCATACTATTTCTCCATCTGCATTCAGTCTCTCATTGTGAAATCCAGTTTTCAGAGACTCCTCATCAGACCTGAGTAGGTGCCACCCTGGGCTCTACAACACTGGATTACAGTGTTCATTTGCTCCCTGTGTACCAATTTCTCATGTAACACATCTTCTCTCAACTCCTTTTCCCTAGCCACTTTCCCAAACTCCTTATTAAGCTAATAAAAGCCTTCTTCATCTTCTTTGTGCCTAATCTTCTGAACAACAACAACAAAAAGATATTGAAAAGGTCTCAGCTTCTGGAAAAAAAATGCACATGGAGTTTTTGCAAAGCTGTTCTCTATTACTTCAGGTGTTAAAGCAGTAACAGTACTGATCTAAAGTATCTAGAAGAATATCCAGCTCTTGGATTTGCATGATCATCAATGTCATCAAAATAAGCGGTGAGCTTTTTCTGGGTATGGAGCTCTTCTGACCAGATTCGTAACACTGCACTACAGAAATGCAACTATCCTGCTTTATTTTTGTCAGTTTTCCATTGGTCTCATCATTTTCTGCCCTCATAAACAAACTGGTAGCTAGTTAAATGAGACAAACCACCTGGATGACTGTACGTGCTAGGATTGTGATGATGGTTAGAGGTAGTAAGCAGTGCCAGGTTGCCACCTTCTCAGCTGAGCTCATTAGTACACTCATTTTGCTCCCCATTCCCAGCTTTCAAATCTCACCTGCCCAAGACCTCATACTGCCTTTCCTTCTCTTATGCCAATACCACAGAGCTGTATACATTCTAGTTTTCAGTTGGTAATCCGCTCATTTTTCATACAATCCTTAACACAACTCACACTTCAACAGGGAACAGCAAAAGCTCTGTAAATTGTTGCATCCCATTTAAAGTTCAGAGCTCACATATGACAAAACATGCCATGCAAAGTATATGAAGAGATCATCTGGACGTCAGAAACAGGCAGAAGGTAGAAAGACAAACTATTTAAAAGGAATAATTGGACAGAATATGAGAACTTAGTTTATTGCACATTGTATAGTGAATGTTTGGACAAATTTATGCCTAACTTCAGGTGTGTTTACTTCAGTGAATTTTAATTCCTCAGATTTCAGTAAAGCACTGTGATGTTCGCTGGAACACAAAAGGCCAGGGAATTTGGCAGCAGCTACACCACGCAATAAAGACAGAGGCAGTGATCTAAAACTCTGTCAAAGCAGCTACTGCAGGAAGCTTGCCAATGAATTATATGGCAAAAAAGGAAAACTGTTTTTCACAGATCATTAGTTAGATTGTGTTTTGGCCAGCTGCAAGACAGAACCTGGCTGTTATGGGTGTCTTAACTGTTTTCACTGTGGTTTTTTTTTTTTTTTTTTTCTCCATTTTCTCCTGCTTTTAACTAGGGATTGTACTACAACTTTTACAGAAAAACTTTCAATAATTGGGGCCTGGATCTATGGAGTGAGGATTCAAATGAGTCTCAGGGCTGCATTTCAGAGTTGAGCTAGCTCAGATGAAGTTCAGATTTCTCAATATGAACACTTCACAAAACTGAAACCCACAGACAGAAGCATCATGCAAAGTCGGCTGATCTCTTAGGGTTTCTGCTGTAAGGTTCTACCTTTTCTAATGCCAAGGTAGTTGACACATATAAATGACATCAATTCAAAGCTAAAATGGGATTTTGCAGAACCCATGGTAAATCTAAACCTAAATGTGTTTCAGCTGATGTAAAATACATCTTCTGAATTCTAAAGAATTTCAAAACATATTTAAATCTATCTTTAAAATTTAAGATGTTTATCGGGTAGAGAAGAAAAACAACCTGCATTAATTTTTAAGCTTAAGCAAAACCAGAACTAAAGAAAAAAAAGGTGGCCCTGATTTTTCATTCTACTATACTAGCTGTGTATCACCTTAACTCTCTTGAAGGGACTGTAATGTATATTGGAAAGAAGAAGCATCCCCAAACAACAATCCCCAAACAACAACAACAAAACCATTTGCATTGTACTACATTCAATAAAACATTCTAGCAATATTGATAAAGTATTTAGAAATAAAAGAATGATAAACTTTCTGTTTGCACTCCTCACATTTGGAATGTAAAGACATGTTTTCCTTGCTTTCCTTCTTCAGCCTGTGCCAACTCCAAGCGCCATCATATGGTACATCTATTTGAAGTATGCAAAGTATCTAGAAAAAACAACACTATCAAGCTGCACACAGACATTACTGCACTGGAAAACGCTATATTTTTTCAGGGGGGAAAGTAAGTTCTTGATAAGTAAGTACAAGTAGAAGTTTTATTTAAAAAAAATGTGTAGTGGGAAATCCCATAGACTGACTGACTTCAGGAACCCATGTGTTATTATCCCACTTATAGTTAACACAATCTCAGACAAAAAAAAAATCAATACTACTACCACAATATTGACAGGAGTGGTTATGCTTAAGATTATGTGATACTTCATGTTTCATTAACTAGTTTTTAACTGCTTAAACTGCAGCTAATAATCTTTTTTTTTTCCTCTGACTTTGACATTGGTGGGGGTTGTGTAAACAAAACTTTTGTTTTGTTTATTTGTTAGCTTTAGAGCAAAGGAAGTGTGAAAAAGGCAGAAACAAAATGGGAATTATTCTGCCTAACAGCTTTGCTGGTCTTGAGAAATATCTGGCATATGTTAAAAATGGCTGGTGAGCAGCTCTGCTATTTCACTGATCTGGAGCAGGGAGATTAGGCAGGACTGAGTTACAGACTTCTGTAGAGTAAATGGGGCCTTTCAGAGACCCATGAAAATCTGTCCGAATTTGCCGAACAGAAGTTCAAAATTATCATTTTTTAAGGGGCATCAATGTATTAAAACACACTATCAAGACAAACAGCTACACTTCTCAAAAACTTGTTAAAATTCCAGCTACCAGCAACACAAAGAAACTAAATGCTTACTGGCCCAAGGCTCCAGGAGCTTAGAAATGCTTTTTCTTGCATTTCTGAATCCCTCCCTGCACCCCTGAGCCAGACAAGAACCAGGCAGAAAAGTCAGAACAGAAAGCCTGCTTCCCATTCTATTCAAACACCGTGCAGAACTGAGAAGAAAGCTGCCCCTTTCAACTGGCTGAGTAGAACAAGAACGAAAGTAAAGTGGTCAAAGAATATGATGAGATAGGAAATTTGGAAAGAGAGGAAAGAACTGTCTGGTGTTTGAGGGAAAAAAAAAAAAACAAACACAAACAAACAAAAAAAACAGGAGTCAGTAGACCATGGTTATCCATGGGAAGTCTGGAAAATGGGACTGAAGTGCCAAATGGGTACAGATACACAGAGCCTACCCCAACGCCTGCACCATCTCACCTAATTGTCTTTTGCTTAACTACTGCAAGTCTGCCATCCCTTATACACAGCCCCATGTTCTCTCCTCCCTTTCATGTATTGAGACTCTAGTAAGACTTGTCCTTGTTTCTTTTTTTTTTTTTTTTTTTCCTTTTTTGTCTGATTTTTCCCCTTTGCATTCAAAGCAGAATGTTTACTATTGCACACTGCCAGGGCAGTGATGAAACATACAACCCTAAACTGAATTTATGTTTTACCTCACACCATTTCCCTAATCAGTGAACAGAATGGATCTATTCTTGGCATCCATTTGGACTCAAAACATGTTATATATTAAACCTGTTTTTTATAGTGCCCTTGTCTGAACTGTTGCTCAGGGTGGAAATCATGTGGCAAATGGGAAATGAAACAATATTCCTACAGACAGTGCTGCCCCAAAGGATTGGCTTCCATCCCTTCTTTTCCTGCACATTATATCATTTAAACCAGCCTCCTAAGGGTGACTATTATATGTTCTTGGTCTTTTGGGTACTGAGTTTGAAGAAGTACTGAAAACTCACCATCAAAGAGGACCTCTGCCTTGAACAGATTAAGTGCTATGTAATAAAGAAAACCTGTGAACTACCAGGCACTGCTCATTGAGCCTTAGCATCCAAAATCAGCAGAAACTTTTTACGTTGGCTTTTCAGTTCTTCAACTGATCACCTGAAATATGGTCTCTATGCTGAAAACTGAGTACTGCAAGGAAAAAAAAAAATAACGCGAATACTAAGAGCCTAAAGTGATAAGAACCACAGAAAAGACCAAGTAGAAATGATAAACTTTGTCATTAGAGCATGTTTTGAATAGAGTGTAGTAAATAAAGCCTATGGCCACACACAGAACAAAGAGAGTAAAAACCATGCAGGCAGCCAATCATTAAGTGAGCATTATCCCTCCTGTGCACTGAATGAAGTGTAACTCCTAGGAGGAGGGAAAACACAGTACATGACTGTAATTAAAGGCTGTCTCATTGTGCATAAGCATAGGGAGGCCAAAATTAAGAATATACAAGCAGCTCTAAGTCTCAAATTTCACTTTTTTTTTTTTATTCACTTCTCTACCTTAACAGAACTCTTTTAATAAAGCTTTTCAGATAGAACTTAGAAATACACATGGTAACAGTCCCAAGACTAAAGCAGACAAAAATAAAAGGCAAAAATGGAAAACACATCAGAATCCTACGATACTGCTTGTGCAAATATTCAGTCTAGTCAACAAATTTCTCAGTTTTTATTGTGAACCAACAAAAGTGATAAAGTGATACCACTGCACTGAAATGTAGGAGATGCAGAAAGATACCTTTTTTTTTCTTTTTTTTCCTCTTTTTTTTTTCCTTTTTTTTTTCTTTTTCTGTGTTTTGCCTATTTGAGCTTCCTAAGTAAAGAGAAGGAACATGGATTTGCAGTATCACAGCTGCTGGTACTCTCTGTGGTGAATTACAATTTGAAAGAAAAAAAATGCAGAGGAGCAAGAATATTAAATTATAAGAATATCTGTCCTATTTCTCTATTAAAATTGTCTGTTTAAAACCATTAAGTGTAAGTAATTTAAGAGAAGATTAAGAGTCTGCAGAGTAAGGATTTTTGTCCATCTCAAGATTTTCCGAATTAAGGTATGTATAGACACAGAAATTATTTCCGTGTTAATGGGTTAAACATAGACCTTGTATATTAAATGGTTATTTTTGTCACAAAGGTAGTTTATATAAATCTGGAGGTACTGTAAATTGCTGGGGAGTTTTTTAGCCCTTATGGCAGAAGCCTAATTAATTTTACCTTTTATAATTATTTTTATACAGCATCTTACGCTATTACAGAAGCATACTAACTTTTCATGTAGAATAAATGAAATATGGTGTTATCTGAAGTTACAGATTAAACAGACACACTTCTGTGATCTACATATTAATTCACTTCCAGGTTGAACAGATTTTTATCCATAGGAAATGTCATATTTGCAGAGCCATTTGCACTCTATTCACTGCAGCTTGTTTACAAAAGGTTCATTAAATTATTTAAGAAATTATTCTATAGCTTATTCTGTAGAGTTTATGGGCTTTGTACCAGATGGTCTTCATTTGTATAACACCAGTGGTTTTATTTATGAAAAACGTGTGCTATTCATTATATTAAATTGCCTATAGTCATTATGGTCAGCTCCTGAAACTGATTTTTTACTGCATTATGACTGCTCTCTTGAGATCTTTTCCAGCAGTACCTGCAATTAAAACATCTGTATTTGAGTACATTCTAATTCAAAGCTAAATGCTATTTAGCTATAGCTAAATGCTATAATGTTAGCCAAAGAAAAGAGCACTTAAGAATAACACATCAGGATTTTCCTTCCAAATTACATGTTTTGTTCCACTTATTAGATCCCGCCTAACTTTTCTCAATTTAATCTTAAGAGCATTTATTTGTGGGTGCAGAAATGGAGTGGTGGACAAAACATAAAAACAGTACCATGATAAAACACTGTTTGTTGTCTTGTTTCCCATCATAGAGACTGTACATATCTTCAGCTGTTGCCACAATCTATCCCTCTAGTCTTTTTACAGCTGAGAGTCTGTACAGGGACTTGCACTCAGGTCAGTTCCTCATAAAGTATTGTATAAAACACCCAGAGATAACAAACACAGTACCATGATAACAGGGAATACTCCATATGTTTGCCTCAGTGTAAGAGCTTACTGGATCAAGACTGAAAACTCTCCTTAAAAGTAGTCTCAGCATCCTGGTAGTGCTTTGCATTAAAGGTATCTTGCTGGCCGGGCTGATAGAACCTTCTTTCAAGTATTGTGAGAATCACAAGAGTCAGCCTTTAAGAAGTGAAACAGGTATCAAGTGTTCTCATCTCCTTAATTACACGACAATTATCTATTATCTTTCCCAGGAAAAGACTTTAATATTAATATTAACTGATTTCAATGCTTGGTCTTTGCCAAATATTAGAAGATGTTCAGAGTTGCAAAATCTCACTTTACAATCTTGCACAGTCTTTAATACAAGTGTATTAAATCACCAAGTTCTTTAAATCATTTTATAAGTATTCTGTACTACATTAGCAGACTACTAACAGTTTTTCCACAAATCAATTGTCCTCTAAAACAGCTTTTCTACATTTGTTATCAGCAAAGACATGATGAGACAAGAAAGAAAACTGTGTACACATAATAGCTGTGTCAGTCTCATCCATTTGCTTAGTGCGCAACGCTTATGACATTACCAGATTTCTTTGCTATTGAAATGGAACAGCCTAAATGCTAGGCTGTGGCATGACAGAAGCAGCTCATCAGGAAACAACAGTGTTGTAGAAGAAAGCTATTTATAGATAGATTTATCAGAAGCAATGTATTAAACAAACAAAGAACTCTGCCCTTCAAAGATATCACACAATTGCGAATACCATTCCAAGTAATTTAAAAAAGACTTCATATGAACAGTTTTAGAATCCATCATATTAAGACAAAAATTCATAGAAATTGCTAAAGCATATGGTTGACTCTTAATGTTCAAGCTGGCCAACATTTGCACAATATACCCTCCATTCAACTTCATGGCAGTATATTTGTGTGGGACCACTGAGCTACGCAAACTTTCAAAGAGTCTGCCCTCAAGCCGTTAATGACATTTGTGGATCTCTGTGAATGGGTCTCCATGTAACTACTTGGAAAAAAACAAACAAACAACCTGACTCTGAAATCTTGTTTCCTACATTATATGAAAATTCAAATCGAACGTTTAACTATAAAAGACATGTTTTAATTACAACAAACATTCATGACCTGAATATACTAATCTTGCCTTTTAAACTGAGCATATTATAGTCCAGTGTGAGATCTTGAAAGTATTAGCAATCTAATTATTTTTAATATCTATGATACTATTAATACTCCAAACAACTGCAATGTTAGTGGATTTATTTAACAGTTAAAAATAGGAACAATTGGGAGCAAGACAACATGCTGTTTTTAAAGATGTGCAAACTGAAAGTATTCTCTCCTTGTACCTGGAATATTGATGACCCCAATTTGTGCTTGCTCACGGCACAGAAGATAGGCATGAGCCTACTTCATGTTATTAAAAGGATATGAAGGAATTTTCAGAGCTTTATTTTCCCTTTCAAACCAATTCAGGATGCAGGCACTGGTATTTGTTCTTACCCTATTGAGCCTGCTTGAGCCCAGGTGACGGCTTGCCCTTTCTGAAGTTTCATGAGGTGACAGAATAGCTAGATCAAGCCTGGGGAAACAAACTGTGCCACAAGCCCACTCAAAGGAAACCAACATGACTTATACTTCAGTAAAAATCTGAAATTTAGGGCTTTTCTCCACTAACATGATCAAGTGTTTACAAAGGTTTCCACTGTAAGATTCTGTGGTTACCAAACTTATATTTCATGATCAATAAATGTGCCAACACAGATAATTTTTGGGGTTGCTCCTACCCCATGTCCTGACAATTTTGATTAAAAGCACATGTGTTACATGAAAAAATAAATAAATAAATAAATATCTGTAGTGTGTTTAGCTGCTGTTCTCCCTGGACATATTTATGTTTTCCAAGCTGAATCTACCCTAGGGGTGTTTCAAAAATTAACCCATCCCCTTTGACACTTCATCTCAGCATTTATTTATTTGTTTGTTTGTTCATTTATTTATTTATTTTCTCAGCCCATAAGCTTTAAAAAGAACCATCTTAGCCATTTTATTTTCTAGAAACTGAGATCAAGAGAAACAGATCCTTGTTTACGTGGAAGAACAAAAAAAGATCTGACATTTGCCATCAGTACAACATTGCTAAAACTTTCTCCACCCCATCTTTAAGAACCTGTAGAAAACTGGAATCAAAATAGTTTCTGCTGAAGGGCTCAGTGTCTCTAGTAGGCAATCAGAAAGCACCATATTTGCCTCTGGTTGTGCCTTAGCAAATCCTAAGCCTGTCTGCCAAGTTTCAGGGTTTAGACTGGAGAACATTTTTCATGTGTTACAGAATGCACAGTCACACAGAGAAGTCATTATTACTTATTGCTTTCATGTGTCCCAGTCTTGCAAAAATGACAGCCAGTTTGGACAGTCGGCTCTGCCTTCCTTGTGTGTGGTGATACTAATAACAGATGAGTGGGAGGCACACCAAGCTTTTCAAGCTGCCTATCAACATGAGTAAAGACTGTGAGGCCTGCTTTTTATTTAGTACGGACGGTCTTTGAAGAGAAATACGCTCTAGGCAAATAAGGCAAAAAGTATTTTTTTTAGAGTATTTCCCAGATAATTTTTGCATGAAATGGGGCTTACTAACAAGACTACTTTCCATAATCAAACCCCATTTTAAGCAGTTTAGATAATATTTAATGCAGTACAGACCTATTGGCTATTCAAATTTTAAGTATCCTAATGTGAAAATCAGAGTCAGAACCACACATTTTAAAACGCAAGGTTGGCAATGTATTGAAAGAAAAAGAAGTTTCACAGTCTTGACTTTTATTTTACTGGAGCCCTTGACTTGGTAAATCATCAATTAATATTAACTTTGTTAGCTTGAAACTGAATTAGATTTGACTGCAGTACATTGCTTCTTTGGCTTCTTCTGTGGTCAATGCAAGCAGTTACTTCTAATGGTGTTAAAGCTCAGATGAAAATGTTAAATATAGGAGTCAATTGCAAGGTCATTACTATTTTTTTCCCAAAGTAATGAAAACATAGTACTTCACGCAATGTACAATTGCAGGTTAATGATACAGTCCTACAGAGTGGCTCTAAGCCTTGTTCAATTTTAAATACTGATTTAAACAATTTTAAAGTATCATTTAAAGGATTAAATGTTAACAAGAAATGTTAGTCACAGTTTAAATGTTACAGCAAAACTACCTGTGATTAAAGAAAAAAATGAAAGGGAAACATTTTTAATGCAAATACTGCAATGAGAAAGTGATCTAAGCAAGTATGAAAACAATACTTGCTAAAACTATTACAAAGGCAGAACGAGAATAAATCTAGTAAAATGCATTTGCCTACTAATTCATCTTGGAATTTCTGCAATAAGAAAGATCATTACTATAAAACAAAAAGAACAATTGGGCAAGTTTACTGGTACCTTCTTTGCAACTATATGTTGCAATGCTATATGAAATTAACCCTCAACAATATTGTTTTTAGCAACATTTTTTCCCCACTTTCTGACTCTTATTTCCAACATAAAGACCCATACTAGTCCCTTTTTTCAGCATCTTCTACAAGCACAGACAAGACAGTAGGATCAGAGAAGGTCAGAGTGATTTTTGACTCCCATGGAATTAAAAACAAAATTTCTTCCACCCCGCTATACCAGTATTTCCCAAACAGAAAAATACACAAAACAGTAACTAAAAGGAAAGTATCTGAGTCTCAATTTTCTGAATAACAGAAAACTATAGATAATAAAAAGACAGAGATGATAAACTGAGAACTTTACACAAAGACATAAACTTTGCTGTAATTCATATCCTTCAACCTCTGGCTAGAATTTTGAGTGAAAATAGCACAAGAAGAAGCAAAAGAATGGGATTCAGGGTCTCTACAAAATGAGTTCTGAGGTGTCAATAAGCATTCTTTCACCAAGATCAGGAACAAACTCTGACCTGAGTATTTTATGCAGCATATGTAGAAGATTCTTTCATTGGCATAAACAAGGGAAAAGATCGTTTACCTATACACTCTGTACTTCAAATCCTCATTAGGACTGAGAAACCTACAGATAGGAATGGGAGACAGAGTACTTCTGGTCAGGAATAACATTGCAGATCTTATGCTTTATTATCAACTTCCAGTGATGTCTGTGGACTTACCTAAATATGTGTGTTTCAAAAGGACCCTGTCATGTCTAACAAGATACCAAGCATTCTGGAAACCACTCAAAAGCAAACTGAAGGGCAGCAATGAACTTGTTTTTTATACAGCCCCTCTTGGTGTAGCCTCTGCCATAAGCCTTTCCCCAGCCTTACAAAGGATTTAGGCACCAGGGCACCAACACCCCACAGGAAGCCCCAGTGCGGCACAACTGTATCACACAGATTCAGACCACTGAGGAAAAGCAAAGAGCATGTCCACAGGAAGATAATAAAAGTAGAAAATCACAGACAGAGTTAGGACCGTTCAGATGGGATTTAGTAACACAGTGTCAAAAGGGAAAACAATCTGCACAGAAAAATACAGAATCCTACTGGAGGAAGCACACTGGATGCTGGGTGGTGCTGGTCAGGGTTAGTCTGGATAGATTGGGTCCAGCTGTCAATGCCACCCACACCAAGGGGGCCAAGAGCAGACAGCAATGAAGCCACAGAGGAGCCACTTCGGGACCGATGGGGGCTGACTCTTCCCCTCTGTCGGGCCAAGAAATGCTGGGACCCCATTATCAATACTTCTGCTTGGCCTCATAAATCTTGTGGATTAGACAATAAACAATTGCTTTATGCTTTAAAACTGTGCATATTCTACATGTATAGTCTCTCTGCATCTGGCAAAATATGCCTTGAAGGAACCAAAAAGTGTGTCCCCAGCTCACTTTTCTACATAGAAATACCTTATCTAAAACAGAAACCCTCCATGAAGATCCTCCCCCACCCCCCCATCCCCTCAAAGTACATACCATGCTACAGCATGGTAGTAAAACTGAATTTATGCAAGGCCCTGTGCTAAAAACAAACAAACAAAAAAAAAAAACCTGCAAAACTGCCAAGAAACAGGTAAGAAATCTCAGCAAAATGCTGGTCACCACCAATCTGGACAACCGTCCAACTTGCCCGTCTCCAAGGACCTAGACAGGAGGGAGATAAGCCTGTCTGAACTTTCATAAAAGCTCCGTTGGATGATGCAATATTAGTTTTATCCCCAGGGAAAAAACAATGGCTGTTTGCCACCACCTGGATTATTGGATGACACACATGCCATGGGGATAGACTTTTACAACTCTGAGAGATTAGAGTGTCAGACAGATGGCTGAGCTAAAGGCAAAATAGTTGTACTTGTCATTGTAAACCAACACTGCAAAATAGTTGTAAAATGTTATAGTACTAAGGCTTCTATCCACACATTTTATCCATTCACAAGGAAACATATAATCAGATTTATGAATAAAGCAACAAATGGTTTTTAATCAAAACTGTAACTTACATAAGCCATTACATCTAAGAAGAATCTGATTTTTGCTGCAAGTAATCCTGTAACTTCTATAGTTTCTTTGTGGCCTCCTTTCTAGTCTCTTTGGATTATTTTAGAAACCAGTATTTACATCTCCATCCAGGCCACACTTCTGACATGTGTAGATGACTGAAAGTAGAGCTGGAAGCGCTTTATGATGCAAAGCCCATGCCATCCCTCTAGACTCTCACCATTTTATTTTATTTTTCTTCTCTTGTACCATAAATATTAGGAAGATCTCTGAAAACGTAAAAAACACAAGAAAAACTGCAGCTCAGAAACAGAAGGAAAATGAACATTAATCCTTCTGATGTCTCAATAAATAGTTTCAGAGAACCTGAAAGTTAGAAAAACATAAATTTACCCCTTAATAAACTGAAATGCTGTCTCAAATACTGGAAGCCCAGAGACAGCCCATACCTTTCACTACTGACAAGAAAAATACCTGGTCTAGAAGACAATCAGAAATTTGAACAGTTACTGATACCTATTTTTCACTGTTCCTTGTCAGAATTTTCGACTAGTAAATACAAGTTCAGTTTCTCCAGTAGAAGAATGAAACCAGGCTCTGCTGCAAACCACAGTAGACAATTTTCAAAAAGAACTTTTAAAAAATTCAGGTGTTCCTCTCTTAATGGAGTACTTCTATAGACAGTTCAAACAGACTGATGCAGTATGCTTACTTTGTCCTTCGATGCAAAAGCTGCTAACTTTTTGCTTGAGAAATTTTTTATTTTTACAGTTTTCAATGCTACTGTTCTATATATATCAGCCCTTTTCCCTTTTAAATAGCTAAAACAAAACAGCTGGTTTAGAAATGCTTAATTAACATGCAGTTTCCTCATTTGGGTCAAAATTTCCCGAAAGAAATTGATAAGAATTAGGTTCACAGATAGCAAATTTAAAAGTGCTTTTTTTTTTTTAAAAAAAACAAAACAAAACAAAACAAAAAAAACAGCCTTCAACACCCACTTTATTTCTAACAAACACCTGAGGAATCTCCAGGGAAAGCCACCAGGAAATCTCCAGCTAATCGTGCATGAACCGACACGTGCTGAAACCATTTTTGAGTGGTCCTGTGCAGAGCCACGAGCTGGACTCAGTGACCCTTGTGTGTCCCTTCCAACTCGGGATATTCTATGATTCTGTGAACCCAATGTGTTGCAGCTGACCCAACACCTGTGCTGAAGGGGACAGGCCCTCAGGACCACAGCAGCTCCCCTGGTGGCCACCTCAGACTCAGCCCTACAGCTTCTGTTGAACACACCGCGCTCGGCCATCCTGCCCTGCTGCCACAGAACATGCCCACACCAACTGCTCCAGCGCAGGTGTACCAGCCAAGGGCTTTACCTATGACAAAATCTGCTTTAACCATGCTGCAACCACAACTAGCTATCCAGCCAGAATAATAAACATATTTACACCTCACAAATATAGCTCATGTATGTTTTATCTGAAACCATAGAATCATAGAATGGTTTGGGTTGTAAGGGACCTTAAAGATCATCTAACTCCAACCCCTCTGCCATAGACAGGGATGCCACCCACTAGATCAGGTTGACCAAGGCCCCATCCAGCCTGGCCTTGAATACCTGCAGGGAAGGTGCATCCACAGCTTCTCTGGGCAGCCTGTGCCAGTGCCTCACTTCCCTTACAGTGAAGAATTTCCTTCTAACGTCTAGTCTAAATCTATCCTCTTTTAGTTTAAGACCATTCCCCCATGTCCTATCATTATCTACCCGAGTAAATGCAGCATCTCATGTCATTCCCAGGACAGGCCACTGTAAAAAATGTGACTTCCACGCTATGTCCTCGCCCATGTCCCAGGAGAGTTTGGCTAACTCTTTCTGGGTCTTTGCTCGTCTACTTTACTTTTTGATCATCTACTACATAATTCAGTATGTACATAAAACATATTGGAACAGAAGCAACACATGGCTTTACAAGCTACTTTTCATGCGATCTTCAAGGCTGGAATGACATTGCAAGGAGGAACTGATCGCCACAGATCAAAAATAGGAGAGAAGTGCCAGGCCACATATTTGTAGTCTGCTGTTTTTATTTACAGTGACTGAACCATGCCTATAAATAGACCGCGTCTGTTAAGTATTAATACTGATATCATCTATAATGTCAGAAAACACGTCTCCTTGTTGTCAGGGCTGTGTCACGCCCCATCAGCAAGCCCCTCTTGCTGTGCCACCAGGTGGAACACCCCTCATGTCGGCAACGCGGTAACCTCTTCCACATGCTTCATGATCCTCCCCAGCCCTCCACACAGGGCAGGCCACGAGCCCTAGCGACAGTGACAGTCTGTTAGGAAGCACAACTTCGATCACAGAACCCAGTACTGGATGAGTATTTTTTGCCCTTCCTAAAATGGTGGGATGGCTGGTGGTGCCGGCAGCAGGCCTGAAGCTGTGTACAAGGCCGGGTGACTGCTCCGCATCCCTGCCCACCCTCCTGCTGAAAGGGGCTGTTGTGGATTGCTCTTTACTGTAGGAAGCCATCAGAAGCTGTCATGGAAGTGCATGGGCATCCAAAACCACACGTGCCCCCTGAAAGCTGCTGCTTTTCCAGCCACAACAGATAGTCCTTTCCCAATATCAAGCCTGCTCCGCCTTTCTGCCGCCATCTTCAAGCCAGCATTTCTCAGGCCACAGCCTCATCTCGCACAAGTCACATCTTATCAATCTCTGGTTGTTCACACTCTTCTGCAGAAACTCATCTTTCTTAAAGCACAGCAAAACAGCTGAAGTCATAACAGTATTGAGCAGAGCAAGCAAATCCCTTCAGAAGTTTTACAGCTAATAGAGAGCATATCTTCAGTAAATGTGTATGCGTATTTTTAGAGAGAACTCTCAAGACATGGTTAGTGACAGCCTGACTGGTATATACATGGTGATGTTGACTTACTCTCCCTTTGTTATCCAAGTTGCACACCAAATTGCAAGTCATTCCACACCCTATGTTTGCATAGGTGCTCGTTCCTAGTTAAAGGTGGTATTTCACATTCACTTCTATTAATTTTATTTATTTCTGACTACTGCTTCAACTGACAAACATAGGTTTCCAAATCTTACTCTACTTTCCAATTTCCTAGTTGCCATGCTCTCCATATATTCAGTGGCTTTTAATATTGGTATTCTGTATTCCCCTGTTTGAAACACTGATAAAAATGGAGAAAGCATGCCAGCCTCATTCAATACACTTTTTCTAGTCCATTTGTGCAACACAACTGGGCTAGAAAATAAGTTTTGCAAATATAGTTTGGTTTCACCTAGCCCATGTTTTCCCAGCTTGCTGTGAAGAATATTATCTGAGACAAAGTCAAACAAGGCACCAAGGTCAATATTTATAACTTCAACTGCAAGTCATATAACAGCACTCATATCCAATTTAAAATTGTAATTGGCATTACCATAGTACTTAAGAATCAATCTTGGACCAGAAACCCCCTGGGCTAAACAGCATACAAACAGAGAGAGGAAAAAAAATACCAGACAAGTTGTTGACCTACGGATCACACTGCCTGAGTACTAAATAAAGACATAATGGTATACAAAGATGCATCAGAGCAAAAGGGAAATACAAGGCAAGCAGCAACATACCCAATTACTATCACATGAATACCTGAAAAAATACGTTAAAAGAAAAACAAACAAAAACCTCAAATGCCTGAACACTTAGAGATGTTCTTAAGAAATTATTTAAGAGATAATAATCAACTAGACTTGTAGAAATACATGTGGAGCTTTTCTGAGGAAAAAAAATAAGGGACGCCCCCCCCCCCCCCCCAACAAAACCCAACAGAACAGAAAGACACCAGAAAATTAACAAGTGGGTAGTAAAATCTGATAGGCAGGAGTTCACTGCTGTTACTTAGAGGTCAGATAAGGCAAAGTGGAGCTGTAAAGAGCTTTGGGAACAAAGACCTGCAGTTTATAGTTGATGCAGTCAGAAAGGGGATCCACTAAAAAAATACATAGAGGCTTCAAGAAAAAACATAATTTTGCACAAGAGTGTAATTTTTTCAACTTTGTGGTTTTATTGAAGTTACTGATATCACCTCTCACTGCTTTCATTCTTTTATTCTGATCCTGTGTTATGTTTTGTTCTAATTACTATGCTGTCAGGACAGGAATATTGACTGTTTCTATAACTGGCAGAAACAGATATCTGACTTCCTTGTCTTCCTCTGAACATAAAATAACTCATTTCATCTACCAAGCCTCTGTTCCATCTCGAAGAAAGCCAAACCAAAACACATCTCCTGCTTGGGTTCTCTAGGAGTCTTAGACCTCTCTGATGTCCTGTCATTGCAGAGGCTTGGGGCATTAGTGGTGCCTCACTCACCTCCATTTTCTGTGTGTGTTTTACAGAAACACTGGATCCTGAAACAGCACTGTTTTATTAACAGTACTTAGCTTCATAAAGATGAAGTTTAAATATGAACAAGGAACAAAATGTGTAGTGTTGTCTTCAGGTTTGAGGTTCAAGTAGGCAGAAGAACGTACAGCAGTAAGCAGAATGGCACCCCGCTTTTTGTTGCTAACATGATGATGATAATCTTTTTTTTTTTTTTTTGGGGGGGGGGGGGGGGACAAAAAAAAATGCTTGCAAAGCTGAAATTAAATACAATCAGTGACATTCTTTCCTGTATCAAAATGTCGTAACACCAATCTGCAGTTGTAACTGCAAATCTGAGCTAGAGATGCTGGGCCGTATTTGGGGAAAATACTTCCTTAGCACAGCATTATTTTTCTTCCTTCCAGCTTTAGGCACTCACAAGAAAGAGCTGAAAGTACAGTTCAAATGCCTAAAGACATTTCCATCTGTAAAAGACATTTCTATCTGTATAACTTTTCCTTTGTTTTAATGGAGAACATTGCTTAGATGTACCAATAATACATGTGATTACTGTACATTAAGTCAGAAGAGGTTAGAAAAATCAGAAACACTGACCACCTTAATATCTTAATATTGTTAGTGAAAGCTGACCTTTTCCAGTAAGAATTCCGTCTATGATTTGGTTTCTTATTGTCAATAACCATCCAAATTCCTTGATAATCATTAACTTCTACTCATATCATCAGCTACAAAAGTGAAATGATGTTATGTGGATCCCAAATACTTTTTCTTTTATTTTCTTTTATTATTATTATTATTTATTTTTTTAGGAGTCAATCTCTTTACATGCAGATAGTTTTATTGTCCATTGTTTAGTAATTTGGGTGAGGCAATTTTCCTCATCACTTTGGTGATAACTGCTTTAAAAAAAAAAAAAAAGATAATTTGAAGACCAAAATGTTTTTCACAAGAACTTCTATCAGTTGATGTTGTTTTAGTGCATCCATACTTTGTACAGCCATATACATCTAGAATAACATCAGTATTACCATTGCTAGGATTACCAAGTTTTGTGACTCAGGTGTCAACCATCTGAACACCTCTAGTCTATTTATGACTGAAGGCAGAGCAGCATGAATGTTCACATAGCTTTTATGGATGTGATGTATGTCTTTACTAATGATACTGTGTGAACATATTATCTGTTTTCTGAAAACAAGTTTGGAGTTAGCTAGAGTGTCTTTTAGGCTCTCATAGCATAACAACAAGGGAATGTTTACATTATATACTCAATAATATAATAATAATAGTTTGTGTGTATATACACATATGTACATACACAAAACTGACTATCTCAGTTGTATCAGTTCTAGATATCAAGAAAAAAAATACAACTGGCATTTAATTTCAGGTAACAGAATTTCAGGAACGATAAGCAACATCTCTAACGTAACTAAAACTAGACATCCCAAGCTGCATTTTTTCCCGCATTACAGCTTGCCTTGATAGAATTAGGCACCCCTTGACGATGGGGCAGAGATATTGTGATGGTGACTGCAGTATCCTCTCACCTTTATACATGGTGGGGAATATATAGTCCTCAACCAGGCACCCGGAGCTTGAAGAAAAATAACATCAATATCCCCAAACATATCTCAAATAACCAATTTCTTAAGAATTCCATGCCATACCAATTTATTTTGATTTGCCACTCTTGTGGAAAAAAACTATCCTGCTTTTCAGATTCACTGTACTCAGAATCGTTTTAAAGTCCAGGCCAATTTAAAAACAAATGCAAGATTTGTCCTAGAAAAGCAAAGATCACTTGAGATCTATTATAAAATGGAAACACCTAAAAAGTCACACAAAAGAGTAAAACATTAGGTTATGCTTAATGCCAAGGCTTCTTCTCAACTTCTCCAGTTTTTCAACTATGGTTTTATCATAGGCAAAATCAGTATCAAAATAACAAACGTTGCACATGTGAGAAAGTACAAAATTTGAGAGATCTAACTAAAAGGAACTCAAGTGAAAAATCCATGTTAAATAGTTTAATGCACTTTTAAATCCTAATCCAACAAATAAACACATATTCTGACTTCCACTACATGACAAGAACTCGTACAAAGCAAGTATGATTGCAGGACTGAAAATATGTGGTATAATCAAGTTATACTCAGTTATAGTCTCATTTGTTTTTCCCCTTCTTCATGGAAACTTTTTTTTTTCCCTCCTTTTAGGTAAAATAAATTAATTTTGGAACTTTCTTGAAAATTCAAATATGGATGTTAGGAAGGCATTTAATATATGACTGTTTCATTTAAAAATAATAAAAAAAAAAAGGTAGGCAAAATCTACCTCTTTTTCTACCCTGTAATTGCATTTCATTTATAAAGAAAACTTTACTTTTCATCAGGTAACTATGATGCAAGATCATGATATGTTTTGGTACGTTGAAGTATGTCAAGCATCTTGCGATTATTTGACACAGACTAGTCTGCCTAAAAGCGAACCATAACATTATGAAATGTTAAGCCATGCCTCTTTTCCTTTTTAAAATGAAAACTTTCCATGTTGTGCTACGACCATTTGGATTCATTGACTCTACAGAGAGAAAAAGAAAACATATTTAACTGCATTATGGGAGAAGCTAATAATTACATGGACTATTTTCCACAGTTGAATTTCAGAGCTTCATATGCAGTTCATATATTCTACCCAATGCATCAGTTGCGGAGCAGACCACATATGCAATACCTTCATTCTTTTCTGATATTTTCACAGTATAATTTAATATTAGGTTATAAGCTTTTAAAATAGCATAAAATTTTATATGCGTACATTATTAAGTTGTGATTACTTTCCCCAAAAGGCCCGCCATCATTTAGTTGATAAGATACATAGCAATGAATGACAATTTTCAGTTTAGATGAAGCATGTGATACTATATTGAATTAAAATACTAATATTTAGTGAAACATTTGTATAAAACAAATATAATTTTATACTACTTATGCGTTCCTTCCATTTACAATTAAACGCAAATTCATGAATGCACAAGATCATAATCTGCTACCAGCATATTCATTAGCAATACAAGCAATAAGATAATTACAAAATAACACATTCTTCACTGAGAGTTAGCAACAGAAGATTTCTATTTTTGTTTCCTTGTATTGCCACAGTTATTATAAGCATTCAGGTGAACCAATTCTACACCACCCTCCAGAGTAATACATTAATCTCTCTCCTCTGTTTGTATACAGGAATTTTAGGAAGACAAACTTGCTAATTTCTGCAATACTTTGCCAAAGTTCCACATCCAGTGCTGGGTGGTGTGAATATCACCATGTTTGCGTTACAGCCATACCTAATAAGCCTAATCAAAGTTAGGTGCCTGTTGTGTTTGGCGCTGTATACACAACTACAAGATGTATTACAAGCAGTCACTGCAGTGCCCTGTTGCAGGAGAACGTGGGCATAATTCCATGGTGCCGTACAGCGCCTCACAACTGGTTTGACTGCACATGAATCAGTTATGCAGCCTCAGTGGTCATACCTATGGTATGACCGACTCCTGCTCAGAGTTCTCCCTGCTGTGCCCCACTGATCAGTTCCTCAGAGTTCGTACTTGCCTTTTCATCTAGGGAAGCAAGGAGACATATTCCTATAAAGGAAAGTACATGCACACAGATCCTATAAAGGAAAGTACATGCACACAGATTCATCACGATTTGTCTAATTCTCTACACCAAAGGAGACCTGCACTGCATACCAAGACAGACCCACTCTTCCTAGTCAGATGTTGTCCTCTAATTTTCTCCTCCCAGAAAAAAAATAAAAAAGGAAATAGAAAATCATGACAGGAAGTTTAATTGCAAAAAGGCCAATTCGCCAGAAGTAGAAGACAACCAATAAGCTAAAAATATCTAACTGGTATGTAGGCCTAAGTGACCTAGATAAATTGAGGAGAATATTGCAGCTAAATGAAAGGGGGTAGAAAGCTATTAAATACGTTTCTCTTCTTTAGAGATAAAGGAAAAACATAAAGAGGGTACATTTTTCTATTAAGGCTCATGGTTTCTATTATTTTGCTCATAGTCTTACAGAACTGGGAAACTTAAGATTTAAAAGACACTTGTAACCTGTTTGACCTTCTCCATATACTTTTCCTGTCAGCCCACAAACTGAATACATCTTCAATCAACCAGAAAAACACAAGGGAAAAAACAAAGCTTGTTTAATACTAGTCTTCTCCCTTTAGCTAATGGGCAAATCTAACTGAATAGTTTAGCATGGCGTAGAAGGTCACTGAATATCACTTAGGGTTCTGAAATGTTGAGGTTTTCAAGTGTATTTTCATTATTTCCTGGCAAGTTAAGAAAAAACATCTGCTGTAGTAACAAAGAGAACATAATAGCCACAGTGTCCAATATTCAAGCAATTTTTAAAAATCACATTGAATAGGATTTTTAAATCCAAAAGACAAAATTATTTCCAAGTGATCACCTCACCATCCTAGATTCTCAGGGAAGACAACATTTGGTGCATTTTTTTGTAAGGAAGATACTTTCTGCTTTGAGGGTTCACTTTTTTTTTTTTTTCTTCCTGCAAGTTTAAGTAAGCATTTAATAGTTGGGGATATTTAATCAAAGATTACACAGTAGAGCTCCAAACCATGTAATAAGCATTCTGGTACTGACTTTTGAATGGGAATATTAAGTGCATTTTGAGTATGCTCTGGTATGCAAGTAGGGACCATTTTGGATTCCACGCTTAACTCTACAGTATTTAGAGAAGGAAAAATAAAAAATAAAATTGTTTTGAATTGGTTGCGTAATGCAAGCTCAAGGACACCTCAGAGTTGTATTTTTTGCTTTCTCTATCCTGAATCTCAGCAACCTCATTTTCTGGATTTCCATCATTATAATATTTGTTTATCATTCTTACGTGATCAGAACAGGGGAACGGCTTGTTTAAATTTCTGAGTTGTATATGCCAGATTTTTAGTACTGAATCAGCTCTACCATTTCTTGACAATAATGCACCATATCCATGACTTCAGATTTCTGCTAGATAAAGCTAGGCTTTCCAGTCTAAACCTAAATTTGAGGAGTTTGCTTCATCTAGCACAATCAACTCAAGCTTCATTCCCTGTCCCATGGCCCTTCTCAGTTTGAGCCTGAATCAAAGCAGAGACTTCCATTGTAGAATCTCTCCTTAAATTTCTGCCAAAGGATGTGATGGGGTGAATACGTTTGATGTGGATAGAAGAGTGGGGAGACTACAGAACGGAAGATATGATCCAGGCCTTCTGGCGGGCTGCACTTGGAGCTGGGCCAAGTGAAGGGGATAAATCACCACACATCACTTCCTCAGCCAGGCTCTTTGTAGCTGGACTTTATGTAAAGATAAAAGCATCTGGCCGTTGTGTGCCTACTCCAGGCCCTGCATTCATTCCTGCCTCCCAGCACACTGAATTTCCTCACCCACCCAGAAGTGAGTTGGGGCGTCTTCATTGCTCTGTCACAGCTGGAGTCTCAGCCTAGCCTCTAGCTTTTGGATTAGTATTTCCATGCCTAGGAGGGCCATTTTGATGTTATGCTAAATATAGTGTCATTAATATCTCACTGTGGGAAGAGATCCTCATTTCCTGGGGAAAAAAAATCTTGAATATTCTAATGCATAATTAGCATAAAATTATTGTAAGTGGGTAAAATAAGAACTGCTATTTTGGGCAAACCAAGGGCTCTTCTAAGTTCATCCATCTCTGCTGGTGGCCAGCACAGAATCCTTAAGAAAAAAAAATATATATGAAAGAATAGGACAAGCATTACATCATGTATTGTTTCAGAATAACGCCCTAATTTCTATGAGATTATGGTTAGGAATTTCCTAAACTCCATAATGTTCAGCATTTTCAAGATGGAGTTACATTTCACGGTGACATCATTTGAAACATCAAAAACTAAGTGAACGAGTTTTTTTGAGCTTCATAGGGAAAGATATGTGACTAATTGTAGACCGCTCTGGGTGGTAACACATCATTTAGGATATATAGTATGCAGAAAGGTAAAAACAACATAAGTGTTACCTGTTTCTGTGTGTTTTTTGTTTGTTTGTTTGTTTTGGTTTTTTCTTCTTTTAAACAGGTACTGATTGTCATTTGCCATTTAATCACCTAGCCACTCAGTATCACGTAAACAACCAAAGGCTTGCAGAAGGCCTGCTATCTGACCTGAATGACTCTGAACCATCAGTAGTTCTGCCATATCACTTTACCAGATAATTGTCATCCCAACACAGATTTGCATGCAACTCCACTGCTAATCTTTCTCCATTGTGTAAGCTGACTTCATTTCTATCCTTTGTTTTCTGTCTTAACAGCAAAGAGCTTTTTGAAACACAAGGTCTTTTCCATTTAATCTTTTCTAGAGGAAAATATCAAAATATTTACAGATACTCACTTTTTCTGTATCACTTGCATGTATGTATTAGTACTGACTCCTCTGAAGAATTAATGCAATTGTGAAATGTGTCTAAATTTGCACCATTACTGCCACATATAGAAACAGTTGTTTATAGCTCCCCAAGTGCATATGAGCATCATTAACACCCTCCATATTTTGGTTACAAAGTTTAAATAAGCCACAGATTGCAAACAAAGTTAATGGCTTACAGTTTTATATATGTTTCTTTCGATCCACTCTTTGCTGCAATTTTGTACTTCTATTCCTGTTAGAAGTGACTTCTAATGCCATTGAACTTAAGACGGATCCTCAGAATCATGCTGTGCAAAGAAATGTACTAATGAAGGAAGCTTCCTTGTCTCCTCCAGAGTAAGCAAATGTAGAAAAAGTTCAGCTACTAACCTGTGGCTTTCCCTTACAACCTCAATTTTTCCCCAGACAATCATGCAAACCATAGCTTTAATGTGAGTGGTCCACCACTACCAACAGAAAGCAACTGTTAGCCTTTAAGGTGATTTAACACATCACCTGGTGGAAAACAATGACAATGGATAAAATCATGGCAAGATGAATAAGGAAATATCCAACTGGGGGACCTATGTGACGCCACGTGAGACCAGAGATCACCAAAGTAAGGACTAACCATAGCAGATCACATTCAGAGACCCTGGAGGAGATCATGGGTAAAGCCAGCCACCAATGTGAGAAGCTGTGTGTGTGGAGCCAGTTCTAACTTGGTAAGAGTGCACCTTGGGATCACCTGCACTCACCCACCACCGCCAGCAGCGTGGGCACCATCACTCCGTCACCTGCTGGGCCACATGGCAGACCATGATTGCCAGCTGCCACTGATGGCTGAAAAGGTGGTGGGCTGTGCGGTCAGTACACAGATGAGTCACTGTGATTCATGTGTGCATGACTGAAAAAGGCTGATCATCTAGTAGCCTGCTATGGACTCCCTGGCATGTTTCCTGCAAGTGAGGTATTAGAAAATGCTGGTTTTATTATTTTTTAAGCTCTTAGCATAAAAGTTTTCCCCAAAAGTAATACTAAAGCATTAAAAAAAATCTTATTTTAAATTCTCGTATTAACTGCAACTTTCCAGAGAGAGTCTTTTTCTGTTTTACTTATCTAGATATAATTTTCACTTTATGAGGAATGTCTTTTTTATTTTTAACTGCCTCAAGGAGATGCAACATTTACTCCTAACTCTTACCAGGCCTAAGTATAGCTTTTAATATAGTATATAAAAGTAATATTTAGCATTTATAGGGCAAAGATACAGTCAGGTAAGAACACAAATGCTCATTTAGTCTATATCAATAATTAGACAGCACTGGTCAACTTGCTTCTAAGCTGAAGTTTAAAGATCACAACATATCAAAAAAGAGATGTACTGGTCTTTCCCTTATGCAAAAATACTAGAATAAATTTCTTGAAAGCTGTTTCAGTATTCCAAAGTATATGAGATGGTAAAAAAACACATCTGATAACCTTATATAAAGATATTTTATATTTTTTAAGATGATTTGAGAAAAATGTCTTCTCTAAACACTTAATTTCAATAGAACCAATGCTAAGTACTTGAGAATACTAAAAGTATCCTACTTTTAACTCAGCTGTGTGTGCCTGCCACTAGTATTACCAGGAAGCAAATGTGATGGGTTTAAACTGGCAAATCAATCAAACACACTATGAAAAGAGAATAGAAAAGAAAAATGGCTATTCTGTGTAATAACACCTGTCATGTAGATCTTTGAAAAAATTGAAAGTATTAGCAAAGTCAGTGATGTGAATATCAATATTTAATTGGACTGGGATACTGAAACAAGAAAAAAAGATTTACAAATCAGGTAACCTTTCCAGAGCTGGAAAAAAAAATGGATTTTTTTTTTATATGCCTAATTCTCTAAGCAAAGACTTAATAGGGTGCCTGCATCAATTTTACCACTGCTGCTGAGAAATAACTGCAGATATCATGTGCAAGGTCACAGTCTTTCCCTTTCAAAAGAGCCCATACATATGATCAGAGAAAGAACAGAGTAAAGCAGCTGTAACAGTTACACATAGTCTTGAGGTGTTGGGCCGGAAACACCGCCAAGATCTGACCGAGCACCTTGAGATGTAAAAATAAATATACAAGGTCTTGTGCAAATAAAATTATTTGCAACCACGTACAAATAACATTATTATTTCTAATAATGTCCTTCTACCATAGGAACATCTTTTATAGTATCATCTTTTATGTTTTCATGCCACAGTAGGACCTAAAATACAGGCACGTGGTTTAAAGAAATTAACCTCAGTAAAAGTTGAGTTTGATGCAGGTATAAAATCATGTCCATCAGTATATCCTCTGAAGGCATAAAAATTATTTGTGCACAACACAGGTATTAAAAGCATAATAAAGAAAGCAGTACACAAAAACGTAAGTACTTACAGAACTGAGAACCATCTAATCATCACTGAAACATCAAAATCCAAAAATGCACTCTATAACATGAATGCAGTCTGTCTAAAACTGAGTCTTTTGGAGTTGGGGAGTTTTGTTTTTAAGACGTTCTTGTTGAAAAATATTTCATGCGTTCATACACATAGGAGGAGTGGCCAAACTTCCTGATTTCAAAGGCAGCCCCTTGAAAGAAGTGACACTGGCTGAGAGGCACAGGATATACTTAGGACCTCAGGCAGAAGTTTTAAGAATGATACACAGCAGCAGGGAGGGCAGTGGCTCACCAGAGGTCCCACCTGTGGGCTACAGCATGCAGCTGGGCTGGTAGCTGACAAGCTACCCCTTGACTTTCAGCCTCACTGACTAGCATGCCGTGACACTGAGACAAGGATGTATGCTGGATAGGTGCCCCACTCCTAAGTGTACGTGCTTGTACCTTCTCTTTTCCCCTCTCCATTGAATGTGATGCACGTTTTGCAGATAGGAGGAATGGTTTGTATGATTTGCTTGAACTTCAGTATATTTACATAATATAAAGTAAGTGGGTTCAAACAAAATGCTGTTTTCTCATGTTTTTATTTTTGAACTTTCAGCATGAGTATAAATTCACTAAAGCCTTATTTGCCTGTATGAAGAGTTTTGCTTTGGAGGTTTTGAAGATGATTAGATGTAATGGTAATGAATTCTGAGCATGGAAATGATGATGTCTACTGCCAGCAACAATCATGCAAATTTGTAAATGTTTACAAATTTGCAAGCAAGACATATGCACCACTGAGACCAATATTGTAGTGCTATATTTAACTTGCTCCTCCCACCCCAAGATACTTACACAAAAATAATTTCAAGAGAATAGCTTTCTATTTAGTTTTATTTAGATGAATACTTTTGACTTACAGTGCAGTAAAAATATGAGGATTTGAATAACAGACTATGAGGTGCAAGTCCAAATCTGAGCAGGAAAACAGTGGATTTAACTTGAGTATTTTCTTCTCCAGTAAGATATATTAGAAATGAAAGTCCAGTGCCCTCTATTGCTAACAGTAGTGATTGCTTTGCTTGCTTTGGCATGTTTAATGCATCTGAGGGAACCTTTGATATTCTGCAAGAATGGCTACAAAAACAAGAATGCAAAGACAAAAGATTTTAACATAATAAAAGTGTATATATTTTAGTCAAGCTTCCTAATTCCACTAATCTCTGAAGTTTCAAATTAAAGGCCTGGCATACTACATTATTTTAGAAATGTTTAATATGTATTCTGTATTCACTCAGATGTTTCTAACGGTGAAAATGTGTAGTCATGCAAATGCTTATTGTTGAAGATAATTTGCTTTCACGTGTTTTGGAAGGGAAGTCACCTACAGTGGAAAACATTTTAAGCCTTAAAATCTGATTCCAAAAAGAAACACAACCTTTATATGTGCAAATAAAAGATACCAAGAGTATTACATCATCTTCAGTGGCTAGGTTGCAGCAGCGACAGCTGTAATGCTTTCTAACTGCTGGAGATTTCCCCATTGAGGGCTGTTGTGGAGAAGCACAGGGTGGCCTTGGTGCCCTGCCAGGAGCTTGCACGGCCACCACCAGGGTCAGGCTCTGAGGTGGACATAAAGCTCTGGTGGAGACAGACCCCACACTCCACAGGGAAGAGCTGCTCCTGAACTGTAGCTAGGTTTGAATTTAAGCATGTGAAGGGAAAGCAGAGAAAACATGTCCCTGCTTGTGCAGTCAAGGGAGCAGAGCTGCTCCAAGCTTGCAAGCGAAGGGTCCGCTGAGAGACACGGCGAGTAACCACGCTCTCTGAGCCTGCCGAAAGACCCGCAGATAATAGAGTGGAAGGAGAAGTTTCACTTCTCATCAAAGTGAAAAGAATCTGCTCTCCAAGAGCTGTCTTGTTTAATTGCAGTCATTTAGACGTTTGGGGAAAAAAAAAGCAGGCAAAGGTGTAAAGTCTCCTGGCAGTGGGAGAATGTTACAGAAGAAAAGCGTTTGAGAACCCCTCCCTTCCCACACACGTAGCAACACCTCTGCTGTTTGAACACCAGCTTTTTAAAAATAAGAAAACACAACCACAAACAATACAGAGAGTCCCATTAGTCTTTTGTTTACTTCAAATATCTGTTGTTGAGCCTTTGAAGCATAACCAAATACATTTTTGTACCTTCTGGGTTTTCGGTGCAAGGGACTGGTACTGACAGTTTTAAAGGCATCTCCAGCTGAGTGACTGCCGCAGTGGGTCATGCAGCTTGCACTTCTGATGTTGAAACAGAGAAGACCTCCCTCTTAAACAGTGCTTTGTTTTTGTCATGCTGCATTGAGACACCAAGCAACTTCTGGTGTTCCTTGTTTTCAGAGTAAATGCAAAGGGATTCATCCTGTATTTTATTCCCTGACAGCATCCAAGCCTATGTAGATTGGGCAGACTTAAATATTGATAAATATTAAATTGATAAAGGAGACATGCCCTTAGTATTTTTCCAACGAGATAAAAATGATATTGGAAGCAAAATGTAAGAAGTCATCAAGATTACAAATTTGAAAGCTTGCACACAGAGGTGATGTTACATGCAGAAGATGCTTGTGCCTCTAAAGTGTCCTTAACTTCCATTCATGCTAAATTCATACAAAAAATCTATAAAAGTATATTCATACATAGTAGAGTTCTAGAATAAAATTCTGAGTAAAATAAATGGACATATTGCCATTTATATTACCTTAAAAAGCATTTTATAATTAATTAAAAATTATTTTTCATTCCAAAGAAAACTGACTTGAAACATAGTAAATATTCACACAGCATGCATACCATCTTGTTGCAACATCAGGAAAAAAAAAAAGTTGCAGAATATGGACACCTAACAGGAAGTTTACTATAAAAAAATAATTCTGAGCCTGTGCTCTTCCTGGCACTTGCTTGTGTATTCTGGAGACATCCAAAAAAGGAAAATAATTTAACACTTCACAATGCAAATGTGCTTTCTATACTGGGTTTAAACAACATTAGGTTCAAAAAAAGATGAAAAGCTTTTGCTTTAATAACACGGAATAGACATGATAGACCTTTGGTGTGCTCTTGCAAGACGTATTATAAAAAGATTATTGGCATAAGGAAGTCTGGTATTTTAAAACACTATGTATCCCAAGGGTAGTGTTGATCACACAGAGCTGAAAAGCAAAGTTAAGCACTATTAATCTTCAATGAGAGTTCTGGTTATTTGCCACAATGTAGAAGAGGAAAGTCATTTGGCTCCCACCTTACTAAACTACTCTTGCTCATCACCTTCACTGTGAGAAGCATCTTAAAAGGCTGTCAACAGAGAACAAAACTGAACAGACTTATTAGGTATTTAGGATAGATGAATATCAATCTTGCTGTCTTACCAATAACAAATAATATGAATTGTAAGTTTTCTGGATTTACTACAAACATGATGCAATTTTAAATCTGTATGATTTTCTGACTGTTTTCTGCAGGTATTACCAATGCTTAGTTTATGGTTCAGCTGACATCTACTGTATCCACTTTTAGTATGCTGCCATTAAAGATTTGATCAGGGTTTCATCACAGATGCAATGTCAGGGTTTTACTAATAGTTAATCTTTGTTTGTCCCGGAATTCTTGATTAATAAGAGGTGAATATATAAAATGATGCCTGAATTTTATCTTACATGGGATATCCAATGTTCCTTGACATTTATCTCCAAATCTGTGCTCCTTTGTTGAATAGAGCACAACTTTGTTTTTTGGTGAAATTTAGCATAAAGCCACAGACCCAAATCAGGAAATGGATATGAGCACAAACCCAGAAGCTTTTAAAGCAATCCATCTTATGAATATGCAGTAAAATTACAATACATTCTACTTCATGACTTGAGAAATGCAACATTTCTCAATAAGACTTTTACCTCAACTTAAAAGAGTAAGCCTTTTTTTTTTTTAATTCTGTAACTGAGAATGAATGCAATTGAGACTAGTTTGCATTTGTTAAAATATGTAAATAAGTAAATACAAAGTGTTTAGATATCTCCTGACTCTTTTAATTCCACTTGAACAGAGTATCAGGCAATGTAGGAAGAACTCACTCTGGTTTCTGTAGTTTAGCTGAGAAACTGTCAAAGGCTGGATGAATTAGGCAGATTGAGGGGACATCTACACTGCAGTATCAGGTACTGGTTCAACACACTGTATAAATAATTAGCTAGATGCAAATGTTTTTGGCTGGGAATGACTGCAGGCTAATATGTGGCGATGTGGAGCTAGGAAAGTTTTATTCACTCTGTTTCTCTGATAGGCTTTTGTGAGGGCAATAAATGCTTGTAAATTGCTAGATCACCACAGCTCTCTGAATTAACTTTTCTGAAATTCTCTACAATGATATTGAAGGTCATCCTGCAAAGGCAATGATGAAGCACTAGTTAGAAATCAATTCTAAAAACTGAAATCCAACACCACCTGCATGCCCTACTGATTACTCTTATATGTGAAAATTATGGATCTTCTTTGCCAGTCCCCTCTTAGAAGTGCATATGTGACTACTGTTCTGCTTCTACAAAACACAACATGCCAACAGATACCAATGAAGCTTGAGCACACTGATATGAACCCGTAAATACAAGATTTAATTTTAATTTTCCTACTGCTCACTAACCCATCTAAGCAGCTGTCTTCATTTGACCTACTGGTTAATCGTCAAGATAGTAGTTTGCACAGGATAAATAGTGAACCTTCTAAACCTCTTTTTTTTGTTTGTTTGTGATTCATTGCCAGCCCCCTTCCAGCTCCTTTTCATGATTATTAATCGTAGTCCAAAAATGTGGCTTAAGTGATGAATTTAAACTGGTGAAGTTTGGAGTAGATTAGCCATAGTGGCTAACATATTTTCACATAAATTACAGATGAAACTATTCTCTTCCCCACCAGACTACTCTATTCTGTTCTTCAACAGACTGCTTCCAACCCTGCGTCTCTTTGAGTTCACTTTGTCATAAGTGTCTTTTTTTATTTGTTTTAATTTGATGTCATTTTGAATGATAACACAGAAAACTGGGCAGGTGTGTAAGCAAAAGCAGCAGTGCAGATTTCTCTATCAGATATCAGACTAAGGGAAGTTCAGTCTCTCTGTACCTTAAATATTTGACATACTTCCTCTAAAAGTCAGTAAACATTTCATTTGTGCCAGTCATTTTCATTATGTGATATGTAGAAGGCATTTAAGCTACAATCTGAAGAAACCACTCAAGTGAACAGGAGTCTTGAATAACTTCAGGTTGTCCATGAACTCAAGAGCAGAGGAAGAACTGCGACCAACCCTCACCTCATATCATATAATCCACATATGAACACAGGGTAATTAGGAGAGTATTTAGACTGCTATGTGGTTTGACCAACATTGAGAGTATTGTACCCTTCTCAGTTTGTGCTATCCCTGCATAAACCATCTAGCTAATATTCAAACAACTTAATGAGCAAAAAACGTATTTTGTTTTACTGAGTGTTACTCTACTAGCCACCTGTATCTTAAATTAGGCTGTCAACCTGGCTATCTTTGACACAGGCTATGTCTTTATTATGTTTCTTCACACAACTACTACAATAATGAGAATCTAATTCCATAGTCACCACACAAACCACGCCTTTTTTTTTCCTAGTATATCCATATGCTTATAAAAAGATGCCATTTTTCATAGTTTCAGTTTTCTACTACAATGATTACTTACTGAAGAGTCTTGGTTTTTCTTGAAGCTCAGTAATGAAATATTGGGTATCTTTAAATTTATTTTCATATTCTACCTTGTTCAGTAACAACAGTGGAAAATCAAAACACGAGGTACAGAAACTATCAAAAATTACCTCATTTTTTCTCCCTAAAAATCTATCATTTTCTGATTTTTGACTCTACCTCATTGAAGATTAATTATTCTAGTGTTTGTATGAAAAAATGCACTGTCATATATAACGTCTTCCTTATGTAGTGGAATTTTCTACCATTTTCTAGCAGAAATGTGGACAATATGGTTAAACTTCTGAATTTACAAGTGATTTTATGAACATCTGTTTTTTGATACTGCCGCTTAAAATGTTGAAAATTCATTCACAAACTACCATCCTTTTATGAAACCCACTTACAGGTTAAGCTGTTGAAAATAAGTTCAAAAACCTCAAGTTATCCATAAGGGTATAACATAAATTGAAGCTACCAAAATTGACCTTGTTTAGCTGATTGTCTTGTCTGTACTGAAAACAGATCCTTTTATTGCTGTTATTAAAATTGTTGGTACTTTGAAACACCTTTTCCATAGTGAGGGAACAAAATAAATTACCAGTATTTATTTATATATTTACATTATATATTTATATATTTCCTTTTCTGTGTCTTTTTGTTTGTTTGGTTTTGGTTCTGGAATTTTGTTATTTATAGACTCTTTCCTACATGAAAATAAAGAACATTTCTATCTTCATGAATGCTTTGTATTTTGAAGCCTATTATGCAATGAACAACTGAAAATGTTTAACCAGCAAGACCACACAAGCTTATTTAAAATTTGGTAAAAGCATTGTTACAGTAACAGTTGTGCATGCGTCACAGTGCCATCAGACAGTTGCTACATTTGAAGGCTCCTGACATTTTAGCGTTCTCCCCAAAAACATAGTTAAGATTCTGTGATTCACTTTCATTATTTCAAATTTTAAAAGCTTGGAATCTGAGCAAAAGCTATATTATCCAGGACGTGAAATATATTTTATGAAAGTTCTAATTATAGTTCTATTATTAAAAACTAGGTTATAATATGTTCCTGTGCTACCCTTATGTAAACCCTGCAGAACCTCATTACTTTATAAATAAAATTCTTTTGAGGACAAAGAGAATCTCTTTGTGAATAAAATACTAAAGTAATATGCTCCACGTGTTTAAAGTTGCTTTGAGTTTCAAGCTACTGAATGCCATTTAGATTGTAAATCAAGAAGGTATCACTAAAGAAAATCATGCAAGTGTCTACGGTTAGAACAGGGAAAATACAAAGGTCTCTTGGATTACATTCTTCAATTTCTCCTATAGTTTTGAATTACTAAGTGTTTTGTCTCACGAACGTTAAAAGCCAACTTTTGGCCTGTCTTATTGAAACACTGATGAGTTGCTTATTTAGATGAGTCACATACTGCAATCTTTAATGCACAGAATTTCTGTATAATCCAATTTCTGGCTAGTAAAAGGAGTAGGCATTAGAGAGTAACCTACTCATTTGCAAAGCTGTTAAAGAAAGACCTGTAATTGCATTCTTCCCAGTTTTTCATTTTAGAGCACCCCATTCAACAAGCAAACAGAAGTATGAGAAGAGACATGGCTTCATCCACAGCAATTGTAATCTTGCTGACAGTTCTGCTACCTTTTCCTAGGTACCCTTTCATGGACTTTTTGGACTCTAGAGGTTTTTGGGGTCCGCACATCGTGGATATACAGAGATGTACAACGATGTGGTTGAGAGATTTTACAGATCTCATTTTACGGACTAGATTCCTTAGCTACAAGTTCATTGCTGAACTGAGAGCTTCTGAGTCTGAAGTAGATATACATGTTCCAACTACGGAGTCACTGCATGCATGGCCAGAAAAAGAACTACTACTTTCCTCCAGGCCTATGATTTGAACAAGTGTGGTGTTTTGTTTTTTGTTTTGTTTTGTTTGTTTGTTTTTCCCCCATGTAAATATACATGGGTTCTTAGGTTATGCTAATGACATATACTGGAAAATTATTTTTCAACAATTTACTATTCCTCATAGTAGAAACATCATTTTCATTTACATTAGCATTTACATTAGTGAAAACGGCTTGCAAACATGAGCATTTTCAAAGCTTAGTGAAAGAATAAGCATACAGAGGCATTAGCAGTCTATAGACTACTAGTCTATAGACTGACTTTCCAAGAAAGGAATACAATCTTTGGGGTAGTGCAGTGCAGACCCAACACAAATTAAGATCCAGAGCATTCACAACTATGTTTTTACTTTGACTCCATAAGTAGTTTTTTGTTTGTTTGCTTGTTTTAAAAAACAGTAGGCTGGGGGAAATTAAAAACAATTTCATTCAACCCTAAATATCTTACAGTTGATTAATGACCTGGATTACACTATTCAAAGATAAGAGAAATGAGTGACATTATATATTCTTCTGTCTTAATTCAGACCCTTTATGTCAATTTTCTTAAGAGAGCACCTCTACAACCACATGGAAGTGAATGTAAACCAATTCTACAATTAATTGTACTTTTACAAAGCTAACAATGATGAGAAGTTGTTAACCAGGAGTAGCCCATTAACTGAAATCAATTCCACAACTAGAAACAGGGATGGATTTGAATCACCAAAAATAGGTCAGGAGAAGAAGGGGGTATAAGCTGTAGATTTCACATGAAATGAAATTTCACGATGATGTCCTGAAGACCACCTATCCCAAGACATCTTGGTCTTTAGAAGAAAGAGAAACACAGTCCCAAGATACTGCACAGCTATTGACTATATTACAGCAGAATACAGGCAGAGCCTCCTGTATTTCTCTCCTGAAAATCCGAGACAGAAATAGAACTTGCATGGTCTATGACTGTACTGAGGAGCAAACCATGCTTTCTGCATGTGTACCACACAGGCAGCTAACAGGTATTACCAAGCTTACCAGACACACGCAATTTCCCTTTTCAGACTGACTATTCTGAAACTATTTTGGTGTTATGCATAATGATTTTGTAGGATGCGATCAATTTGTCCAAGATTTAAAGATCTAGGTTTTTTTGTTTGTTTGTTTGTTTTGTTTTGTTTTCCTCCATAGTTTGTTGAAGTAGAAAGACCCTGTCCAAAACACAGGTGACACATGAGGCAGAGTAAAATTTGAACCATACTGTTTAGGAGACCTTCCTCACAGTCCAAGTAAAGTAGAGGGCGATTAGCACTTCTCTTGGATGTTTTTGAACTCAAGTTCACATATACCTATAAATACTATTTATAGAATTGAACTGAGAGGTAGCTAAAATATGCTCCACTGAACTAGAATTGGAAGAAATACATCTAGATCATTCAGAGGACTGGGTCAAGTCTTAACACTGACAACATCTGCTCACAGGTCATAGATTTAAAAACCTTCATAATTCTCGTTCCTCTTCTGCAGACTTGCACTAGATTTCCTCAGTAATTACAAGTTTTGCTATTCTGTAAAACAGCCATTTCTAAGCAAGTAACATTCTAAAGAACATCACATTTTCTTCAGATGTAGAAGCAACGGTTACTTTTAGTTTTCTGTGACAATTTCTGTGACCATAACAAGGCTTAACTGGCAATCCATTTCAAATTAGCTTAGATCAGATGACTGCTGCTGGGACTATTTCTTTGTATGTAGAAGACCGAGATAGTACATTATTCAAGCTAAAGCCTCACTCTTGCCAAGTAAAATAAAATAATTATAACTCTCACCCTCTGTCAAGCACTTCCATTATCACAGCCATAATAAATTTGCTTTTTTTTTCCCCTCCTTTTTGCAATAGTACCATGTTGGTGACTCATTTTGTTTGTGATTCACTGCACTTCCCAGAGCTTTTCTCTGCTTTATTATTGCCTGCACAGTTATTCCCCTTTCTATATGCATACATTTTACTTCTGTCCTACATATAATACTTCACACTTGTCTCATAATTCATCAATCGATTGAGACCATTTCTTCAGGACTGTATTTCATCCTAATCCTTTCCTCCAAACTGCTGGATATCTCTGTTGTAAAGATGCTGAACACAAATGTGTGCTGTCTAAACCACTTGAGTCACTATTAGGAAATGCTCCAGACCATGGAAAAGTCATGTGGGACTCCTTGTTTGACTACACCACTGCTGAGCACGTTTTTCAGCATTATGGTGGCTATCTTACTACTCTTTTAATGAGAAGAATCAGATGGGACATAATCAAAAGCTAGACTAAACGCAAAATATACCACAGCTACTATTTCATTATTCTCTATCGCCAATTATTCCCTAGCAGATAAAATTACAGATTATAGGGTTGATTTATTTTTTTACTGGCAAATACAGTTTGGTAATTATCTGCCATGAACTTCAAAAATCTTTAATCAAATTAATAGCTTGAGCTCATTTTTTACCTGTTATTAAAGATAGAATTATTATATACTACTAAGGGGGAGGGAACTCTTAATTAAGTAGTTATTTGTTCTTTTTTTTTTTCCAGATCTTTACCATTCTGTAAGAGTTCACAAAAGGTAACTATTTCAAAACATATTATAATCAACTTCCATCATTTGCTGACTTAATCACACCTCTTATCTTTGACCTTGCTCCTTCCCAACTCATATGGTTTTGCTAAACTTGTGATTGCAACTAGAAACAAGAAAAGACAGGCCCAACAGAAGAAACTCCTTGGTATATTAAGAATACAACAAAGGCGTCCAAGAAACAGTAAAGTATCTGTGTAACTAGTTTGAGAAAAGGCAAAGTAAATCTGGGCAGACAGCTGTTTGAGGAGATGATGGCTTCTTACATTTCAATTCCTACTGAAATCAAGGTAATAAAACTTGAACATTGTTTCTAATAAATCAGTCAGCTGAGCTCAGTAATACCTGCAACTTATCATTGTTATATTGAAAAATAAGCCTCTGTGGAAGAATATTTTTTTTTTCTTTTTCTTCCTTTTTTTTTTTTGAAAAATATGCAAAATATATTTTGATTTCTAAATAATAATAAGAAATTAATTACCTTAGCAAGCTGTGCATTTATCCATTTTGTGAATGTTTTCTTTTGAACATCTTCCCGTTCATCTGCCAGAGAAAAGTAAAGCACTTATTAGAATTATTCAACAAAATATTACACTATTATAGATTAAAGTTTCAGTCTTGGTTTGTAGTAATGTTGCTAATAATAAGTCAGACAAATTCAGGGCACCTGTTTGGATGTATTCTTCCTTTACATTTGCATCAATATATTTTTTAAAAACCTACAGGTCCCTTATAGTCATGGTTTGGTTCTGAGATGTATATCCCTGTCTCCTCTCACCTATTCTGTGGTATCTTTTCTGCTGGAAGGTAACATGTTGCAGTAGGACCTGACATATCCTTTCCAAATTGTAATAAAACACGTTACCCGGTGGCTGTGGCACCAGGAAATTATTCTACTGCACTTAAATAGCAAGTACTTAAAATAGCAAGTTTAAATGCTTAGTTCATACTTCCTGGTGAAGTGCACCCTTCTGGACCACAACGACAGCCCCGTCATCCCTTAACTTTTCTGTCTTCAGTTATTTACTTGTTATGCTTTATTAAATATTTTCCCCTCCACTGGAAGAAGAAAAAACAACCAAACACTCATTTATTCAACCATACATGAAGTTTACTCTCAATTCTTTAATTAAAATATACATATATATATTGTAGAGGGAGATGATGAACTCAGACCTTGACTCTATTGATATCTAAACCATGAGTACAGTTGTGATACAGAACGGAACTCAACACACAGAGGCAGAATTCTGATGTATTTTATGTAGAAAAAGAAAGATGCCTTCATCTTAGAACCTAATAAGCATTTGCTCAAAAAGATCTATAAGACATCATCTCTGAAATAAAACAAAAAAGCAGACCTCTTTTTATGGCAATGTCAAGCCAAATTAGAAGTAAAGGGCATATGTAGAAAAGGCTGCAGAATGCTTATACTAAAACAAAGCTCACCATCTTTTGGTTTGCAGTAAAATTCTCTACACTTCTTAAATAAAAAGGGATATTAAACTCCCATCAGAAATGTTCAGCAACTAATAATGTTAATGTATTCAACTGAATTTGAAAGACAGGTATGGACGAGCTATATGAGATATGCACAGCATTAATAATGCACTTAGCTTTCTCTCCCTCCACCCTCCAAGGAGACAATTCAAGGCAAATCTTTATGATACAAATATATCTTTTGTTCTTAAAACCTCACTTCAGACTTTAAAGGTGCCTTTCCACAAGGATGTTTTCCTTTCTCAGCTGTACAATATACTCATGAGAAAAAATAATACTAAGACTGCTATTTCATTATGAAAAAACTTCTGCATGCAGGATGGAGCAGATTCTCATTGCTATCAGAGGATCATGAGTGAAAAGATTTACGATGTATTACTGAAAACATATCATAAAAGTTGGCTATTATATATATACATTGGCATTACATACATACACTGCTTGCTTTGTAAGAAAGAAACAAGATGTGTAAGAGATCCATGCTTTTGGTAATTAATGGTGCTAAAGCTGCTAAAGTTTTACTTTTCCCCCCAAGCATCACTTCCATCTTTGTAAGTAAACTGTTTACTGTAGAAATTTTGACTTCTTCCAGCGATGTGACATAGGCAGAAGATGGGAGAGGGAAGATGTATTTTGTTGGTGAAAGATACATATTCAACCTGATATTGTATTACGGCCTTCTTCAGCAACTTCATATAAAATATTACATATAGATAGCTATTTCTATTTAATCATATCTAATAAAAAACACCAGATGCAACCTTAAAATAAGGTAGAAGAAGAACATGTGGTATTTAGCAGGGAAAAGGAGAGTCAAAAATACCTACCTGACATCTTGTATCCAACCTTTTTCATTTCCACCCCAGGATACTATACTGTATACAGTAACAGCGTGAATTTGTTTTGTTCTTCATTTTTCTACAAAGATCTATGCCAGAGACTGAACTGCTAACCACCAACTAATTCATGTCTATTGAGCTAATAATAATAATAATAAAAGGGTCTCCTGAGGAAAAAGAGAACTAAACCCCAAATTTGAACGTTTGAAACTTTTTCAAAGTTCAGGCAATGCTCTGCTACCTTCACAAACACAAATCTCTTCCATTGTTGTTATTTTTATATAGAGATAATTTCAAGCACTTTTATCTCTAGATGCTTGCTCTGACAAGTTTACAGCACAGCAATTTGTTAGTGGCAGCCTCCTAACCTAAAAAAAGAGCCAATCTTTTGTTAGTGCCCTGCACGATTTCCCCACAGCAAGCAAGATTATATTATTTTTTTTTCCCCAAAAAAAGATGTTCTCTTAACCCAGATTTATGGATTGAATACTGAATGAGGAAGCTAAATGACATTTGTCTGGGTGCTGTAGAGATCTGCCAAGAACACTCAGCTGCTACTTTCATGCTGCTGTGCCTTATAACAGATCCTTTAGCAACCACCCGATGAATGTCCTTGCAGGTGTTTTTACTGCGAGGCAATAAGAATAATCAAGGGGCCAGGCAGGTAATTCCTTCAGCTGCTCCAGGGTGATACACTATGTTTACTTCTTTTCTTTCAAGCTGGAAGAATTACAGAATAGCAGGTAAATCTTCAGGTAAGTCTAAATACAAAACACGGCATAGATCCTGAATACCCTTATTGCACTAATACTGCTGTTGCTTCCCAGAGCAAAAATATAGTTTTCTCAAAATTTTGGGTGTTGACTGGAAGGGAACAGGCTTAACCTCCTTTCTGAAGGTTATGAACTCAGATAACAAACCCGCTGAGGTCTATAGAAAGCCTTCTGTAACGTCAGGAAAAATAAAGGTACTGACCTCTGAGATTTATCTGATTTTCATGCACTATTATCTATTACTACTTGACCTTGTTTTAACTAGAACTCATCCACAAATGGATATTATGGTTCTGATGTATTTCTAGTAGGATAAGCATCCAGCTTTGCAACTGCAAATACAAACCTCTTGAATTTGTTAACTGCGCATTTGACTTTAAAAGTATTATTCCAGGCTAGAGTTCACAGAAAATTATGGCTAGGAAAGAAAGTGCAGTATTAATGGAGCTAATCATCTCACAAAGGCCATTTTAAAGATCTAATCAGGTGACAAGGCTAATAGATACAAGTGGTACACTGAAGAATGCTTAGGAACATGCAATCAGGATTCAGCAGAATAAAAGTGCTATTATTAATGGACAGTGGATACCAGAAAACATTCCTAGATGCTTACTGAAGTATTTCATGTTTGCAACTCATTACTCAAATGAAATTTTCTTTTATTTTCCACCAAAAGTATGTTGTCATCCCTTAGTAAAACTACACTTACTTTTCCCAAAACAAACCTCATCCCAAATACATATTAACATATTAAATAAAAAATGACAACAGGAATAAAAAATAAAAAACAAAACAAAAAAACTAGTATATTATAAAGACTATTCTGAAAGCAAACAGCAGTATTAATACATAAGCAATAGATTTTAATAATGAGGGCTGACAAATACCAAGAGGATTTTATATGAACTAAGTTTCCAACACATACAGTATATATGTAACTATATGATTCCATTTTTACAATGTAAGCCATTCTCCACAGAAAACCTGGAGAAGGGGGAAAGAAACTTCCACTGTTAGGCACAGAGAAAGAAGGAGGATTTTTCCCATATAAGGACTGGAAACTTTGAAACAATGGTGTTAAGGCAAGTGTCAATTTTTTCATTCACGGCAACTGCCAGTTCATATGAACACTACACTTTAGAGAATAAAACCATCAAAATTACTATTTGATTTTCTAGCAGCCAAACAATGCAGATTTAGAAAAGGCCAGGATTTTCTTCAGTGAGTGGAAGTCGGTACCGGCAATGGTGGGAGCACTAGGAACAAAAGAGGCCACAGACAGTCACATCATTGATACTCTGGCTCCATCGACTCACTATTCTTAGAGATTTCCAACACATTATTACAATGCTCTGCCAGTAACTACAACTGCTGAGAAATGTTCCTTTCCCATTCTTGCTTATCTGAGGGGGAAAGAAGAAATCAATGCAATACAATGACTGAATGCTATTTGAGTGGCCTAGCTTTGATTTTTAGTCATTGAGGTCATCCAAGACATTCACAAGCTGACAGGAAATACAGTAGACTGCTTTGACAGACAGCCAATGATTTTGTCTATTGCTTATGTAAGGCAATATATAACATGCAATTCATTGTCCATCTGTCATAAATATACTGATGAGAAGTGTGTTAACTTTATCTGAGTACTGTTAAGGCTCCCTCTTCCCTATGCTACCCTGGAGATTTTACTGTGGAACCCAAGAGAAATCACCATAATCAGACCATTTCAGGCTTCTCAAAACACTGATGAACCTATTCAAAAGCTCAGCACAAATGGCAGACTTCAGCATTCAGAAAGCCCTCATTAATATATACAAAAAAAAAAAAGTACAACTCAATCTTTCCAGAAATAGTATAGCAACATTTTATGAGGACATTTGGTAAAGATTCAAGGCAAATTCAGGAAAGGAGCAGGAGTATTACTATACTGAAAATATTTAATCTCAATTTTGCTTCCCCTTTTCCTCATATACAGGAGTTCAGGGATGGAGTTCATTTGCTGCTTAGGGGAGAGAAGGGAGAACAGTTGTAACACCGAACCTACTGGATTTCTACTGGTACTACAGGCCTAGATTGAACCCCAGCCTGAGAGAGACGTATTTTTCCTCATTTCATTGTTAGCTGGAGCTGTTCTTTCATTATAAATGCTAAGGGAAAAGTGATTGACTTTTCTCATTTTTTAATTCTTTAAGGCATTACAACCATTGCTAGAAGGTTCTTATTCCTCTGACCTAACTTTGCCTAACTAGTTATTGAGGGAAAAACTGCAGAGTACTTTTGAAGACTGGTACAGAAGTTATGGGGTAGAAAAAGAGCAAGAACAAGAAAGGAGAGAGAACATAATGGAGTGCCGTTGTGGTAGGCAAGGACAGAAAACACCAAAAGGGGGAAGGAGCGGGGTGCGGTGGATGACAAAGTGAGAGAAAGAGACACTGGTAGACACCTTCTCTCTGGTTTGGGGGAAGAAAGAAAAAACAAAGTATGGGGAAGAAGCATGTGTAAACACAAGTTTTGCTGGTTCTGTTTGTTGGCTTCCTTTTAGTCTTTTCTAACCGGCAATGATTTTGGATCCGGGAAGTTTTCCCCAAAGGGACATCACTGCTAAGATGCAACTTAAGTTCCCAAAATTAAAGAACAAATCTATCCCTCTCTGTCTGAGAAGCTGGTGCTAAACAGTGGTGTGGTTCAGTTTATGACTTAAATTATATTTATGTGGAAATATGTAATTATTCATTTGAATATTCAGCTTTGTACGAGCAGTATCCCCTTTGTTTTCTCTTCTTCAGTGTCACATACATATATTGATTAATGAAAACTAGGCCTAATGCTGTTTTATAGCCACATAAAATAGCCACGTGCTATTTTAGCATCACACCATCGTTATGATAAAACACCGTCGATGATACCTCATACCTTTAAAATGAGGTCACATACTTGCTTTTGCTCAGATCCCACAATGGTTAGAAGTGCTAGTACCAAATGAAACCACTGTAGTTTGCTGGAACTTTCAGAATAGCATCTGATTTAATCATATTACCAACTTCTTGCTAGTCAGACAACAATGAAGTCACATTGCCAGTACATCTGAATACCTTGAAAAAAATCCAACAGAGATGATCTAAAAGTTTTTTTTTGTTGTTGTTCAAAGCAACAAAAGGCGCTTGCGGGATAAGTCCATTAACTGCTATAAACTATACAAAAATCATTAAAAAATCACTTTAGAAAATTTGGGGAAGGTTACTAATGTTACCAAAAGTGAAAGAAAAGTGAAAGTGAAGGCACTTGATAGATACTAACTTCATCTTGCCAAATGAATATATCTGGGGAAATACCTTGCTATTTCTATTTTGATGGATTATCGTGAATAGAAAGCTTAATTTCTATTTGTTCTTACAGATTAGGGAAGCACAAGTCCTGATAAATCATGTGATGTTAGCTAGTATAAAATCAACAGGTATGCTGTTTGCTGTGTCGTATTACTGTTATTATACCTAAAACCCATTTATGAGGCCACAGCTCAAATTTTCAAGCACAGGCCCTCATCCCCCAGAGGCAGCTGAGGACTTGCTCGTGAGTCAGTTGGCAGCTCACAGGAAGGAAGCAAACATTGATGTTCAGCCAAACTGTGGCCAATGGGTCCCCCTTGGACAAAAGGGTGGAACCTAACAGATGTTTAAGAACAACCGGTTTAACATCCTTGAAGGAATAACTAGACATGACAAACAGATTAAATAAGTCTTGGATGCATTAGCTCTGGTTTCAGCTGTTCTTATTTTTAACCCATTTTTGTCCTTTCCCAGAGAAAACTGGAATTGTTAGCAAAAGAAGGAAAGAAGGGATCTGTATCAGATACATATTTTTCCACCTCAGAGCACATACCCATTTTCATAGGTTGCTCCTCTGAAGGAAAGACTGCCCAGCTAGGATAGTTTGATCAGCCCAGTCAGGTCGCATGGCAATAGCTATGAGGGCCCTCATATACAGCCAGCACCATGAAATCCTCATCAGGTAATGCCAAATAAAATTGCTTTGTGTACACTGCAAATCTAGTGACAACATATAATAAATGTTATTAATCCTCTGTATCAGTCATGTGAGAATTTCTGAAACTAATTCAGAATAAAAGCAACCTCCCTCAACATGGCTAATGTCACCGGGCCTGCTCTAAACTAACCCCAAAACTATAAATGTATGTCAGATACGTATGAGAAGTTATGTACGAGAAAACAGCAGCGTTGGCAGTTCATGTATTTCAGCAATGTCACAAAACTACCACAAACTAAGAAACATGTTTTTGACAAACTTTAAATGGCTCTAGCTCTTATGCTTTTTAGCCAGGAAAATTGTTACAGAAAACGTGAGGCCGAAACTGTCATAATGTAGCTGGGGCAAGCAGTGAGTGTTGCTTGCTAGAACATGGAGGCTGTAGGGTTTTTTTGTTTGTTTGGTTGTTTTTTTGTTTGTTTGTTCCTGTTTTTTGTTTGTTTGTTTTTTGGGGAGGTGGTTTTATTTGTGTTTTTTAAACTTGAGAGGGCAGATATCACCATTTAGTTGATCAGCAGGCAACCCCAGACTGAGCTGTGACAGAGGCACTGCGTGGGAGTATTATTGTAACAGAAGAGAAGAATTAAAAAAAAAGTCAAGATTATATAACTAGCTAAAATTATGCAGAGCTTTTGTATTCACAATGTTCATTTAATAAAATACGTTTTTGTTGATGTTGTTCAGAAGACAGTAGATAATTGAGTAATCTTAGACCGATGTCGTTCCTTATCTGGAAATGTTTATATTCAAGGTTTCTATTTTTGTTCAAATGCAAACAGTAAAGGACACAAGACCAAGGGTAGCAAGATTTATTCAGGACCAGCGTACATCAAAATGAGAAAATAAGGGCCCACCAACTTTCTGAATGATAGACTGTGTCAGCTCACAACAAATGAAGCTGAATGAAGCATCGGGATTTATAAGAGGTCATCAGAATCTAAAATATGACAGTAGGACCTAGTGGTTTCACACAAACTATTTTCTATGTAAAAATAAAACTACTGTACTGTTTTCAGCAAATGCCACCTAGTGATACATAGTTGCAAAGCTCAGAAGCATTTGGATTTTTATGTATTTTCTCACAGATTTTCTGATTTGCTCCTAAAAAAAAAAATAAATCAGTCATGCTTTACATAGTCATAGGCTGTCAAAATTCATGTCACATACATGCGGAACAGAGATACGGGAAAAGGGGTTAATAACACATGCAGGACCAACATTTGTTTCAGTTAGCATTAAAATATTCTTTACAAATAACCACATTAAATACACAGTGGTGGCTAACGTTAGTCTGCAATATTTCAAGTTCCTTTTTTGTTCCTCTGTCAAAAGCAATTAGAGAACAGTCTGTTCTACTCTGCTTGAGTGACTGCTGTCTACTTTCTTTCATCTGACCCAATTAGTATCTGAGTCAATTAGTATAGGCTGCCACGGAGACATGTATCAGAGAAGTTTGTTATTAATGAGACCAAGGTGTTAATATGCAATTGTTTACAATACACACACCTTATTCTTACAGTGAAGCAAAGCTGATAACATTTACTGTCCCCATTTAGGCTTCACCTTATTGTATACCATTTGCAAAACTCTGAAAGAAAAGAAACCATGCTTCTTAGGACAGCTGTATAAATTAAATGTAAGTGGTAAGTGTTTTCCACTCTTATTTCAACATTGTTTGAAGTAGCCGAAGTAATGATGAATGTCTAAATCAAAGTTATGCTATTATAGATCTTGTTGTTAGGTCTCTTAGATTGTTCTCACCGTCCCCAAACATCCCCCTCTCAAAGGAGAAAATAAAAGACGTTCAAAGAGTAAGATAAAGCATTTTGTAAACCCTTATTGATTTTGATCAATTGGAGAAACGAACAAACAAACAAAAAAAACTCCACAACCCAATAGAGCAGAATTTAATTCCTCTAAAACTCTTCCAATTTCACAGATACTTTATACCATTGGTAATGTCGGTTGTACAAGTTTCTGTGAAGAAGCTTAAATTTTCGGAAGTACACGATAGGGTACATTGGTATACTAAATATGCTTGTCTTGCATTGCCCCACATTTAGGAAAACTGCTACTATTTCACCGAAGTGGAGGATAGTACAAATTAGATAAAAGTCTAAATATCAGTACTTGATAGAAATCTCAGATTACAAAGCACGTTAAATGTGCCTCCCAAACAACCCCTACAATATCAAGCGTCCTTGAAAGTCACTGAATTTCTAGACAGCTAACACTTTGCAAACAGCCAGAATATTGACTACAGACGGTAAGTAGTTCTTCCTCCTGTCTCTTTTTGAAGGTTCTCATTTTTCATTTAATAGTTTTAGTGAGGAATTGGCTGCTCAGCCCCTAAGACAAAGAAAAAAAAAAAGAAAAAAAAAGAACTGTGTGTTGTTTGGTTTTTGTTTGTTACCAATATATTGAAAAATGAGAATACAATATAGAAATCACTTTTACTCTTCATCAGGAACATGGTGACCACCATCATAAAGAAAATGTACTTTACATTATTTTTAAGACTAAATGTATTTAAGTTGGAATTCAGCAACGTGTCCAGAGCCACCAGTAGTTCCAACCCTTTTTTTCCCCAGAATCCAGTGAGGAAAAAAAAAATATCATTATATGTAACAGGTATCATAAGCTGTAGAAATTATGTCACTGTAGGCAAGAGAAGCTCTTTAGGTGACACACCACCCTTTTTGATCAAAGGTATACAGTGCATGGCATTGGTTTCCAGTCCAATATCTGTGTGTCAAGTACTGCTGTCAGAAGTAAGCAGCCTACAATGTACGCATTTCTGTTTAAGCAGTCAGCCATATGTCCCACTCATGAACATTTTAACTACTACAGTAACACTGGAACAACATACTTTGCTAAGTATTATTAAACATCTTACAATTCTGCAATACAGGAACTAACTGAAACTACTAAGGAATCTCTCCTAACCCATCTACCTGGCGTTAGTGCATCAGGCATCTGTTGAACCTCAATTCTGGTGTAATGCACTGAGTTCATCCACACACAGGGATAAAGAGCAACATCTTAATGTTGTATTTGGATTGTTGAGTAGAAAGAATGGACAAAAATAAAAGGAACAAAGATAGAAATATAAAGGAAGAAAGATATATAATTCACTATATTGAGCCCTTTTCCCATGCTGGTGTAGGAGGGGGAAAGGTAGCTGGGAGCTACCCAGGTAAAATAAAGGTAAAATATTTTTTCTACTGAGAAATGTAGTACAACAAAATCATAAAACGTTGTCTGAATCATCTTGTATTCCTCAAACTATCTCCTCATAATAGTTAGGACAAAACCCAGAAATGTGAATTGCATTGACAAGGAAAACAGCTTTATAACACTGACCTAGGAATACATCAGTTAGGATTTATTTTTATTTTTTTTTATTTTTACTTTTTAAGTAACCATGCAATCCAAGTAGTAGTATATGAAGGAATATTAAAAGCAAAAGACAAAAGACAAAATGGCCTAAGTGTCTGTCTTCGAAAAGTCATAGCATTGCTTTAACTTTGGCCTGTCAAAGACAATCAGTGGAATTAGGAAAATATCTGGTCCATATTGAACTTCATAGTATTATCTGAAATTTTTAACTGAAGTTCGTTGTTGATCAGAATGTGAGACTGATGAGATCAGCTAATATATGAGGTATGATAATTAAGAAATGTTGATTGATTTTGTAACATTGAGAAATTATTAACCCACTTGAGGATATTTGAAGCACTAGTGAAATAGTGGTTAAAGTCTGGTTTAAGATGAGAACTGTTCATCTTTTTAAGTGGTCATTCTGAGAGAAAGTCATGCATTTGCAATATCCATATATATTTTTTTTTTAATTCATGCAGATCTCCTCCCCTCCGAACGGAAACTATGATTTTCTGACCGCAACAGACATGAACATTTTAGATATATCTACAGCATTTGCCACCTGTATGTGTTCTGTGCATTGATCAGGGACTTTTTATTTCATCTATCATTCAGAACTGCCTGCAGTGAATGATTTAATATCTGTAACATTAAGTGAAGATTAAGAAGTATAGTATTGATGCTATGACAGTTACCTATTATAAATATTGATTTTTATTTCAATTTAATGTTGTCTCATAAGCTCTACAGAGAGGAGCTGCATCTCCTTAATATAGATTCAGTATAGAAGAAGAAAAACATCTATTTGTCATTATTTTTAGTTGTTCTTTTCCAGTCCAGACAACTCAAAGCAAGCATGACACTTCACAACATCATAAACTACGTTCAAGTAGCATATTGTTATTCTATTCCAATGTCTTAGCAACAGTAAAGAACAGTAATTTTCTTTGTTGTCTAGTACCTTCTAGAGGCACCTCAATCAAACCACATAGATATTGTGATCACATCAACCCCAACAGAGAAACAGAAGTGAATAGCTATTGGAACTTCAGTTTTGCCTCCTATCTCAGAAGACTAAAAAAGACCAACTGAAAACATTCAGAGCTGTACACAGTAGAAAACAAAATTCTGCAGAGGGAGGGAAGGAAGGAAGAACATATCCCAAAGGTAGGCAGCCTCCTCTGTTCCCCCTGCCCCAAAAAACCCAACCCAGTCCCAACTTTTTGAACTTAAACTTGGAAATATATTAGGATTTAATGAGCAAACTTACTAAAATCTAACAGTTTCCTTCTAGTGTGGATGCTTTCCAAGTTAACCTGGACATTTTTGCAATTTCTAACATGAATAAGAAGATATAATTAAGAAAAAAAGTAGAGAGAAAAAGTATATTTACTTTGTTATGGAGTTTTCATATCTCTGGTAAGTTTCAAATAAACGTTTCAACAAAAAAAAAAAGGAAATATACATAGTAATAGTAATATAACTCAATTTTCTATAAAGTATTTGTTTGACAAGGTTTGACAAGGGTTTTGCTTTGCAGCAACCAGAATTATATACACAAGTAGGGGACCTAATGCTTTCTAAACTGCATTTATATTCCATTCAGTAACTTCTTCCAGCGATCGGTCTAATGCAGCAGCTTCTCAGTAGGAATGTGCCAGAAGTCATATTTTAAATAGAAATACAAATATGTTACACAAATGTGAAAACACATGGATAGCTTAATGGGCGAGGAAAGGGAGAGGAAATGAGCATTCATCTCCAAAAACTATTGATAACATCTTACCCAGGAGGCTGAGATCATTACATACTAGCTACTAGACTATCTTAAGTACGACACTGACAAAACAAACTTCAGAATAGTTAAAAAGTAAACTTAGTACAAAAAGTGAATTCTGTATGAGTTATGTACTTCATGGTTATAACTTTATTATTTTCCAATTCTCTATAGCTTCAATTCCATAATTTCAAACAGCTGTATCAAACTGCATAAAGTTACACTATGCATTAACATTGAGTATGCCTCTGAATAACCACACAATCACAAAAAGCAAGGAAACAAAATTAGTCCACCTACAACACCAGTTGACAAGCATGTGCAATATTAACAAAGGAGCAAGTTCAGACAGAACTAAACACTATTCCCCAAAACAGTTCACCGTGTCTATCATACATATTTTCCCTCTCTCTGCCCAAATTGAATCTTTTTTTTTCAAAACTCCTCTGAAATTTGTTAATAATATACCTTCCTTGCACACCCTTTATCTTCTTTTGGGTTTTCACACACCAACATTTGAATCTGGTTGTACTTTCTCTGCATGGTTCACACTTGCACTGAAGAACTCTTGAACATACAAAATCCTCAGGCCAAAAGTGTATAAGTATTAAAGAGGATTTATAAAAATTAATGGCGAAAAGGTGTTCAAATGGATCTGAATACAATTGTCCTGAGGCAGTCCTTAGCTTCAGAACCAACTAACTACCGATACTGAGAAGCTGAGAAGTATTATCAATCATGAAAATGATTCTTGTTTCACATTACTGTTAGATGGACCTTTAGGCCAATTCAGTGCAGATGAGGATTTGACTTCTATATTTTACTCCTCTTTGAATACTAAGATCCTTTTACTTAACTCACAAAAGGAGTGCTCTTTGACCAACACAAGAACCAGAAAAAATAGTATATATTTGAGAATTTTGAAAAGTGAGGAATGAACTGGCTATTCCACTAATAACTGCAATGCCTAACCACTAATTTAGCAATCACACAAATAATATCTATGTTATTTTGGTATTTCTACATCACTGATTGGCAGGCATTCTTCATCAGGATCATCAGCTTGATGACAATGACACAGGGAGGTTAAATATCTAATTAGCCATCAAAAACAATGCTTCTATGACATTCAGGCTCCATTAACATCACAGCAGAATTCAGGGAGTTTATAACCAAATACTAGTTTTCAAAATTAAGAATACTGCCATTCATATGAAGTAGAAAATCAGGCAGCAGGCAGCTAAAGCAATAAAATAACATGATGAGGATTTCTAAAAAATAAATAAGTAAATAAATAAAACACTACAAAGGCCAAATTGACATGACTGTCACATTTCAATCAATGCAAACAGCATTCAAAGTTTTCTTCATTTTTATTTTAATTTGCAAGTAAAAAAGGATCTAGAGTGTACTCCAGTCTTGAACATTTTCCTCCATTCATAGTTTAGACTAAAATGGAGAAAAAAAACTTTAATATGGAAAACTGTATATTCACAAACTAATTAATGTAATATCTAAAGAGTCCACTGTGTGGAAAAACTCCTCCTCTTTGATTTTTTTCTGTTCAAACAAAACACAAACAGAACACTTAAAGATATGAAAAAAAGCACAGATAGCTTCTAAGTTGTTTGTTCTCATAATTGGGCATGCAAATATTCTGTAATAGAATAAAATGTACGTATTTGCCACTAATTAGGTCTTACAGATAAGAAACTACCCAGAAAAGCAGACTGAACATCTGGACTGAACAAAGTGAGCCTGTCTAGTAGCTTATTCCATAGAAAGAATTTAATTATCATCTCCCACTTCCCCATAAAGATAGGTGTGGTCATGAGGAAATAATTTACAGTGCTAACAGCAAATATATCAAAAGAACAACTCATTGGGGCAGGGAAAGGAGCAGGACACAGAAGCAATATAAACACAAAATTTAAGAAATATGATGTGGCTTACAGTATCATCAAGAAAAAAATTAGGGAATTATGCTCTTAGTAAAAACTGTTATTACACTAAATGGAACTATGACTTAGTGTTTCCTTATTGTCTCTATATACATGCATTAACACTGTGAGATAAAACCGTAAGGTATGAAACATTTGTTTTCATTCACAGAACTTTTAAATCTTTTCAGACAATTAGATGGATAGTTGAGATTTTCTGATTCACTATGAATAGTGAATAATCATCCAAAGAAAAACACATTAGCTATTCTTATTTTTATTAGTTTAATGATCTTTGCTATACTTTTTGAAGCATTTCTTCAGTCATTTGTTTTTTACCACATGAAACTCATGCAAAATATGAGTACGACTTAAGTGATGCTTATAAAATATTATATTATTTAAATATAATCAACACATAGGACAGATTATCATCAGAACTTAAGTATTTTAGAAATTCAAAATGTTTATAGTCTAGAAAACAGAAACAGTTAACTTATTTTTTCCTCCTTTTAGGTGTTGATTTTTTTAAATGCCCCTGATTTAAGGAGAACAGTAAGTTCTATTATTTCAAAGTAGAAAAAATGTACATCTACTTTTCTATATACTACAACATTGAGTCCTTCCCCACAGCACTCTCATGGAAGTTTAGGGCTCAGCTAAAACATGCTCTATATTTTGGGTTAAAAAGATACAGTATTTTCTGTAAAGATTGAAAAATTACTTTTCCTATTTCACAGATATTTGGCAAATAAGTCACTCTCCTAGTTAGAAAGAGTGAAAAAGCAGTTCCATAGCTTGAAACAATGCACGTTGCTGGATTACTAAATGTCATTAGTGAGGATTAAAGTCTTGGTAGACTGAGCAACACAGATTGAAATTACTGCAGCAAGTATAATACTAATGCTAAGACAAAAAATAAGGGGGGGGATTATAGCACAGAATCAATATGTAAAGCTTAATAGCTTTCTCAAATGTTATATTTTTCGTAGACCTTTATATCTTTTAAAATGTTTCTATACTTAGCAATTTTCTAAGTAACATGCAGTTAGTAGGACTGAAGTGAGAGTAGAAGAGAAAAATACACAAAAGTTGTCTTGATTTACTGCTAACTTTGTAAGAAATGTAAGTAGTTTACAAGTTTTAAGAGTTTAGAATAGATGTTGCTTTACAGAACAAGTTATTACTGCCAAAAGCATTCCAGGTATTAACATTTTTGTGCACTGGCTTACACTGCACAGTGAATACAGAGATGAAAAACTGAAGGTGAATTAATTTTAATTCTACAAAATTGGAATTCAGCTAGACAAACTGAGTGTTAATTAACAAAGCCTTTCTATGCACATTCAGAAGACTATAAAAACAAAGACAACAACGAAATGATTCAGAAGCAAATTACAAACAATAAAAAAATCATCATGAGGTAATTTTCAAATGCATCCATATTCAAATTTTGCAGTATTTGTACCAAGTGAAATGTATCTTAAGTAGGTACCCAAGGAACAATTTCAAATACACATACATGCGCATATATATTCTAAACTAATAAAGTTTTTGCTGCATGTTCTGACCTTCAGAGTGCTCTATGGCTGATCAGATGTGATGGAAGTAAAATGACCACACTTATGCTCTCCATTTGTGCAAATGTTCAAGTAACTACAACTCTCTATTACTGATACACTAATGTAGCTTTCCATATACATCTGAAAGATGGCACATACATCCAGTGATGTTTGCTGACTTCTACTTAGCTCTTCAGGCAAGAAGTATTTTTCCTCACTTCTCTAAGTATTTATGAAGATAGTTTTCAATTCTAATGATACTAAAGCAAATATTAAATGTGATTCATGTTCCTTAATCCATGATTTAATCTAGGAACACAAACTTTAACCTCTATGTGTAAGCACCGCACCTGTTTTTAATTTTTATACTGCATATTTGATTGCAGCTGTCTTTTTTTAATGTTATTACTAGCTGTCATCTTCACATTACAAACTGCAATTAGGCTTGATGTTTAAAATGCATGAACCACATTTCTGAGAGCTATTACATGAAGCATAGGTCACAGATTATGCCTCCCTTTTGTATACCTTTCCCATTGCTGACTACTTTTTGGCAAGCAACTATCCTCAATCATTGAGATTAATTACTGAATCTACATTTTTCTGCAAGATGTATACACAAGGTATAGGAGAGCTGTGATGAATTACCCAACTATCAACAAATATTTCAAGTAGTGAAATCTGCCAATCAGGACTTTTGGGTTACTTTGAAATGCAATCCCAACAGAAATTCTTTGAATATATCTGACTATTCATATTTTAACTTGCAACAATTCATGAACATTTTATGCATACATTTTATTAATATATTTTATGTATTAATCCTCCACCACCTTTAGTACTTCAAAACAGTTGTAACACATTTCCTTGTATTTTGCACCTTTCTGAAAAGCTGCTGTTTCTCTAAGCGAGAGGCAGTGTAAACATTGCTGGCCCTGCCAATTTGGGATTGGCAAATCTAAACCACCATGGACAGGGTTACAAAAAGTCTCAACACCAAAAAGTGTTTAAGATGCACACTGAACCACAGCTGAATTACAAGCACTCACCCACTTTCACTATCTACAAGGTGTGCTGGCACACTGATATCCCTGCTGCCCTTCTCCCAGAATCTACAGTTATCATAGAATCATAGAATAATTAAGGTTGGAAAAGACCTCCAAGATCATCTGGTCCAACCATCCCACTACCACCAATGTCACCCACTAAACTATGTCCCTAAGCACCACATCCAACCTTTCCTTAAACACACCCCAGGACGATGACTCCACCATCGCCCCGGGCAACCTGTTCCAATGCCTGACTACTCTTTCTGAGAAGAAATGTCTCCTAATTTCCAACCTGAACCTCCCCAGGAGCAACTTGAGGCCATTCCCTCTTGTCCTATCACTAGTTATCTGTGAGAAGAGGCTGACAAAAGAGGCCAACAGAATCCATAGTGCTCCAAAACTGCACCAGGAAAGGCTGTTCGCCTTCACAAGAATGCCATTAAATGGAGAGAACGTGAACAGGAACATGCCAAACCAAGAGAATAAGCCCCAAAGAAGCACCCACAAGAAACGTGGTTCCTTACTTTTTTTTTTTTTATGATTATTTTTACTTTACTTTTTTTTTTTTGGGGGGGGGGGGGAGGGGGAGGAAAAATTGAAAGCTATTTAACTATTGAAAAAAAAATAAAATCAATCAAACAGTCGTGTCTCCCCCCCCAGTCTTCCTTTCAATGACTTGATCAAAATGACATGGTGCATAACAGTGTGGACTTGTATCTTTATCCTTCTCTTGCTTTTTCTGTCTTCTTTCTGGTGTAGTGGAACACTCTTCACAATCCATTTACATTCAAGGTGGGCTATCTATCCTGAAACCTCTGAGGAAGACCTAGACCCTAGATTGAGTATGCTGGTCCTATTCCCACCTTTGGCAGCTCTCTTTGTATGGCTGCTGTTGAACCACCTGCTGAAGCAGCCAACAGCAGGGCTGTTGGTCCCAGAGCTCCCTGCTGCACCCATTATAACCACTTATTCACATCTGAAGAAGTAAAAAAAGGAAAAAAAAAAAAAAAAAAGTCTTCTGCAGCAATGGGAGAGATGCACAGAAATGATGTTGGCTTTTTTATTTTTTTAGCTTAGAAGTTAAACAAGGACATTTCTTTCTTTCTCAATGTCCATTAACAGTTATTAACATAGCTTAAAAAAGTGTAAGATTATGCAAGTTCATTAAGTAAACGCATGGGAACACCCCTAGTGAAAAGGTGAGTCCATCTAGAGAATTGGCATTAAGGAGAGGACTTGCTGAAAATACATGTTTTTCTTTTATGGCAATTAAATAAATAAATAAATAAATCTATTGATTTAAATGTTACCTCACATTTGAATAAACAGTACCACTGTTACTTTCAATTAAGACAATGAACTGCCTAGTCTATTCTATTAGATGCTTATTAAGTTAAAGAGTTGAAGAGTTAAAAAAAAAATTAAAAAACCACAGAATCATCTAGGTTGGAAGAGACCTTCAAGATCACCTAGTCCAACCTCTGACCTAACACTAACAAATCCTCCACTAAACCATATCACTAAGGGCTACATCTAAACGTCTTTTAAAGACCTCCAAGGATGGTGACTCAACCACTTCCCTGGGCAGCCCATTCCAATGCCTAACAACCCTTTCAGTAAAGAAGTTCTTCCTAATATCCAACCTAAACCTCCCCTAAAATAATTTACGCTCCTTACAAAACTTCAGAAGAAAATGAAAAAATCATGACATTGCTTGACACAAGGTATTTTTTGCATTTATTTTACATATCCTTGACAATAATGCTCCACTTTTTAACAGAGAACAAACATATTCATTCCAATATACTTTAATACTACCAATTATCAAAAACAAGCTTAAAACTAGCTTACAAGATGCAAGAATCACTGTCTAGCACAATGAAAACATAACTCCTATATGTTAAGGATATGTGCACATATGTACACACATTGCATATTACTAAATATAATATAGGCCTGTTCCTGAAATGCCATGTTACCAAGTGGTACCAAAAACCTACCTACTTGAAATGTGCTGGTTTACTCACTGACAAGTGATATGTGCAAGCAAGCAAACAATTTATTTATATTCATATATATATACACACATGCACACACACATATATACACCAGAACCTTCTCTAAGGTGTGTGTACTAGATTTCAATTAAGGTTAAAGTAACTGAGCTTACTACAGTATGCACTAAGAGCACTAGCAAGACACCACACTGCTCACAGTAGGATTATCCTACAGCTCAGCCAAGCAGAAAGCACACAAGCGGGGAGGTGAGAGAAGCCACTCTGCTGTTGCTTTGCTCTTGTAGGCTTTTCCTTGAGGCAACCAGATGGGAAGACACAGTTCCCTAACCAGTAACTTTGTCTTTCATTCAAAGCAGTTTGTTTCACCTGCATTTCCAGTGACAAATAAAAGCCTGAGGCTTCACGCAACTGGGTCTTAATCAATCAACAGCTAGAAAATTGCCTGAGACTTGCAAGAAGTTTAGTATTACTTCAAGTTTCATCTAGACAGCATGTCAATAAAGAGATGAATGCTACTTGCTAAGATATCATACTGAACCAAGTACTGTAAATATTCATTCTGATTCAAAATTTCAATTTCATGAAATACTTGCACTACCAGTATTCAGACACTCAAGCTTCATCATTACAAATGTTCCTGATGGAGTAAGAAAAAAAATAGTAAAAAAACAACCCTCACAGATTATTTTTTTTTGTATTTTTAGGAAAAACTCCAGCATAAACTCTTTTCAGCATAAAACTCCAGCTGAATTCTACAGCTTAGAACATAACTCTGAAAATATAATTGGAAATACATATTACACTCGCTAATTGAAAATTGATTTGGAGATGAGGAATTAGTACTGGTGATTTCAAAATATGAATCGAGAAGTACAAATATTTACAAATCCTCAATGTGTTAATAATTATTCACTGAAATTTGAGTAATTGTGGATGATGAATGTGTTGAAGAAATGTGTAGTCTGTTCATAAACAAAGACCTCCAGAAGTGAAGTACAGCATTTTAAGCAGATGTATACAATTTATCAGTGCCAAAAATAGTAACCTTTTAACTAATCACTTACTAAATAGCTATTTTTCCTAAACATAAGGCATTCCCATTAATTCAGCCTTTATAAACTGCATTTCTGAAGTGGATACAAAATTTATTGTGGCCTTATTTTGTCTAGCTTTGTCTGCAACACATATAAAACCATCTTAGTGAAACTAAATGAATAACTACAGTTCATGCCCATGACATGGGCAACAGAATTTGTCTATGTTAAAACCTGTCATACTATACCTTCAAAAATTAAAAACTATTATGGGGATTAATTTGCTGCACTGATTTACAACAACAAATATGTAGATATGATACACTAGTATCACTTAGGTACTGTATCATCAATAAACATATGACATTTTCATTAAAAATGATTGAGAATTATGAAGCTATTCAACCATCTGTGCTGTTAGGACTTCAAGCTTTCAGCATTATTTAAGACAGACTAGCTAATACACATCCCCGATATAAAATAAAAAGATTTTTTTTTTTTTTGCTAGAGGATGCTATTTCATTTAAGAAGATTTTACATGGATAGCAATTGTAGATGCTCTAACAAATTACATATCCAAAAAGAAACCAGACATTTTTCAGAAGTTTATCTATAAGACAAACCTTTAAAAGAAAATGCTTGGAATAAAATCTAGGTCTTGGCATCCTTCCTTTTGGAAACTCCTTCTTCATTAAGGAGACTTACCATCTCCATCAGCATCTATTACATCTCTCAGAGTGATTCTTCCAGCTTCAAGGGATTCAAGCTAGTTAAATTTCTGTGATTACTCAGTCTCTTGTCCATACTGAGATATTTATTATTAGCATAACAGAGTTAAGCAGTCTGCACATAATAACTGCAACAGATGCTTATAGACTGCTTTATTTAATAGAATTCAGAGGTTTAGATAAATTTTCAAATAAAATTTTGCAATTATATTTGAATGAATCCTTTAAAAGATAAATTTGTGTATGTGCAATAGTATTTCTCCAATCACAGACATACCTTTGAAAACCATAGTCTTCTTGGATTCACAAGATTTAAACACCTAAAAGTTTCTTCCAACTTGACTATAGTTCAGATAAATCTATAGGTATTCACATGAGAAAGCATATAGAAATATGTAAGTATCTACAAGACTAGCATATGAAGTTTCTTAGCAGCCTTTAAAATTACAAAAGAAAATGTTTATTTTTATTCTATTTATTTATTTATTTAGCGTGTGGTCTTTAGGGGCTTTTTAACATCTTTCTGATCACACAGCTCAGAGAGCTTGTGCCTGGTCTTGAGCTCTGGGTCCCAGAACAGGAACCCAGACAGAAAGAAATGACAAAAAAGGCCCAGATTTATTGCAACCTCATGTTGATGTTACCTCTTTTATATAAATAAACATAGATCTAATGATCATTACAAAAGCCTGAGTTACACTTTTCTATTTACTTCAAATCAACAGCATTCCTACACAAGAGGAAAGTTGAGGAAGTCAAAAAGAAAGTTGGAGCTTACCTAGGACCAAAATAGCTATATACCTACTTATCTGAACAAACTACACACTTGTCTCACTTCAAGCCCAGAAGCAGACACCCTGAATCCATTGCCCAGTGTAAAGCTGTATTTTTTAAGGAACTCCTCCCTTTTAAGAAGTTTTTGTCTGGGGGCAAACAAAAAGGCCATGTTTCTGCAAGAATATTCTACTACGTTCTCATCAGTCTTTTCTTAAAGTCCTTTCCAGTGAGGAGATGTGATCTTTCAAAACTCTCAGGTTACATATGGGACTAATCAAGATTATGGGGAACTGGATTTCCACATATCAGCATTTTATAAATCTGTAATTTGTAGTCCCATAGGCTATCCTTGCACATCTCATGCCATACTCACATAAGAGTATGCTGAGCCTCCAAAAATAAAGAGCAACCAAGCAGGTAGATTTCACAGATGCCCGGTGCTGCTCATTACACTAGAGCTAGGATTGCTCATATCTCACATGTGAATTAATCTAAAACATTAAAAAGAAGTGGAAGAAAAAGACACTGAAGACCAGATTGCCTTCACTGTCTGTAACCTTTTGCTTCCAGCAATTCATGACCATACTTGCTAAAATTATGCGTGTTTAGCATGTATATTACCATAGCAGCATCTCTCTGCTACTTAGCTTCTTTTTGCTGGGCTGTGTCAGAGTACACTACATAATTATGATTTCTTTTTACCCCATTCCCAAAGTGCTTCCTTTTCCAAGCCTAATTAAAGCTGATATTCAATGTAATTAGTAGAATTTAGAATTTTTCTGTGAAAAAGGCTCATCTGCAGTTTCTCATTGGCTTATATCATGGAAAAAAGATATTTGAGATAGTTAAATATCAGCAATATATTTGCAGCTTTTCCAACAACACAACATTTCTGCACAATAAAAATAAAATATAATGAAACAATCAGCTAGAATAAAATTCTAGCTTCTTTACCTCTACTGGAAAGGGTAGGAAACCCCAACAAAGATAGCTAGGGTAAAGACCCATACATTGACCTCAACATTGCAGAGAAAATTAGTAAAAACATCAGATACAAGATTATAATAGGAGAATTAATTTATATAAAGCCACTTTCTCCAAATTCCTAAAATATTATTAACGAAAAATGCTGCATGTCACCCTTTAAGGATAAAAACACTTCTTTAAAAAAAAAAAAAAAAAGTTTGACACATTACATTCCATAAAGGGTTTTTCTACAAATACAACTGGAGTGAAACACCTCATGGGTTCATCTTCTTTTGAAATAACAGTTACTTTTGTAAAGTGTCAGACATATTAATAACATTTTGTAAAGTTTCTGTTGTTGCTGTTTTTTGTTTTGTTTTGGAGTGGCATAAAAAGCAACACATGAAAGAAAGAAAGAAAGAAAAACTCTTGGCCTTTTCTTAATGATAACATTCTATAATAAAAAATAATTTCCTGGAACCTCAAGGCATATACATTCATGTCCTATTAACCACATACGACCGAATTTGTAGTGGAAACAGGCTCCAATTAAAGTTTTGCATCAACAATATCAGAAATATCACCAAATGACACCTTCATCATATACAAAAAAATAATGAGCTTATTTGATTTCTTTAAAAACATGCTAATGTTCATGATGGTATTTCTTTTTTTCTTTTTTTTTTTGATTCAGTTTATTTTGTTTCATCTAGATTTTATTTTCATGCACAACTTTCTATTTTTCCTCCTCTTTTCCTACCCACAGTTTTAACAAGTTAACTCAATATATCTCTCAATATATTTTTGCCTTTCAGGAGAAGGAGTATTTGAACTGAAATTGTAGAAAATCATATAAAAATATTATTTGTATTGGGAAGTAAAGTAAGGTCCATTACTTTTCTTCTAGCCATGGCGTGACTGACTAAAAACTATCTAAATATACAGGTGCATGAAGGCACAAAGCACTGAATGTCATAGATGCATACCAAATTTGGAAACTTTAAAATATATTAATGAGACTAGTAATTTTTGCTTCATCTACTGAATACATTTGATTAGCTATGCTATAATCTCCAAGCAGATGAGTGCTAGTACAATACCACAGCAGGATGTATGAAAGTAGTTTTATTTAATGAATTATCTCTGTGACAAATGTAATATAAGGATTATTGGAGCACTGAAGCTATTTTTCAGAATGTCTTAGGTGAAAAAAAAAATAAAATATTTAGTTTAATATTTCTGCAGCCTCATTTTCTAAGGGTTCATTCTACATTATTTACATTATTCTCATAATGAAGAAACCTAGATGAATAGTAACCACATCTTGCTATACTTTGACTCAACATCCATCGGCTTCTGTCACTTGGTGCTGGTTACGTACCCTAAGTCCTACACCTCTCTGTCATGCCAATGCAGGACTTAATGTCTCTCTGGATTAAGCCAGGGTAGTGGTTCCCACAAGTAAAACCAAGACCCTGACTGAGCCATCTACACGCTCAGCCAGGGTCAGTCAGGACCACTAGTACAGGCTGCCATGGGGGCCCATTTCTACCTGCTTCTCATGCAAACTTGTAGCAACAATGCAATCAAACCCACAATTTTTAAAAGCAAACCATATATTTATATATATATATATATATATTTGGCAAAGCTACTAGCTATAAATCCTTACATGTCTTTAACTGCAAAAATGCATGTAATGCACAGAGACACAAATCAAAAATCCATCACGACGAAGGGAAATACAGTTTTAAGGCAAATCATTACTATACCGTTGTGCTGAATTTTACAAACAAAGACATCAGTATTTATAGTTTGGTAACCCTCTGTAACTTCTGGAAAGCAGCTTGTTCAGTATTTTCATTCCATTGATTTATTATACTTTCCTTACACCTGAGGCTACAGGAATCATGTCATAAGTGGTATTTGGAAATTAATAAAGAACTAGAATTGTAGAGTCACCCGTTACATTATATGTAGCTCAAAACTGCACTTTAAGACCGAACTGTTCATAATGGACAATCAAAGTTCAAACTTTTCTTTTTCCCCATTACAAAGACATGGAATAAAGGTCCCAAGTCATATTTTAGGGCAAAATTAACTTATTTATATGTTAATCAACTTTCCCAATACCTTTATCCAACTGGGTATTTTACACTGAAACACAAGCTCTGAAGTCAAGGAAGTTAATTGGTTTCACCCAGTAAAAAGAAAAAAAAAAAAAGGAAAAAAGAAAAAAAAAGCCACTACCTCTGTGACCACCCTGACCTGGTTTGGAGTTCTCCCTTACTTGTAATAAAAGCAAACTTGTACTAATAGAAATAGCTTTATTACCCTCTCAGAGTCTCCAAGCAAAACATGGCTTTGTAATGGCCAATTATAGCTCAACACCTGCTGTTGGGAGGAGAACCTCGTTACAAACTAATTTGAAGAACAGCTGCTTTAATGTTTTCTGAAAAATAAGTAATAGCTGAGCAGCCACTTCACCAAGCCTGCTAACCCACAGAAAGCCTGCTCCAAGACTGTCCACAGAAGTCAAGCAAATATAAATGATTGCTTTGCCATCTGCAGAAAGGGATCTGAAATCCCAATTTGTGCAGTGTTTATGAGAAAACAGAAGTAGTAGTACCAGAATGTCTTCCCACTAGTTATCTAGAATACATCTATCCTAAAGACACTGTCTCAAAATTGTCATTGACTGCACAATAATAAACACATTCAGAAAAAATGAAGACAAAACCAACCTAAATATATATATATGTATTTTTTTTCCAGGTTGTTGATTTAATGAACTTCTTTCCAATTCCAGTTACATTTTTCCAATAAGAATTTCAAATAAGATTCTCTTACTATTAAAAAAAAAAAAACCTAACTACATTAAAAAAAAATACTAACTAACTAAATGAAGTTGTTTTGTTTAAAACACAAACAAGAGGAAGATGAAGAAGATGTAGAAGAAATACACAGCATATCACAAAATTCTGGAAAATCTATAACAACACCATCCTGCTAACAAACATGATTCATTACAAACATTATCAAGTTTTTTTGTAAATATCCAACTGTAAATATATGAAGTTAGGTCCTCACATCTGAACCACATAAAAATATTTCAGTCAAATTGTGCAAAAAGTACAAAGATAAGGTTGATTGAAATCGCTTCCAACGTTTCTCATGCAACAGCTGTTGACAACTAATGTTTTGACAATGCCTAAAACATTAACTATAAAAGATATTACCACATATTAGCTACCTGTCCCACTGCATGAGATAAGAAAGTCTTCCCCAGTCCCAACTTCTCTTTTGCACCCACCCTCTTTGAGATGCTGTATGAAAGCACGCTCTCTATGCTTGAAACTATCATAGAGGTGATAAAGATTCATGTGTGTAAAAGACCAAAACTATTGATTAAATAATAATTTGATTCCAGAAGGAGCATACAGAATGGCTTACAAAAATTTACCTTTCAATTGGTGTGAAATGATGACTAATTGGAATGGAATGACTTTATTATACAAGAGGCTATTTTTTTAAGTAAAAAAAAAAAACAAAAAACCACAAAATCATAATTTCTGAATTCTACCACAATAGAGTACAAATTAAGCCATTTAAATTCTGTTTTAGCTTCTGCGTCCAACTCAAAGACAATGTCGTTGGTCTTGATTTATTAGTATTTCTGAAGGACATTAAGATTCTCCTTTGTAAACCCATACATGCCATGAAAATATGACTAAAATGAATGGGGTTGATTGTATAACACCTATTTAGAAATCATTAACTCTGTGATGAGGTTCCCATTCTACCTTTTTATCAGACACAGACTATTCAGGTTGAAATTTCTATACTTGTGGTTTTACTTCCTTTCTGTAATATTGTAATTTAGCCATTCTGGGGAGTCAGATTACAGAAAACATTTTCTCCTTCAGTGATTTTCTCAAGATACATCAACGTGTCCTTGGACTTACAGGAAAATTTCATGTGCCTGTTTGGGACATATCCTTTCCAGTCCTTGTAAGAGGACAGAGAGGGAGGAAATATCTAGACTTGGAGAAGTTGCAGTCATTAAAAGAACCTAGAAACTAAATTTCCACACTAGGCATGTGGCAGCCCACCATGGAGGGGACAAAACATAATTTTTTGCTTTCTTAAAACTTTTACTGGCTCCTACGACAATAAAGACAAGAGTGAAACCCCTGTCTTTCTGGTATTTCTCTCTTCCAGCTCTTTCTTTAAATACACAATAGTGTGGAATGAAAGCGGGTTATATATATATATATATATATATATATTATTTTTTTTTCTAGTGGAAACTAGATATGCTAGAGCAAGAACCTGAAGAGCAAACCACAGACTGGGGGGCCCACAGACATGGAAGGTAGACCAGCAAAATCAGAGAAGCAGAGTCAGGCCCAGATCCCAGAGCTCCAATGCCCCAAACTCCTGTGTTCCCATAGTGTCAAATGTCTGGGAAAAATCACTCTTTAGGATTTTTTCTGGCCCACTCCAGTGGCATCAAGCATGTGCCAATTTCCTACAAATTTAACCCCAGTGGCAGAGATTGCAAGCCCAGCTGGCAACAACACACAAACAAAAAACCACTTACCCATACCACAACTACCACAAATATGCACTACAAAAATTCAAAGCCACAGCACTAATTAGTCTGAAAAAATGCTTACAGCTGCCTCTAGGATGGATCCCAAATTTACCATACACTTCAAACTTTGACAGCCCTGCACGGTGCCTTCTCGTTTGCAAAACACGGATATTAATGCCACATTACCTTGTAGGCAGAATGCAAAAAACAATATTTGTGAAATGTTGAGATAAGATCGGAATGAGCACCACTGCATCACTGTGCACTTAAGAGCTATATCAAAACACAGGGCAGCAATGGGAAAAATGAACAGTTGCACAAGGATTGATAAATGTATCATTTCCTAGTTGTTGGCTTCACAAGTTCAAGAACACTTTTTGTTTGTTTCTATTAGAAATGCCAGATGCCTCACAATAGGTTAGATTTCACATCTATGTTATCTTCCTAATTTAACCTCATCTATTTAACTATAGACTTCTTTTAATTTTCACATTAAAAAGATGTTACAGAACAAAAAGTTGCCATAGAGACATATACATTCTTTTCCAATAATTTCAAATATAGTTAGACTCAATTAATTATTCAGTTCATCACAGAACCATTTATACTTTTATATGAAATATTCCAGGCTGAGAGATTTTTTTTTTTAGGTATGAAAAAAAGAACTTCAAATGGCAGTTCATGAATTTAGGGAAAAAAAAAAAAGGTTAAAATTGTGAACAGAAATGTTTTGTTCACAAATCAGAAAAAATATCCACCAGCTAGACCTATAATCTAGGGTCATTCTATATTTCTTTATATCTCTTATATATGAGGATGGTGTGGGGAAAAACGGGTTGTTTTGCATTTATTTTAAAAGCCTACAATAATAATAATAATAATAGAAAGAGCTTTGATGCTTCATATGCATGCTTACTGACAAGTTATATACGAATCCTGTCTTTAAAGAGATAATATAACATTAAAGACTAAAATTGTCACCATTTTTAATGGGAGTGAAAGCAACCCAATATTGATGGAGAGAATCTGGAGCTGTCATTCAGAATACAATCTTTTTGATTGGCAGCTGTGATTTGGTAATACTGAGACCTTGTGCTACTTGATTAAAACAACATCGAGATGGAAAGATCTCTTCAGATTAGAGGTCAGGAACATCAGTTTCTGATTTTTCTGCAGTTGTCACAAGTGATATGGGGTAATTAACCAAGTCTGGAATAATGTCAGACAGGTGGTACTTTTCTTTTGAAGCAATTCATTAGGGAAGACTTGTCACTTGTGACATTCCCACATAAATCCTGGTGCTTGGCATCTTCTTCAAATCAATTTAAATTCATCCCTTGAATATGACAATATTTTAAAGGAGATTACAGAATCATCTAATACAACAGCTTAGAATTTCATTTGGCAAATCTTTTTTGTTAAAAAGAAAAAAAGGCAAAGTTCCCAAATCTTGCATATAATCAACAAGAATTTTCAAACTGAGAAGACCCACAGAAAATAGAAAAGCTGCTGTCAGCAAGGAAATGAGAATAAGCACTGCCAGGTTGAATGTGAGGTCTTGGTCAGTGCACAACAGCCATTCTGTATCCCCTTCTCATCATTTTATCAACACTACTTAGCTTGCCTGTTCTTACAATGGTTATAATCACACATCAAATAAAGTTCAACAGGGAGTTGAAATATGATACTGTCCATAATATTGTGGCATATAATGCTAATTTTGCTACTCTACCAGTGACTTCAAATAAGTCTTTTAAAAAACTTGAAGATGGACTACCAAACAAACCATATTGTTTACATAAGCATCATTGACTGGAATACTTAAATGTGAAAAGCCACCAGCAGACTGGAAAGAGAAAGCACAAGGTTGCAAAGTAACTTGTTTGCACTTTTAGCTGATTGTCTTCAAAGAAAAATAGATTTTAATTTTCAAAATTGTTTTTATGTTGTGGTTTTGACTGACTGAAGGGAAAGCAAGAATACTAAATAAAGAAGCCCAAACACCAAGAAAATACATTCATGAAAATATGTTTAAAAGAGGTTGCAAAGACCTCATTCACAATGAATAGTTTTTTAAGACTACAGGAGTCCAGCTATGGAAACTCATTAACAGCATAAGCAGTACTAAATTGTCCTAAATAAGTGATTGCTCTAGTACCAGTACCGTACTGTTTTTCAATTAGGCATAGTGAAAATCTCAATAGGATTCTGGATTTGTTAACTGGAATAGCTAAATTTTAAAAGATTTTACATCATGAATAAGTATTCTTAAACACTCGGTCTTATTTCACTGTATCCGGTATGGATCAAGACAGCCTCTTAGCCTTTTTAGCAGTATGCTTACTCAAAAATTTACTCATGCTGCTGTAAATATATGTGAGAAATACAAGCACAACATCAATTCCATATTGGGTTTTCAACAATATCCATTAAAGCTTGGAAATCTGATTTCCTTCAATTTTCAAAAGTCCCTTTCCAGACAGAAAGTCTTTGGTTTGTAAACAGAAGTCTTGGTGCCTTCTGAAGGTACGTCAATTGTTTACTGTTAATTTATTCAGGGATTTTCAAGGAGCAATGATGTCAAAGATTAAGAAGCCCTTAATTTAATAGATAACATAAGTTCTGGTTTTATTTATTCACAAAAATTCACTGCTCATGATTTTGTACACGTTAACTCTACTAATAAATATGCTTGACAGTAAATTACTGTCATGCTAGTCAGGAAGTCAAAGCTTTTAATCGCTATATGTAAATGGATTTCTGCTAAGAGAAGTCACTTCTACTGTGTAGTAGCTTTCTCTTCTTGAACTGACATTTACGTCAGCCATCGTTCTCTGTAGAAGAAACATATATGCATGCAGCAAAAACAGCTTTTGGATTCTAAAAGGCCCTTAAACATTTACCTTGAAGAATGCCAATCATACTCCAGTGACAGTATTATTTTTTTTCAAGTCAAACTAGCACTGTCAGCTGCAAAGATACTGACAAGAAGCACTGAAGAAAAACAGCTTAATTCATTTTGATATGAAAAAAATCATTGATCAAGATTTACATAGCTATTGTCATCTTGGCTTTCATTGCAAAAGAAACTGGAAATCACGACAGCTTCTGGAGACAGTTTTGCCTTGGTTCCTATGATTACTTCAAATTCCATACATTAAATATTAATATAAACGGTGAGTAAAAACAGCTTTTCCATCAACTTCTCAGCAATGAAAATGTTGACTTTCAACAAATCATCAATCTGCACGTGAAAAGATAGATCGAAAGGTGCGCTTGGTTGTACCATGGGACTAGAACACATTGTATATGCCATTCTAACAGCTATGTAACAAAGTTATTCTTTGGAAAAATCACGTTTTTTAAACAGTATGCAGATAGAATGTAAACATATATGAAATTAGTTATTCCACGTTATTCTAACTGTTAATTTCCATGACCAATGAAAGGTCAGGAGCAAAGGTAACACATTTGCTTAGCTTTTAAGCTACTATGGTGGAATGCCTGCTGAGGGAATTCCATTAAAGCTAGCCATAAGAGTCAAGCCTATTTTCAAGAGTAAGTAGCACCGTCTGAACTCTTGCTTTTTTCTTCCTTTGGAGTTAGACTTTGAATTTAGCTATCATTTTGGAGAGTACAAATTATACCCGCTGACAAGACAAATATTTTCAAAAGAAAAGGTAATTGTAGATGTTGGGAAGTTGCCATTGCTTTCAGTGGATTCAAAAGATTGTGATTTTTTACCATTCCATGTTTGCATGTTTATATTTTTTCAGTTTTAACTTTACAACTCCCCTCCACTGCCCCACTCCCTGTGAACTTCACTGACGTCTTACCCAGAAAGCTTCTGAGAGTAACTGATGGAAATATTTTAAGGATCTCCACTCCAACTTGTCTGTTTACTGCCAGTAATTAAAAGGCTGGTTAAAATAGTAGGCCAGGGCACCAAGCCAATGCATGGTCATTTGCCTTATTTCTAAGTATAATATCCTTGGTCTTACAAGAATTTCCACCAAAAACAAGAAAGAAGAAGGAGGACAAAGAGAGATGAGTCAAGTGAAATAACCCCAAATTATTTCAAGTTGGACAACCCTACAATGTTTTAAATCCAACTCAGATGCTGAAGACTGCCAAACACGTATGTCAACACGGTGGTGAATGATTGCTCTCATAGATCTTGCACAGCAAAATACGTCATGGGCAGCTGCGCACACAGCAATTTCATCAGAGGCAGCGACAGCTTGTCCCGAGACAGATTATTCTTATGACATCTTGATTTCTTCACTACACCGTCTGTCTGTCAGGCTACTTTCCCAGTAGAATTGGTGCAGGTGTCAGGACTCTTTAGCAGCGCAGGGCAGATACCTGCCCCCTACCCCAGCTGGCTGCTGGTAGCCCCCACAGACCTGCCAGAGCCCTCGCAAGGAGCCCCGACATCCCTCAGCTGTGCTACACGCTGGCATCGCCTTGAGAGTAAGAACTATTCACCAAATCAACAGATGTGTTGTGGCCTTCTAGGCAACCTCCCAGGGACGTATGGGAGGATGAAGTCTGTAACAGGCACAGAAAAAAGAATCCTACATAAGTTGTGTGATGAAAGTAAGACCCACTGCAGAAGCTATCACTTCAAGTTAGGTAATCATCCATTTCAAAATTTGGGCAATACAGGAGTCTGCTCTGACACAACACTTGACAGAGGAGCTTAACTGTTTTTTAAACATACTTGTATTCCCCCGATGAATTTCTTTAAGGTATCCTACACTCAAGCTTTTCAGACAACTGAAGCAACTTTTAGCAGCTTCATCTTCATCATGCCAGCAGTGTGCCCTGGCAGCCGGGAGGGCCAACCGTATTCTGGGGTGCATCAAGCATGGCATTGCTAGTCGGTCGAGGGAAGTGATTGTCCCGCTCTACTCTGCGTTGGTGCGGCCTCACCTCGAGTACTGTGTGCAGTTCTGGGCACCACAGTACAAAAAGGACATTAAACTGTTGGAGAGTGTCCAGAGGAGGGTGACGAAGATGGTGAAGGGCCTAGAGGGGAAGACATATGAGGAGCGGCTGAGGTCACTGGGCCTGTTCAGCCTGGAGAAGAGGAGGCTGAGGGGGGACCTCATCACAGTCTACAACTTCCTCGTGAGAGTGAGTGGAGAGGCAGATGACCTATTCTCTGTTATCACCAGTGACAGGACCCGTGGGAACGGTGTGAAGCTGAGGCAGGGGAAGTTTAGGCTGGACATCAGGAAGAGGTTCTTCACCGAGAGGGTGGTCGCACACTGGAACAGGCTCCCCAGTGAAGTAGTCACTGCACCAAGCCTGTCTGAATTTAAGAAGAGATTGGACTGTGCGCTTAGTCACATGGTCTAAACTTTTGGGCAGACCTGTGCATTGCCAGGAGTTGGACTTGATGATCCTTATGGGTCCCTTCCAACTCGGGATATTCTATGATTCTATGATCTTGATTTTAGCACATTTTGATTTCTAAATCCTTCTTCAGATACAGCACAATTCCTTTTTCTACGTCTGAAATATATGAAACCATATACATTCTTAATCTGAAATATTGTTTCAGCAGTTCCCACACTGTACTTTTTATTGTAACACCTTGTAATCTGACAGATATTCTACTTTTACTACAGTTTTTTTTTTTTTTTTTTTTTTTACTATGCACAACTCATTTTCAAAAATATTGAAGAACTTTAATAAAAGTGAAAGCTAACTTTTTCACATTGTTCTCAGAATGTCAGCTAAGCACAACTATCTCATTCTTTTCAGGGAGCTTCTACTACTTGTGGCTAGTGGAATACATTGCTACATCTTGATGTTTTAATAGTGTTTTAACAGAAGTGTAATATTGACCACATTTGTAATGCATCACCCAACTCCTAACTCTAGAATTGATGTGCTTTGTATTACAGTGCATCAAAATGATCAACTATGGTTCACACCTTGGTAGGTACATATGTACACACAAAGTTAGGCACTGTTTGTTTATACTGTGTACATTGAGAGTGAATTTCTGTAGTTTCAGCAGAAATGAGAAACAAAAAAGATCATAGACATATGCTTGGTTAGAAGAACTGAGTCATAGAAATGTTAAATGTTTCATCCAAATTCAGACATCTTGTAAAAGACATCAAATCAATGCTTTCATTTTGAATCTCAGTCCTAATCACAAATCTGGATTTCTCCAAGTACTACAGGCGCACTGCATGAGATGCTAGCAGAACTCAGGTTTAACAATTGGCAATAGAAATCTACAGTGTTGCTCTTTAACGTGTTTGGAGTCATTGCTGGAAAGAGCAATCAAATAACCCAAACAAAAACAGAAACAGAGCTGTTAGACATGCATCATTTTGCCCATTCACATCCATTCTATTAATGATATCCATCACAGATAAGGAGAATTATATCATTTCAAAAGCTCATAATGAACAGCTTGTCAGATACATATGAAATGGACCCACTTTTTCTTCTCTGAACTCACCCCAGAAAAAAAAAAATCTATTCAAGTTTAAGGACAGTTTAGCTTCCCTGTCTACCCCCACACAAGCCTCTAGCAAGCTAACAATTACTGGCTGCAAACAAAATGAAGTATGATTAAACAACGCAGTATTTTTCTTTAAAGATTACTGAGGAAGCTCACAGTACACAGCTGTCATTCACAACAGGCTGCTAAAAATAAAAACAAAGATACCCAATTTAAATGGATAATGGAATTTAAAGGAAAAAATGAAGAGCAGGTTCAGTTTATGGTTAAAATTGCTCCCCCGCCCTGAAAACACACTGTAATGCAATCAGTGAGGTTTTGGCATGCACTAAATAACTTTTTGGATAATATAAGTGAAATACACCACAGTAAGAGCAGATGAATAAGTACCATTCTGCATGGTTGGCACAGAAGTAGATGCTGCATTTAGGGGCAGGGCTGAGAAGCCTTCGCGCCAACAGCAGCCCACAAAGCCTCTTTTGGAGCTGCTGTGGGGCTCTCTCAGTTCTTCCCCTGCATCCCTGTCAGCTTGCAATCTCCAGTACAAAGGACTGAACTTTTCTTATGCAACTGTTATGCACATTTTTAAGCATAGCTAAAATAAAGCTACCCTTAATATTGTTCTATGAAAATTATCTGGTGGACCTCTATCTATAGTATTGCATATAACAACCTCTACCATGCTTGTCGTTGATCTACAGTAGAAAATGCAGGGATATGGTTTTGCCAGTTCCTTATAAATCCTTCATTTATTTCCTCTATCACAACAACAAATTGCTGCCCAGAGCTAATGCAATCCAAAGTAAGCACGTGTTCATATTTGCTTTAAAATATTCATGTATCAAATTAAATTTTGAATTTCACATGGCTTTGCATCGCTCCCATCAGCTCTAATTACTGATTTATTTTTGGTACTAACAGTTTAAATTTATACAGCACTCTCAATGAAAAATTCTTCAAAGCAATCTGACAGAGATTTCTCTTGCCCACCACTACAACGCAGACCCCATTGGATCTGAACTTCATTCTGGGCCAATAACATTGTAATTTTACAGAGAAATGAGGAACTTGGATAAAATCTTATGGGCACCATTTAAATACACAGGATAGTTATCACAGCAGGATTTTTGCCAGGCGATTGAGGTTAACACCCCTAACTCCTGCCAAAAAGCCATAGAATATTTAATGGCAGGAAGTCATCCCAGTTATATCCTAGCAATTTCATACTATAAATGATGTAATAAAATTTAACATAGGATATTCAGCATAGGATATATAGCATTTAAAAGTATGAACTGCTGACTTTATACAGTATTAATATTTGCATGTACACGCACGTTCACTGACTTTACATCTGCCTCCATTAAAAAAAAAACCACCATAAAGCCCATTTAATCTGTTCAGAGTTATCAAGGATAAAAGAGCACAGATAATTTCAGTACTATAAATGCTAGAATTTGGTTGTAGCATTTCATGTAAATGTCTCAACAGCCATTAAAACAATCTCTTTTTTTCCCCACCTACAGCTTTATCAGACATACAGAGTGATAAAGCTGAGAAACTTGGAAGATGGATTATATTTACAGCCAAATCATTAACCTACATCTGATTCATAGGAAGTAAAGGTAGAACGTATGGAGGAAAGTAGTGTCACACCATTTTCCCCTTACAAATTAGGATAGCAGATCAGGATGGAAAGGGGAAGAGACTGCTAAAATCTTACGCACAGACTTACGCTTTTTAGAAGCTGGTGGCAACACAGTTAAATCCACCTATGTTACAATAGAATACCTATATTATTACTTTCTCCTTTCTCTTTTTCACCCTCAGTCTCATAAATCACATAAAAAGGCCTAGGAATCATGAACAGTCCTCTTAATTTTATGGAAAAATAGTGAAGGGACCAAAAACTGCATCAGTCTGTATACATGTAATTGGCAGCACCCTCATAGGTTTGTTCAAATAAAAAGCACACCATCAAACAAACACCACCAACAAAAAAAACAAAACAAAACATTGTCTTAAATTTGGCAAAGCTGACACATCCACACCATATACTTGATTATAAATGGCACAGATATGCCATTGCTCATGCTGTTACAGAAGCCGTATGAACGTATAAACACAGTATATAAACTTTATTTAAAAAAAACATGAAAACTACCAAAAAGAAACTATAAAGCTGCTCCCTCACACTGCCTTTCTAGTTGGATTGAGGAAGGCCAGAGGGGAAGAAAAAAAATAAAGAATCACTGGCCCAAGAGGTGTCTTTGTCTTGCTGTTTTGTGGTGTCTGACAGCATCTAGGGGACACATATGTGGTGGCTGGTGTTTTTTCCAAGAGCTCGCACCACATTTTGCAGGCACACCTGCACTTTTGACCACATTCTAGCCAAACTAGGCCTGCACTTGTTGCTACCTCCCTCCCTGCTGGGCCATCAATAACAGTTTTAGTCCAGACAAAGTTCTACCACCAATTCCGTTCAACAGCCCTAAAACAGAATACAAAAACTAGAAAACCTCATACAGCAGTGCAACATACACCACACACACACACCTTCCATTGCACCACCACATTTATATATTTCAGAATGTATCCTTTCACTGATTGCAGTATTTTTTAGAGTAAAGAACTAGGAACCATTATGGCTTCAGTTTGTTTCAGTATTCAGGTTTAACCTTCAGGATGTTTCTTCTGTACTGCAAAACTTAGTGTTTGTATTCATGTAGAAACTTGGAGACTTCTGCTCCTTTCTCAAATCAGTGAAAAACTGTTATTTTTTCCCAAGATTAATCTTACTGTAGGTTACTTCTACACCACAACACATATACCCTATAAATCTGTTTAAACTTACAACCCATTCAAGTTCACAAAAACACATCTCACACAGCCTGAAAACCCCTCTATTTGTATATAACAGATCACAAGAAACAAAACACCTCTTCAGGTGTAGACTTGGGTTTCTCCATTTCAGCCCTCATCCTTTCCTCACCTGAAAGGTCTTTGCAAGAGACTGACGAGAAACTCAGTGACCTAAACTTCCCGAAGTCAAAGTAAATATGTAAATATTTATTCATAAGTAACTCATTTTTTTCAGTCCAGGTTACCAAAGTAATGTCATCATTTCTTCTAAAAGAGCCAGTAAACACAGCTAATAGATTTTTTTTGTTGTTTAATTTAAAGTCTATTTTCTGTTGTGAAAATGGTTTTCCCAACCTAAGGAGGTAATATACAGCCAGACTTTGTACAAAGCTCACTACTCTTACTAGCTATTGGCTTTCCCGATAAAGAAATAAGACAATATAAAAACTCGCTCAACCCTCCTCCACTTCTTCCTATACGAAGACTTCTCTTACGTTGCACATTATTTCCTCCTCCTTTTCCCTTTCCTCCTCATTACCTAAAGAGCAGAGCTAGTGACCAGCTTCTTATTTCAGTGAATTGGCAGGCCCAGCTTCTCCTCCCCACCAGCACTCCTAGCTTCTGCCACCACCAGCAGAGTATGCTGAACATATGTTAGATACCAAGTTACCTGCTTGAGGTATACCTGACAGTAACTTAAACTTAGTGCAACACAGTCATTTTCTGGTTTGTTATTTTAATACTATAGTTTACTTCTATTAATTCAGATTAAACCCATTGATGGACATTATTTGTAAAGATTACGTTAAAGGAGGATTTAGTATTAAGACATTAAAAACTCAAGAAGCATCAAAAATTGGACCACACAATTCACATCTGTGTTTTCTCTTTAGCATCCTGTGTTACTGGAAAGAAAGGCCTGTGATTTGGGAGATGAACATCTCCTGATCTACTATCTCTTTCCCACTTGACACCTCCTCCCATCTCATGCCTGACGAGTCTCTTTTTCACCTGATCAGCTGAGGAAGAAGTCTTCTGATGACTACCAAGAAGAAACTCTGCTTGCATTTCCTCTCTCCGCCAGGCCCCTGTGGTATCTCATCTTGCAGAAAAGTGACAAGGAAAGCACAGTTGGATCCCTGTTGTTGGGAAGACTGCAGTGCTTTATTTTGGTTAGTGGGAGGGAACAAGGGTAGGGGGAAAATAAATATATCTTTCTTCATTATCTCATTCTGAGAAATGGTTCAGACACTGTAGATGAGATTTCAAAATAGTCAAGTAAAAGTAATCAGCCTGAACTAGCCAACCAGTCTAGAAAATGTTAGCTCATTTGGCACTGTTTTGTAAACACCATCTTAAAAATGGGAATTATCATGAAACCTAGCAAAAGTATAATCATACTTTTGCCATAAGAAAAGGACTTTGAGGGTAACAATGATCTCATTCTCCAACCAACAGCACATGGAGCTGTGTTAAGGGTAATACTGGCAATTGCAATCAACTCGAAGAACGGTGATACTGGGATGAGAAGGTAGGTTTTTTCCCCCTTTCAGAAACTTTAATAGCGCTTTTGAAGAGAACCAACATTCAACTTGATAAAAGTCTGTGGATATTAACGTAATTCACTCATTAAATAGATTTAGAGCTTAAAGCCAGATGGGACCATTTGATCATTTAATTCAACCTGCGCACAGACCATTAAGTTTCACCTACTTATCCATAAAGTGAGCCAAATAATTCATGTTTGGCTAGCAGATACTGTTCGGAAAGGTATTGTTATTGATTGGAAAACATTTAAAAGTGAAAAATTTATAACATCTCCTTGTCATTAGTTTCAGTGGTTAATTATCTTTGTTGATTTAAAAATAAATAAATAAAAACACCTTATTTACAGTTCCATTTTTTAAAATACATTTCCATCCTTCCTTTTATGCTTATCTTTTCTAAGGGGAAAACCCAATTATCAGCTAGAACTTTTCACTCAATATCATCATATGAACTATTCAGGCCTCCTTCTGCATTGAAATAAAAGTAACCAGGGACCTCATCTGAAGCCTTTTCTTCCATTCATGTTCTTGTCACTCGCCTGCTCTAACGTCTCTTGGCAACCTGACAGGCAGTGTGTGCTCCATGCCAGTCTCACCAGTGACCTGGATGAGATGTACTGGCAGGCCAGCTGATGGGTGATTTCCCTTATCCTTGTTACTCCCAACAGCAGGCATCTCCCAGCCTCTTCTGACAATTTCCCTATCTGTATGCTCAGGGATTACACTCAACCAACAGGACTGCACTGACAGCTTGTGTTTAATTGCTGATTCACTGTGATCCCCACCTAGAGCCAATTAAAAAATTATGTCCAAATTTTTGATGTTTGCATATCATATCATGACGATTTATTCACTCACAGAAATTCTCTGGGGCTAGCTGGTTTTGACAGCATTTCCATTCAGAGAAGATAATTCTGTGCTGGAGAATAGGACCTTCAAGACTGTACTTCAAGTGCCTCTGAGCAGGCACCTGAACCTCAGCCATCTCCATCCCTCGGGAAATCCTTAAGCTTTGGGCAACAGAAGCCGTCTGTCTCTCACTCTGGCCAAGTAAATATTTATTTTTTCCTAAGAAATAATGAGATGGATTGGCTAGGCACGGCTATGGCCCAAGACTGTGTTTCAGATGAAGCAAATCAGAGAAGTAAAACTGAGTGAGCTACCCGAAAGTCTACAAATAGTGGAGGCTGCTCTCAGTTTTCAAATAAGGTTCTGAAAATCCTTTGCTCTGTTCTAATGAGCACTGAACCCAATACAAAGTGTAGTAATTTTTGGTAAGATTAAAAAATTACATTCTGACCATCTCTGTACTAAGAGTCCTATCTATGAGTTCTCTTTTCAGGGATTTTCCCTATCTGAATTTATTAATACACGCCTCTTCATATTAAGTCTATCCTATATGCTCTACACTATAAAGAATCCTTATTTACATTAATGTATGTATTCTAGTGTGATTCAAATACATTAAAAAAAATACATTAAAAAAAAAGTATTCAGTAACATTACTACTTAAAGTAAAATATCAGCGTTCCATTTGTTATTTTTGTAGAAATGCACCACTATACAGTACATAATTTTTTTAAACTATTTCTGCTTTTTGAAATAACAGAATGATTTCTGCTCTGATTTTAACCGCACTGTGAACAGCAATAAAAATAGACGCTGTACTTGTAGTACCAGTGCATGTTACATTACTTTAGTAATACAATTCAACCTCATAAACAAGAGGCACAGTGGCTTATAAGCAATGCTAAATTCTTTAAATCATTATTGAAATTTCTTCTATATGTGCGGTCTTAATTACTCAATGTTTTGGGCAAAAAAAAGACAAAAGCAAATGTGTATCCAAATAAAACAATCTGCTCAAGCTGCCTAACCATTTAAGGTTGCCTTTTAATCTAATCAACTTCTAGAACATCTTAGTACTTATTTCTGTGCTACTTTCATATCTGTTTTTTAATTAGCAGCTCCAGTACAAACTGCTCTGTCTTCATTCCAAAGGAAAGAGCAACTAGCAGTTACAAACAGGAATATCTTTATGCCTCACCACATGGCATATTTTATTTCATTTTGTGTTGAAAACTGAGCACTAAATGGAACCAATGAGTCATTTCTCTAACTTTTCTATACATTTGCCTTAAGGAAGAAGATAGACTAGGTCTACTTCTCTTTAAGATTGTAATATTATAGAAACGGTACAATCACATTAGAATAATTCCCCAAAAGAGACCCACGAGAAATCATTAAACTTTAATATGCCATTAGATTAAAACATACATTATTGACCACAGAAAGGCTGCTGGCAGTTGTATGTATGTCAGTAAAAAGGAACAGGGACCTTCCAAAATTTAGATGGGTAGAAACTCTATTGGTAGGGGGAACAGAAGTGGAAAGAGGTGATTTCAGTAATGATTTCCGGGAAATTAATTTTGACACCAAGAAATTCATTTGACTTTTGTGCACTGAGTAATAAAACTATAAATCTTTAGCTATATTAATGTGTTGGAATAGACTTGATGATGAAAGTGTTTTGGCACTGGGTTATGAGATAGGTTAATAGGACATTTGTGAAGCTGTTCTGCTCCAATACCAAGCTGACAACTTAAACAACCATGAGTCATCACGTCTTGCCAAGGAAGTTGCAAGGATGAAATGGATAACAAACCACTAACAAGACTTTACTTCTAGAATTTAGAAGAAATGTCACCTCTTGGTTTCTACTATGATAACTTGTGATTTCACATGTATTTTACATGTAGAATAATTTTAATATGATAAATTCAGAGCTCACAAAAGCAGTGAGCCTAAAAAGAGCCCTGATAATTTCAATCTAATCATATGGTTAGCAATATATGGAGTCAAACATTTTGAAGCTCTTAAGGGAATTCACAGAACTCTTCAGAAACTAAGGACAACTTTAAAAAGGTATTGTAAAACTTCTTACAATTTTAACAATATGTTCACTACCATTAAAAAAGGAAGGAAGGGAGGGAGGGAGGGAGGGAAAGGTTGTTTATATCCATGGTCCAGAACATCTGAATTTTCAGAATTACATTAACCCAACAGTAATTTCTGCCCTCCATAAATAAACAGGAAAAGCTCAGTAGATTTCAGATAAATTCTATTGGGGATCCTGGAGTTATTTTTTGAGGTACTCATTAGATTCTGACACTGGAAATGGACAAAATAACACTGACTTTGGAATAACTGAAATTGGAAGAACAGAATTTGGAAGAACAGAAATTTGTAAGATGTATATTTTCAAATCTGGAAGTGTTTCCAGGTAAGCCTGACAGCATGATGCCCTTGATATCATATTTCTGTAGCAGTCACGCATTTCAAATTACAGATGATCCAAAACACTGTAACCAGCTGCAAATGCATATGGTGTAGAGCTGGCAATCTGGTATTTCTACATATACAGGGCAATCTTCCACTGGAAGTACAACCATAATCTCCCTAGGCAGATCCATCACTTTGCACTATATGATCACTAACACAACAGGTGATCTTTGACAAGGCATAGTATATAGCGGTGCACCAACAAAACAAAATGATTCAAATAAAAATGTTCTAACCATAATAAACTCTGAGCTTGATATATAGCTTCATAATCTTATGTGTTGTTCTAACCTCCAGACCTTACTGTATTTTGTCACTACTGGAAACATAATGTCTAAAAACAATTTTATTTATTTTTTCCCCCAGATGTTTTCCTAATACAGCATCTCCAAATTGGCTAAGTTGTTATTCACCTGAAGTCACTGATGGGTCACAAGGAGCAGTCATGACCTCTGGACTTTCCAAATATCCTTTCAGCATGAGTAGCCCTTGCACAATCAGGCTACTCTGACCAGCAATCAGATCAGAGCTGCACTTGGGAGAGTCTGTGGGACAGCATCTCTTCCAGCTGCTATTTAACATTCTATTAATCAGCCTGTCTTATTCTCTGCTTTTTCCTAACTATCCCTGGTTCTTGATGCTTGAAATTGTTCTGATTTGAGAATACAGTAGAATTGCTACACATCTATAAAATCCTAAGTAGGGCTTCGACAGCAAAATGCCAGCTGAAGGGACGGCACCAAGCAGTACCATGGTTATTCACACCTTATGGACAGTTGCTGTATGAGTGCAGAGGAGGAAGTTTTTCTCCATCCCTCACAACAACACTCCATGAACTCTACGAAGTGTGAGATTACTGTTCCAGTATCTTTCACAGACGCCCATGGTGTACAGCTGGTCAGCTTAGCCCATGCAACAGCCGCCAAGCTGGGGACAATATTGCTCCCATTATCCCTCTGAAGTCCATCTGGTGCAGAGCAGCACTTTGTGGCTCATGCCACACGATGCTGGTGTAATTCCTACTTGCTAACCCTGAGATATGTAAAAGGGAAATTATAAGCAAGGCTTTTATCAGCCCAGATGCCAAACCTTAGACAATAAAATTAACTGATAAGTCTCATTTCCTGTATAAGCTGCTTCCAGTTCAATTTATTTTACAGCTCTCATGAAAGATTAACATTTTAATTTTAATTAACATTTTTTTTAAAAATCAAGGCATTTCTGTTCCTAACAGAACACAGAATGACCACCTTTTCCAGTTAAGAACCTATCCTTCGAATACAAATAATGACCCACAACCTCATTTATAAGCATTTCTCATTAAAGGCATTAATCATGCCTTACTAGACCTACTATACAAAAGTTTGCCTTAGTGTTTAGCATTACTGAGCTAAGCCAATATTTTTAAAAGCATTTAAATAAATCAATATCTTAAAGCTCTTTGAAAAGGAAACACAAACTTAAATCCAATTAGCTTTAGTGAGCACCTCCTTCTAAGTAACTTTTTCAGCTGGCACTCAAGTGTGTTTTTTTTTAAATTATTTTTTATGGCATATTCTTTCTTTCATAATCTTTAAAGTCATATATAGCTATATGAAAGCAATAGTTCAAGCTGGCTGAAAATAAAAGAAGGCCCTTGAAAATGTTTAAATAAAATAAAAGGCTAGTGCTTCTAAGGGTATATCAAACAATACAGGCCAATTTTATAATATCATGAAGAAAGTATAAAGACACTATAATATAACACACTTGTGTGGACAACATAAAAAATTGAAACACCTGAGCATTAGAGGTATCCAGGGCTATAAGCACACAACCCAAAGACAAACATATATACAAATAAAACTTGGCATATTTGGGAAAGAAATTAATAAAATGTGACCAGGTAAGTTTCACCATGAATAACACTGCCTCTTTTATTTTTAGTCTCAGCCATTCCTTCAACTCTTTTAATTATGTACAATAACTGTACATTCGCAGTTTCTTAAAATAACTCTCTGTATGCCTGCTCCCTGTTGTAAATTAATCTGCACATCTGAGTCCTCAAAACAGGTCCTTCAGATATTCTATCAAGAGATGAGAATGCAGAAACTCACAGCCAAAATAATAGATCTTTGGGTAAGATCTTTGCACATACTTGTGTATCAGTAACCTACTTTTCTCTGGACAACCGCCAACACAAGCAGCAGATAATAATTCTTACCTGTCAAGCATTCTGCACTGGAGTGTTTCTTCTCAATTAACAAAGGCAATTAAGAAGCATGAATATTAAAGGCAGCATTAAAACCTATATTTGCTAATTGATACTACATCAACTGGTGAAGACAGGAGAATTACAATAGCCAATTTACAATCTGCATAAAAGTGCTTCACATTCTTAACTCCTTACAGTCAAGCTGAGGAGCTTGACTGCTCATGCATCATTTCAACTTCTTCATATTACCACTTGTGGAATCTAATCCACAAACAGTAAAATCACCTTTTCACAATGTCAGCCTATTGTAACTTTTAATATTATTTCACAAAATCTCTTGAGAAATCATACTACTAGAGTAGAAACATTTCTAAACAACAACAACAACAACAAAAAACTAAGGCTAACTGCTTACAAGAGATACAACTTGAAAAGGAGAGGCCAACACACACAAATTAATATCAGTTAGGTGGAAAAGAGAGTTTAGATTCCCACACTACGTAATCTATATGAGACTTTTTTTCTTCTCAAATTAGGGCAAAATTTGGGCTGTATTTTTTATTTATTTATTTTTAATGAAAACGTTGAGGGTTTTTTTTTTTTTTGATATCTGAGTATATAGAAATATTTCCTAAGATGATTCCAAATTCTGAAGGTGGAAATACTGGAAGAAGCATGGTGTTTTGAAAATAATATAATGGAGCACCTTAATAGGTTTTTCTGAAGTGGAAAAATTTCCATAATGAAATAACAATTTGAGCAAAAGAATCAATGAGTTCACATTTCCCAAAACTGTAGTTGGGAAGTTGTTAACCCATTTTGATAGATATTTCTTCAAACACTAAAAGGGTTACTTGACATAGCAAAGCTTCTAATATAATGCAGATGAATACAGCACTAAAATGAAAATGCATTTGCATGTAAATCCATCATATTCAATAGTTGAACAATGACAATTTGAGATGTTAAAGTAAAATGGCTTGTTATTAATGGAATTATAAATTTTTAAACATTGCAACTAAGCCTTCAGTAAGAGAAATAACCAGTACAGCTGAAGAACATAACTTTTCGTAGCTCTTCTTTAAAGTGTAACTCTGCAACCACTACACCGCAGTATCCAGAACTTCCAACAACCTCCTTTTCTGCATGCTTCATTCACTTCCATCATGAGGAAGTTAACTTAGTCCAGGGATGCCTGAAGCCCAGCCCTGCACAACCAAGGATGTCAGCTCAGCAGTACTGTTTCATTGCTGTTCAGGAGCAGGAATTTGCCTTTACCCTCCTGCAACAGTTATTTGTCCCAAACTCTCCCACTACAGCAACAAACTGGATGTACCATAGCATTCCCCTTTTCTTTCCCATTGCACAAGAAAAAATAAAACTAAATAAAAAAATCATAATAAACGAGCACCTCTCTCCCCACCAAACAAGTCCTTTTCTTTTTAATAGTGCATCTCATTATATTCCGTTGCTTTGGTGTTAATTTCAACCCTTACCTCCCCCACTGAACAGGGCCTGAAGATATATCAAAGATGCCCATTACTCTTTGGGAATTTAAAGCAATCTTGAGATTCCCCATACATAGTTCATCTGCCTCAATCTGTTTGTTCTGGTCTACTTTATTATTCTAACATGGTAGTTAATTTGGACAAGCACCTATGAGAATCCCTGCCTAATTGGAGCATGATTGCAGTAGAGATTAACAGAAGAATTACTGCACTGTACGGAGGCAGGTCATTGGAGCTGCCTTATATGCATCATGCTGCTCACTACTACTACACAAGGATATAGAAGTGGGGAAATAACTCATGCTGACCAATCCATTCTGTGGTCAACAAGGCACTGACAATGTTACTCACAGCTATACATGACAAAAAAGTCAACTTCATAGGGTCAGGCACCATAGATCTGGATCCAAAGAAAGGTCAACTCAGGAGTCATGTTGACACTCAGATCTTCCTCCAGCTCAGATGCAGGAAAAACTCAGTTTAAACAATTATTTGAGGATTATCAGCAGTGAAACAACATGACGCTAACCATACTATCCTACTAACCTAAAAGCCTTCTGAAATCAAAGGCTTCTCAGGTAGGGATGCCACCTATCTCCCAGTCTGAGCAAAAAGTGACACTTGGAAGAATCACATAGGAACAAGCATGCTTAGATCTGAGCAGGATCCAATATCTTGGTGACAATACAGCATAGCTGAAGCCTAACAAACAAATACTCCTTTGAGTTCTCAAGGTAATCTTGTAAGTAGTTATGATGGACACCCATTACTTGGAGGAAATGCTGACATAAATACCATGACATTACATTGACACTTGTCCCAGTCAAACTATTTACTCTTCCTGTAGGATTTTTTTTTCTTTTGTATTGCATCAAGGATAATGACTATCAGAATACACCTTAAAAAGAAAAGGCATGGGATCTACCAATTTTAATATCTAATTCTGAAAAATCACTGGTTACTAAACTACTTGGCTATAGAAAGACTAGCTGCACACTATCATGTATAGTTATATACCAGTGTGAATTGTCAATTCTTGGCTATGCAAGACAACTTTTGAAAAATGTAGAATAAATTCTGGTGAAAAGTAGAATCTATGAAAATGAACTGTCTATCCATATAACTGAAAAACTTAAGTATCTGAAGCAATCACTACAAATCTGTGGCAACAACCTTGTGTGCATAATGAAGCTTGAGATACTGATAAAGGTCATATGGTGAGGCTGTAATGAAGATTCATCTACTTTAGTCAGATCTTCTCTGGCTTTACCTGTAACGGCATCCCATTATTCCCACTGGCAGAGGTAGAGTCATGTTTGTACACAAACTAATTAATGAGGAACTCTACCAAGACTTTTACTGCAGAAACAATCATGCATGTTGACAGTTACTAATAGCAGGAGGGAATTCTCATTCATGAGGGATAAGGGCTATTCATAGCATTTAACTGTAGGCTAGTTGCTTCGTGGGGAGAAATGATAATTAAACTGTTTTACTTATAAGAAGAAGAGGTAAGACACGAGGCGTGTTGATATTATTTGTGCTATACAGGTATGGAAAAGTTTCGTTCTATTCAAGGATTTTTTTCCCAAAAACTCATGTACAAGTTTATGTATTTTTTCTTGCTCACTTGCCCTTTTTCCCCTCTTCTCCCTTTCTCTTTTTTTGGCTTGCAAACTGAGAAATAGAAAAAAGCTACCCTAAATTATGACTGAAAATTTGCACTACAAGTTTCCAGTCACACAAAAATAAATCAGAGAAAAACGTTTCTTCTTAAAACTGAAGAAAACAACTCGAGGAGTGGGATTGAGTTTGAAATTAGACCCTTAATTTAGGTGTCCACTCTAGAAGTACCTAAAAACTCATTAGACATGATGAAGATGCCTAGACTATAAAGAATGTTGTCCCCACTTAAGCACCTAGTGCACTGGAGAGATCTTAGATGGGCTCACTGCACTTGTAACAGAGGACCTGGCAGTGATGTGCTCTTCTGCATGAGCATTTGGAAGCCAACCAGGAGATGCTACAGCATCTCAAACAGCATGAAATGACTCTGTGCTGGCAAATAAACCAAGACCCCAGCAACAGCATCTGCTGAGTCCCAAGGGAGCTGAACAGCCACTAAGTGCTTGTTTTAAGGCTGCTTTCCAGGCTCTGAGACTGCATTTCCTATTGATGGCTTCCCTTGGGTATGCTCAGAGAGCTGGTGCTCTGCGGTGCCGTGGGACCACTGGCACCTTCACAGGATTTGCATACAGGATGGGGGCACATGAAAGCCTCATCCCCCTGCAGTGACAGCTGGGGCCAGGCAGGTACAACTCGCCCTGCTTAAAACAACATTAAGTACTTAGGTGTGTGCAACTGAATCCAGTCCAAGACCTCCACTGACTGTAATGGAAGACAAAATGTTTATGTTTGGGGTCTTTATCTGAAGCTGAATTCCCCTAACATAAGTGAAAAGTCCCAATACCACCCTCTCTGCCCTCCCCTGCCATCAGCTTGGGTGCTTGCCAAGAGTTTCAGCCAACAGTCACAATTCAGAAAGCGAAAGCACCTTTCAGAAAGCTTCAAACACTCTTTCAACATGTGAGTTTGTGAAGCTGGAGCACAGAGATCTTGTCACAGCTTTAAAAAGAGGTGAGTGAAGAGTAATGTAGTGTAATAATGACGTTAGCAGGGGCTATTCTGTCATTATTTGAATGTTTCCTACTTGTTTACACAAGCAGCAGGTTAATTGCTGTTCGAAGTAGTCATGGACAGAATTGGAGCGTTGGTAGCTGATCATCACTAGGCCATTATGCAAACAACTGAGACAAGTTTTACTCTAAATTAATTTGCCAACTCCAATTCTCCCCCCAAAGACACAAAACAACAACGGAAAAAAAAACAACAACACAACTATTCATCTTTAACACCAGTGATAAGCCTTGTTTCTAATAAAGGTTTAGTTGGTATCTGACCTGACCTGAAAACCATAGGGCTAACACTTAGGTGCTCAGGCACTACCAGGAAACGTATTCTGTAAATGTTCAATATGCTCTAAATGCCCACTAGTCTCATAAGCAAAACTCATTCTCTTTAGCCAGCAGTTAATTTAAAAGAAGACATACAAAACCATTTTGGTGAAATAACTGATGCCCTTTTATAGGTTTTAAATTTAAGATTACAGGAAGCATTGTAAATTCTACATAATACTGAGCCCGATAGCCTCAAATTAGCACACCAATGAACAGACAAAAGCATTTTAGTAATAACTTCTTTTTTTCCTGTTAATAAGGTCAGATACCTCTTAAAAATAATTATAAACTATTCTACTGCGTTACTATGCAAAGGAAAGCAGTACAACTATTAATAAATTATACTTTGCATGATCTCTGTAGTAAGATAAAATAATTAAAATGGCTGAGATGCTATCTACTGATATTATTTTAATAGCAGGTGATTATTAATTTTAAAGTTCCATTTAGTCAAAATTATTTTTCTGATTTCAAATTTAGAAGTACTCTTTAAGCTTTTTAAATGAGCTGTTACAACATTACTTTGCTCCCAAACAGGGCATATAGAACAATCACATATGAAAGGAAGTAGACTTGTAGATTTCCTCAGTAACAGCAAAACTGCACTGACTGAAAACGCAACAGAACTCCAGTCTTTTTTTTTTTTTTTTCATTTTAAATAAGATGCTGGCACGGATGGAGTTTCCTGAGGAAACTCATAATCTGATCATAGGCTTTATGAGTTATGATTGCCCCTGCAATTAGCCATAAAAACAGATTGCATCCTTCTCATAAAACTATTCTATGCAACATAACAAATTAGACCACTGCATAGGTCTAGCCATGCAGATATAAAGAACTTAATAAAGACAAATAAATAGGAAAGGAATCAAGCTAGTGCATTATAGCAAGCATTTGTAATGATGGGACATAAATCATTTTCCCTTATAGAAAAAAGGTTGAAATATTTATTAATTAAGTCGCTGACAAAATTCTGCCAATTAGATCTTATTGTTTCTATTTCCCAAGGAGTTTCAAAATGATTTTATTTTATTTAATATAAAACCAGAATCTAGTACCTGTGTTTTTTTTGTGGCATAGCTTAACACAGGGACAACCACAGAGCAGAATTCTAAACATAATAGAGACTGCATTGCTCTATCTTTCCTTGCTTTTCTTTCATTGCTCTTGCTTTTCATTCCTATCCGGGAAAGAAAAATGTTATCCCTTTAGCATCTGGTTCAGCATAAAACCATTATAACGCAATTAGCTAGACTGGGCACCAGCTGCTAACTAACTAAAATTAAAAGATGAAGACTTTGGTAACAGATTTCTTTCAAAGCCTTTCCCTTACAAAATGTTTGCCTTTGCTGAGGACACTAATCTGGGTTAAGCTCCTAAGATTCAACATAATGCAGACCAGTGATGTCTGTCCTCACACAGAAAGATTTACTGCCCACTGTCACACACTCAGTCCTCTATTTTGAACGTTCTGATCATACTTAAACCAGTTTTAGTACTTGAGCAAAGTAGAAATAGTAAGTAATCACAGAATTTGATAAACATTTTTTATAAATATTTTAAAAAACAGTTATTTATCCTTTCTTCCTCATAACTGGAAATTTTGCTTCAAAACGTGCCTGAGACTGAAATGTCCTTGACTTCTTAAAATAAATAAATAAAATAAAAGTGAATAAGCATGCTAGCATCATAAGCAGCTTTATGAAGAGCTATTTGATTTTCAGACTTTTTTTTATCCTCACAATTTTCTTCACTCAATCCAGAAATATATCGATTAGTAAAAAGACACAGAATTTGCATTATTGTTCTAAGAGTTTGCATTCATCCCCCCCAAAAAAATGCCAGTTTTAAAGTTTTAATATGAACACTGTACCAAGAATGCAGAATAGTGGAGGCTGGAAGGGACCTCCTCAGGTTCCCGGGTCCAAGTCCCCTCTGCAGAGAAGGGTCAGCAAAAGCAGATTGCTCAGTTCTTTGTTCGCTTGTGTTTTGAACATCTCTAAGAAAGGACAAACCATGACATCTCTGTACAAGCTGTTCCAGTGACCGATCATTGAGAATACATTTTCCTTATACCTGACCTGAATTTGCCTTCTTTCAGCTCATGTTCCATTCCTCTTTTCCTATCACTGTGTACCTCTGAGAAGCATCTGACTCCCTGTTCTCTACAAACCTCCAGTTAGGTAGTTGTAGTTGGCCCTCCCTTCCTCCATCCCCTGGCTGTATTTGTGAAAGTTGAATCAGTCCAGCTCCTCGATGCTACATGCTCCAGCCCCCAATGATCTGGACTTGCTCCAGTATGCCAGTGTCTGTGGGGAATCCCAAAAGCAGAGACCGCTATCCAGGTGAGTCTCAGGAGAGCTGACTTGAGAGGAAGCATCACTTTTTGATTGTGTGCTGCTGACCTGCCTTCATGACACAATTTTACCATGCTACTAAAATTCTACAAACAATTTTTCTTCTACTATCTGAAAATAAATTATCTTTCTTTTCATTTCCAAAGAAAGAGAATGGTAGAAAAACTTCTCATAACCAAAAGATATTTCAACATGTTTAAATAGTCCTTCTGCTTCCACAAAATACAGTAGATTAATTGACAACTCGTACTACAAGTCACCAGAACATCTACTGTGTTGTTATGAGGAGATGGAACTTACTACTTGCCAATACCAATTCTCCATAAGTATTTAAATAATTCACATGAGGACAATAGTAGGTTTACCCTGAATAGTGTTTACCTGATTCCTTTTGCTAGGTCAAAAAATGGAAATGAATTGTATAAACCCAGCTGAAGCAGAAAACATGCTAAAAATCTAGAGAAATTCACCTGTTTGACACTGAAGAGCTTGCTCAGTTTCCTAGGATTTCAATCACTCCAATACAAAATGTTACAAAATTTTGCCAGCTGCACTTCATAAATAGTTAAGAATTTAATTGTCAATGCTCCCAGGAAAGTACTATCACACTACTCTAAACATAATCCATAGTGATCTTACTGACATCTCTGAGGGCTTTGCTCCTCGGATCTCCTTTTGTCACAGACCTCTGTTGACACATCCACAGCTACGTGGCAATGCAGCACACTAACAAGCTTTGAATTAGTTATGCAATGAAGATCTCTCTGAGATTGTGGAAATTTCATCAAGATGATAAAATATGACTCTAGTAAGTTGGGGAACTCACTGCTCAGAAAACTCAACCTTCCACAGGAAAGACAAATCACCAAAAAAAAAAAAAAGAAAAATGTAATTTGATTTGTCTGTAAGTCTTCAGTTCTCTACTAGATCTGATGAAGCTGACTCAAAAGATTTTCAGGAATACAACCAAGATTTATTTTCCGCTCTCCAAAGATGAGGGATAAAGTAATTTATTTTCTTCTCATCACTGACACAAAATTGAATTTTGTTGCTGGAAAGGTCCCAACTTCTGAGAGGCCATACGTTTTGTGTCCAGCATGTGGAAAAGCTAAGAGGATTTGAGTGACTCTTGGGGATTTCTGAATGGTTCTCAGTCTTACCACTGCCCTGCTCGCCCCTCCACTGTCCCGTTCAACTGTGCTGGTTGGCAAAAGTCCAAACCATGGACCAGAGTGACTAGGACACAGGTTTGTTGGCAGATGAGCAGCATCTTCATATCCCACTACCCACCCAAAGCAGGCCCTTGTTGAACGGAGGACTGGGAGAGGAAAGAGCAGGACCAGCTCCCAGCAGGACTGGGAGAGGAAAGAGCAGGACCAGCCATCATCACGGCAATCCAATTTACAGCTTTTCAGAGCAGCTGCTTGGAGCTTGTATGACTCCTGAGCTGAAGAAAAAGTCAGTGGAGATCACAGTCAGATCTGTTGCACACGATAAAGACTGTATTTTAACAAGGAATTAATCTGGTTAATATTTTTGTTTAAAGCATTGAATCTAGAAGAGGCAATAAATACATATTATGTAGTGCATAGTTTAAATGATAGAACCACAATCTAAATTTTCTGAAACATTTAGAAAGAAAGGAATGTCCAGGGTTAAGAGGCTCCATCCAATTTCCAGTAATTACCAATTATTCCTGTCTAGAGGTGACAAACATATTAATCATATTGACAACCAAATTCATAATCTCTTCCCTATGTATTTGTGCTCCTTTAGTTTTTTTCTGGGTCACAGTTAATTCTACCAAGGAGCATTTTGCTTAATCCTCATCATTTCTGAATAACTCAGGACATTCTGAGATTAAAAAAATGCTAACAGGCTCTTCACTGATGTACACATCTTTTTTTGAATTTTTGTTTCAGTCTGAAGGCATGTATAAAAAGTATAAACAAAATCAGCTGATATTATAAATGTAGAGATTAACCCAGAAACCTGGCTCTAAACATAGCCTCCTGTGACCTAACACTACCTTCTCAGAACAAATCCTGGATGAACAAAGAGGCTTTACATTTGTCTTCTCAAAAGCAACTGTTTTCAGCAGACCAGTGGAGAAAAGAAGTGAGAGCAAAGGATTTTAATTTCTAGATTACTTCTAGACACTACATTGAAGTAATGTGATCAGGCATCTTCCACTGACTGTGGTTCTCAGCAATGAAAGAACACATCTCAAAACTATAACATTGCTATAGCACAGTTATGAAAAGATTTCAAGTAGACCACTTGTAAAAGAGCAGTATGTCTTCATTTAAGGTTATGCATGGCCACCCAGTTTTCTTTCAGATGACTTCATCTTATTATGTTGGTATTTTTATCTCAGAAAGATTTAGACAGAGATTATAAAAAATAAAAATAACATAAAAATGAGTAAATTAAAAAAAAGCCTCATAAAAATGTAAAATAACCTAATCAAACAAATAAATGAATTATATATGCTTGAACTTGTCAGCAGAAGATCCACAACTAGAAGATTCCTTTGTTACCATCCTGGAAAACCATGTATCCATTTTATATATTCTAGTCAAGTTTTCATAGCCCATCCCATTCTTACCAGTTTTTCCTTACCGGGATTTTGAGGTGGCTATTCTTTTATAAATTGTATGTTGCATTATTCATAATGTTTGCGCTTTCTACTAGCACTTAAGGTCCTTGGTGTCTACTGTTCTAGACGACATAAAAAGGGTAGAAAGAACATGCTCTGCCTGAATCATTTATATTTTAAATACTGTACAAAAGAGAACTTATGCCTTTATTCACTACAATGGGTATGAAACTGGCATGATGGCAAGTTGCCTGAAGACAGATAGTTATCTCTGTCAAAAAAGTTAGAGAAGCTATTGTTTGGTGCTTTCTTTTTTTTTTTTTTTTTCCCCATATTACTTTTCCTTTCCTTTCCTTTCATTTCTTTCTATACCACAGAGGTAGTCAGAAAAATCATCCTCCAATTACTTATTTTCATAATTTTATTTCACATTTTCCTCAAGAAACTTGCTTACTCCCCCTCATCCCATATCGTCGTCTGAAACAGGCAGGCAATTATTCTCTTAGGCTGATTAAATTTTATTCACAGGAAATCAAATATTTCAGGAAGTTTCTTTCATTCCCTTGATCTAGAGTAGTCCTAAAAACAACCTATTGTCAGTATTAGTCTGTTTTGCTAAACAGGTCCATAACAGTATTCTTGTCCCTTTATTTTTTATTGAAAGTGAATTTCTTAAATCTACTTTTGTACGCACAGAGAAATTGCCTTGAGAAAAAAAAAAAAAGAAAAAAAAAGTGCTGAGGATCAGCCTTGACTATCTCCATTACTTTTTAATGATAAAATGATAGCCTGGCCTTTTTATTATAACCTTTGAGAAGCTAGTTCAGTAACAACAGAATATCCTTTCACCTAAACTACGCACTGAATGTGCTTGTATTTATGACCTGTCTGAACTGATGCTTTCTAACATGCAATATAATCTTTACTTTAAAATTGAATTGTATGGGATGGACGTCCTACTCCTACGGATGAGGAGTAGACTGCATAAAAGAAAACGTTTTCCTCTGAAACTTCACCTGCATCTATCATCACTATACTTAGCTGGGCATAAAAGGTTAACTATTAAACAAACCAAAGTCAAAACCACCTTGGAATGATTAGAATTTCCTTTTAATTAGTAAGATATTTTGGTAAGAATATTTATTCCTATAATGAGTATTGAGATGGAAACTCCCCATCTGCCACAATGGAAGTGGATACATCAAGTACCTGGCAAAAAGCAGGGCTGAACTGGGAGAAAAGCTGAACACTGCATTTGAGAACTATCAATTTATGATAATTTAAATACTGATTGCTTAAGATGGGCTTAATAAAACTTACATAAGAGAGAAATTTTCATAAGTTCTTCATTCTGTTAGGAATACAGTAAACAGAAAAATATGTATCACTTTTTTAGTCAAATCTAGTCAACAAGTGACAGAGGAAGATCAAGTATTTTAAGACACTTCCAGCATTTGTGGGTTTCAATTGCCAGATTCCCTTCAGTTGCCCCTCGCATGCACACAGACCACCTTTAACTTCAGAATTTCCTGTGATGAATTTTTGTCAGTTTGAATGCCCTCTCCAAACCACATTTCATCCATATGTTTAAGAAACAGAGTGTTAACTATGAGAGCTGTTCACTTTGAAAACATTCTTAAAAATGCATGTATTTTATGTAACTGCTTACATAAGCATGTTCTAATCAGATGGCAACAGCTTGTAGTTATACATACAAAGGTTATAACAAATATATTGGGGCTTTCTCAGTAACCAAAGTCAAGCATTTAAGTGAGAAGGCTAATCTGCTAATGCACAGGCAATTGAGGAAACAAGACACCAACGTTAATTTCTTGCTTGGACTTCCTTGCAGAAAGAGTTTATTGCTCACTATTGTCCAGAACCTGAGCCTAGTGAGCCTACGCAGATAATTCAGCAGGCTAAGTTACATAGCCATAGTTAAGCAAAGCAAACATTACCACCACTACCACTCCAGCATATTTCTCTTTTTTCTTTCTTTTTTTTTTTTTCTGATTGTGCCCATAGAACACAATTTGCATTTAACAATCAATAAGCAATTACTTCTTATTTGAAAAACATAAACTCTTTATTCATTCATTGTTGAAAAGGAACCAAGAGCCCAATCAAAGCCCATTCAACTACATGGAAAAATTCTCCCATATTTATATATTTATATATATATATGGGTATATATGCAATTCCCCTTTTGGATGTTTATCCCTAGCTGCATACGCACAGTTCTAAAAAGAAAATGAACAACCATGTTAACCCAGTTAATGATAGCTATGAGAATGTTCACATGGGAAAACAGCTTCCCCTGCAACTAAAAAAAAACAAAAACAAAAACAAAAAACAACTTAATCCAAGACTTCTTAAACTATCCGTTTTACCGTTGTTGAATAAACAGTACATAGTTTTCTGTTGCTTTTGCAGAGATGCCAGGCAGTTGCACTATCTTTGATCTATTTCTGTTCAAGCTACATAGAGAAGTGTCTGAAACCACGATAATGTGCACTATTGATCCAGTATTAGTAGTGGATTATATAGCAAAATGTATCTTATTTTATTGTCTAAAAATAGGGGCTATGCAGACAGGATGTTCAGGAGAGTAACACAGAGCATGGGATGCACTTGTTGTTTAAAGCTGAATGATTTTTATGGTGTTTATGAGCCTCTGATTCAATTTGTTTTTTGCTTATTTGACAGATCACTCCTCACAATGTAAGAGATATACGGAAGTAAGATAATGATGTTATTTTGTGCTGCAATATGGTTGGATTTTGTTTTCAAATATAAATAGTCTTATGAACTGAAAATATTTGTTCCATTTAGGAGCTGCCTTTTAACGCACTTGAGAAGCTACAGTCAAATCTGGAAGCTAATATAGCAGAGAAGGACATACGCTCACCTACCCAGATGAGATTGCAGTAGACTACTCAGATTTCTCTAATGTTTTGCAGTCAATGAACAAGAAGATCAACTTCATTGTTCTAACTACATATTTTATGAACTGTGACAAGTTTGTTATAACTCATTTGCTCTAAACTTTTCTTCTGAGATTGCACAAGCACCAAGAGGTAAACTCAGCAATGTCAACAAGCTTGGTGGCATAGTTCAAGCTGTGAAGGTTCAATAAATAGGTCCGTAAACATTGCAAATCAACACAGCTTTTGATGAAATGTCAAGCAAGACAGAGCTTAGCTATATTCAACTCAGCTTGAACTCATAAACCATTAACTGGCCTCTGTAGTTTTTGGAGAAATGTGTCTTATGAATAAAGCTCAAATGTTGAAATAATAGAAATAAGACCAAAACATTTTTCTTTTAAACAGAAGACTAATAAAAGTAATTTAATAATGGGGAATTGCATTTTAATCAATCCAATAAAAATAGATTTATAAAAACAGCCAATATGACAACACTATGCAGCCATATGATAGAAAAACCATTATTTATACCTCCAAGTTAGGAAAGGGTGCAAAAGTGGGAAAATAAAATAAAATTAGTTTTGAAATGCGCTGAAAATACTTCAGTTTTGAAACATGTCTTTTTTATTATTGTTATTTTTCTTCATGAGACATTGAAATACTGCTTGTTTCAGAGAAAATACATATTCTCCTTTTATTTTTAGGAGGAAGGATAGAATAATACTTGTTATAAAGTATCAAGGTACCTATTTATAACAGAAGCTAGCATTCTTTTTTTTTTTTCCTTAGTGAGGCACTGTACTACATATATACAGTCAAGTATTCTCTCAAGATTTATTTCCAAATGGCTTGAAATATATGAAGTTTCTTCAGCTACTTTTCCAAATCAATCCTCCACAGACAAGTCTATGCAATTACCCTAGACTGAACGCAAGGTTGTTTTTGCCTGATGGCCCACTTTTCAACCTATTTCTATATTACCAGTACAGTAATTCATTTGACCGTGTCCAAATTTGTTTGCAGTGAACTTTACATCCTTCTGCTGTCGTTCATAACGAGGAGTTCATTTAGTACAGCAATGAAATCCTTGATCAGGCAGCATCTGTTACCTACAACCATGCAAACACTTAGCACTGTCATTTGAACACAACGTACTGTCCATCATCATGGGAAAAAAAAAAAGTCTCTATGCAAAAGTTTGCTTGTTTTTCCCTCCCATATTAACACCCTGTTGATATTCTGCAAGCAGTTGTGAATCCGACCAAACAAAAGTTAGGCAAGGCAGGGCCATCTGACAGAACCGAGCTCGCTCTTCCCCTCGGCCAGCTCCCTCCCGCTCTGCCCCTCACCTGGGAGTCCCTTGCACAAACTTTCCGCATCCCACCCCATGCAGGCACCCTGTGCCCCAGCGAGCCGGGGCTGTCCCAGCAGGCAGCAAACTGACCTAAATGCTATCGTTAGGGTCGCACTGCTGCTGCTCCTTCTTGCGAATGTCTGCCGTATGCCTTTCAGCTGTTACTCACCCGACGAATCACCAGACATTTCCGATACGGCAGAGCCCTGCTACCTTCATGGGGAAGCTTTTTGCTGATTTCCCTGTAGGTACTTCTCTCTAACACATCCTGCCAAGTACGGAGAACCTGGAGGGAGACTCATTGCCCGGCGCAGGCAATGCACACACGTAACCTGCCTCCAGCTTCACGGGAGCGAGGGGAGCGCGACCTTTCCAGGAGCCGATGGGAGAATTACGCCTGGTTTCGCTGCCTTGTACCACAGCACGCTAGCCGCCTGCTGCACGCCCTCCCTGGTCGCAGAAATGGTTTCTCCCTACACAGGCTCAATCTACCTGATTACGCTCCCTCCCCATCAGAGATTTCAGCCCCCCCGGCAGCAGCGGGCCGACGGCGTCATGCGGGATCTCTGCGAGGCAGGGCTGCTGCGGGCGGCCGCCCGCCCGCCGGGCGCAGGAGGAGCGCCTGGGGGGCAGTCGCCTTTCGCCTTTCTGTATGGCTGGGAGGTTATTCTTCCTGCTCTTACAGTCCTTATCAAACAGGCTTAAAGTCCTTAAGGAAAAAAGGCCGCCTGCTACTCCGCGTGTTTTTTCCCTGAAGCCAGCTTACGTCTTTTTGGTATATGACAGTGTATTGCCATTTGCAGTGCATTCCTCCCTCGCTCTCACAGGCAGATAAAATAGAAGAGGTACAATTCCCTCTCCCTCTCCTTTTTCTTCTTTTCTAAATTAAAAGAAGTGGGTAACACATATTGCCATAACCAACTTAAACACCATCTGCTGTCTTTCAGCAAACTTCACCAGCATGCTTGCTCCATGCCTGAAAGGGTTGTGGTTTTTATTTCGTAACTGTAAGGCTGGGGGGAAACAAACATTTTCCTTCTCTGTTTTTTTTTTTTTTTTTTGTCTTCATTATTCCAATTAACCTGATTATTACATTACTGTTATTCTCCTAGAAAATTCTCCTAATCCAACTTTAAAGACTGTGTCAAAAAGAATTCAAAGTTCCTTTACTAGCTAACAGGCTGGTTTTAGAAACGTGTAGAGAGAAAGCAGGGGGCAAAGCGTTGATCGAGGAAAGATTTATTCTAGTATTTCAAGCTGGGCTGTAGAGCGTGTGGTCTGTCAGGCACAGTGCAGCATAAAACCATTACAGCCAGAAGGCAGCAGGTGTGGAGACAGTAAATATTTAGCACCACTCCATTCCAGGTTACTCTGGTACTGGTTTTAAGCAGTTGAAGATCTCTAAAATCTGGTGATTTCATTAAGTTTAACTGTTGGTTGTGTTTTTGTTGTTTTGTGTGCAGTGTAAAACCACGAATTAGCAGAAACCTTGTAATCTTCATAGATAAAAAAAGATTTTAGTCTTCATTCATTCAACAGCAGGCAAGAACCATAAAAAATAAAAATAATTTAAAAGAAATCAGAATGTGTACGGCAGCTTCCTAAAAAAAAAAAAAAGTAAAAAAAAAAAAAAAAAGCACCACTCTTCTCTGTTTTCAGGACAGCAGTCCAGTGTAGCGGTGTTTGTGAGGGAATAGACAGAGCCTGAACCTTTCTCTATGCTCTGAACTTAAGGTGGCTTCTCCCAAACTTACCATGGTGAACCACAACTCTTCCCTCCCCTTGAATCCTGCACTGAGAGTGGCAGGATCATTGCTGGAAAGGTCCAGCTTCATGGTCCCGGGTCCTGCTAACACCTCTGTGGAGTTCCTTAGTAAGAACTTCCTTTCTCAAGATTTCTTTTTTTTCCCAAAAACGTGCAACACAAGTGTTAAATACAAAGTTTATTTGTCTAGTTAGCCTGCTACCATCAAATGAAGCAAAAAGGCAAATTTGACAGTTGTGTTCTTTGCAAAAATTGAAAGTTCAAAAGTAAGAGAAAATAGAAGTAGAGATCTGGAAATCCAGATGCTAAAAAAAGAAAAAAAAATCAAAACAAAACAAAACAAGACACCTGTAGGCATTGATTTCACATGAAGATGTCAGCATGCCTGAAAAGTCTCATTTTTTTGCCACCCCTGACCTTTAAAAAAATAAGCAGAAGTCCACAAGAATGCCCTTCTCCTAAGAATATGGATATCTTCTCTATAAGCCACTCCACATTTCATGGTGGATCTGACAAACAGAGTTGACAGGCAGCATCATATATACTAGACATATACATAAATGGGTCTGTTAAAATTACTAAACTTTCTTCTGTGTCAGCTGCAAGAGAAAATAGAATTAATAAATTTAAATAGGCTGCTGGAAAGAAAGACATCAGGTATTTTTTTATTTTTTATTTTTTAATTGCATGCACAAGATGCAACCTGGGCACTTTCTCCAGAATACTCCATTTACAGTACTGGGAACGTCTTAGTGCCTATAACAGGGCTGAGAGCACCTCATGCCACAATAACATGTTGATGCACTTCTACAAGGCAATTTCAAACTTCCTACGCAAGCAGCACAGCAAGCGCTAGGTTGCATGTTTTCTTTCTTTCACCTGTTTTTCAAGCAAATTTTGGCAGAAATTGTGCATGACTGAAAATGTATATGATGGCAAGCTTATTCCGGCACTAGCATAACACAGAACAAGGTTAGTAATTAATTATAAATAGGGATGATATGATCATCTCCATATTATTTATCTGTTTACTCTTTGTAACAGTGATAACATGATACATGATAATATGATAACATGACTCTTTTTAACTGTGATAACTCTGTAACAGACATGTCTTGGAAAAACAGGTATTGTAAAAACATAGGAGTAGAGACAGTGTCTGTTCCCAAGGCCTTCAAAACTTAGAAGAAATTGACATGAGCATGAAAAGCAATCAAGAAATGAAAGAGAGAAAATAGGAGTAAACCTACTCAGTTACATAAATTAATAATTCACAATAAAATAATGGTTAGAGAGTACAGAGGATTCTAGCACGAGTCAGAGCACATTGCTCAATTTCTTAGTTTAGTTGGGAAGAAATAGCAATTATTACTGCAATCTACTCACTCTTACAGAAATTGTTTTTCATTGCTCTGCAAAAGGGCAGACTGCAAAGAGCAGTTCCTTCCACCTCTGTTGTGTATTTCAGCACCACAGAAATACAAGGACAGGCCTCATCTAGCAAAACATTTGTGAAAATTCTTATTTCACCAAGGCAGTTACTTTTAATGATTTTTGTTTGGCATTTATCAAAAGCTTTTCTGTTCTTTTGTTCCCCAGCCTCCACTGTAGGGCTTCATTTGCTTATAGGCACAATCCTGACTGGGATCATTAGCTGATGCAACAAAAAATACTCTTAACCATTTAAGCACCATTGCTTAGGTTACCTGACACCTAAACAAACTTACTGCTATTCAGAAATCCAGTACTTTCAGTGAAAGGAGAGAACAACCTCTTCTTAAAGGAAGCACTACAATCTGTAAACTATCTGCACCAAAAGATCTGCAACATTTCATTCCCGCACCCAAAAGAACCATAAAACTCTTCTGTCACACACAACCCATCACTTCATGGATGAAATTTAGCTACAAATCAGCTGATGGGAAAAACAATATACTATATTGTATACCGTAGCCTACCTTTGGATTCATACCCCACATGGGACTCCTAGTTTTGGACAGCTTTATCTTCTGGACACTGGATACCAATCCTTTTTCCCTGACTTCCGTCCAGCTCAGGGGCTGGAAGGGCTGCCCAGAGCACTCATGGACCCCCTCTCCCACCCCATCTGCATTGAGCCTTCAGTAGCTTCTCACTTTGTTGTGGTTGCCATAGTCTTTTCCCTCCTCCTACATCACTGAAGCCTCTCTGCCCCCACTACTCAGCGAGGGGTTGACTTGGGGAAAGAGGGTGTTATATGGAGAAGCTGAGGGACCAGATACTGTTACAGGTAATGCGGCCACTGAAAAGCAAAAAAAAAAAAAAAACACGTAGGTGGTTTGATATCAGAGAATAGATCTTGTTTATCTTCGTCTCCCTAGGAAATTTGGAACACAGTTGAGAAACCTTAATGTTTTTGCAAGAAAATCAGAGTTTATGCAGAGAATATAAATAGTTCTTACAAACAGCTCATGAGAAGAAGCCTTCTAAAAGGAAACCTGTTCTATTCTTCTATAATTGAGAGCTGTTACTACTGAACGGGTTTTATACAGAGATACATATTTTCTTCAGGCTGAAGTGATTTTTGATAATCCCGGATTAGAAAAATAATAGCTAGAGCAGAGGGGAAAGAAAAAAAAAAAAGCAAAGGCTTTCAGAAAGGATAAATTGATAAAATCACAGGCAAAAATCCTGATTCTACATAGGTCAAAGGCAAAACTCCACTGGAAATTGATTTTGCTTCAAGATCAAAAGTCAACATCTGCGCTGTTTAGTGTAGCATTATGAAAGAAGATAGCTGTTCGCTTGTACTGTGCTCAAGGGGCCTTGCTCAACACTGAGAGCATGTCCCTATACTCTAAGTGTATACACATAAAACTATTCTACATTTTGGAGTATTTTCCTCATACTTCTGTGTCCATTATATATAACAGACATGTGTAGATACATATTATTTTAATGTATCCTTATAGCCCACAGGTTTCGGGATGTTTGTGCGTATATTTTTGAACCACAGAATTCTATTTTCATCAATTTGCTCCCCAGTTTTTTTACTTCTGCCTTATGCTTCTTCTTGCCAGTGTTATCAAGCAATAGCAGACTCTGCCAATGAAGTACACTGCTTTTAAAACAGTGTTTTCTTAAGTTACAAGCTATAACAACATTTTGACTTTTTTGTTCTGAATAGGAAGATATGAATAGAAAATAGATCATTACTGCTATATCATAGTTGCAGTCCCTGAAAACATCTCAAATGACCCCAAAATGTAACTCCTTACACCAGATGGCTGTCATTTTTCCATTTACAATTCTTCTATGCATTCACAGCTTGGACTCCCTGATGATACTGTATGTAAGCCTAACCCAAATGTTTCTATTCAATCTGATGTCTGGTTTGTGGTAGTAAAAGACTGCCTCATTAGGTCAGAAAATCAAAATGTGCAAATTTTGCCACATAGCTGTGATAAAACATAAACAAATTACCTATATGTGGCAAAGGTTTTTATCCACCCGAAGTTGGAGGATGACAGACATTATATGTTAGTGAGCTATTACTGTGCTTCCCACTGTAATCTGCCTAAAAACTGGTGTATAAATATATGAGAAATAAATCTTTGGAGCCAGGGGTGTTTTCAGGAGTAATACACCTAAAATTTAAGGTACAACAAAGATCTGTTTGATCCTAATTCATTCCAAAATTATTTCACCATTACAATTAGGTAGGTTTTGACTCATTTTTTCAGGAATGTTCAAGGACTGCTGTTACTGTAGCAGTATGATGACTACTTGGTTGAATGGAGATAAAAAGCAGTTTCTGCCCTGGAAGACCATACATATTGAATTTAATCTGTGCACATAAGAACTAAAGATATTATCAGATATAGCATAATGTACTGAAGCTTGTCCAATTGTCAGCTGGCGTTGTGATAAAGTAAAAGAAACGTTATTAAATCCCTATCTCCACGCAAACCCACTCTCATAGAACAGTCAACTTCCGAGGTTACCAAACTGCCAAAAAGGCCAACCTTATCTGCAGACAACTGTCAGAAAAGCTTAAGATACAGAAATTGTCTGATGGATATAATTGTTTCTGATAAATTTATAAATCACATTTTTGCTGAGTTTTATAATCCCAATTTGCTACAAATTAATGTTTATATGGAGTTTGGATAGTGTAATAATTAGGCAAGCTATATAGAAAGAATTATTATAAAATATTGCTGTCCCTGCTTTCTCATGTAAAACATTTCTGCTGCCCTGTGCTTCTTCAGGCAGTGGTAGAGGTCTCCAAACTTGCTCGGGGCAGTCCTTACTGACACTCCCTTCTACTGCACCTCATTTTCTTCCTTATCCCTCGACTCTGTTACATTTACTTTCTACTTTCAGTGCTACAAGGAAACATCTGGGGCAGCTTCTGAGTGAAACCACAATTTCAACATCCCCATTCCCACCAGATTCCCAAATCATTGCTGCACCATCTTTTGCACACCACCCCTCAAAAGCACTGTTTTACCTTTCCTGCAGTTCTTTATGCCAGCTAAGACAAGAACCAGGGTATTTCGGCACTCCCAGTGTATGTCGGTGTTTGCTTTCAACTGAATGGCCCTGGCAAGATGAATTATAAACCAGACTGCTTATGAAGATGGGCACATGCTGTATACATCTCTGGGAAGCCTTGAAGGCTTGACCTCATTGTAAGGGCTCCCTATGCTGCTCAGGAAAGATGAATGAGACGCAAACCCATGCCCTTTTGCAGTCCACTTGAATCGAGAAAAGCACATACATTTTCCCTAACCTTCAGTTTATGACATAGGCTTTTTCCTGTATTTCTTTGGAAACAGAGACCCTTTAATCCCTTTCCTGATTTTTGGCCTTGTTTTCTCTTTGGTTTCTGTTCTTATTCTTTTGCCTGAAATTCCTGACCATTTTGCATTCCCATTGTGTAGTCTGTCTTTAGCAAAACAAAAATTAATTACTCTACCAGAAAATTGGAACTGATGTTTATATTCTGTTTTCAGTAAAACTTATTCAAAGTTACTTATTGAAGAAGGAAAAAGATACTAGTGTAACAGCAAAACCAACTATATTTACATTCAAGTAATTTGCTTTTGCTTTAGAATATGTACTGGTTTCCACTGACCAGTGCCATTAGTCTGATCCCAGAGTATAGCTATATACTATGCCAAGAAATTAAAAATATGAATGACCAAAATGACAAACATGCAGAAAGCAGCAAGTAGCACATTTCTAGCAGCAGATTACTCACCTTTTCTGGAGCCCTGGTTTGGACCTGAATCCCCAGAATATTTTTCTCCTTCATTCTCTCATTCAAGTCCGAGCCCCATACTGCTTACCTGGTGAATTCTTACCTGATCACGTTTAGAGTGATAGCTCTAGTCTGCAGTACAGTTAAACTTTCTTAGAATACACCTCTCTGATAAGGCTTAATTCAATTAAAATGACCATTAAGATTAGTGTAAATTGAATTGCTCTATCTCATACTGCTGATAATCTCTTGACACAAAACAACAAATCTGAGGTTTCCAGACAGAATGAGCTATGGTGCTCAGTTGAATACTATTTACATTGCTCCCCTCCCTCACTCTTCAACTCCAAACCTTCACAATAAGCCTTCAACTCCAAGACCTTCTAACAATAATTTTGCTAGAATGCTTGCCAAAGATTTGTTGGTTTGATCCTAACTAGCTAAACAGTCCTGAGTCTGCTTACAGAACGAAAGTTGCAGATGCTCAGTATGATAACACAAACTGACATACTATCCAAGACGTGTACTGTAAAATACACTGAAATAGTCATCAATTCAGTCACAATTACACAAAAATCAATGCCGACACTGGACCTGAATCTAAGCAAAGAAATTATTCAGAGGTTTTTATCTTCAAGCAAAAAGCAATAATACAGTGATAAGTGTAGTTCTTATTTTCTTACTCTTCCTGTTTTCCTTTGCTACCCAGTAGATGGAAACAGTTATTTTTAAACTGCAAGAAAACAGATTTGTGGAAATATCAAGTAATGGTTATATTTAAGAGTTCTAGAAAAACAATTAGTCCTAATTCATTAATTACTATATTTAAAGAGTCATGACATATAAGTAACAATGCAAACAGGAATGAATTCCATTATTTTCATAGTCATTGAAACTTTGATCCAATGCTGTCAAGCCAGTACGGAGTTTCATAAATAATATCAATTTGTGGTTCGTCAAATTTTCTTCTGTCTGCAGTCTCTTTTCAGAGACATATATTTGGAAAATAGGGATTGGTATCTATCTATCACAGACCCTACTACAAATAGATTCAATGATTGCCTCATGCAGTATTTTCACGTTCTATCTACATTTTCAGTTTATGGTCTTTTTTTTTTTTTTTTTTTTTTATACAAAGGGTTTACAAAGATCAGTATATAAAAGCAATTTTAAAGAGACACATCTGAAGTGACATGGGAATTTCACTTTCATTCCTGTGATGCATCATGTAAGGACGAGTGTGATCATCCCCTGATGCATGAACAAATACGTGCTGTGGACATATGACCAGATATAAACAGTCTTGTGACAAAGACTGACTGAATTTTTATCATACAGTTAAGAAAAAGTACCAGGCAGACAATGGATCACATTCATTATTCTAAAGAGTGAAAGTCAACTCTAAAATTACAGGCTGGGCAGCTCTGGCATATCTGAATCTCATTCGTGCCAAAACTTTGGAAAACCTTTTTTATTTTGACAATACTTGATTGCTCCCTAATTTATCTAGTCTTTTAACAGAAGGCTAAAATTGAATTATTGTCTGAAAATATCTATGTAGAAAGAAATCTATAATATCAGAGGCAGCTATCACTCCAGAACTAAAAAAAAAAAAAAAAACAGAGAGAGAGAGAAAAAAAATATATAATAATAGCAAGATGAAGCTGGACAAGCTGAGAATACAAATTGCACATTTTTAATAGTGAACAATGCCAAAAAAAATATTTCAAGTTCTGGTGTTCTCTCCAGATTTTTAAGTCATGATTGGATAGATTTCTGGAAAAAAAAAAAAAAAAAAAAGCTGCAAGGCTAGTTTAAAACAACAGATTTGGTACAAAAGCTCCAAGATATATTACTAAGAAGTCAGTCTACTCAATTTTAACACTAAGAAGTCAGTTCCATTAGAGATTTCACTTGACTTTGGGTCATGTCTTTAGCTCTCTGCAAAGAATTAATGGAATAGTAATTACATAATTATTAAACAACCTAAGACTGACTGAGGTCCATTTACGCTTCGGGCTGAATTTGACTACTTAACAGAGACTGAATTTTTCTGAGACATGTTCCCAGGTCTAGATTAAGAACCAGCATTTTGGGGTTGATAAACTGCCATAAGCACATTTTAAAATAAAGAGACAGACATTCAAACACCATAGGGATAACATCTTACTATGAGAATGTCTTTTTTTATGGAATATTTCCAATGACATCATCCTTGTCAAACATAGCTTACTCTTGGATGTATCTTTAGAATCCTGTTCAAAACATGGTAATGACTCACTAAATGTGACTGCTAAAATGACTGCCCCACATATACAGTGCAATTAAGACTGAGCAATAAGACAACTAACAGAAGGGGTTTGCAGCTTTACAGTCACTTTGAGCTCCCATACCACTAATAGCCTATTTTGCTTTAGCATTCACGTATCTCAACAGAAAACTTTGTGGAGAATTTTATTCCAGTCAGGGAGTGCCAATGGAAAAAAATTAATACAGACGATTGCCTGGGACTTAATGAAAGCTAAATGTAGCACTCCTACTGAACAAGCAGAAGGTAAAGCATTAAGAAGAACAGAGAAACCAGCAGGAATTGTATCTTCCTCAGTTTGCCATCTAAACATGTGTTTTCTACTTTTCCAAAACCAGTTTGAGGATCGGTATTATACCAATTACAAATTTAGGTCCCTGTTGTAAAATGGCCTATCTATTACATGCTTTATGTTAAGCATATGAGTAATCCTACTGAATTTAAAGTTAAATGTCTGCAAATACTTGTACAACAAGGACTTAAGACATGCCTACAGTTATATTTTGAAAGTATGAGCTGTTTAATTCTCTCTTCAGTTCTACAGCCAGTTTTGCAAACCTTTAAACATGTAGAAAATGAGTGGAGGTAGCTATAAGACAACTTGATAAATTGTTAATCATACACAAACATTTCAGAGCCTTTTTTTTTTTTCCTTTTCATTGATCTAAAATAACAAGTATGTCTAAAAGCAAAGAGCGCAATCTTACATTTCTATCTTTTAAAACAAGGTGAGATTCTAGCTGTAAATGGACACAAAAATCTTCACCACTAAGTAGGTCAAAAGGTGTGAAGAAAGTTTCCAGTCACTGGAAATGCTGACATACTGCTCCAACCAACTGCTCAGTTTTAGGTGTCTGCTTGAGAACTATACTGAGAATTAGTAAAATGCAGTTATTGGTCTCCTTTTCTGTGTTTTTGCTCCCTGCTCCTCCTTATTGCTCCTCAACCACTATTTTTTACTTCTTTTAGGTAGCAACTCAACCATTCTTTAGTTCAGACAGGGCATGGGGCCTGCAGGCCCAGCCAAGGAGTGAGCAGAAGCAGGGGCCTCAAAGAGGCTGAAGGACTCCGACACATGGATGAGGCCAGGCCCTATGCCCTGACAGCACTGAATGCCCCCTGCTTGCTCTGTTTCCTAGCGGGGTCATTTGGCACAGACAGCATGGTCTCCATGGGACAGTGCTCCCAGGGAAATGCTCTGATTCAGTGGGAATGGGAATCAAGCATTAATGCACTCACTCACACGCTGCTTGCCTTGTTACCTTAACTAGCACAGCTTCACAGCACCCCAGCAGACTAATAAGTCGCATAATGCACATCTCCCACCAGTAAAGAAACAATCATTTTTTCTCACTCCCCTCAATATATCCGCTACCTTCCAACTCACACATGAAGTGGAGGTTATAACTCTCCATAAAACAAAGGTTTGGCTGTGTCCTTGTACTCTCTCTGTAGTATGCTTGCATTGAATGGCAAATGGAAATGAGAATGTCATTTTAGCTAGAAACAGACTACCTGGAAGATCTCTGAGAATACCAAATGATGCCCTTTTAAGTGGATCAATGCCTGGTGTACTGTAACTGTCAACCCCGTCCTCCCCCCATTTCGGGAGTAGACTTACCGAAGTGAATACAACAGGCGTTAAAGAACATTAGCATCTAAAAGCTTCTCTTTTCCCAAAAGCTACCAAGTATTGACCAGGAAAAAAAAAAAAAAAGCAGGTACTGACAGCTCACTTTCTTCTTCAGACTAGGGCATATATTAAGTAGGTTTTTAAGCACCTTTGGCAAGCTGTCAGCATTAACTGACTTTCAATACTTGCCTTAAAGAAAATGTGATGGAAAACCTGCTGTGCCTTTCTGTAAAGCTTGATCATTTATTGCTGAAGAGAACTGATGACTAGCAGTTTATTTACTTATTTATATTCTCATTGGAATTAAGCCAATATCTTCCTAATTGAATTTTTTGCAAAATAACTGTATGTAGAAATATCAGATCAAAAATGTTCAGTTGATTTGACAGGAGCCCTCTTTCTCCTTGCCAGTAGTGACGGGAACACCTTGGAATGTGGAAGCTTTCCTATCGCAAGAACCTTGTTGAAACAGTTGCTGCTCTGCAAAAATATTGTGTTTTAACAACAGGGAAAAAAATAACTCATTTCATATTGATGATTTTCTTCCCCAACCAGCTTGTTTTGTTTGTTTGTTTGTTTGTTTTATTTTTCCACAAAGCCACTTAGTCTTGGGCTAATGTTGCCATTGAGGTTTTTTTTGTTGTTGTTAGAATAAACCACAGTACCAGGCAATGGCAGCAGAAAAAAAATATATATATCATCAAAGCTCTGTATTAATGTCTTTAAACAAATATTTGCAGCATAGTTAAAAGTTCTTGAAGAATTTTGATTGCTTAATTTGTATCTTCCTAAATGTTCACAGTATTTTGTGTTTAATTATATTTGCTTGAGATCCATTTGATAGGAGACACATCTAAGAATGACTTACTGAGCAGTGGCATAGCAAATATTTTAAGGCTACCCTTATTGACAAGAAAATACTTATCAGCTCTGTAGAAGCGACAGAAATACAGAGGGATACATGACTATACAGGAAATTTCCCTTTTGAGACATGGACTAACTTCAAAATCTAAAAAAAAACCCATAAACTACTTACTGAAAGGGAAAGGGAAAGAGAACAGTTGTTATGTTTGGCTTCTCTGTTCTGTATAGCACAGGAATCAAAGTGAATGTGAGATTAAAGATATGCCTTAGTTTTAACCATTTTATGCATATGGGATGTGACAGACATTTAGAAGAAGCCTGAATTTACAATATCTACTGTCTTAGATTTCAAATGTGTATATGGTACTATCTAAAGTTATTTCTTCACTTCATTTTCCTTATTGAATTTGTTTTCTTATATAGCCTTGGTTTTAAGCTTTCAAATATAGAAGTAAATGGAAAATGGAACAAAATGAATCATGAGTTTGCAAAAAGAAGATTGCACTAGATTACCTGATATCCTCCTCTGAGAAGATAACTGAACTTCTAGGCAAAGAAATGAAATGGATTTAGTCTCTGAATGTCAGCATTTGACAGTGACTCAAGTAGCTAAACTCTGGCTGACTAGCAGTGGAAGGCAGCTACAAAAAAAGGCAAGTTTAATGGAAGTCAACCTTGAGAAAATACAAATTCATAAAAGAATCACAAGGCCAGTAAGAACAAGGGCAAATGTCAATTAATGCAACAAAAGAGAATCACTTGCTGATATTTACTTGAGTAGCTTTTTAAAAAGCAGACCTGGGACAGAAGGCATTAGTGACGTTTGCACAAACAGCTCATGCCAATGACATCAAATAACGACCAAAAAAAAAAAAAAAGAGAGAGAGAGAATCACTGTCAGGAAAGACAGAGATTGAAATCTTAGACAAAAAGAATTAGACAATGTTCAGGACCATTTAAATAGAAACGGACTGAAATTCAATAGCAGAGAACGAAGAATCAACAAATATGGAATTTCTGCTAAATGCTGTGGAGTCAAGAATTTTTTGAGCGCCTTAAGGGCAAACCCAGATTTACCAGTGGAAGGTGGCTATAAGAATAGAGAAATGCAATAATTAATTATATCAGATGATACACTTTCAAGTCAGATGAAGCAATAGTAATATTGTTAACAACTGAGCTAGTCTGCAATGAACCAGCAATGTTAGGTTTGAACAGCAACTCCCTGTTCCCCGCCAGACATCAGTACTGCTTTATCACTGGACACAGCTACCTTGCCATGATCGAGCTCTAACCCTATGGATTGGGAGTCACCATTCCAGCAAACCTCGTGTGCATGTATATATATATATATACATGTGTATTTACACAAATATAGAGATGCACAGATTTGACAAAAATGCAGAGAACTTTGGAGGATGTGTATATAAGGTAAAGAGAAAATCTGACCTGTGAATATTATCCGGTTAACTGATTCTGGAACGTACAAAGTTATCCAAGATATGCGCTGCAACACATTCTTACAGTACAGATTATTTCATGATATGCTGCTTACAGTAAATGCTAGCATGTGAAATGAGACAGCAAACTGGTATATCCAAAATCAGCTATTGCTTTCTGAATATATTAACATCTAGTCTGTATTCCTTTAAAATGGACAATTGTTGACATTCCAGATGTAAAAATAATTAAGTTCCATTTTCAACTTCAATCTGTTTGTGGATGACTGTACTGAATGGCATCACACTCAGGATTTCAATGGCCTTAGTAAAATGAGAAATGTTTGAGGATGTCTCTCATGCCTGAAGTCATTTCCCTCAATTTTCGTCTGCTTTAATTTGCCCTGGCAAGAGGCTATACTGAATAAAGGACAGTCACTGTTGCACACATACACTGTCAATTCTCTTATCAAACACTTATTTCCAGTTATTTTTATTTTTTTTATACAACAAAAATTTCTGTATTTTACTATTATATTCCTTTATAGTTAGGGTCAACCCCTCTCTCTCCAGCCCAATAGATCTATTAAAAATCTAGAACTCTTTCACCTTTACTGTAGATCATCAAATGTCTTTATTATGACCCTACGAGCTATTATGAATGTTTTCTACTGATCCACTTAACTTCAAAAACTAAAATAGCCAGGTCTGTTTTAGTCTCCTGACAGAACTGAAATATTAGGATAATATAGGTATGCATTCCTAGTTTTTCTGTCTTCACAGATGCTCTTGAAATGATCTACCCACAGGTAGGTCCATGAGAGCAGAAGTTACTCTAAACCAGAGTGCAACACCTTGCAAACTCAAGCCCTTAACTGAAGATCAAGCCATTAACTAAGGACAGTTGTGTCCTGGATAGTTAACAGCAGTGAGATTTCCTGCCCTCTAGAGCTGATTTAGGCTTACTCTGGCACTTATGCATCTCTCTTAGTGTGCTTGTTTCCTTCTTTTTAGTACTGTAAATAGTCTACATACTTTTGGTGGATTCATATTTGTAGGTTAGTAGTGAGAGAAATGACAAAACCTCAAATCTGTTGTTTTTAAGCACAATGGTTGTGTTTATAGTCCATTAAACTTTCTGCCAAAAAGTTTTAAACTTTGTTTTCAGGGTGCTTTCAGTGATGTAGTGTCCACCTTTGCTATCATGCATTTTTTTTTTTTTGGCAGAAACACTTTTTTTTTTTTTCCTGACAAAATTCCTTCTCCAATTCATATTCTTCATTGAAAAATCCCTTAATGCTTGTCATCAGCTTGTCAGCTGCTTAAAACCAAGCTTTTTACAGCAATCAGTCAATGTCTTGAAATCAATTATGGGTAATCTAAAAATATTTCAAATTAAATATGTCATTATCACTTAGTCCAATTACTTCAATTGATTTTATAAAAGATTTAAAAGTTGGTAAAAAGTCTGAATCGATTTTATGTAACTGTGCTGTATTAAGTAAATAACTGTTTTTAAAGGTTTCAGGAAGGTAAAAGTGAACTATTCCCCCCTGTTGCCATTAAGCTGTTTTTAATGACAAACTTCACCCACAAGGGACCACAAACACAAGTGAGATACAAAAATATCAATTGTAGTTTGACAGAGACACGAGGAGAGCAAGCAGATCATGAAAAATTTAGATCGAAATTTCTTTCACTTTGATCCTCCTCTTTAGAAGATACCAGAGACAGCTATGTTGTGCAGCAAATGCATTTAACTAACAGCTAAACCAATGCTTAAACCAACAATGTTTGTATAAATTTTCAGTAATCAGACTGGGGTGTTTTGGTAACTGGGAAAGTTCACCCAGGCCTCTGAGCTCCATGTGGAAATTAATCTACACAATGCAATTTTATTACACTGTTATGAAATCAAAAGTAAATTTCCATAAAATATTCACATATAACATTTTCCGATTCTCTTTGGGGGACAGCTATGCAGACCAGCCTTTTACATAAGGTATTTTAACTCTTGCACACAAAAGATTTTAAATTTTGTATTTAAGAAAATGTTGAGGGTGAATCCATTTTAAAATACACCACTTATCTCCCCATACAATGACTGATCATTTCATCTTCATCCAGGCACAGCTCTGCTTGATGTCATGGCAAAGGCTTCACAAAGGCTCCATGATCAGCTTTATGCAGAACAAAACTAAGAAAGGCTCTTTACCTCTCAAGAAAATCTGCTACAACTTGTTCTTTGCCATTAAAATTTATAAAGCTACAACTTCTGCTTTCTCTTCCTTGTACCATTCATAATTAGTCATAATATTTTTTTCCCCTTTCTCTCATTCTCTCCTTTCCTAGATATTTCCTTTTATGCCATCCCCTTATTTAGTTTGCTCCTGACTGCTAAAAAGTATGTAACAATTTTGTTCAATTACAAAATACAAAGAAATAAAATATAAATATATTTTTAAACATGGATATGTTTAAAAAAATATCTCAGTTATTAGAATAATAAAGTCCTTCATTTGTTAAGGATTGTTTATGAAGCAAGAATGGAAAGCAGTAAAAAGAGTGATACAAGTTGGTGTTCTAACCAGCATGATGCTGATCACTTATATCACTGCTGAAGTTATTTTTCCTTGAGACAATCAATGCATGTTTTTTAAATAATGATTTCTTTTAAAAATAAAATGAAGTATGAAGAAATCTCATGTTAGGATGTCATTCTGAATCACTGAACCTGAAGGAATAAAAATTTTTATAAAGCTGGCATCGGAAAGAACTAATAAGTAACTAATAAATAGTGAAGTTCCTTCAGTTCCCTGCTCTGTCAGTTGTCCATTCCAACTGTAAAACCTAATACCCTTCAATTATTTTACTTGATTGTGTTGTTGTCTTTTCTATTTGGTAGCAAGGTTTCCCATTTGTTGAATGAGAAACTGAGTTATGCAGCTTGAGCAGTGATTCACAAAGCAAAATCTGTAAATGAAGTGAAATATGGGATTAAATCTAGGCCTCAGTTACAGAAATTCCCACCAATGCCTAAACTTTGTGTTTGCCTCCACCTGTGGCATGTATATGTTCTCCATACAGAAGCAGCTGGGGCGTGACCTAGTGCTGATTCAAGTCAGGGAAACTTTGCTTTGGCTTAAACAAACTGCAGCATGGATCAGTTCTCAGTCATTGCTAAGGGTGATGTTGCAGTTCACAGACAACTGAAAAGATTACTCCTAATTAAGTTTTTGGTACCTCAGAATGAAGTATTTTCCCAGATAACAAATACCATAAAACTGGATTTATTTCAAAACATACTGTATGCTTTTGTCCATTTGTCTTCCTTGTATTTACTGTCTCCAGTGATTTATTTCACTATATACTCCTTTCAGAACTAATTATATTAAGAAAATAGCTATATTACCATTCAGTGGCTGCCCCTTCTCCATTAAATACTTTTCATTTGTGTTTTTTGTTTGTTTGTTTATTTTTCCCCCACCTAGCAGAAAAACATAAAACATACTTGCTAGTGTCTGTTTGACATAGGAATTTGGGTTCAGGCAACTGAAAAATAATGATATGCCCTTAAAACTTCCTATGCCTTTGTCAAATTCATGCTGGAAATTTCAGGAGTTAGGCTTTCAGCAAGAAAACCTAGGAAGCACTAGTAAGCACTGATGGATGAGACCAGAAGAAAGAATAAGCCTGAGGTTGCGAGTTGTCTTCTGTATAAAGGCTCAGGTGAGTTCTAAATTTGGTCTGCTATCTACTGCATTCCCAATTGGGAATCAGTATGTTAGCTTGCTATTCTGTGTGCTATTTTTCGTCTTTAGCAGGAAAATATTTTGAATGTTCTAGTACATGTCTCTCCAGTTTCTAGAAATATTATGATTTCTTCTGGTATTTTTTGTCCAGTATTGCTATGTTAATTCTAGGATATAATTACTAATAGATAGATTCATTTCTCCCAACATATCTATATTATATATATATATATATTTTACTATTTTACCACAATCAGATAACATTAACAGCGAAGGTCATGAAGTTTGTCTTCACTGTTAAATAAACTGCTAACAATATTTGCTTTTACTATCCTAGCTTTCTTGATTAATTAATCTGCAGTTCTATTCTAGTTTGAACGTTAGGCTTCCTAACACATAGCTGGGACTGAATCATCTGAATTGTTTCTATTTGTCACAGTCCTTTCCCTCAGAGACATTATTTTTAAGATTCGTAACCTATCCGGATGTAGTGAATTGTGCTGTATACCTAGTTCTAGAAGAATTGTTTATGTATGTTCAATAGCCCCTCTGCAATATTTAGATACAGTATGTAAAAGAGACAAAAAAGTCTGGATTATATACATAAAAGCCTGGATTATACACATCTTTGTGAGACTGAATACAAACTATTTATTGCTTCATGAACACAGTGTCCTGCAGGGAGTATCACAAATGATGTGCATGTCCTTGAATCCTTTAGATTTTGCATTTAAAATAGAATCAAAATAAGCATAAAATGATACACAGTCAAATATCTCTTCATCAGCTGTGGGCCTAGGGAGTCTCCTGCATGATGCTTTTTCCAGCAAAAACTTGGTAGTTAAGTTACCTTACCTACAAGTTATCTATAAGAAATGAGTTTGCAACATGCAGACTTCAGCTGATGCGATTAGTATACTTATTTCTTGTTCTTTTGAAATTCCAGTTTTAATCCTTACCTGTAAGAGGATACTAAGCAATTTTTTTTGTTTTGTTTTCTTATTGTAATCTGTATTAAGCCCTGTTCTTCAGCCTCTGATCTCTTTTGAGCAAATACTTTTTTTTTTAAAAATGGGAAAACAAGGTCTAGTTGGAAATAAATAAATAAAAATGGAAATAAATCACACTTCAGTTTCAAATGCAGGGCCACACAAACACTGGGACTGATGCGACCAAATGCAGAGCAGTATCCACCTCTTAGTCACCCAAAGTTCCACTTTCAGCTGGTGGAGAGGAATGAGCGCAGTTGGCTCAGGACTGATCTCTGTAACTCTTTATCTGAACTAAGCATCTGGGCTCCCTTAATAATATTAGCCTAGAGCAGATATCTATTGTCAAATGAATCATTTCTTTGAAGTCTCTTTGAAGGGCTTATTTCTCTCCACTGAATAAATGGGAGCCTGAAGTGACTACCTTGGAGGTACAGCTTTATGTTATAGACTTCTACGGTAAGGAGAAGACCATCTCACTTCATGCTCCTTTACTGGATAGAGCAGAATTATGAAATTTATCTGAGAGCAGGGTATGCCTAGATAACCTACCTCCCCCTGCCATCCAAATGTTTTCAGTGGTCCACAATACACAATAAAAGGAATACCTGCATCCCAGGCACTGCATACCAAACACCCTTGTGTTATTTATTGTGACTTGTCCCAGTTGCTTTTCAAGACCACCTATAATTTCTCCTCCAAAACATTCCATTAGTATGGTGGGGGGAAAAAAAAAAAAATCGGCCACCTCTCTTGCCAACAAGTTGCTCAATTATTGCCATTCTGGTGTCCTGGGGAGAAGTAGCCTCTACAAATCCTAGGGCACTAAAGTCAGGGAAGACTTCTCCCAGCATCCTGTGTGTGCGTGCATATTGCTGCTTTCCATTCCCAGAGGTAGAAGCACTTCATCAGGGCTCTGTGCAGAATGATAATAAAATTTAATTTGGGAATTCTCCATTAAATGCTACTCTACACTGTAAATTAGGTTCTCTTGTTAAATTGTTAATTTGTATTGAGTCAGTGTGTCCTAAAGGCAGCAACACCTGAAAGCTTGTAAAATTGACTGAAATGTGAAAGGTAGAAATAAATAGTATGAAAGTCTGCCTAAACTGGACCGAATTTCCACTGCTAAATTTTTGAAATTATCTCCATTACTTACACTTCATTAAGCACTCATTCCATCCATGTCCCACAATTCAGCCAACAGGGTGAATGTACTCTGTGTGTGTCTGTTCACGTACCCAGTTAGTACAGATGGCCAACGACTGTTTCTCAGTACAGAGTTCATTTGTTCGAGCTATCTTTTCTTTTCTTTCTTTCTTTTTTTTTTTTTTTTTAAGCTTTATCAAATGAAATTCAGACTCTTTGCATGTTTGTATGGACAGAAGGTCCACAGTCTAACAAACATCCAGTAAAAACCTCTAGGGAAAATCCCTCATAACTTATGTTGGTGCAAGTCCTTCTTAATGAAGGACTTGAAAATAACCTCTGAAGCTGTTCTGCTTCAATAAACCCAACCTTTTCCAGTGGAAAACTGTTCTGCCAGAAAATGTTAAACCAGTTTTGCAATATAATGCAATTCACTCTGAATGTGTGGGATTCATTACAACAGGGATTAAAATGACAGCTTAGTGTCATGTGAAGCATGCAGCAGGGGATTTTAGCCTGAGTTCAGTTGCTGGACACTAGGCCAGCTAAATTGTACTTATTGCTGAGCTACAGTAATACATATAGCTTTGGAATAAAGGGGCATGAGGATTAAGAGATATCCTTCAGAGAGACTTAATAATACAGAGATTTTATCACACACACACACACACACGCACACACAAAACCCTAAAAATTGAGACCTACTGGGAAATTTATAATCATAGTGGAGAAATGGCAAAACACAAATAAAAAGTAAAATTTTAACCATCATAAAAAAGCCCATTGCACTCATATAGCACAGATGTTACACAAATGATAAGCAGCTGGTTTTAGGTAGACTAAATTCTAAATGATCCCACTGCTATCAGTCAACACCCTTCAAATAAATTCAGTGGAAATGACAGTAAGCAAGAGGAAGCTCCTGGGGAAAACAAAACACCAGAAAACAAAAACACAACAGTTCATGCACATAAAGGGTTAAGTTGCACCACAGGAAAATATTTGCAGAAGTGGTATGATAAAAATCCCTAAAATTACTTTTCAGACTTTAAAGCAACAATATTGAGGGTCTCACACAGAAAATCCAGAGGAATATTCTAAAAGGACGTGAATAATTCATGGTTTCTGAGGCAGACATGAGACAGATGATTGGAGAACAATGAGGTATCCAGGTGTGCTCCTGCCAAGCACAGTGACATGAGCACACTGTAAATCTGCCAGAGAAAAGCATATTCTCATCTGCATCCCACCAAAACATACTGTGAACTGGCTTCTAGAAGACGTGTACCTGTTTTAACATCAAAAAGATGAAAAGCCCAGAGAAGGAGACTGGCTATTAAAATATCCTAGACGTTCACAGAAAATAAACGTTCCCTGGCTCCAGCATGTATTAGGATTGACCTTAAGGTAATTGCATGGTTCAAAATAAAATGAAATAAAATAAAATGAAATAAAATAAAATCAAAATAAAATAAAATAAAACAAAATACAATAACAACAAAAAATCCTTTACTGTTCCTTCATTTCCCTGTATCTCCCTAACTTTACTCCCCCTTTCCCTCCCCTCATATACACTGAGTGACACATTTTCTGAAAACGTGGTAGTAATTCTTTTATCTGGAAAATAACTATCTTTGTTGCAGTGCTTGATTGTTGTTGCTCACAGTGAGGGATTAAGTATAAACTGGGTTTCCTACTGTAAAATAGTGCAATCAAAGCTGACATAAATTTCAAGATGTATTTTAATGAGAAATACTACCAGAAAATAATATGTTCTAGGGTGATACTACTGACAGGCAGATATAAAACTGTAAATACCTTTACTATATGCCTTACACGTTATACCCTACCTTTTCAGTCCAGAGGGAACAGGCGGGTCAAGCACTTAAGATATTGAACCTTTCCAGTATTCAGCATCTGTCAGGATGCCTACTTTACCCTGAATGATTCCCCTCCCACTTTCCTCTCCAAAATGCCTCCTGGCATTGTCAGCTCATGAACATGTAACCCAGTTTAAAAGCTGGTCTACACAGGTAACAAAGCTTGTTCTGATTTCCTCTGAGACATTTTTACGCTTGGAAACATTCTGTCGTAAGTACAACATATGTCAAACCCTTAACATGAATAAAAACACTAATTCAGCAGATTCTGCCTGCAAATTAGGTCTGGAAATAGGAGAGAATGTGTAATTATTACTATGAATTTCCAAAAGTGTTTTTTTTTTGTTTGTTTGTTTGTTTGTTTTTTTGGTTCAGGCATATGCTGGTTTCTTTTCTAAAACTGTTGGGCATAATTTCATCTGCTGCACAGGCCATATTTTACAGCTAAACAGTTGAAATAAATGAACATGCTATAGATTTGCTGCCTCTGGCAACTTGAAGACACAATATGACAATCCAACTGTTTTGTAAGGAGGCATATATGGCAAAGCAGTAAAAAAATGCTAAGTACAGTGTTCACTCAACCTAAATTTATATGGATAATATGATTAAATATATTACAGATACACAGCCTTTAGGCACACATGTAGCTAATATGCACAGACATATATTGAAACTAAAACAAAAAATCTTTGCTACTATTAATTTATAATTCATTATTAATATGAAAATATTAATATGATTAATATTACTTACAATACTGGGTCAGCTTACGTTTCAACATTTTCTTCATCTTGGAAGAACAGATTTTTAAAAAATTTCCTCTGAAACCAATGCAGTATTTTCAAATTTACATCTAAAGACATTTTTTATAATTGGTGATGAATGCTCAGATTTATTAAAAATGAGTTAATTTTATTTCTCCTTTTACCAAGTAAGTCTGATCAGATAGCAGTGTGTAGTAACTGAAGTCCTGTCTCCCTTTTGCTCCTACATTGGACTCCTTCCTTCCTAACATCTCAGAAGAAGTCCCAGATGAAGTGTCTGCACCAAGCCAACAGAGAGGACCACAATACAACTGAAACCATAACATTTTTTTTTGCATATGCCATGTGCCTGGAGAGCCTGCACTCAGGTTTGTAGCATATGCTGACACAGCTTACTTCTCAGTGCTAGCCACATCAGCTAGAGGGATATAGAGGCACTTCAGCATATGCCAAAAGCACACTTCCGTGTTGGTCTGTGGTTGCAAATGCCAACGTGAGTAATATGGCCTCATCTGAGGCACTGACAGGAAACGATAGCTCAGCTTTACACTGCTGCAATTAAGATACCCATCCCTCTCTTCAGACAAAGACTCTCAATACCTTTCATATCAGTTCTCCCTCCCGTGAGTAGAATTAAATCTCCCTCCTAAGCTGTACTTTCTCAGAACGGCTTCCTCAGCTGTGCGCAGTGCTGTTAGAAGACACCACCTTGCCTCAGCCAGCACTGGCTGGGGTCTCATCCTCACAAGTAGATCCCTCCCTAAGAAACAGCAAAATACATCTCAATGACCAGCTCACACCGTCCCAGCTCCTTCATAAGTTTACAGACACTATCACTGAATTGTGGAAATTAATCTTGAAATAAACTCATTATTTGAAATTCACAGCTACAAAATCTCTTGAAAGATGACAGCATGAAGACTGTGAGCTTGAAGTCTGCTATGAGATCTGTTGCTAAAAATGCATTAGCGGCCCCATTATAAATTAGATTTTCCTGGTTTTCCTTTTGATCTCAGCATTTGTTATGTTTGAAGACTAACCTGTATGATGTAGATCATCAGCAGCCCTTCTGTGTACAGGCTTTAGACTCAATAACCTTGAAAGGTTCCTCCGGCAGATGCTGCACAGGCAAGGGCAGGACTTGGGATGACACAGCCCACCAAGACGGAGCTACCTTCGGGGTGCCCTCAAAGGGTGGAATTCCTTGCTGTGTCTTGGCTTGAGTCACCGTGCTGTGCAGGTTGACCGAAGCACCACAACAGTGTGCAGCCTGCTGGTTTTCCCCACTCCCTAAATCTTACAGAACGAGCAGTGACACTGCAGGCTCATGCAGAGATAAAGGGAGCAAAAGAATTCAAGTGCTGTACAAACTCAAAGACACACTAGCACATACACACTAGCAACTAAATGGCACCCACCACAAGTACCAAATTTGTGTGTAATAGCTTTGATAGGACTGAGCAGAGATGTAAGAAGAGGCATAAACAAAGGAGCTACCTACTCTCGGTGTGGACTCAGACTCACCATCACCTGCCTGGGGACCACAACCCCCCCAACAGTGGGGATGCCCCTGATGCCAGCTGCCAAAGAGGAGATTCAACCTGCTGTGGTTCAAACACAGTGAGGACATTAAAGGGGAAACTGATACCAGAGGGGTGGCTCACAGGACATGGACAATAGTTGTGCACTCCTGTTATTGAGATTAATTAAAGAATTAATCAAACATAATTACTTGTCTAGCTGCAGTAGAGAAGAACTAAACAAACATTCATTTTCTTGTCTTTTTTTTTTTTTCTTTTCTTTTTCCTCCCTGTTTTCACTTGACTTTTGTCTTCCCTGAGTGATTGCATGGTTACTCCCAGAACACAAAAGAAACCCCAGGCACCCCCTTATTGGTGCATCACATCTTCCAGCCTAAATCATACCCCAAGTCCATGTTTCCATTATTTGAAAATGAGGTATCCTGTGATTAGAAACCTAACAGGAAACCAAACAATGAAAACACTCTAAACTACAATGGAAATAAATTAAAATTTAAGACATGGTATTCACTTCTTGACAACCAGCAACACTTCTGCAATTCATGTCTCACCTTACATTTTTTCACATGATTTTATAAAAAACTGCTGCCTGAGGGAAGAAGAGGGGCAAATTTGATTGCAGGAAAATTTGCTGCATAATGAAATCAGACTAAGGCTCATGTTCATAACTAAATAATGATCTATCATGCAAGTGCACTTACAGTTTGTTTTAAACTCTCTGAATAATCTACTAGTTGCCAACCTCATTGACGTTAACAGACATAAGATACCAATTGTGATGTCAATCTGTACGATGTCATTCTACGTGGATAATTATGCAAAATTATATTGAAGATGTCTCATATGGCAACATGCTGTATTGCAATATATTTGTATCTGAGTTTGTATTGGCACACATAACTTTTCTGAGGGTGTTCATGTTGCCCAGCCTGGATATATAAATGAGAATACCAACTAATCTTCATATCAAATAGGATGCAAAGGGAAGAATTTAGACTTTGTCTTAACTATGGGGACTAAGAAATATTTCCTGAACCTGGAGTCCCTTTGAGCACATGAGTAGATCTCAACTCCATATGAGAGTAAGACCCATGAGTGTATAGCTCCCCCTTTCCTACTACTCATCCATTTTCCCAGGAGGCAAGGACCTCTGGTCCCATGGAGACCACCACACACACAAGGCAGCTAGATCCCTTGTCTGCGCAGCCAGGGAGCCACAACACCACAGCCTACCTCACTGCAAACCTGCTGCATAGTTTAGATACGGACTCGGGATGGAAACTCTTCCCCCTCCGGTAACTGCATAGGAAGCCCAGTATCCCAATGTAGGCATTTAAATAATACGCCTGAAGCTGGATGATGCAAATTCCTCTCTGATCCCTTTATTCATACCCACAAATGCACCCATTGTTGCTCATTAGCTGTAATTTGAGAGCCGAGTTTCCGAACAGAGCACATGAGAGTGTGAATTGCCTAGAAATTTAGTGCTTCCCTGAATACTTGCATATGCAGTTACTGTTCATCAACTTCATCGACCACAGCACCTGCATACAAAATCATAACCAACACCACACGTCACACCACACCGATCCTGCACAGATTGTTTTTATCCACAGGGTTTCATATTCAAAAATCTTGTACAGCACACAAAGACAAGGCCTAGCCTGAGATTAACTCCTGTTAAGAAGCTTGTGTCTTATGCATAGCATAGTTATCAGTTACAGGTTCAGTGACCGTTATAAAAGCTTTCAGCAGAACAGATAATTACAAAAATTTACTTTCCATTTATTTAAATTTTTATTTTGCTTTCCAGACTTGTGTATGGAAAGTTATGTTTTAAGCAATAACTATCACAATTATAATAATGTCATAAAACTGTAAAAGAAGAAAAAGAGAGAAAAAGAAAGAAAAAGAAAAAGAAAAAGAAAAGAAAAAGAAAAAGAAAAAGAAAAAGAAAAAGAAAAAGAAAAAGAAAAAGAAAAAGAAAAAGAAAAAGAAAAAGAAAAAGAAAAAGAAAAAGAAAAAGAAAAAGAAAAAGAAAAAGAAAAAGAAAAAGAAAAAGAAAAAGAAAAAGAAAAAGAAAAAGAAAAAGAAAAAGAAAGAAAAAAGAAAGAAAAAAGGAAAAAAAAAGGAAAAAAAAGAAAAAAGAAAAAGAATTCATGCTCAATCATTACACAAGTAGTACTAATTAAAAGGAACTGTTTTTCTTTCCACTTTTGTTTAAAAAATAAAATAAAATAAAATTAAAATTAAAAAATGCTATATGGAAGTTCAATTCTTCTCTAATTCCCTCTTAAGAGGAAGTTTCCATTTGACCCAGCTGCCTGCACATGAAATATTTAATAACTGGCATGATTGGCTTTATTTAGAATAAAAAGAATATCTGTTTGTCATTAGTACTGCAGGGAGCATAAGGCAATGCTCGCTCAGATCAAGTCAAAGTTTAAAGGTTTCTTTGTCATTCTAATGGCCTCCTGCTAACTAAACTGTATATTAAAATTCAAAATGATCCAAAGAGAGAGAGAATATCATAGTAGTATCATTACTTAAAGAAAGATTTATCCCAAAAATTCTTTTAAAATTACATAACTATACTGTTTTAATTGCTATAAGGTGAATTCAGTTGTCTAGCAATGGAAAATAATGCTTCCCAATATCTCAATAAAGCATGAGTTTAACACCATATTTACAAATTACAGACAGGACTAGCTTTATTTTAAATTATTTACAAAGTATTTCTAAAATACTTTCTTAATAAAGTTCTTTATTTCTGAACACTTTTTATTAATGCGAAAAGTGAAATAAAAAACAAACGGACTGTAAATAATGGTCACTCTAGGAAGCCTTTTTTAAAGATAGGAAAAAATATCCTCTGGTATATATAACAGTGTACACTACAACATAATAGCCTAGAAATTAAATAGCTTCCCTTGTTTCTCATTTGGCAATAAGAAAATGTCTCATTTTGATAATGTTAAAATTTTGTGTTACTAGTGGATTCATAAAATAAGGAATTTGAACTTACATTTTCCTTACACATCCAGAACTTCACACTGGAAAAAATCATTCGGTTTCAGAAGAAACCAAATTTTGGTGAGAAGTTTTGAAAAAAAAATATGCTCCAAGTCCAATAAGTAGTCACATTTTCTGTTTTATTTTCTTGAGCCTGATACTTTCCAAATAGCAAGTGCCTTGAGCACACAGGGCAGCATATAAGGGAGACAGAAGTTCCATGGACTTACTTTGAGTATTTTGGTAGCACTTATTATGATTTGGATAACAGAATTTATGCAGAAACAGGTGGTTTCTGTTTTTGTTGTTGTTTGTTTGCTTGCTTTGTTGTTGTTGTTTGTTTGTTTGTTTTTCCTTTGGTTGGCTAATTTTACCTATACAAAAAATTAATGGAAACTTAACCCCTTTTAACTTAATGACTACCTTGTTACTGACTTCCAGACATTTGCCATTGACTTCAAGGAGGTATTTGTGGCTAGTTCTGTGATAGCATTTTATGGGTCAGTGTCTTCTAAACTTTCTCTGTTCCAGGAAATACTTGTTACATGCGTCCTGAATCAGATTTAAAAAGACAGCGGCAAGCTTAACTTCACGCAAACTTAATTACTACATATTTTGCAGCATCATCAGGAAGGGAAACAGTGTCTTGCCTAGGCAAAATTCAGACCTTATAAGAAATACCAAGCTGATGACAGTGAACAGACTTTGACGCAGCGTGAGTCTCCTACATTGCTATGCCAATTTGCATCAAGCTTGACTTCAACATATCACCTGTGAGTGCAAGGAAAACTCTGGCTCTACCTCATAGAACTCATTTTCTCTATGCCACTCGCTGTCAGAATACATCTCAGTTAATGCTGGTGGAAAACAGAGGTCTTCTTACACGAACTTGCTTACTGGGAAATGAAGGTTTTTACTACATATAAACCCTAATGCAAGAAAAATAATGCACATAAGACATATGGTGCTAGGCATACCATGTTGTATTTAAAGTAAGAAAAACACATCCAAAATGCATACACTACTATCAGCAGAAGCTACCTGAGTACTGCAGCCACTCAGCATCAAAGAGGTTTGCAAGAAAATAAGACAAAAAACAACAAACAAACAAACAAAAAACAGAACTAGATAGAACAACCTCTTTCAGACAGTTTCCAAGCCCACCATTAAGCATGATGCTTTCTGTTGTGCCAGATAACCCATTCCAGGCAAAGGTAAAGGTGACGAGATAAAAAGGTAGAAAGCACTGTTCGGTGCTCCATGACAACATTGAGGGCACCATGAGACCTGCTATTTATGGTCTCCTTACCATAATGATCAAAAGTGCATTTCTGGGATGATCTCTTCAGAAACCCATAGAGCACTGAGACATGGATGCCGATGGGAATGGTGAAAGCTATGGATGCCATCTATGCTTTCAGTTGCCAGTCAACTCTGCAACACTCTGAAGACTAACCTTGTTTTTCTCTCTGGTGTTTGGAGTTAACAGGATGGAAGAAAACTTTAATTCTTTACTTGTTTCTAATTGTAGCCTGGACAAAATGCCTCTCATTGTACAGTTGTCTTACAGATTTTTAATGCATCTTACATCACTAATATTTTTTTCTAACAAAAAAAGTACCATGGACAAATACAGTCACTACACTACACTTCTTTTTTTCTGTTGCCATATGCAAAAAAAAAAAAAAAGTCATCACATTTCCTCACACACACCCCAGAAAATACAAAAAGCTATAATTTCATCTTCAAATAAAAAAAATAAAAACAACATTCATAGGAAGAAAAGAAAAAAAAATTTGAAAGGCTCCCTTTCTACTAAGTTGAGGTTGATTTTGTTTATTTTAATTTGCATTTCTTGTGTCCTGACACTAGGGTGTCCTAGACCGAGCACCAACTGTAATCCAATATGTGGTCCAACAAAAAACCTTTCTAGGCAATGAAATTGCCTGAAGCCAACAAACTTATCAGAGAGGGATAAGTCTGTCCAGCCTTAAAACAAGATACACATTATTGCAGCTGGCCAGAGATACCATTTACATGTGCAAAACTTTAACTTACATCTTTGGATCCACAGAAAAATAACTAACAGCTAACACCTTGACTTGAATTGTAACATGGAATGATGGATCTTGGGTACTACTTCTGTGTTTTTTCTCACAAACACAAGAAAAATCCTGTATAATCCAGTGTTACACACAAAAAAAAAATCTTTACTTTTTACATTTTTTCCACATTATATTCTGTCTTTAAATTAAGCTGCCCTGTAATTTATGAACTCAAGAGATCAATAATATTTATTTGCTCATATTTTAACCTGTGAAATCACCCAATGAAAGTATTGGAAATGTTGATACAGGTCTCTTATTAAGAGACTTTCAAATTAATAAGGTTTCAGAAATCACAGTTCTAATTTCAATCAAAAAAATCAAAGCCTTGCTTATGCACTGAACTCACATTCCTATTCATCTAATGACTTATTAAAATAAGAGATGAAAAATGTGGCTAGTTACAGAGAAACAATGCCCTAAGGTGTCCTCTTAGTTTAAAACTATCCTTTAAGACAAAACTCTTGTCTGGAACACTGGAGTTCTGAGGTAGGGTGAAATTTTGGCTAGCAAAATGTGTCATGATTACATTTCCCTTAGATTTTTCATAAGAATATAAAAAAAACAAGTGCTTCACTTCCACTGTCCTCCTACTTATGCACCTAGATAATGTGAAACAAGTGGCAAATACCCAGTGGTTTGAGGTTAAGAAAAATATCCTTAAGAAATTACAATTTAAAATTATACATATATATATATATATTAAAGCATCTGCATTTCATATAAATATATACACAAGATTTGCTAAACTAAAAGAGAATACTTTATCTTCTTAAGTATCCTGCCTTGATGGAAAATAAGTAACTCATTTAGCACATGTAAAAAATGTATACAATATCAATAGGAAATACCAAAGTGGGTCATGTTTTTACTTTCCATGTTGACACAGTAATTGGTCAATTATGTGTAATGGGGACTAACTGCCTCTTAAGAAAAATTACATACACTCTCTGCATTAATAACAAAAAGATTCAGCCCCCCTCCCCCCCCCCATTATGGAAGCCAAGTACAGTAAAAGCACAGAAGAAGCTTGGAAAGGGGAAAAATCAGGCACCTGTGATTTGCACCAGCTGTCTAGAAGCACATTCTGCTTAGTAATCATGTAAACTTGTGAAGCAGGATGGCCTGACAGACCAGGAAATGTCAGCACACACAAAGTTACTAAATACGTTCTGGGGCTTTAATACAATTATGTCTCTTGGGGAGAGTCTTTCCTCTGGTCCCCTGTACATCACAGACCTTGTCCTTCTCTTCACACATTACAGAGTATGACAAACATAGGCACTTATGGGTAAATTGGCCAGTTCAATGTTGTGACTGTAAGATAAAATAGTTTCTTAGGCACAGTCTATGTTCGGACAAGAAGAACAGGTACCTCTAGAGAAGGATTTATCTCATCCTTGATATTTAAGTTACAGGTGAAATGGATCACCCTTCAGATCTGCCATTCTTTTTCCTCTTGACTACAGTGGAGCCCAGAGGATTAATTTTTAGATGGCCAAAATTAGTTAAGATCAATCTAACAGTACTAATAAAAAGTAACTACTTTGTAATACATTTAGGCTAAATCTCAGTGTACAATGTCAGTCTGAAAGTGAATTCTCTTTTACCAAATCTGGTTTGATTCAAGTGAACTTTCAGTGACATTGAAGAAAAAAAAAAAATAATTCAGAGAACACTATAAAAGTATCTCTGTGATAATAAAAAAGCTACTAAAAATGTCCTTTGCATTTAATTTTTAAAAAGACTTTTGATTTAACAGATAAATTTAATTTATTGCTTGGGTAGAAATTCTGGGCATTTTACAAAGGACTGAGGAACTATTGTACTATCTCTCGTCACTTTGCAGATCTCATTAGTGTGCAAGACACTTGTATGGAAGGTCTTATTTTCATTTCTTACCCTATTTACAGAAGCTAAAAGAATGGTTAAAACATTCAGTTATGTTCCTGAAATATATGGAAATATCTATTCATTTGCTTCAAAGAGCAGTGGGGTTAAGATCTTGACTCCACAAAGAACGCAGGCTTGCCTTTGGTACTTGGCTAGTTCAGGATGACTTTGATGGGTACCAGCTGGGATCCCCAGATATCTTTCAAGTTCTCAAGCAGGAGCACCTGCCTGTGTCCTGGTCCCCAGGGTACACCCAGATGTCTGTCAGGGATGATTCAGAAACAAGTTGTGGAAATAGAATAAAGGAATAGAAAACGGAAGTTTTTACTGCATTCCTATGCATGGGCCACAAAGTGACAGTATACGACCTTGCAGAACACCTTTCTCTGACATGGCTATGGAAGCATATGTATGGGCAGTGAAACCCACAGCCTGAGAAAATTACAGAACAAGAAAAGTAAGGTGTAAATTAGACAAGTAAGAGGAGGAAAAATTTTCTAGAGCAGTGAGGGCAGACCACTCAGAAGGATTACAAGGATGTTGTAAGGATGTGTAGGGACAAAATTAGAAAGGCCAAAGCTCATCTGGAGATCAACCTGTCTACTGCTGTTAAAGACAACAAAAAATGTTTTTATAAAAACATTAACACGAAAAGGAGGACTAAGAAGAATCTCAATCCTTTACTGGATGCGGGGGGAAACTTAGTTACAAGAGATGAGGAAAAGTCTGAGGTGCTTAATGCCTTCTTTGCTTCGGTCTTTAACGGCAAGACCAGTTGTTCTCCCAGTACCCTGGGCTGGTGGAAGGGGATGGGGAGCAGGATGTGGCCCTCACAATCCACAAGGAAATGGCTGGCGACCTGCTACAGCACTTAGATGTATGCAAGTCGGTGGGGCCGGATGGGATCCACCCGAGGGTGCTGAGAAAACTGGCGGAAGAACTGGCCAAGCCGCTTTCCATCACTTATCAGCAGTCCTGGCTATCAGGGGAGGTCCCAGTCGACTGGCGGCTAGCAAACGTGACGCCCATCTACAAGAAGGGCCAGAGGGTAGACCCAGGGAACTATAGGCCTGTTAGTTTGACCTCAATGCCAGGGAAGCTCATGGAGCAGATTATCTTGAGTGTCATCACGCGGCACTTGCAGGGTAACCAGGCGATCAGGCCCAGTCAGCATGGGTTTATGAAAGGCAGGTCCTGCTTGACGAACCTGATCTCCTTCTATGACAAAGTGACGCGCTTAGTAGATGAGGGAAAGGCTGTGGATGTGGTCTACCTTTCCTTCAGTAAGGCTTTTGACACTGTTTCCCGCAGCATTCTCTTCAAGAAACTGGCTGCTCGGGGCTTGGACTGGCGTACGCTTCGTTGGGTTAGAAACTGGCTGGATGGCCGGGCCCAAAGAGTCGTGGTGAATGGAGTTAAATCCAGTTGGAGGCCGGTCACTAGTGGCGTCCCCCAGGGCTCAGTACTGGGGGCAGTTCTCTTTAATATCTTTATCGATGACCTGGATAAGGGGATCAAGTGCACCCTCAGTAAGTTTGCAGACGACACCAAGTTAGGTGCGTGTGTCGATCTGCTTGAGGGCAGGAAGGCTCTGCAGGAGGATCTGGATAGGCTGGACCGATGGGCTGAGGTCAACTGTATGAAGTTCAACAAGGCCAAGTGCCGGGTCCTGCATCTGGGGCGTAACAACCCCAAGCAGAGCTACAGGCTAGGAGATGAGTGGTTAGAAAGCTGCCTGGCAGAGAAGGACCTGGGAGTATTGGTTGATAGTCGGCTGAGTATGAGCCAGCAGTGTGCTCAGGTGGCCAAGAAGGCCAACAGCATCCTGGCTTGTATAAGAAGCAGTGTGGCCAGCAGGTCTAGGGAAGTGATTGTGCCCCTGTACTCGGCTCTGGTGAGGCCGCACCTCGAGTACCGTGTTCAGTTTTGGGCCCCTCGCTACAAGAAGGACATGGAGGTGCTCGAGAGAGTTCAGAGAAGGGCAACGAAGCTGGTGAGGGGTCTGGAGAACAAGTCTTACGAGGAGCGGCTGAGGGAGCTGGGGTTGTTTAGCCTGGAGAAGAGGAGGCTCAGGGGCGACCTTATCGCTCTCTATAGGTACCTTAAAGGAGGCTGTAGAGAGGTGGGGGTTGGTCTGTTCTCCCACGTGCCTGGTGACAGGACGAGGGGGAATGGGCTAAAGTTGCGCCAGGGGAGGTTTAGGTTGGATATTAGGAAGAACTTCTTTACTGAAAGGGTTGTTAGGCATTGGAATGGACTGCCCAGGGAAGTGGTTGAGTCACCATCCCTGGAGGTCTTTAAAAGACATTTAGATGTAGCCCTTAGTGATATGGTTTAGTGGAGGATTTGTTAGTGTTAGGTCAGAAGTTGGAGTAGATGATCTTGGAGGTCTCTTCCAACCTAGATGATTCTGTGATTCTGTACACAGAGGAAAATGAGGAAGAGCAAGTATTTCACTAAAGGACTGGAAAAACTGAAAGAGCAACTGAGGAATGTTATGAAAAAAAAAAAAAGAAAAAAAAAGAAGAAGAAAAAAAAGAAGTAAAATGAAGGGTGAAAAAAAATAATAAACATAGGATGCTTCAGGAAGGAGATCAATCTTTATTTCCCAGTCACTTGCACTTGCTGCAGGTCAAAGCTATGAAGGCAGCCTGACAAATTTCCTCTGACTATCATGATGAAGTCCTGGCACAGCTTTTTGTCAATCAAGAACAGCTGTCAAAAATTCCTGTGAACAATGAAGGTTCATGTACACAGAGATGACCACAAAGGAAGACAGGACAGAGGATTTTGACAGATTAAAATATTATTCTGCCTTGATGCTGTATTTATTTAACTCTCAGCATTCATTGGACAATAGAGCAAAATGGCAATAGATCTGTGTAACATGGAAGCTGATAATGAGGCAGGGAATCTATACACTATCTTGAAAACTCAAGCAAAGTGCAGGCAAAGGGGGTGATGACAAAGAAAAAATCTAACAGGAAATAAAAAAGTCAGATGCTGACTGTGAGCGAGAGGGGGAGAGAGATGGGGATGGCAGCCAGGTTCTGTTCTCATTTACCCTCAAGTCTTGGATGTGCAACTGGCATCACCATTTGGCCAAGCTCTTCTTGTCAGCAAGAGGCAGAAATGAATGACAGCACATACAGATGGAAAAGACCGATTTGCTGATCCACCTGTCTTCCTGACAGAACACAGCTTTTCCCTATTGTACATGTGTTTGTTTTGTTGTTGTTGTTGTTGTTGTTTCCCCAAGCCTAAATGAAAGTCTCAAGGAAGCGAGCATGCAAGATGTTATCAGTCTTCCAAGGATCTTTCTAAAACTAAATAACGTCAGTATCACGACACCTCATCTTTTCACTTACTGTCAATATCAATTCATTGATATTCATCCTGCACTCTCTTATTCTCACATCTCTCCAGAATCCCTACCTACCTAATATTGCAAATTTAATTGCAAACAAATACTATTGCAACAAAAAGTCTGAGTCCTTCACCAGAAATTTACCTTCTAATCATTTCTACTGCTCTTCACTGCACTTAATCAGATTTCGTGTGGTCTACCTGAAATGAGTCAACATCAGTTATGTCATCTCAAACTTTAAAATTTATAGTGTTTTTTTTTTTTTTGTGAGAAGATAGATTGACAGCTATAAAAAAATGAAGATTATTTTTACCCTCCAGGTTCTACTGCATGTTTTTCTACATTTCAGACTTCAAGTCATATTGACCTTTTTTTTTTTTCACACCAAAAAGAGAAAATCTACACTTAAAAAATCATTCCTTAAAAGTTAGTATTCATGAACCAGACTTCACACATTTACAAAATGCAGCAATATCTTACTGTATATGAACTTCTGAGGAAAACAAACCAAAACGAAACAAGCTAATGGCTTTTGATGATCTATTCAGTTATTTTGTTTGTTCATCTATTTGTTTTGCTTTTGATTTTTGAAAATCCATCAGTTGTGATGGATTTTCTCCATCCCCTGAACACCTATAAGGCTTGAAACATCCAGAGTTCACATCGTGAAATGCATCAACTTTGTCAAGCTGCTCGTCATACTAAAGCCTATTGTCATTCTTTTCAACCCATGTTTTTCAATGTTTATTTTCATATCTACTGAATGGTGCTTTTACTCCACCCTCATATCTCAAAGTTTGTACCTGTATCTTCTACTGGAATCTGCACATGGCAGCTGTGAACAGTATAGCACAGCAATCACGACAGGAAAACATTATGCCATGGACTATGTTTACTCAGGATTTTTTCCCTAGTGCAGATTATTTCTTGGATTGAGAAAAATCATCGATTAGGTATCAGATACCAGCAGGCTTCAGATCAGTGAAAACAGAAATCCTTCATAACAAATCTAAATCCAAGGAAAGACAGCTACCATCCTGAATGGTGCGGAAGTCCTAACTATAGTTTCCTGCAAATCACTGGTTTAACTCAAGATTACAGGTTAAGTTTCTTACCCATTGTTTTATCTTCAAATAGAAAATTAACTAGAGAAAATTACAAAACAATGTTGGAATCCTTACTGTTTAGTAAATCATTATTGATTCTGGCACAGAAAGCAACAATAAGCCTCCCTAAAACAAACAAACAAACAAAAATCATGATTAAGCTAATTTTTCATTGGCCTTTTCTTTTTCATCCCTCAGCCAGTTTTCAAGCTATACAGCAATGCTGAATAGAATATTCTAATTGGTAAAAATTAGTTTTGTGAGAATAACAAACGATGAGTACAGTGAAGATCATGACTTTACTATAACCTGTTCTTGTCTTAGGGGCTATTTCAGATTTCCAGTGTCACATTAATCAAACCGCTTTTTAAAATATTTTTTCTTGTGGTTTATTTTTCATACACTACTGAAAATATCTCTGCTAAGGCATAGAGGTTGAAACTTTAGTGAAAATATTACTAACAAACTAATCACTGCTTTGTGAAAAAACTTCAAGGACTTTTTACATAAAAATAGTTAATCAGTGAGATACTGATCTCAACTATAAAAACTAAAGGTTAAGTTATAATGACATAGACCAAACTATTAGGTTTTAATATCACATTGCCACTGATGCAGTGTTATTGCTCAAGCCAATTCTATGCATAATGCAATTATTACATTGTCTTATAGACTTTTCATCACTTTTGTATATATTAAAACAGACATATAATACCAAAACATAATTGCATTTACAGCTTGAGCTCTACTGTAAGAAAATTTAACAAGGGGGTTCATTGAGGTTTGGAATTGTATTCCAAGAAAATCAAACCAATGAAACTCCAAAGGAGAGTGTCCTTAAAGTTTGGGAAACTGGGAAGGAGAACTTAAGAGGTATCTCAATAAGTTCAGCTTGGTCCACTGTTCCTCCCTACCTCCATGATCAGCCAGTATCAGAGCCAGGATATTGGTCCAGATGGGCTTTGGTTCTGACACAAATCTTAACATGTAAAATACGGAAAACAAACAAACAAATAAAAACAAGTCTAAATGCAAACAGCCAAGCTTTTCACGATACTAGTTTTCCATAGTTTCCACCAAAACAGAAATTACAATGTTTTTCTGCAAACCTGAGTTTCACTGCTCTCTTCACAAGCTCCCACATACGTCAAATGTACAAGCTCATGTTAACATGCCTATTAACTAATTGTCTGAAGAGAAACAACCTGCCTTTGGTACTAAAAACCAAATCTATGTATTTCTAGACAAATATAGCAAAACATGATTTTTGAGAAATTTTGTGCTGTGCTACACTGCTCTCTTCATAGCAATATGCTATATTCTGTCTTCTGCAGGACAGGGTTGCTTTATTAACAGCAAAAAAAGTTCATACAAAATACATTTCTTCAATGCTGCACTTTTAAAAGGTCACTTCTCCACTCACTGTTTTTGACAAGGAAGGGATACAGAAAAAATCACTCTACTTTGTTCTACTCCAGTGTAGCACAGAAAGCTCTTAAGAGAGAAGTCCTTCAGCCACAAAACCAACACAAAGGCACCAATGGAATTGCCTGATTACCTGAACCTAAACGATTCTGTTAGTGCCCTCATCTTTCATCTGTGGGGAATCAGATTCTCATGTAGGTCACAGGGGACAGGGAAATTATTTCTGAACTTTGTGCCTATTTTTACACATCAGAAAACAGCAATAACAGTTTGGTTCAATTTGCCAGACTTCGCAATCAGCTCGAATTTCAACTTGGGCTTTTCTGGAGAAAGACTACTGCAACCATATGCTAAAGCTCAGACCAACTCTCAAATGCTCATGCATTTACTCAGATCATGTCTGTGAGCAGAATACTCTCCTGTCACCTGTCCAGTTTCAGTGATGAGGCTGCTGCCAATCCATGTTTCTCGGGATGAGGGCAGTGCCATGAGCCATCCCCGGCACAGCAACTCATGAAGGTCTCACTGTGCTGGCAAACAAGAGCAATGCATACACTCTGTGCTACAGTGAGAGTGTCTTCAGCTGCATGCTATGCAGTCAGCATGCAGGGAAAATATACAGTAAAACACTTTCTGATTTAGAGATGAATTTTTAAAATGCCCTGCGATACCTTACAGCCATTTCACAACATGCTTTCTGTAAACAAGTGCAAATGTCAACAAAAAATACAGACACCACAGCACTGCACAGTACCCGAGGAGGTGGCAAACGATGGTACTGTCGGAGTGGCAGCACCCTACCATCCTCCAGCATGCAGGCACTTGGCTGGTGAAACCCAGAACTGCTTTTGAGAGTTTGGAAATCCAAACTGAAAATGAAATGCACAATGAAACAAATTAAATGAAATGAATCCTTTTTCACAAAATAAAAAGGTCAACCTTGTTAAAATCAAAGTAATAAAGAATAAAATAAAAGTTGCTTTTTTATATCAAACCCAAAATTTATGGCCTCCTGTTGATATTTTTTTCTCAATGAACTCAAGCAATTCTAATCACATATTTATCCCCATGCAAAGTTTAGGTCATTTATTAGGCATTTTGAAGGAAGTAGCTATTTCTTCCCTTATTCCTTATTCAAGATCTCTCCTTTTATGCTGTATTCCATATTATTGCTCTAACTACGATTAATTTATTCAACATGCTCAGAAAATAAAGATATTATTAAAACAGGAAACAAACAACATATTTGCCACTCTGTCATTCCACAGGCTTAGCAAAGTGTATATGTACAGAGACTATATACTATCATGCTCAACTTCTGTCCTCTGGTGTTGAGGATTACCACTTAACAAGACCATCATTTCCAATGACAGTTTAACAGCTTTTTATTTGAAAACAAACAAACAAACAAACAAACAAACAAAAACGATTTCCCAGCATGAAAGTCTATTCTGTATAAAGCTGGTTTCAACATTATTATGCCAGAACATAGGCTTTCCCCATTTTTCTAAATCTTAGCCTGCAACCTCTATTTTGTATTTAGATGCAGATGGCATATGTGTTGAAATTTAATGCAGCTATTGTGGTTTGCAGTGTATTTCACCAGCCAGTAATGGGCAGTTTCTAAATTCCAGGGAACATGCTTTGTGTGTGTGTCTGTGCAGAGGAGGGGCGCGGGAGGTAGCTGTTGACTGAAATCTATTTTCTGGTAGATTGCCCACAACAGCACTATTTTACAGAGCTCCTTACTGTTACCACACTGTATGGTCACCCAGATCAGAAGGCTAAGTGAAAGGCTGGGAAGCCACCACTGAGGAAAACACTGTTGCAATTCATAGTAAATGTCCTTGTAGGCTCAGGAACGTTAATGTGCTACATACTGCAGTGAGGCCAGGACATCCAAATAGCTTGAAACTATTACAACAAGTTAAAAATTGCCCACTGGTAACTATTTAAAGGTCATTAGTTACTTTTTATTTATAGTACATGTATTCAGCTAGAAGAAATGTGGTACTACATTGTTGGCCATAAAGGGAAAAGTTGGACAAGTTCTAAAAAGGGATCAAACCCTGGTCCAGCTTCTCAATTAAAGTCAAGTGAATTATATGCACTTACTTCAGCAGAGGAAATTTCATGAAGTGCAGAAGACTGTGTGTCAGAGCAAGAGTTAACTGATGAGCCATTATTTGTGTGTGCTTGTCAAAATATTCAAGAACTTGGTTGAACAAAATAATAAAAAACCTGCCCATGAAGTGTTGATTTCAAGTAGTATCTCACTTTTTCAAAAAATTCACCCTCTTGTTCCCCTCAGGAAAAATGAAACTGCAAAAATAATAGATACCATGACAGCAATGGATACCCTGCTTCCACCTTTAAAACCAATATACGTGTCCTCACAGGTGACTTCACCCACAAGCAGAAATAAATCTGTGTGTAAGATAATATGCAGCTTTTTTTTTTTTTTTTTTTCAATTCATCTAGATTTGCAATAATACATCTGATGATCTTGGAAAAGGACTTCTTTTTTTTTCTAAAGATTAATAATAGGAAACAGCTAAGTGATTCATTTACTATGGTCACACCCCTGAAGGGCAAATTGCTTTGTTCTCCCAACAATCAAAAAGTTCTATGATTCTTCTTGCTTCCATCATTAATTCAGTAATGTTCTGGTTTTCATATATACACACTGTTTAGTAATAGGTTCCTGTTTAAACAAACAGGCTCAAGGAGGGGAAAAAAGAGCAAACAAAAACACCTTGAGGTTTTAAGTTTATAAGCGGAAGGAAAGGATTAACAGGCTGCCCAGGGCTGTAGGAAACTGAAAATACCTTATCAATTTTACATGGTTGACTTATTGTGCTTTACAGGCTTTTTTTGTCATATAATCCCATGGTGTACAGAAAATTCTGTTCTAGTCTGTTCGGACACAAGTAGAGGAAAAAAATAAGAAAAGGACTAAGAACAAAGTAGGATATAGGATGAAGGAGAACTGAGAGAAAGTATCAAAACAACAGTTTAAAAAAAAGAGTAAAACAAGCTTTATACAGTCCATATGGTTTAACACTCATTTATAATTTTTAATAACAGAAATAAATACTGGAAACATTTGCTCAACTGTATTTGCATTTTTTATTGTAAAGGTCAAAGAGGTGTATAACGGTTTTGCAAAGAGAAAAAAAGTAACTGTAATAAGGTCTATTACTTACTACACTGCTCTGTAACACTAAACCAAAGAGCAATGAACTGTACTTTTGGAAACTCTAAGGAATTGCCTTTTATAGCAGAAAGGTCAAAACAGAACTTGGAAGAGCAGCTATTAAGTTACATGGCCTTTATGTGTCGTTCACAGTTTGCCAGTGAATTTGCAGGAATTTTTGCCCCGGGGTACAGACCTGTTCCCTTTCAGTGTCTAAGTAGGAGAACCCAATCCCTTTGCACATAATCCCCTCTATTACACTCAGTCTTTCAAGTGTATTTGCATGCTTTTGTATGTATCTATACCTATTCAAAACAAATGGAAGCCTATTTCAGAAGTGTTCACCCTCTCATCTTGGAAGGCAGATGACACAAGCGTAAGCACACAGCAGAGCTGGGTGAGGGCAGCTGACATGCATGTGGCAGATGCCCCATCCTTTACCTGCTTTGTGAAAGCACTTTCAGTCCACTGGAAAGCTCTCTGAAGTTGAATGAGATGGCAGAAGGGGTGGTGATAAAAGAGCTGCACTGAGAATGTCATCTATTTAAGCTGCACATAGAACATCGACATTTGTCTAAAAGGCAGCACCGAGATAGTGTTTCACAAGGCTGGTCAGCCAGGGATGGCCACACTCTTTTTCTGCCAGGCCAGAGCGGCTTGGACATCCACACAGAGAGGCTTTCTGTGCTTGGGCAGGGGACAGTTGGGAACTTCAGTGCTACATTCTGCAAAGTATTGCCTGACACATACCTGAGAGCAGTTTCTCTGATCTTTCCCCACTTTCCACCCAAGGCACATGAATGAAATAAAATCCTCCACACCTCCCTGACAAGTCCACCTACACGCTTCTTTCAGAGTAAATCATGGGCAAAACAGGCAAGGCTTTGATCAGTGAATTTGAGTTAGAGGTATAATACCCATCAGCTTTCGTGAAGCCAACATTCAATGTACATAATAAATTTAAGAGAAAATTGAGTTTGAAAGTAGAAAGAAGGGAGGTTCTGTCCCATTAACACCAAAACTACATGACAGAAGAATCTGCCTCCCCCCCGAATGTAAATCTCATTAAATCAGCATTTCTGGAGACCACCTACTTAAACCGAAGTGGTACAGCAATATTCTTGGTCAGGTCCTTTAACCGGCTCAGGGCTAGACGGCAGGTGCTGTTCCCAGGCAGGTTCATGGGGGAATCTCATTCACAGTTACAGGTTTGGACCCTCCCTGGGAAATTGGTAATGACAGAAGATGAGGTTTCAGAAGGGAAATGCTTCACAGCAGTCATTACTCAACCACTCTGGACCAAGAGTAAAATTATTTCTTTTCTCTAGGTGAAAACCAAGGCAACTGCTGACATTTTTGTGGCAAACATTGTAACTGTCATTTCTGCCAAACGGGAATGTTCATCCATCTGGCTCATTAGGAGTCTGTGCTCCTGTTAATCCAGGTCAAATCTGTCTTATTTGTGTGCAGTGGAAACTATTTTCGGAAGGCCTGTACAAGGCCCGCAGATTGAGAAAAAGAGCTATGCAGAACTTGGGGCATAATCACTGTTCAACAAAAAAATAGAACCTTCTGCCATAAGTACCAGTAAATAACATGATCTAAATGTGTCAGGGTTCATTCTTGATCGTATTACTAGGCACAGATATTTTTTTTTTATGCTAGAATATGTGTTCTTTATATGTATAATTGAGGAAAAAACAACAACAACAACAACAAAAACAAAAAACCCTCCAGGTTGTGGAAAAAAAAAAGAAAAAAAGAAAAAAAAAAGAATAATCAAATAAAAATAAATAATAGTTTTCAAGGATAATATTTTCATTCAACTGATAAGTTACAAGGACAACTGATAAGCTATAGGACTACCCAGACTTTCAGTGGTTTCCTTAGCAAATCTTCAGAGCTATATCTCTATTCTAAATTGAATATGCTTACATCATTCTTCATAAAGCAAACATAGAATTGTAGAACAATATAGGTTGCAAGGGATCTTCAGAGGCCATCTGTCCCAATGCTGTGCTCGAATCAGGTCTCCCCTCAGAGCTACATCAAGTAGCTCAGGGCCATGTCCAGCTGAGTTCGGAACACCTCCAAGGGAGGAGACTCCACAGCCCCTCTGGGCAACCTGCTCTAGTGCTCAGCTGGTGGCTTTCATCATAATAAAATAAAATGTTCCTTGTACCTTGTCAAAATTTTTATTTTGGAAACCTGTTTCATCCTTTCCCTGTATACCCCTGAGAAGAGTTTAACTTAATTTTCTCCATAACTACCTATTAGGCAGCTGAAGACAGCAATTAGATCCCCCCCCCAAACAGCCTTTTCATGGCTAATTGGCACAGTAGTTTTACTTTCATCACTAGGGAGAGTACAGTTTCACACTCTTTACAGTTCCTACATGTTTTTGTAATGATGGGATTTTAGGTCTTTCTCAGTTTGCAACTAAATATGGACCTAGCAGTAAATAAAAGGGTGAGAGCATCCTACATTCACAGCATTTCTCTCTTACACATACAAATGCTTATACAAATACATATATTATATTGTTAAATGTGCACAGAGTTACCTATGCTGTAGGTAACATCTCTAAAGATGTCTGAAGCAAACTCAGACATTGATCAGGGAAACCATGAGTGGCAAAATAAAGTTTTAACTACAAAAACTGAATTACATATAACATTTAAGCTATAATGACAATAATAATAACACATTTTTGACATAACCCTTGAAACAATTCTACAAATTTTGAACAAAGCAAATACATCTGCGTTAACAGGAAAAGGGTGAATCCATACCTAGCAAGTGCATCTTCAAATCAGTTGTGGATTGAGATACACATGACCTCTGTGCAATTTTTCCTTAAGTTCAGTATTCTAAATCATGGAAATTATTATTTGTGAAAGGTTTTTTTGAGTCATTCGTAGGGTAGTTACAAAGAAGGAGAAAGTGCTTCTATTTTAGAACCAGAACACTCTGTTACCAATGTATGTGAGAGAAACATACATGAATTAGTGGGAATAAAAAAAAAAAAAAAAAAGACAAAGGGAATGATAATCTAGTGATACCTTATGGCCAAATCACACAGAACAAGGGAACAAGGAACACGTAAAAAGAAATAATTTCTTTGTTGGCTTCCAGTAGAGACTGGTTGCCTGCCTCCCAGAAGCCAATTCTTCAAGGCAGTAAAGCCCTGAAGTGTGCTGGCAAGGCCAGTGAGCCTCACTGTCTAGCCAAGATGTTGAAATAGCCAAGAAAGATCCTTACTGGGTGATGTTTCAGTTTTTGCTTGTTTGTTAGTTTGTTTGTTTTCCTCATTGCAACTAATTGCCATTGTGGAGAAACTTGTTCTTATGCATGTATACCAAGCACAGTGATCTTTGAATAGCAAAACTATTATCCAAGGGTGAACCGGGAAATTCCCACATATTGTCCACAGCAGGCTTGCAGGTTCTCAAGAGTTTAAAGGAACTGCAGCACAGAGTTGCAAGAACCTAATTGGAGACAAATAACAGTAATTTTGAACAGGCAATGAGGTCACCCTCTCTGCAAGCACAAGACAAGAAGGAGAGAAAATCATCACAGACATTCTTCACAGTATGACTCAATTCAAAGTTGTTATCAAAAGAAATCTTTGAACATGGCATTGTTGCACTAGACTTAGGCATATGAATTAGTAAATCAGAGAAGCTGCAGTCAGTCAAGTTTCGTGGGAAATGGCCAGGGGAAAAGATTTGTAAGTGTATTAATATTTCATAGTATTGTAACACTAAATGCAGTATATATTAAATATGAAAATAGTACTAATTTTCCAACTTTCTCTAGGAAAACACACTACAAGATGTTTTCACTATACAGGAAAATGCAAGGATTGTGTTTTCTGATAAGATTGAAACACATTTTTTATCCCAGCTGGGGATATGAATTGGGTTCCCAGGAGAAAACCACATTTTTCTCTATCACCTGCTTGCTTCCTCAGTATCCAAGTAGCTAGCAATAAGAAGGACTAGGAACGCAGCAAGAGAAATTGAGAATCCCTACAGAAAAGAGACAGGAGTTTACAGGGATCAAGGAGGAATTGAAAATATATGGTCAGTCAGAGAGAATGATTTGGGAAGTAGAGATTTACTAGAAAACAAAATTGCCTCACAGCTGAAGACACTGGAATGTCTCCAAATCCGATTTTGAGGAAGAAGATGAGGAACAGTTGGACTTTCCCAACATGTTATGGGGAGTACTTAGCTTATTTTTCTTGGCTCAGAGGAGCCTCACCATAGAGTGAGAGACTTGTGTTCTTTGGAGATAAACAGCAAAGTACTATAGGTGAGAACAGTCATTTTCACAGATCAAGAGGCAATATTATCTATACCATGGAAATAAAATCCATGGTAACTCCTGCTTGTTGCTTGATGATTACAGCTCCAGAGAGGATAGTCTTTTGTTTTGTTTTGTTCTCGTGTTAGCTTTCTAAAGCAGCAAGGGAGTAAGATCCTTTCAGACAGTGAGAAGGGATTAGTGTATCTTGCCAATGATTTGGGGTCAAGCCTGGCAGTGTAACTGCTGGGATGGTTCTTAGCAGTAATGAGGAAGCTCTCTGAAAAAAGGAAAAGAAGGATTCAATATCAGTGGCCACAGCAATTCGTATTACTACTTCAAAAACTTCAAGTTACTGACGATAAAGAGAGTGAACAAAGAGACTGAGCAGGACATGTGCCAGTGGTCCCCTTACCTGCTGAGAAAGGCAATCAATCTCCTTTCAACTTTCCCAGATTTTCGTGCTAAGTAGTAAAAGGCCCCAAAACTTCTTTTATACAAACTATGTAAAAACAGACTCCAGATTTCTGGGGATGTGGGAGGAAAGGGGCACAGGGAGAACCGTGACAATACATTAGCATGAGAGACCCAGAGCCACATAGTTGGCAGGGTGGTTTGGCAAGGGCACTGCTATCTGAACAATGAATAATAGGGCCAGCACCAGGATGACTGCCGCGGATGGGGCCCCCGTGAAACTGCAGCATTCCTTTCTTCCCTCGGTCAAGTCTCCAATGAACGTATCTGTGTTTCAAGAGTGCGTGGGTCTGCTAGGCTGTGGCTTTATCCCAAATCCCAGTGGCAGCACTCCCTCCACAGCTCGCAGTCTCTGGTGGAGAAGGTGGATGTGTCCCAACCCAGGTGGATGCAGCAGGCACAGAGACCTGAAGGCAGTGCAGCAATGACATGTCTGGAAAAGCACCACAGCCACCTAAAGGCTCCTCCTGAGTACTGGTGTCTATAGAGGCTTCTCCTCTGAACTTGAATGAGAAAAAGCAAGCTTATACCAAGTCCTGCCTATCCACAAAACAGGTGAGAGTTGAAGATGTATAATACAGATGTCCCAGCTAGCTATGAAAACTAAACTGAAACTTTTGTTTTGCAAGCAAATTCTAAGTTAACTTAGGCTGTGATGAGTTAGATCCATTACAATTTATGCACAATCTGTAATTTATGTCATGCTGCATCAACTGATCATATGGTTTACTCTAGACAGAGAACAAGATGACTTAGACTACACATAGACCTCCTGAAGCAACATACAACAGACCTGTCATGCTGGGAAGGGAAGAACTGGGAAGGGCCCTGAGCTAGAAACCTGGGTTTTCTCATGCTGATTATCACACTCACTTTGTGAAAGCTGTAACTCCAGCAGCAAGGTCTTGCAAACCTACCTGCTAACCAGTGTGAAAAGACAGTGACAAACATGTAGGTGAGAAATAAAGACAGCTAAAATATCCCCCCATATTTACTATTCCTACTTGTATTTCTTTACAGTCTTCTGCACCTTACATTCTCATGCAAGCTCCTTGCAAATATGCATTATGTTGCTATAGCTCCATGGTTGCCACTTCCTGCTCACATCTCTACTCCTTCCTCAAGCCTCTCTGGCTGCATTCTGTCCACCTGCTTTCCTCCCTCTAACCCACACATTCCCACATGGCTTCATACAGCCTCCCTGTTTCTGTTTTTCCATCAGTTTCTACTGTCTCCAAAACACCCTACTCTTTGAAGGGCATCCACCATTTACCATAACATTTATTTCCAAGTGCAAGGTCCTGCATCTGGACAGGGACAATTCCAAGCACAAATACAGGCTGGGTGGAGAATGGATTGCGAGCAGCCCTGAGAAGAAGGACCTGTGGGTGCTGGTTGATGACAAGCTCGACTTGAGCTGGCAATGTGTGCTTGCAGCCAAGAAATACATCTCCTGGGCCACATCAAAAGAAGCATGGCCAGCAGGTGATTCTCTCCCTCTACTCTGGTATCTTATGATACCACACCTGGAGCACTGTGTCCAGCTCTGGGGCCCCCAGCACAAGAAGGACATGGACCTATTACCCTATTAGAACGAGTCCAGAGGAGGGCCACAAAGATGATCAAATGGCTGGAGCACCTCTCCTATGAAGACAGGCTGAGGGAGTTGGAGTTGTTCAGCCTAGAGAAGAGAAGGCTCAAGGCAGACCTTATAGTGGCCTTTCAGTATTTAAAGGGGGCCCACAGGAAAGCTGGGGAGGGACTCTTTGTCAGGGTGTGTAGGGATAGGACAAGGAGTAATGGTTTTAAACTAAAAGAGGGTAGATTTAGATTAGGCATTGCAAAGAAATTCTTCACTGTAAGGGTAGTGAGGCAGTGGAACAGGTTGCCCAGAGAAGCTGTTGATGTCCCATTCCTGGAGGCGTTCAAGGCCAGGTTGGATGGGGCTTGGAGCAACCTGGTCTAGTAGGATGTGTCTGTGCCCATAGCAGCGGGGGTGGAATTAGATGGTCTTTAAGGCCCTTTCAAACCCAAACCATTCTATGATTCTATGATTTGCATCATCAAAACAAGTTCTTGTAATTGTTTTTGTAAATCTAGGATGCTAGCTGTGTTAGCACCAGAAACAAGGGATTTGCTGATTTTCTGGTGCATTTCTGATTGTCTAACAGCACTGACATTTTTGTCTATTAAAAATGATAATGATATTGTTAATAGTTAGGGCCCTATGAAAAGGTTTCTCTGCATGAAGTCAGGCTTGAGTGTTACACTTAATCTGCAGTTACATTTTAAATTGCATTTATATTACAGCTTAATTGAAGTGTGCATATGATTTCCTACAAATAGTACTTTCAATTGTTATATCAATATTAATTATAATGATTTGTACATTCATTTCACATAGATTATGATAGTGTTAGATTATTAATATATTTGAATTATAGTGGAGTAAACTATATACTGACATAAACCAAAGTGATGTCATTTTCCCTTTTTTTCCTCATAAACATCCATTTTGAAAAACTTTCTCCAATATATGCATCTTGTTACTGAGTTGTTGTTATAATCATTAAAATATCTTCTTTTCATTCCCTTCCTTATCATGTTACCATGTACCCTGTGATACCCTTCAAAATAACTAGATCTTTTCACAATTGTCATAATAGCTAATAACTGTGACCACCATCATGCAGGGTGCTTGATGCTTCACAGACTCATCCCTGGGTCTCTCCTCTTTCCTGCAACATCATTGATTGTTCCCAGCCAGGAGCCCTGGCCACAGTAATGACAACTTCTCTTTCATACAGAAAAAATATTCTTACTGTCTTCTCCAACCTAATTTCACTATTCAAGTTCATCTACATAAACAAACAAACAAAACAAACTTTTTTTTCCTTACGATGATTACAAATTCAGAATCACTTTCTGGCCTCAGGATTTTGCACAGTATATTGGCAATTAATAGCCAATTAACATTTGTAGACTCATTAACTGTGGTACGTATCTACAAAGCAAACAGTTGACACATTCATTTTTATTTCAAACTGTATGCTCCAGACAGTATAAAATATGGAGTACATTGAAACCTCTCAGCATATTCTGAAGTCAGGTACAACTTCCCAAGACTGCATTCTCACCAAAAGAAACTGACAATGAAAAAAATCCAGGGATTTTTTCAGTGTAGAAAACAAACAGTAATCTCCGGTGTTTATTAGGAGAAGGCCTCAGGCAATTATTCCAGTGTTGTGCTGTTTCTGCATGAGAAAGAAATACAGGATTTCTAAAAGCAACTTCTTATGAATGGGTGCAGCTGTGGATATAGCTGTAGACCAAGAAATAGCCTCCAGAGTTTGCAAATTAGAATACAAAGGATTATAATAAAATAAAATAGATCAAAGAGAGGATGCAAATTCACAGGCTGTAAAACTGAAACAGAATATAACTTTGAAAGAAGTAGGATCAACTTAAGGAATCCTGGAAGCTGTGACATACAGTATATTTTCTTTTTGGCTTAAAAATACCCTCTCCCTGAATTAAAAGCTGCTGTATAGAAGTCCATCTTCCAAATCAAGAGTGCTCAGGTTTCTTAGGTTCCCTTCCCACTAGAAGACTTCTGATTGATTTCTGATTCTAAATCCACATTTCAGATCCTGCAGGTAAGGAAAACCTCACTTCAGGTATTTTATGTTAAATTCCAAAAAGTTCCAAGTAAAATACTGACCATTTTTGGGAAGATCATGTTACCACACAGACAGCATTTAGTGTGCTACAAATTCACATAATTGCAGGGCATGCTATTTAATAGTTTAAGCAGCAGCTAAATCTCTCTTTTTTTTTCTTTCTTTTTTTTTATTTTTTTTTCCCCTGCACTTTAACGAATTCCAATTAAAAATACAGTTTATAATTTAGGTGCATCACCAGCAGGTGGAGGGTGGATCCTTCCCTTCTGGTCAGCCCTGGTCAAACACATCCAGTGCTGAGTCTGGGGCTGGGCTTCCCAGTGCAGGAGAGACATGACCTTATGGGACAGAGTCCAGTGAAGGACCATGGAGATGATTAATGGACTAGAACATCTCTCCTTTGAAGAGAGGTTGAGAAACCTGGGACTGTTCAGATGAAAAAGTTCAGTGGGATCTTATCAATGTATATAAATACTTAATTGGTAGGACTAGAGAAGACAGACCCACACTCTTCTCCTTGGGGCCCACTGACAGGCAAGAAACAATGGGCATACATGGAAATACAGGACATTTCACATAAAAATAGTAAGGAAAAAAAATTACTGTGAGGGTGGCCACACCCTGGAACAGGCTGTGCAGAGAGACTGTGGAGTCTCCAGTCTGAAACCTGAGTCAACAAGGCCCTGAGCAAACTGTCCTCACTGACCCTGCTCGGAGCAGGGAATTTGGACTAGATGATCTCCAGCAGTGCCTTCCAGACTCAGCTGGGCTGTGACTCTGTGAAGTTTCATCAGTTTATAGGCTGAGCAACAGCTTCTGGAAGCATTCCAAGACAGCCATCACACCTCTTAGGAGCTTCTCATTGGTCACAAAGCTCCACAGACTGACTTATGGCACAAAGAGAAACCGAATTCCCTGGCTACTGTTTAGGGCCAAGATGCTTTTCACTTTCTAGATAAGAATTTCCCATGTAAGAGGCAAAAAAAACCTCTGTGCCTACAACAGGCAGATTTAGGGAAAAAAAACTCTGGCCACATTTGGAACAAGTCCTTGTTCAAACCGCATCCTTCCCTCCGTTACGGGGAGGATTACAGGTCAAGTAAACTTGCTTCACATTTCCCTACAACACATCACGAGAAAAAATTAATCAATTCAGCAGTAGCAACAGCTGGGAAGACTTGGCAAAATGACTGTTAAGTCAGCTTAAGATAATATGCAAAAATTAGCAAGCCTTCTTGGAGGAGGAAAGAGCTTATTTAAAGCAGCTAAAGCAGTAAAGCAGTGGATGTGCATGACTCAGAGAAAGGGGAAAGCGGTAAAAGGACTAAAGAAGAAATAAAGAGAGCTGACAGCAGCATCAGTAAGAAGAGTTTGTGCTTCACAATACAGCAGCTCTTCCCCAAGAAGACTAGGTTCGTCGTTACAGGACAGAATGGTGAACATCTAGAATCATTTGGTTTGTTTCAGAACTTAACATGTTTCCAGTTACAGCTTTTCTCTCTAACAGTTGAATAACAGCATTAAGCTAGTCACTGTGCTAAAAATAGAAGGATTTGAGGATTGATTCTGAATAGACTTGCCTTCCTTTGGACAGGAAGTAGAGATAGACTACATAATCTAATAGATTTCTTTTCTCTCGGCAGAATGCTGCCCCAATTTACAGTCTCTCAAGCTTTCATCATTCAGGTGGGAAATACCACTTCACTGGGGATATCTTTTACTCCAAATAGACTAAGAAGGTGTAAATAGGTACAAATTCAACTTACAGGCTCTATATAAATATGAAGGGACTGATTAAAGCAACACCTTTTAAATTTAAATCAGTATCACAGAGCCATCCTGTATCATTCAGTTACAAGGATGTCGATATCACAGAATCTTAAACAATTAAAGAAAAATATTTAAAATTCAGATTTGTGATGATTTCTTATGCTTACAAAGCTTCTTTTCCCATCAAGTGTTTTACATTCTACTGTGAGATATCTGCTCCTTAAGTTCACCATTTATTTCATAGTATTATGTTTCTCTCCTTGCTCTGTTAGAGCTTCCAGATCTCTTTTTTTTTTTTTTTTTTAATTATTAGGAAGAACAGAAGGGACAGAATCAACTCTATAATGCACTTGTCCTTTACAGATTACTATAAAAGGAATTGTTCTCATGTTGGCGAGAAAACAAGAATTCCTTTTTGTGAAAAGTTACTTGGCTTCACCTTTGGTTTCCATTTGACATCCAATGCAACTGAAGCTTTTCTCCTCTGTAAACAGAGTATATGCAGAGCAAACACTTTAATCTGGATCTTCTACATTTTTGGAGAGTGAGTAACCATCAGTCTACCAAGCATTTATAAATGTGGCCTTAGAATGTGGTGTAAAATTGTGGTGTAAAAAGGGTGGGGCAGGGAATAAGCATTAAATATGTACTAAATCATATGGTAAGAAGGTTGACTGCAAATCACGTCAAATGAATATATATATATATATATGTATATACAGTTGTCTTCCTGAAGTCCAGTGCAAAATACTAATTCTTTTGGGGCTGCTAACATTCTTCACAACACAAAAAAGTATAAACTGAATTCATCTGAATAAGTATAGCTACCTGCAAATTCACAATCAGTTCATCACAGGTTAGCACCTTCTGAGTTTCTTCCCCTTCTTTTCAATGGGCTGTTTACAGATCTCCTTTTAAGCTGGGCAGGATCACTGCCCCGGAGGTCATCCCATCTTGGTCTCTGTAGCAAGGAGTGCGGCCTTCCCTCTCACTCCTTGTCCTCAACAGACATCCTCATGTTTTCCTTACAAGTTGATCAACTTTGGGATAGGTTAGACAGCCAGGAAGGGCTGGGGAGCTGGCTGAGGCTTTGTAAGCCCAGGAATGATGCAGGGTAACTGTATGTCTAACAGTATTTTCTCTGTATCAAGGAAATGGGCACAAATTTTCTCACATCTTCAGCATCACCCATTTATATCAGAATGCCTCCTAGGTTCCCATCAGCTTATTTTCAGTGTCCATCATCCAGACACTCCACAAGATGCTCCTTAAGACCTCTAAAAATGCTAACTATATAATGTTACCAACCTTTTAGAAGATATAGTGCCTGCATTAATTTTCTACCACCTTAGCAACAGCTGGGAAGCTCTGAACTTTGTTCAGAGAGAAAATAATTCATGAATAGTCTTTTCCAAAGAGAAATGTAGAATAAAAAAAGAGAGAGAGAGAATGAAGAGAATGAGAGAACAAGGTGAAGTGAACTACTGAAATATTTGTATGTGATGAGCAGAAAGAGGCTTGGAGGCAGGACAGATGGGCAGAAAAGCCGGAGTTCTCCACAAGCCTTCTGATATGTACACCATCAGCAGGGTGCTAGCTGGGTCAAAGCAGTAATAGGTCTTGCTACAGAAATGTCTCTTATGAGAAGCTTGTACATGGTTAGGTCCAATAAGGAAATCTTCCTTTCTTTCCTCTCACTGTTCCCCCACCCGTTTGGTGTTTCTCTTCCTCTCCTGCGTCTGCAGTCCATGACCTTCACAAGACACCTATGCTCTGACAGCAGGCTGCAAGCCCCCAAGGACCGGCACGGCTTTCTGGGAGAGAAAACTGTTGCCTTGCTCCGAATCCAATCAAAACCCGAATGTGCCAAGTAAAAAATAAACCAAGGACATCATTATTCCGTCTCATTGTGATTTGGCTCGCCTTCAAATCACATACCCGGTATATCTGAAATAGCAGCAACGCCTCCATTAGCTGAGCCTTCCAGCACTTTAATCAAAGTATTTTTCAGAATAAAGAGGCAGAAATGTCAAATTCCAATCACCCTTTAAATTCCTCCAATCCCCTGCGCTACACAAAACTCAAAGCCACACGCCTGGACAATCTGCCTCACAGAGAAGCATGCGTGTGCGCAGACGCTCAGACAGAGGCGGCGGGCAGACATTTTGGAAGGTGGCAAACCCCCATGGGGGTGGCAAGTGGGCAGGCTCCCAGACGGGCATCGAAAGCCCAAGGTCAGCAGAAACCCAGTCCCAGTCCCTCTCGTGATGGCAACCTCCACGCTTTGCAAGACATACGTGCTAGCTGTCTTCCTGCGGAACAACACCGCAAAGCTAGCCCAGTGCACACAGCAAGGAAATGCCAGCCTACCTTCTTTTTAAATTTATATTAAGCATATCAGATACTGGGTTTTCTATTTTTATAGGGATGCTTTTGGAGGGCGAGAGACCCACAGCTTTCTCAGACCTTACTGACAGCCAGAGAAATAAAGTGGTCGAAAGAAGCAGGCACAGAGGGTTTGATGAGCCTGACTGAAACTGACCTAGACGGCGCGTTCTCGTTCCATGGCATTCATGATCCCACCAGGTCCCCGGGGATCTCCTTGGATCTTTTAGCAAAGGCAGGGTAAGCAAAATGGTTTGGTTTGCGTCCCCATTTAGATCATATCTGTATGCATCATAGAGTTTCAGGCTACAAACAGCAGATGTTATTCTTTCTCCTTTTTTTTTTTTTCTTTAAAAAGGAATTCCCAAGCATAAAACATAGCAAAACACTGCAGAAAACGAACCACCTTTAAGACTTACATACTTTTGCAATGTCTTCTATGAGGAAGCTTTTATAACTATCATTTTTTGACTTGTATCATGCGAATTTATCAGTTGTAGATGACGATCCTTTAAAAATACTTCTAAGAAATGTGCTATCTTAATCATTGTCTTGTAAGTACTTAATCAAAATTACAAGAACATACCCTTTTGCTTGAACAAGAGTATTTCTTCTACACATGCTTGCACTATTTACAAACAATATTTTGCCTTTAGGAATAAAAGACTGCAAATGATAAAAAATAATCTTATAAATATAGACTATTTACAAAACACAGAGAGAGAAAGGAACAAAAACCTCCCAGAAATTATCAGCCTCATGCTCTAAATAACAAACATAGATTGAAATAGGACTTGTAATCAGAATCAAGGAAGACTATGACTCTTAAAACTCAGCCTATCTGTCCTTCAAAACACATCATCATTTTTTTTTCCAATTTGTTGCACATGCAAGTAACCCAGAGTGCAAGGTTTTGTGGTACCTGCAGTGAGTACCATGAACCAAAACAAACATCTCTGCTCCACATCTTTTCCTAGGAAGATGAACGAGTGTGTTCTCCGGCACAGCCCAGCTGGCAAGCCTCTCTGCAAAGCCACAGTCTGCTAACCATTATTTCTGCTGTCCATAAAGCTCAGTCTTTGATAAGGCACAGTTATTTAAAATTCCCGGTGCTGTTCTGCCTCCCCTAACAGTGATACGGTATTATTGCAAGTGCACTCTCCTCGACAGCACTGTAATGCTATAAAGTTCTGCTAAATTTATCGGAGGCCTTTTCAGTGGTTAGCTATAACAGTACAATGGTTATCCTGCTAAATGATGATTAAGCTTTGGGGTAACATATAATTGAAAATGTACTGTGAAAATCAACAAGTCAGCCTTTTCAAATCAAGGCTGCTTGGTTCACAATCCAGTTGAATGTGATTTTGTCTATCAGTAATCCATGACAAATATATATAAGCTTAATCCTATTGCCTCTGGTGATCATGTAAAAATGCTTACCCTCTTCGGTAAATCTGAGGTTAAAATAATTTCACACTATTAGTTAAGGGTTAATCTTTCTCCTCTCCCCCTCCCTCAATATTTTACCTTTTCACTTATAAATAACTCTATATGGTCAATAACTATACAGTAAACTATATTCTACTAGTAACATAAACAAATCTTTTTTCCTTAAAAAAAAAATATCAAAAATAACAAGGGGAGGCATTTTCACAAGATCCAAAGTTTCACGTGCACCGTGCTGCTGGACTCCTGCTCCCTGGCTGCAATTCCCTGCCAGAGAGTGGCCCTGGAGCATGCGGGGTCTGGCTGCGATGCCCTAGGGCAGACTGGGGACCAGGGGTGAGGGGCAGACTCTGGACTGGAGCCAACAGGAGAGTAGGGGGACAGGCTTCACCATCAGTTCTTTCCTCACATCCACGACCTAAGGACATTTGCTTTTGTCCTCTTCCCACCTCACTGAGTTGTCTTGGGCCATGGCATGTCACATGGCCCAGCAGGAAGAGTTAGGCAAGGTGAAGAACCTGATGTGTGTGTGCCTCGCCAGGATCATTCTGGAGCAGCTGTGTTAGTGCACATCAGACGAGCTCTCAGAGAGCATCCCTCAGTTTGGCCTCCTCCCAAAGGGATGCAGCATGTGCACTCTGTGACGGCAACCAACACACAGCAATAAGCAGGAGCATCAGGGAATTCTCTTCAGGAATGAACTCCTGACCTGAGCTAAAACCTGAATCTAGATGGACCCCTGCTACGGTAACACTGGTAAGACAGTCCTTGTGGCCACTACATTTCAGGCAGGATTAGCTTCTTTTCTGCACTGCCCCTGCTTTGATGATTAATTCTATTTTTAGTCACCACTTTGTGCAAATCCAAGCAGAAAAAGGATGCCTGTGTGCAACTGAGAGCAGAATTTGGTTCCATTTGAGACCAAGGACACAGAAAGAGGATTATATCTGCCAGAAGAAGAAATACAGCATATGATACTGAATACCCTAGGGAGGGTGGCTTTTGAGATAAAGTTTACAGTAATCTCATCTTAATTAAAACCAAATGAAATTTACAGTATCTCATTTCCCTGCCACTTTATTATTTGGGGGTCACTGTCAATGAACCTGTAGAAATCTAGGAAAAGATGGTCCCTGCCCCAAGGAGTTTCCAGTATAACTCAGGCTGAACTACTCAGTAAACACTGAACGACTCAAGAAAGAAAAATAAAGCTCAAGGTAGGGAATAAATACCTTTGTGAAAGGTCATCCTCAACGGAAGTGAGAGAAAGCAGGAAAATGAGAACCTGCCTTTACTGCTGTGGCATGGGCATGGGGAGAGAGAAGAAAAGAAAAGGGCAGAGATGGGTGTAGGGCTTGAGAGGGGACATTAAGAAAAGAGAGAGGACGGATTTAAAAAAGAAAATCAGAGGTGTAAACGACTGCTCTCAGCTCTAAGAGCAAGCAGTTTTTGTCCGATACAGAGAAAGAAGCAAATCAAGTGCAGGAAAAAAGTGGGAGAAGTGACACGTCTGAAGTGAAGGCTGAGGATAAATTTGAGAGGATTATTTTGGATACATTTGTAAAACAGCGCGGACATGGGCTTTCCTTTTTTAATGAAATGCGAGTATAAAAAACCTTCACAACATGATATCAAAATACATTGAAAAGAATGCCTTGTCCTTTAGAAGAGTCAGGATACAGGTGAGGAAATCAATTCAGCTAAATAATTCCCAAGAACTGCTAGGACAGCTCCCTTTCAGTCTAGATATGAACGCAGTTAGACTCATATCTAGACATAATTTAGCAAGTGATTTAATGGCTCTTGTCATGAATGCTATTCAGCTGCTAGATGCAACTCTGGTTTGCTATTCATATTTTTCAAAAGCTCTAACACAGCTATTTTTTTCTTTCTTTCACCTACTACGTTTCTCAGAGTGCAATTATAACTTCTGTGCTAAGCAGCAAAGATCTTTCACCCTTACTTAGCAAGCACCCACCCAACTTCCCTCGCAGCTCCCGCTCCTCCTCAAGGCTAGGGACAAGCAGCTGGGCTGATGTTGTGACTGCCTTCATGGTGAGGGAGTAGATGGAAAAAGGAAGATAACAAATCCTCCTTATTCCTCTCAAAAGAGGACTGGCAGAAAAGGCTGGGCACTATGTCACTGGTGCTAGAATGGGATCTCTTGCCCACCAGGAGGAAAACTCCGTAAGAAAATCCTATGACCGTGCTTCTTCCCAAGCCCACCCCCAGTATTTTCAGAAGTGATCTGCCTCCTAATTATTTAATACGTGATGATGCTGAACTCATAATTCTATCCCTTCTTGAACTGTCAGACTATGTCCAACAAGTAAAGGGTCCACTGCAGAGTCTCTCCTAGCAGCACAAAGCTGATTTAAGTCTTACTTGCTGCCCAAGAAAATGCAATTCGATTTCATTTTGAAAAAATCTAAAGTAAACTATAGTATAAAACCATGCCTGCATGCTGGCATTTTCTGTTTTAAGCTTCTTTCTTGTCAAACACAACAAAATTTAACATTATTTTCAGGAAGTTTCATCAGAAGTGAGTGACCACACAGCCCATCATATGTTATTGGGGAAAATGACAGTGTGTATGGCTTCAGAAAAATAACAGAAAAGCAGGAATGCTATTACTATACAGGCAGAGGACTAAGCTGAAAGTGGAAGAGCAAAAATAGATTATAAAGCAGGGGGTGGGGACCACAGATTAAGTCTGGACAATACTGACAGTTTGGATTTTTTTCAGAACAATCTGTTTTGGGAGCCTGGGTGGGAAAGGAAGAAGAAAGATTGTCTGGGAGTGTGGGAGATGGATTTTAAAACCCTCTCTCATTTTTTTATTCTTGGCTCTCTTCATTCTCTTACTCCTGGCATCATCTTTTTTTTTTTTTTTTTTTTTTTTTCCCTTGCAGCACATAAAGGATAGCTTTAAACTAACAAACAAGCGCGAGTCTGGAAAACATGCCTGCTCTTTTCTGGGAAGCGCATGGGAGAGATCAGCTGCTGCTCGCTTGGAGCAGAGCTGCCGCCCCCTCTCTCCATTGCTACCAGACAGCTCAGTGATGAGAGAAGAGATCCCTTACTGCCTAAGCTAATATGAGGCACTGAAACTGCATATGCCATTAAAGTTCAAAGTAACTGATTAAGCCTTTGATGTGTTGCCAAATTATTATAACAATGACACTTCTTTTTTCCAGCTATATTGGTCTGTCTTCTCAATATTTATTTTTTAACCCCACACTTTAATAAGTGGTCAACCTCAGGAAGAAATGCATTATTTTTATTCAAAAGAGAGCTGGGTACTGCTTCTGGAACACTGCTTTTATATATAACGTGCTGGACTTTACCCCCTAACAGAGACCACGAAATTCTCTTTATTTCCACCCCCCCCCCCCGGTGCTCTCCTTCTTTAGAAGACTCTGAAAGCAAACATTTAAAAATGCATGCTGTTAGTGGGCTGCGTAGCACTCTGCTGCTCTGTCAGGATGAATATTGGGATAGATCATGTCAGTCTGTTCGTACTTACAATCATCTTCCACTTCCTCATACCAAAGCACGTGAGCAGACATGAATCTCTCCACAAAACAGAGGAAAAAGAAAACAACAGCAAAGTGTTTCTTGGCAAAGTATATTCCCACTTTGCCCCTCCAGTCGCTGAATTAGGCTTGTCCCTGCAGAATGACACACGCGTCCCTGCATAAGCCCCGGCAAGTTTGCGGGGGAGCACGCAGCAAGAGCCCCGGCGGGATGCAGCTGGCAGCCAGCAGGGTCCGTGCCGGGCACAGCAAGCTGGAGATCCTCGCTGCCACCCGGCCGGCACCGTAACTCATGCCCTGCTCTTTGGAGGCCCCTACATGTTTCAAATTCCAGGACCTGCGCAGAAGCAGCACTCCGCGCTTCCCTCAAAACAAAGTTGATTTCCCATAATAGGACAGCCCATGCACTCTACATATAAGGCTCTGCTTCCAGGGTGGCATGTGTAAGGGATTTAAATGATGTGTTAGGGCTTTCCAGCGAGCATTTAACACGGCGGAGTGTGGCGATGACATTTCCTGACCCCTTTGCCTAGCTGCCCGGAGCCTCCTATGGGCCAGATTTCCCCCTCCCCAGCAAATGACCCCTAGCCCATCCCCAGACAGAAGCCTCCCTATTTAGGAGAGGGGCGGCAGCTCTATCCTTTTGGGATTGCAATTACTCTCCCAGTCAGGAGGAAAAAAAAATGTTCTTTCCAAACTAACTGTAAATACAAACACAGGTTGTGGTAAGTCAGTACCTACTTACAGAAAAAAACAAACCAAAACAAACCAATGACTTATATGTGACCTTTCCACCTTTCCACTCCCAACTAAATCACGCAAGTACTGCAGCTAGGCACAGCTCAGGAACAAGCTGCAGAAAACACAGTGCACGCAAGCACAGGAACATTCCTTAACTCCCAATTCCCAAAACCTCTGTGTCTCAAACAGGTGGAACCTGGGCTCACCCCCCTCCCCTGCATCAGTCCCAAGCCTCTGGATTCTCGTGGTCCCGGACCCATAGTTTCTATGAGAAATTAAAAACAGGCATCCACATAATGCTTTGGAACAGGACTGTGGCTCCTCCACACAAATCCAGACTTTTATGCGGCTACTTTCTAGAGTATATATTTTGTACAGTACATATGGCCTGTAGAGATAGGTCACAAAGAATCATGTTATTAATTCAAGGTTTCATTTGAAAAGTAATTTAAAATAATGCGCTTACTTTCTTCATTATTATTTTTTTTAAAACTATCCCCCCAAAAATTGAAAAAATATGTTATTCTACTTTAAAGGCTAAGCATCCAGTCACGGTGATTACACGTTTGTAAGTAAATTCATGGATTTTACAGAAAAATAAACACAAAAATAAAGTGCGTAATATACCTTTACAGCCACTGGCATTTTCTACATCAATAGTCAAATTAATACCCTGGAGAACCTGGTGGTACAGTACATGCCAACAGACTCCTACGGATTAATTTGCAGTCCACAGGAACTGCAAGTCATGAACTGATGTAGAAAATAATCTGTAGCAGAGCAGAGCACTCTGTGACAGCAGCAGCATTTTGATTATTTGAGGGAGAAGAAAACCAAGGAAACTCGGGAGAGGAACTGCTTATTGTGCAAAAGTTCTTTTAAAATGTTTATGGTCACCTTCGATAACTCATACTGCTAATAACTGAGGCCCAGCAATGTATGTAAGGACCAAGAGGAAAAGCCATCCTGAAGATAGGTCCCTACTGCTGGAACTGTGACCCTCCTGACTCCTATTCATTTCAATCTTTTAAGGTGACAAACTTCCTCTTCAAAATTTTGAATAGAAAACATTCAGGTGCCTAAATGTCTGTTTCTGAGTATGACCCTTGAGGGTCTTAGGCTTGACAGAGCTCTCTCTGCAGTCTGTCTTACACCTAACTTCAGCCGTAGCCCACAGAATTGATGTGGAACAGTCATCTTCTCTGGTAACGCAGTTGAGACCACCAGAGAAGACCCTGATCTGGCTCTGCAAGAAATGCAGAGCTACTTGATACTTTCTCCTAAAACACGGCTCAAAGAAGTGGTTGGTGGTAATATTCAGAATGACTTACAAACTAAATGATCCCCCATATGCAGGAAATCCAGGTTTCTTCTCCTCTTCTTGCTGGGGGCATTCAGAGCTGCAGGGCCTGCACAGGGGTGCGAAACATTCATCCCAGAAAGGTTTTCCCTTCCTGATACTGAAGCTCTGTCACTCAATGGGAAAAGAGTCAAGGTTCATTGCACCGTAGAGAGAAATAACTAAAGTCAGAGGTCAAACCTGCTGTTTGTTTTTTTGTTTTTTTGTTTTTTTTTTTTTTTTTTTTTTAATTGTGGTTTTGTGTAGTTTTTTTTTGTTTGTTTGTTTGTTTGATTGTTTTTTTGAGGGGGTAAAGAAAATTGAGAAGCTTTTAAAAATTAAAGTCTACTTTCAGCATTGGTTTATACACAGAAACTTCAACTCTACTGAGAAGTTTTATGCATCTTCTGTCTGTGCCCACTGGCCAGCATGGTGTATATTTATATTCCATCTATAACGTGGAACTGAATTTATGATTTTGACACACCAACCTTGCTTGTTTATAGTGTTTTGTTGTTTTTTGTTGTTGTTGTTGTTGTTTGTTTGTTTGTTTGTCTGAAACAGCATTAAAAACTCTGGATCTCTTCAAAAACAGAAAGCAAGCCATAGCCTTGCTGTATATCTGTGTCAGGTAATTTCTGGGTACCCAACCAATGCTGGCAGCCTCCCTGGAGGCTGCCCATCTCACCATTCCCTCTAGATGCTGTAAGGAGCAGGCTCTAGCTGACAGCACCTCTGCTGAGTGCTCAGAGATTGCAAGGCCCCTGCTACAAGAGGGGAGAGGAGCAAGCCTCAGTCACAGGGATGGTGGGCAATCTTGGAAATTTAGAACAATAAAAGATGTTTTGTTTTGTTTTCAAATGATAGTTGCAACTCTAGTTTACTGTTGCCTTCCTCTTTCACAAACAGTAATGGGTTAAATGAAAGAAAATCGTCTGTTTTGGTGAAATGGCTAGGGTGACTTTCAGCTATCCATTAACAAACACTTCATACAGAGGCTGTTTATTTTGCTGCTTGAGAAGTCCTTTCAAAACCAAAGTGCTGATAAAGTTGAAAATATCTCTTTTCTAATGATAAGAGCATGACAGTAATGCAAAACTGGAGACAATTCAGAAGAACCCAGTAACAATTTGAAAACAAGGCCCAACAATAAACTGTCTGTCCAGGGACCATTTAGATCTGATTCAGCATACGTCAGCGTGACCCTAGAAAAGAAGTGGATTTGAACATTCAAGTCTGGCGGCCAAGTTTACTGTCTCAGCAGGATAAACCAAAGAGAGATTAGGACTTGAAGATAAGGGTTAAACCTCAGACCGGGCATGTGAATCCCATTCTCAGGTTGTCCCCTTCCCCTAGAACATATTAAAGGGCTACATTGAAACTCAAGACTGTCAAGAAAAATAAAAGACACGAATGGAAAATTATGGTCTTGACTTGAGAAATATGACAGTAGCCAGAATAGTTTATATGGGAGGACAGGTCCCCAATTAGACATAAATAAATCAAATGAGAACTTCATGTTAACAACCTCCACAGAGTAACTAATCTTCCATCTCACTGTAATTTGCTATGATACAAATAAATAAAAAAGCACACCATATTGCCATTTATACCATCTAACAGCATCTCTTTTCCTGTTAACAGATAAAACGAGAAAATAACAAATAGGTAACATGCCGTGTGAAACTGATTTACAAACCTCTTATGACTTCTCAAACATCCCAATGGCAAATGTTGTTTGCCAACTCAACATCAGGCAGAGTGCTTAGAGCATAAACCCAAGACATAATATTTTGATTATAATTTCAGAAAACATTTCAACCTTTATTCCACCCTGTTTTTAACTTTGTGCCAAATCTAACCTAAAAAAAAAAAAAATAATAAAAATAAAACAATCCAAGTCTGTCACTCAGTTCAACCATTAGGCTCATAACATGATCTCTCTGTGCTCTTGCCAGTATTTGCAAATCTATCACATCTATCTGTGTGGGAAGAAGTGCTTAGCTGTAGGGACTGGGACTGATGTGAAGAGAAAAGTGGGATGGGAATCTTTTAAGCACTAATGCACAGCATGTGGTTTTGATCTGGTGGTATATTGGCTCTGAGTCTTTTTATTATTCACTTCCTGTAATGAAAAAAATCACTTGCATGTCAGGAACAGAGGGGAAAAAAATCAACAGCTTTATCACAACAGAAGTAAACACAAAGCTTCTGATTTTCTTGTGAAATCAGCAAGAAAAAAAGAAAAAGAGTCTTTCCAATGTGAGTAACTGAAGCAGAATTCTTACTTTCATTTTTCATCCTATTTTTACTTCAAAATGTAGAAATTATTAGTACAAGTTGCAAGGATTTTTTCTTCTTTTTCCTCCATATGTTTATTTGATCTGCAGACCAGAAAGAGAAAGGCAAAAACAAACAAATATACAAAAAACCACTTGTTTTTAATTCTAAAGGAAGCAGTAAGTTTTGTCTTCCAGTGTAGCAGATATTAACCACTTTATAGCCTGAAAATTAGCAGTCAATATAATGCAATAAAAGGCAAAGACTTTTCACGAGCAAGTGGCTGTCATAAACCATCCAGTTTCCACTCAACACATTTCTATATCATGAAATACTTCTGTTTGAAACCACTCTGTAACGTATGGACCAGCATATTATTTCGTAACAGTTTTTATGCTCTCCCCAAGCAATCTATCTCCTTCATGCTGTAGCTGATTTGGAATAGGGTCATCCTCTTTTTGGAGACCATCTAGCTGGAAACACTTCTTACTAGTTTAACAAAAGTAACATCCAGAAAAACAGCAATAATCACTACCTGTTTTGGAAAGCTTCAACTAAAGATGAAGCAGCATTGTTTTGTTGTTGTTGGTGGTGGTCTGTTTTTATGGAAACTCTCTTCGGGGTAGGGTCCCAAGCAGATTTAGCAGGGCAGGATTTGCTGCCTCCATTTCCTATATGCATAACAGCTTGTGTTGTGTAGATCTTCATTCTCAAATCCTGTCAATCATCCAACTTTCAGAAACTTTCACTGCAGCAGAAGTGAAATCAATCTAAACAGGAGCCTCTTGGACCAGAGTGCTCAGGAGATGCACTGAATCATCAAAAGGAAACCATAAGAAAAGATAGCAAATTTAAAACAACAACAACAACAAACTAATATTAAGAGTATAAAGAAGAGAAGAAGGAGATTTTAATTACTGATATATACATGGTAGGAGTCGAAGTAATGAAGAAGAATTAAAATTACTCAGTTATACCTACAACATATCTGTTCTTCATCCTCCAGAGAGGCTCAAATGACCAGAAGGGAGAACATCTTATTAACAAATATCCCTTTCTCTAGGTTTGTTAGGCATGTAACTCAGTTCAACCACTGTAAGCATCCCACATAATCTACAGAGAGGATCCTCCAGAGATTGCCTGGATATCTAAAATAGACTCCTGCCCCAAACTGCCCTCTGGGGGAGAGGGCCTGGCTCTCGGCTTTCTCTTCTGTTGACCCACCCATGGTTGTGTCTTCCAAACATAAGAAACCAAGGTAAGACTAACCGTCTTCTCTCCATCTTCTCAAAACCCAAGAAGAAAATCTGGGCACAGGGACCAGAAGTGAGACAGCATGTCACACTTGGGCCCATATCTTGGCAGAAAAATTTCCATAGAGTTATGTTTGCAGAGGTGCTCCAAAATTCAGGTAAAATGTACCCAATCCTGAAAGCTGTTGCAACTCCTGCAAGGGAAGTCTGCATTCAGCACCAGTATCTACAGTGGAACTGATCCCTGACTCCACAAGCAGTGGTTGCTTAAATACAAATAACTTTCTTACTTACATTGCATGTAAATAGTGAAATACTAACCAATTTTGTGCGCACACTTGCAGGGATGAAAGTTACTGAGGGACCACGTGCACACAGGTGCTGGTAAAATATGTATGTCCATTTCTATACATCTTTTAAAAGGAGCCAATTTCACATTACAAACCCTAATCAGTAAGGAGAAAGATCTGAAGCAGAAAAACATGAACAATAATCGGAAGATGTTTGAAAACATTGTCTAGGTGCCTACCTGCCATTAAGAAGCAAAGAAGTTCCTCTGGCTAAAAACAAACAACTGCAAACAAAACCAAATTTAGTTCAGAAAAGAAGAGGGTATTTAAAGAACAAAAGCAAATACAATACATAAGGAGGAGAGGAAAAATGCCAAGCTGATTGCAAAGAATATCAATAAGGAACTGAGAGTTAATTGTGAAACAGAGTCAGCAATCCATACATAGGAGACAGAGAATTCACCTAAGTCGGCAGGCAAGCTGTATCAGCTGTGCCAAGAACAACTCAAGGTCATTTTGCATAGCAAATGTGTTTGCTGCTAACATAAACACAGACTTCTGTAGGGAAACACAACTCGGCCTCCAGCTGCTTAAGCAGTACTCCTGTCACCCATCCTGCACTCCCCTAGTTTTTCTCTGCTCCAGTCAGTGGTTCAGCCATGGACAATTTTGATATGACACTATGAAAGCCAGAGACAAATAGGAGAGCACTTAGCATTACAGATATCAAACAGTCAAGGTTTCTTTGCAAAGAAAAGACTGAAGGAATGACATGTGTTTAGTCTGGAAAGGCGAAGCAACGGGATATATAGCTGCTTCCTTTCAGCATGCAAAATGGCAACACTCCAGTGTAATTTTTTTCACATGTGCTGTGGAGAGGGACATTATTTGGGTAAAGCCAACTTACGTTTGGTATTAAGATAAATGGTGAGAGTACCAGATCACTTACATACATGAAAACATATGCACAGGGATGTTGTCCCCTTTAGTGGAATTCTATATGAAAAAGTTCAACAAATTCTTTCAAATGTAAAAGTACATTTGGCCTATCTCAACCCTTGCAGTAGAAGAAATCTAACCCCTCTCACTTCAGTATTTCTGTAGCACTCCAAAATGAGAATTACAGACTAGTTAACACGGCCTGTCACATACATTTCAAATTTGTATTCATCTCAAACAAAATTAATTGTGCAGATAAAGGAGAGAAGTCCAACGGATACAAGAGTACAAAGACAATCTGGAGACCTAAATTCCATTAGCAGTTCTGCCAGTCACTCATCATTCAACCACGTTTTTTTCTTTCCCGTGTAGAAAATGAAGAAAACATAACCTAAACAAGTGCTAAACACTAGCACGATTAATTATTGTTTAAGATATGTGACAAATGGCTTAAAATATAGGACTATTAAGAGCGTGTGTTTTAATTACATGGATTTCACCTTAAGTCCCCCTGGATGACAACTGCTCAAAGCCTTAGTTGCAGTGGCAAAAGACTGTCACATTAAATCTGTGAAGGCTGTGTTATTATGACAGCAAATTATGATGACAAAATTTTGTTAGTTCAAGTCTAATGAGACATTACTGCACACACTAGGATGAATGTTAAATTATTTTTGCACAGGTCTATATGCAGGTTAGTACATCAAGATGATGGCAAAATGAGGTTAATGCAAGTCTGCAGAGTTGACATTACAAATGTCAAGATGATTGCAAAATGATGATGCTGCAAGTGAACTATGATTAAAAAATAGGACACTAAACACAAAAATGTGTTAAGAGAATGTAAAAATAAACCCACATAAAATAAAACCAAAGAAAATTTTAGTTAAAACAAAAGATGTACTGGATACCACCAGTGCTGCAGTCTGATGCCTTGCCAAACTGCCCAATGCAATCAGGAAGGCGCAAAGTCAGGATGTCAGCCTTACAAATAACTGCCTACAAATTGTTACTAACTGTCACTAGGAAAACCTTCCCACTAATAAGAAGCAATTGACTCTGTAATAAAAAACATAATATATGTAATAAAAATAATTTTTAACATGTTGATTCTTCCATTATGTTTAGCATTGCTGTAGTCTCATCTGAATATTGTGTGCATTTCTGGGCTCTACAACATAAAAAGGATGTTAAGATACTTGAAAGTGTCCAGAAGAGGGCTATAATGCTGGTAACAGGGTTAGAGGCAGGGAAGAGGCTGAGGACAGTTGGGTTGTTCAGTCTGGAGAAGAGGAGGCCAAAAGACAACCACACTGCTCTCTGAAATCTCCTGAGGAGTGGAAATGGAGCGGGAGGTGCTGGTCTCTGCTCCCCAGTGACTGATGAAAGGATGTGTGGGAATTCCAAAAATCAGCTCCAAGGCAGGTTCAGACTGGACATTAGGAAAAATTTCTTTACCACTAGGGTGGTCAAACACTAGAACAGGCTTCCTAGAGAGGTAGTTGATGCCCAGTGCCTGTCAATGTTCAAGAAGCATTTGGATAATGCCCTTGATAATGTATGTGCTTTAACTTTTGGACAGCCCTGAAGCGGTCAGGTAGTTGGGCTTGATGGTCTTGGTAGGTCTCTTCCAACCGAACTATTCTAAATATTGTTCTATTCTAGAACTGTTCTATTCTAAAGATTTTTTATTTTTTGGAAAAAAGTCTCAAGATTACTGTCCTAAGGCAGCATCTAGTTACAACAGGGAATTCCTTTCTAAAATTCCTATTGGTGTATTTCTCTCTTGTACACTCCTGGAGTTAAAAACATACCTCTAAAACACATATCTCCATCCATTAGTCCCAAAAGAAATTAATCTGGTCTTGGGTAAATTCATATATATAGGATCCATGATATTATAATATTAATGAGATCACATATTTACTATGTAGGCTGTTCATAATATTTTTATGTGATTAGAAAAGTAACACTAGATAGTGTATTTTGTTAATGCAATGTTTAACTAGGAATTATAGCATACCAGAAAAAAATAATTCAAAAACTGAAAAAAATAATCTTTTTCTCTGCATTTAAAGGCCTTTCTCCATCTCAGCTTTCTATCTACTGCTAAGAGTTGCACCTGATTTCCAGTGTGGCAACAGCAGATAATCACATCCTTTCAAAAGACTGGCATATCTATCTATTATTTGTTCCATTATAAGCGAGGTACTCTATCTTCTTATCACCAAGAATATGTGATGCTCAATTCCTGATCAATTACAGTGATGAACTGAAGTGTTTTGGCTAAATAACAGTTGTTTTTTTTCAAGGAGTTTAGGTTGTGCCTGACCTTTAAGTACAAAGCCTGAAAAATTTTCTCCCATTTAGTACAGAAAAAGATGAAAAAATTACTTTATTTGCAAATGCATTATTTTTTTACTAGAAAAGTTACCCATCTTATTCAGTGAAACAACAGAATAGCAAACTCACATTAAAAAACAATTTAAGAGGTAGCTCATTTTAGAGATAAGTACAGAATAGCTTGTGCATTTTTCTGTTTTCAAAATAGTTTCACGGCTAATAGTCAGAGTACAGGAAAGCAGATCGAAATGATGGGTTCAGAACTCCAAGTTATCTTCCGAATGAAACTGCAACAGTCATTATCACTGCATAAATACATTAATATTTAAATACATAACACAAGTTTTTATGGAGACTCAAATACATACCTTTTGAAGGTCGGCAGTTTTTAGAAGACTTGAAAATCAGTATCGCCAGCTACTTACTAGTTTGTCTAATTGCAGTGAACCTATGCCAACTTAAATTAATTGTTAATCTGAAATGTAACATAAGAAAGGAAACACAGACTGAAAGTTATGAGTGAAAAAAAGTACAGTGCACCTTCACACTGCCAGCTGATTTTAATCATACTAAGTATATTCCAGTGAAGATTTACATTCTGATACCAGTGAGATAAAATGTAAAATCCACTGAACTCAGAGATGGCTTTAAGAAGGAAAAAAAAAAAAAAAAAAAAAAAAGAACCAAAGACACTGGAAGAATTTATTAAACAGTATATATTTTTCAACCCTTAATGATAAACAACAACAATCAAATGGCACCTAATTATTAAAATGACATGTAGATCGAATTAAGGAGTTTTAAAATCTTAAAAGTCCATCGAGTAAGGAATGATTTCAAATCTTAATTGTTTTAAAACATCTGATTTCATCAGTGCACTTTAAATTGCAGAATTGCAGATTTTTTACTATTTTTTTTGAGCACGTTAGTTGCTGATGCAATATTGTATGCAATTGCTCACGTGACTAGACCTGAGAGTTGACAAAAGTCCAAAGGGACTGTGTGCTGAGGGGAAATAACTGGTTTCTCTAAAAAAACATTTCATGTAAGTTTCAAAAGACCAGAACTGGGTCGGCTTTATTATTAATATGGAAACAGAAATAATTGACAGGTTTTGTTATAGATCCTCTTATATATGGTCTGAGAGCTTTCATATGAGCAAAATGCAACTCAGACTATTTTTATGCAGTAAATCATGGATAATCCATCTTACATAAGTAAAACTAGTTGGTATATTAATATTTAAGAGATTAGACTAAATTTAAAAAATTCTAAAATGAATCAATCCATGTAAAGATAGAGAACAACTTGTCCCATATGGAAGACAACAGCATCACAAAGATTAGAAAAACTAAGTATTGGTTTCAAGCTCTGCAAACATTTTTGGAGAGGTGCAGATTGTTGAATTTATTCATCTAATACTAGCTTTGGTGCTTCACTGTAATTTGCCTGTCCTATACTTGCTTGTCTTGAAAGGTACAGGTCTTCCATAGACCGTGGACCTTCCATAGACTACCAGCCCAAGCTGGTGGTTCTAGCCACTGTCAAACATTTCACATGGCCTGTGTTTAAGCACCAGATTTCTTCCCTACCACTTAGCAGAAGCAATGACTTTTTTTTTTTTCCTTTTTAAAACCAGAAAAAAATATTTCAGATTAAGGAATTCTGTCACTTTGCAATCATTCTGGTGCCTTTTTTTTCTTTCCAGTTTTATAAATACAGCTATGTTGATCTTCTCGTAAGGTCATTCTTGACCAGAATATAGATGCAAAGTCAAATCAAGGCTACCAATACAACTGGAAAAAATGTATGTGAATAAAAAATATACAAATAAACATGAAATAGTTTTATGATACATATTTCAAGTACAAAATACATCAAAACCCCGAACAAGTACTACAGCCTCTGTGATAAACTGTTTCACCATCAGATGGATGAAAAGTACCAAGTGCAACACCCATTTTTCAAATAACTCTTCTAGAACTAAAAAAACAGTATGTCCAATCACAATACTAGTTTATAATTCCAGAAATTATAGCACAGAATAGAATTAATAGACATAGATAGGAAGTAGCAGGGAAATTAATTTTACAGAGGGAAACTATTCTTTACTTATCTGTTAGGTTTCTTTTAAGGAGTCTCTAGGCATACAGTGAAGAGAAACCTTGTTTATACAGTTTAAAACATTATTGAAAATGTTTCTCATTAAAGACCTGAAAGAAACAAAGATCCACTTTCTCTTATAAAAAAATAAATAAATAAAAAAAAAATGAATCATTAAAAGACAAAAGAGGGGAAAAAAGATGCCCAAAGCTTTTAGCTTTCTCAAACGTACATCACCAGCCAAGTTTCACAGCAATCACTTCCAGAACTGGTTAACATTTAAAGTACATTTAGATCATTACATGTATCTAAAAAAAATGGAGACAACTGTCAAGTTTCCTCGTGGTCCTAAGGTATTCAGGGAAATAAAAATGAAAGTTGGCTGCACAGAGATGCAGCAGAGTCTCAGAGTGTCAAATAGGTGATAAAAAAGACAGATGAAATCCAATATTGAGAATATGAGGAGAAAAAGAAATCTCAACTTTACGTACTGTACTCAGCATGGGCTCTGAACTAGTTATTGCCACTCAGGAAAGAGATCGTGAGTTATAAAAGGTCTATGAAAATATCAACTCCATCTTAGAAGCTGTCAAAAAGCAAATCAAATGCTGGCCATTACTATGACTAAAATAGAGAGCACCATACAAAATATCATTGCGGCATTATTTAAAGTCTTCAGATGTGCATACTTTGAATACTGTGGGCTGTTTTACTTCCCCCATCACTAAAATGATATAGCAGAAAAAGTAAGGACAACAGAAATGATTGAAGGCTAGAGAGAAATGGCTTTTCTACAAAGAATGACTTAAGAGGAGTCTTCAAGGTAATGTGAGGGGAGTGTGAATGAGCATGGAAGTTGGGTCCTCTAAACCTGACGAGGAATAAGAGATTGCCCAGGGGAGGTACACAGCAAAGCAGAGATACGATGCATCCAGGGACCAATTATCTCAACAATGCCAGCAAGAAGCTGAGCCCTAGATAGCCAGGATAGTACAAGTCCAGGAAGAGGTCCTAGTGTCATCACTGACAGTTCTGCAAAAGCCATCAGCTCCATGTGTGGAGCAGACAAAAAGTGCCAACCCAGATGGTGGTCATCTCTATGTGTGCTGGGAGCAAATCAGAGGAGGTCATGTGGCTGCTACAGAAACCTGTAGTGTATTCATACGTGAAGGGCTGTGTGAAGAACTGGTCTCCAAGTCTCCAGAAGAATGCAGTGGAGTTAGAGAAGAGCAACTGGAAATAATTGTGGGGTTGGAGCCACTGTCTGAAGAGTGGAAACTCAAAGAGCTAGGACTCTTCAGTTTGGAGAGGAGATGGCTCAGAAGAAATATGACTGAAGCTTCAAAAGCATGAAGGGGGTGAGTAAGAAAGTTAATTACTAAATCTTTCAACACAACATATCCTAGATTGGTTTAAAACACATCAAGAAAGTGGTTCTTTAGCCACTTGGCTACCAACATCTGTATCCTGTCACCCAAGGAGGTTATGAAGGCAGATATTTATCAGCTGATTTAAAATAGGGTTAGATAAATTAACGAACAAGAGGTCTAGAAACAGATACTAAAGGCACAGGGTCTTGTAACCTCTAACATTTTAACACAATAACTGTAGACGCTGGGGAAAGATAAGGAAATGGACCTCAGAAGGTAGACAGACCCGTGAGTGTTACCTGACTAACATTTCATTTGCTATTTGCTAGAAAAATAATCTTGAGCTAAATGCACCACTGGTCTGACCAAGCAGGACATTTTGTATAAACTTAAAGTACATGGAAAAAGAAGGACTGCAGCTGAACATAACTGAAGTGTAATAAATGATGAGTCTTTAGAGAAAACGAACAGAGAACATTTTTTCAGTGTCTTTCATGGCACAAGAACTGGATAGGAAAGAGAAGAAAAATGAAAGAAAATCAGCAGGTGACTGGTTCAAAACTAGCAAAAAGAAGTACCTCTTCACATAACATGCTACTAAATTATGGGACTCTGCTACTGCAAGCTGTGGATGCCAGAAGTTCGTGTCATCTGGCTGCTGGCAAGCTATCCTGGGAGCTCAGCTTACACCCCAGCCTGCAGGAGCACAGTGCCAGCAGCCAGTCATCTCAGACACCCCACAGGAGCTTGACCATTCTTAGTGGAAAAAGGGCTTGGCCGTGTCACCTAACAGTGTCCCACTTCAAGCACCAAGTAGCACACTGCAGACGGCGTCTTACTGCTATTTTCACCATGATGGACTCAGTCATTTCTTTCTTACCTCTGTCCCAGTGTTTCTCAGGCAAAATGCTGCTGATGAGCTTTGATGGGAATAGTGCAACACAGGTTAAATCGCTGGTATTATTTTCATCTTTTGTAGTTACAGCCACCTCTGAATTTAATAGTGCTGTGTTTTAGTACAGCAATGTTTGCATGACAAAATATTAAAGAGCTTTCAACCTTTTTACCATATATCCTGCTTTCCAGGGTTTAAATATAGCTGGGAAAATGCTCACAGCTCAAGATCAGCATTCAAAGTCTCAGTGTGGAGGCAGTATTTCATTTCAGTTGAGAGGGAAAACTGTATGTCATTTTTGTAACCATCAATAGAAGGGTTCTGTGGGTTTTCCACTTTCTAGATTTTTTCTCCTAGTATGAGAGATTTTGCTGTTTCAGGTTAAGCAACTGGACATATTAGTAAGTGACAACCCCTGATGACAGCGTGAGCAAGAAAAAAGAATTGTCTGTTAACAAAGGTTACAACATTAGCTCACGTTTTCCATAGTTTTTAAAGAATCAAACATATAATTCTGTAAAACGGAAGTCTGTAAAACATAGCAATGTAGTCATAACTACATGATGCAGCGTTGACAAAGCTGTAATTGATTTTGAATATTGAGTTCATACCTTTACATTCAGGAGACAGGACAGATACTAAAAATAGAGACATGTGAGACAGAAGTTCTTAATTTACATTTCCAAAATCTTGCAAGGAATCAAAAATGTTCTTCATTTCAGAGACTTCATGGATTAAAAAAGGATGCTAACCTTTGCTACCCAACTCTCAAGTTATATTAGTTGCTTTCAATGATATTCAAAAATTTCCTGCTTATGTAGTCACTGTATCAAAATGTTTTGTTTATTGACATAATGTTTGTTAAGTTCTTTTCCTTTCTTCCTACCTGCACATATACAAAGGAATAGAGTTGTCTGAAGACCCATAACATACATCACATACATATACATCTCTATGGAATTCAATATATGACATAGGAGAATAAGAGGTTAATTGCATTTCCAACATCCATCACCAGAAGAACTGAAATTATGTGATGTTTTATTTTATTTAAAACTGTGTGCCTTCCCCTTCTCTTAAGGGCTTCATTAGAAACAGAAGGAAATAACAATCCATTAGAAATAACCATCCTTATACGGTGATTAAAAAAAAACCAACAAAACAAGACAATGAACAGCAAGGCATACATACTGATTAGGGTGTATGTATACATATACACATTCAAATAGATACATATATACACACATATACAACTATAGTATTATTTCAGAGTAGATATTTTAGAACGGATAGACTTGGAATACAGGTGGAAATAGTAAATGTTCAGGACTCGTTGCCATAGAAAGTATGATGGAAGTAGGGTGATTGCTATACCTGGTGCTGGCATGGGCTACTAGGTACCTTAGTTTAAATGTATAAACAGGGGAAAGTTCAAGAACGCTGAAAACTTCCACACAGCTATAGCTCAGAAAAAATATTCCAGTGCTTATTCACTATGGGATAAACATATACTCCTTCCTGGTTGACAAACTGCATAAAACAGCTTTGAGCTTCTTTATGCACAGACATAAGCCCAGTCACAATTCAGTGATGGATGATACAACTCATGAACCATTATACGTACTCTTTGTGCTGGCAGTTCTTAATTTATTTTCTAGGGAAACTGCTAATCTATCAATCTTTGAATTGTCTGTGCCTAATCCTTGCTCAGGAAATCTCTCTTGACATAATCAACTTTATCGATTATTGCACAATGGGTAATCTCTTGCTACAGAAGAGAACATTGAGAAGGCGTGACGGGATTACTACAGGAATATTTTGCTTGTCCCCTACATCATACTTAAACTATTAGTCCTCAGAGCCTAATATAGTTGAGCAAATTTCACTGATGTGCCCCTCCTGGGCATTACTTCCAGATTACTAACCATGATTTGATCACAGGACATGTTATAAACAATACACAATTGCCTGAAAGATATTAATTGCTATGTATGCTCTTCTGCTAAACTGTTGCCATCGGCTATCTCAAAATTAAATCCCTTCAATACTGTTTTCCTATGCATATAAGTCATCAGAATATTCACATAGCAGTCTGAGACTATGGCTGTGTAGTTATCTTCAAGACAATCAAATGTTCCAGTTATCATGGTTGTTTGTCCACACAGGAGATTTTGTGCAGAGTAAGGCTGAATTTGAATTTACTGCTCACTAATTACTTTGGGCTGACTCCTCATGGACACCCTAGTGTGAGCAAGCTATTCTGCCTTAACTTAGAAACTGGTGTGATCTTATGCAGGGGCACTTTTGGGGCTCAGTAGAAAGTGTCAGATGAGGGTTAAGCTATTTGTGCACTGTAAAAGACACAGTAGATTTTCGTTTGCCTTTCTCCACTTGCAGATATGCCCTTATAGATTATCTCTCTTTCTATGTCCTCCAGCTGCTTTCTCCTTCAGTCTCATGTATGGTATTTAAAAATAAATAGCCTGCCATTGTAAGGTACAGATTTATAAGCTCCACCAAAAATATCTTAAGTTTCAAGTTCAAGAGAGGCCGAGGTTGTCAAGCATTAAGCCTGGTTTCGCTTGCCTGATCCATTCTGCAAAAAGTCTATCCTAAGAATTTCATTTTCACAACAAACTTCTGACGAAAGAGCTGTAAGCTTTGATTTTCTTCCTGGTGTCTTAAAAGCATCTGTTAAAAATGTTTTCCTCAATAACTAAAGCATTACCAAAAATAAATTGTCTTATGTACAAACAGCAGTCAGTTTGTGCAAATGCAGTAGGATGCATCCTCGAGACAGACATCATGAGACATTCCAGAACTCTTCAAGAAATATTTTTTTGGCCTTTTTTTTTTTTTTTTAATTTTAGCAGAAGTGCCTCTAACTGAGCAAAGTATTTTTTAATATTAACAGCTTAAAAATTTCTCCAAGCTCCAGAGAGAACAAAAATTCAGAGTTTTCATTATATAATACACAAATAACTTGAGTCAAACATATAAATAAATAAATAATAAATAGGAGTTTCAGAGGACAATTCAAACACATATAACATGCCAAAGCCCATCAAGTCTTCTATCGAATGTAGACCACCTCTTTGATAGGATGCAGAGGTAGGGGAAAAAGGGAGAACACCCCCAGCCTCTGCCACTTCCTCCCGTAGAGACATTCATACACACACCTGTAATAATGGTTGATTAACGCACAGACAGACTGAGGGCAGTCCACATGAATGGAACTTTAAAAGCATGCAAAAAGACAACAGGAAGAAAAATAAAATAAAAACATGCCCGGAGATTGAGAGAGTAATAATAAAAGTTCCTATGCTTAGTTATGCTGTCAGAAACACTTTCTACAGAACAGGGAGATTCAATCATGCCATTATTTACTGCAGGGAAGGTGACGGTGCCCATGCCAGCTGCCCACCAGGCTCACTGCAGCAGCTGCTCCCACTCTGTTCTCTTACAATTTGTCTCTCCCAAGAAGGCTCTGGAGGCTTTGTCACGCCTGGAGGGGACCGAATGCTGCCCAGGGGAGGCAGGAAGCTGGATGTCTGGAGTAGCCTCCGCTGTGGGCTGCCCAGTGAGGCTGGGGGCTCCCCAGACACAAGCCCCCTGTGACCACTGGGCCATCAGCTGGTGCCCACTTGGTTTAGCTTTTGCTGTACAGCCCTGTAAAACCAGTGTAATGCCTGTTGTCATATGCACTTCTGTGACAGGTGATAAGTAAAAACAATGAGCTAGTCGCTGTAAAATGAACTTTCTCAGCCTGAGAACAACATGCAGCACAGTGGGGTAAGGGACCGGGGTGGCAGCGTAATTATACAAAAATGAGGACAGACCTCATCTTCTAAGTGAATATAAACTGGGAAATAAAGAAGTGAGATTTTTTACAGAACCACTGAGAGCCATGCATTGTAGAAATCCTCTCTCTTCTTCCAATCATATAATTGGAAGGTTATTTGCGTTTGTTATGAAGTACCTGTGGCTAATTACAGTAATCAGGCAGAGATTTATTCCAAGCAGAGGAAGCACACTGGAGTCTGCACTGTCAGATGCTGAAGCTCCCCCACGTGCTGCTGCTCAGGCGTCCCAGATGGGTCAGAGCTGCACTTCGCCATGTAATGAAGCAACCCAGAACTACTTACCCAAAGCCTTGAACCTAATTAGCGTCAGAGCGAGGCAACCAACTTGCAGTGAACAAGTTGACAATTTTTCTCCTTTTTATTCATGAACCTTCCATGATTAGCCCAAATTATTCTTATAATTATTCACATTTAATTCACTGTATTATTAAAATAATATTTAGTCTACAGTTCATTCACCATGAGCACAAATGTTATAAATGGGTTTATAAATTTTGAATATATGAGTAGATCACGTGGTTCAAGGTGTAAGGCTCAGAATCAGAGTGCCCAGGCAATTATCTGCAGCACTGGGTTTTATGACAATTTCCCTACCTTATACTCTAAATGCTGAATAAATGTTGAATAAATTGATTGTCACTGGCCAACTTAGTTGCTAGGCACTTTTGGAAAAGAAATATAATTGAGACAGAAGCAACACATGCAAGAGTTTGTAAGGGCAAATGAAACACAGGTAATCTCCACCATATTTGAAAAGTCATGGCAGTCAGGCAAAGTCCCCGGTGACTGGAAAAAGGGAAACATCACTCCCATTTTGAAAAAGGGTTGAAAGGAAGACCTTGGCAACTACAGACTGGTGAGCCTCACCTCTGTGCCTGGGGAGATCATGGAATGAATCCTCCTAGAAGCAATGTTAAGGCATGTGTAGGACAAGGAAGTGATCCGAGACAGCCAGCATGGCTTCACCAAAGGCAAATTGTGCCTGACCAGTCTGGTGGCTTTCTATGATGGAGTGACTTCATCAGTCAGCAAGGGAAGGCCAACCAATATCATCTACCTGAATTTCAGTAAGGCCTTTGACATGGTCCCACATGACATCCTACATCTCCAAATTGGAGAGAGATGGATTTGAAGGGTGGACCATTCAGTGGATACAGAATTGACTGACTGCAACTCTGGCTGTGGCCATCCAGTGGCTCTACATCCAGGTGAAGGCCAGTGACAAATTGTGTCCCTCAGGGTTCCATCTTGGGACTGGTGCTGTCTAATATTTTTATCAAGGACAGAGGGATTGAGTGCACCCTCAGCAAGTTTACAGATGACACCCAGATGAGCGGTGTAGTCGATACAACAGAAGGAAGGGATGCCATCAAAAGAGACCTGGACAGGCTGGAGAAGTGGGCCCATGTTAACCTAATGAAGTTCAACAAGTCCACGTGCAAGGTGCTGCATCTGGGTAAGGGCAATTGCAGATATGAGAACAGACTGGGAGAAGAACGCATTGACAGCAGCCCTGCAGAGAAAGACTTAGAGGTTCTGTGGACAAAAAGCTCGACATGAGCCAGCAGTGTGCGCTTGCAGCCCAGAAGGCCAACTGCATCCTGGGCCGCATCAACAGAAGAGTGGTCAGCAGGTCTAGGGAGGGGATTATCCCCCTCTGTTCTTCAGCACCTGGAGTGCTGCATCCAGGTCTGGGGCTCGGAGCACAAGAAGGATGTGGACCTGTTAGAACAGGTCCAGAGGAGGGCCATGAAGATGATCAGAGGGCTGGAGCACCTTTCCTATGAAGACAGGCTGAGAGAGCTGATGATGTTCAGCCTGGAGAAGAGAAGGCCTTTCAGTACTTACAGGAGGCTTATAAAAAAAGATGGAGAGTGACTTTTTTTACATGGGTAGATAGAGATACGACGAGGGAGAACAGTTTTAAACTAAAAGAGGGTAGATTTAAGCTAGATTTTAGGAAGAAATCCTTTAGTCAGGTGGTGGTGAGGCACTGGCACAGACTGCCAAGAGAAGCTGTGGATGCCCCATCCCTGGAAGTGCTCAAGGCCAGGCTGGATGGGGTTTTGGGCAACCTGGTCTGGTGGGAGGTGTCCCTGCCCATGGCAGGGGGGTTGGAACTAGATGATCTTTAAGGTCCCTTCCAAGCCAAGCCTTTCTACGATACTATGAAAAGGCTAGGAATGCAAAATACTAGGATTTTCCCGAAGCTCAAATACCATAACTTTGAACTAGGCTGTACTTTGAAAAGTTGGCAAACTTCCAGTTAGTAATGTATCTGATGTTTGGAACAGAGCTCACACAGGGATGCTTCATCTCAAAAGCATACTTGTAAAGATGCTGATAAATCCAAGTCAGCATCCAACAACCCAGCCCATTCAGTGCAACTTGTGCACGTGCACACTTGCAGGAACTGCATAGCGAGAACAAGAGCTTGCTGCTTTGCTTCCAGTCCAAACCCTTCAAAGCCTTCTCTTAAACATTGCCCCTTTTCCTGACATATTTCTCTTACCCACTACAACTCTCTAGTCCCCAGATGTTAACAACAAAGCCTTTTTTGCTGAAAGATCTAGTTCAGAAGACTGATGGCAGTTGCAGTGCCCCTCCAGTGCTGCTGCTCCTCCTCAGTTCCAGCATCAGGTAAGGGAAGAAATCTGAGTGCTAATGGAACAGGCATTTGGGGGTAAGCAATAAACACCTCATCCCCTGAAGAAGAAGCACAGAGAAGAGAGGAAGGGATGAATGGAGAGATGAAATAATTTGTATACTGAGGGGAAAAAAAAAAAAGAAAAAAAAAGGAAAAAAAAAAGGAATGTTTGGGGGCAGGGGGAGTAAAAAAGAAAAGGAGACATCTAAGCAACTGAGCAGGACCCCTTCAGTGGAGGCATGCCCTTGCCACCACACCACAGCCCAGGCCTCCAAGTCCGTAGGAAGCCAGTGGCCTCTGCTGCTCTTCTCCTGCTCTTCTGCAGGACTGTGGGGCCTAACGTGTACCCGCGACAGGGCAAGAATCTTCAAAATCGGTGCCAATGATAAGAAAAATCAGTGGAGAGCACAGAGAAGCAAACAGGATCTATCAGCCAAAACACTGGTAATGGGGAATTATTGACCAGGAGATCTACAACGAAAGGAATTTTTTGCTTGTTTTCTTTGTGATCTTTTTCCTTCACAAAGGGAAGCGAAGCTGACATTTAAGACACAGGACTGACCACAGCTTAAAGAGTCCCTGACAGGCTGTGGAGTGCTCCAGGCAAGCCTCAGTGCAGCCCCCAACCCAGCACATGCCCGGATGTCCTCCCATGAGTGCAGAACAGACGTGTGCTGGGACCTGCCCGTGTCACCGTGGTGCCTGCTGCCCACAGAGGTCACCTTCAGGAAGGATTTTCTACCGATAGTTCTCAAACAGGCAGTGCTACGCTACAAAAAAACTTCTGGTCTTGTTTGGGAAGTGGCACTTGCTCTCTGGTAATTCTTTCCAATTTCTGTTTATTTACACATTGTATATACTATTTACAATACTTTTTTCTGTCTCTGAACTTACTAATGGAAACACCATAACAGGTCTTAGAATAGATTTCTTCTAGCTGGAAATTGAAATATTTTTTACAGAAGCACGAACATACTCAGGCATATTCTCTTTTAAAAAACAAGTCTGTAGGCACAGCATGCACAACATGATATAATGAAAAGTGAGAGGTATAAATGCCTGCTTGCTTTTAAATGGAAACTACACCCTTCTCCCCACCAGGTACAGCACGGGACAGAGGACAGAAAAGCTGCTGCTGTTGTGATGGGCTCAGTCAAGTGGACAAGCCCCTCTGTTTGAGGGGACAAGCATGTGTCTAGGGAGCCTATCCTGGCTCTGCTGTGGTGGCACCTGTCTTTAAGACCCTTGTTGTCTCTCTTGCCATCAAGATGTTACCATCACTTCAATCAGCTGTTATGATCAGTCCACCCAAAAAATTCAACACTTAGCTGAAGCTTTAACACCTATGAAAACATCCCATCATTTCAGTATGATTTCAGCTTCCACCATTAGCACTGGTTACAGTTCTGATCTCTGTAAGAAACGTCAAATTCTTTCTCAATCAGTCAACCAACTGTATTTCACAATTCCTAACTATTCATGTTCAAATGTATCATGCAAATACTGTTTCTGCTAATAGAGCAATGCAGGATGGCTGTTCAGTTGCCTGTGCAAAATGAGCTGATGGCTGTGACTTAATTTACAGTGGACAAGAGACTGAACTGCCAGGAATATTAATTGTTCCCTTTTTTTGGTAGAAGCTGAATAGAAATGAAAAGTAATGTGCCCTAAACATCCCTAGTTCAGGAAATAATCACAGGGCAACACAATAAAGTTTAATTTAAAAAAAAATAAAATTGAAAAGGAGAAAGGAGAGAAAGAAGAGAAAGGAGTGTGTCAACTGTAAATGAATAATACACAGACATGTCCACAGTGATCTGAATAATTCAGCGCACAAAATTAAAGTATGTTTCACATCTGCCACCATAAAAGATAAAGCTATTGAGTCTGCTTTAAAAGTATAATGATTATAGGAGAACACTTCTGATTCACTCTCGAGCCTAGTTGAAGTGCCAGCCCTGTGGTCCCCACAAATAAACATCTCAAAGCTCTGGGTTGAAAGAGCTCCAGCTGCAAATGTTTAACTAACTCAAAACAGGCAGCAAACTTCTGAAGTGCCACCTGTTACCAGTATGTCGCCGTGGTGGCCAGTGATCAGCCAAGGTCCCTGCACCACTGGGCCACATCCACCAAGCGAGCTGCACAACGCTGCCTTCTTCATCGCCTCTCCTACTGCTCGTCAGCAAGAACAGCCCCACTCTCTCCCTTCCACCCTATCAGTGCTTCATCCTACAGCACTGCCCTATCTCATTGTGCCCCTGCGTTTGGGATAGAGGTCTAAAAAACAAACCTTCCAGGATGCTAGTCTTTCAGCATTGCAACAACACACCACGTGAGACATCAACTAGTTCCATGCACATGCATTTTCCAAGAAATGCTTCTTTTCAAAGTGGACAATGACTGATAAACAAACACGAGATGGTTCTGGAGGGTCCAAGAAGCAAGAAGAGAAGAAATGCAGTGAGTAGCAAATTCCTCCTAATGGAACGACACGTGGCAGCCATGGATTTACGACACCATTACTCCATCATATACACTCCGCCATATACACTCCACTGGCTGCAAACTGGGTCCACCTCCTTCTGGGAGGCCATGAGGGAGCTGCACCCAGGGCTTTGGTCCCTGTGGCAAAGCAGCATCCCTTCCTTCCCACCGCCCCGTGGTGCCAGCTCTTGTGGCTGCACTGAGCACCTGCCCGCCAGCCGGGGAGAGATGGCTCCATGCCTGTCCTCAGATGAGCACCAGAAGGGTTTCTGGAACCTCCAGGCCATTTCACACAAAGTAACAGTATGGTTACACACACCACTACGTTAGCATTTTATGTTAGAAGGCCTATTACAAACGACCCAGAAATGATTTTTATTAAAATGCAGGGGAAAAAAAATGCCTTTTCCTTCGATAGAAAAGTGTTGCTGCTAGCTAGTTGTTCAATCCAGACTCTCTAAAGCCTTGATAGGAACATGGGAAAAACAACTCAGATTTCCTTTAAATAAACCACCATAAAATCTGCAGCACTGTTTTCATTTTAGAAAGTTAGCTATACTTGGAAAAAAATGCACTCAAGTTATTAAAAGAAGAAAATGGTTTTTAATCAAAATATGGAACTCACTATGTTTTTCATCAGTGAATGACCAAATCCTTTCTTCTTTTGTACTCTGGAGTATTAACAGGTGGCCATAGCCCCTAGCTGCATGAAACTACCATATGCTACAGAGATCAAAATTAATAAACTAACCGTACAATGTGCCAGTTTATTGTGCTTGTATCTCATTTTAATTCAATTCTCCTCGGTGTTTTTATTACTAAAGAATCATGTTTGGTGATTTTTAGCTTTAATATCAGTAGCTTCCTTATTAACAATTTTCAATTGCTTGTTCTAGTATCATGCGAAGTAGCTACATGTACAGAAATATATTTTTGGTACCACATTTTGAAACACCACTCATACTCCTCTATGACTTCCTATGCTAAAAAGTTAGCAGTTCTGCACACATTAAATGTCTTAACAGAGGAAAAGTTAACAAATTTCCTCTGACATATGATTATGTGCACAATAAAATATGTTCTGAATCTCATTTAACTGTACAAATTCAGTTCTTGTTAAATACTAATCAGCCAGAACAAGGCATCACACAATCTTCTGGTTCATTCTCCACTTGGCACCCTTAATGGTTCTTTTTTTTGTTGTTGTTGTTTTCCCATATAAAAAATGTTATATTATTGACAATGAAAAATAAACCCACTGATGCAAATACTATATGTGTATGGAAACCACAGAGCATGGCTGCACAGAGGGAATGAGCAGAGGTGCCGTCAAATATAAACAGGCAATGCTTATCCAACTCAGCGAGCCTCTGTGCTGGCTCCTAAAATGAAGTTTCTGCCAAAAACTACTAAAAATACCGTGTCCAAAAAACAGGAGGGAAACATTGTCCATATTGTAAACCACTTGCATGACAATTATGGCCTTGATTTAGTAACCATTTATTCATGCGAGTAATCAGTACTCCAGTGAGTAGTTCCACTGACTTCTCAGCCACCGTTTGTGTAATGGCATGCTGTAGAGGGGTTTCATCCTGCTGTGCTTTAGGGATGTTAGCGGGGTCACTGCCAGGACTTAAGGGGTCCGGCACAAGTTCACCTTGTGGTTACACCAGCTCTAACCCTATGCCAAATGCCTTGGCCTCCCTGTTCAGAGTATTGCCCAACACCAGCCCCAGCTGGCCTCCTCCCCAGACTGTCTGGGAGGACCTGTCCCTTGAGTCTTCTCTCCTTTTGCTGCTGATGGGCCATGCTGCTTTTCTGAAAACATTTTATCTATCTTTTTGCCCTTGATCTTGCAATTTTATTTTCTCACCCTCAATGCAGGCACACCATGATGCTGGGAAGGGTCCCATCTGGGTTACAGGCAGGTTACACACAATTGCATGACAGTGCAAGGGAGAACTAAGGTTATCACTTGGGTCCAGAGCTATTCCCTCAAGTGTACAGCACTAAAACTATGGAATAAAATACCAGAAATCACTGATTATTTTTTTTTTTTTACCCTATTCTTACAACCTCCCAACCACTGACAAAAAAAAAGAGCTCTATTCACCCAGCTCCTTCCCCAAAACCTATCTCAATTTTTCTCCCTGTTCTCAAAGGCCAGGAGAGGATGAGCAGAGGCAGCAGTATTAATCTTTCCTCAAAGTACTTGCTCAAGCCCACCAAAATCAATGGAAAGACTTCCAGTGATTTTAACAGACTCAAATCAGAGCCCTCAGCAGACATGATCCAGCTTGAGCATACGCCATCCTAAAGAAAAAAGGAATTAAAAACAAAGCGCCTTGTGCTTCCTGCACAGGTACGATTAGTGGCTGCTGGATCGAAACTGCTTGGTCACGGGGAGCCCGGGACATGCAGGCAACTTAAAAGACAACAGAAAACAATGCTAAAAAAAATGCATACTGATCTAGTTTGTCAACGTGTGCGGACTTCATTGAATTGTGCAATTCATGTCCCCAAACACAGGAGCTGCTTTTATTTTTCCCTGAGATTGTTTTGATGTTTTCTAAATAAAGCATCTTCATATTTAATTTCCAAATGACACTTCTGAGCTAGATTAATTATATCACTGGAATGCTTTTTCATAAGTAGCTTTTCAAAGGATGCCAATTCTTGATTTTTTCAGGAAAAAAAATAATCTAGAAAGCTTGACTATATTTTTCTTCCCCCACCTGTCCACCCTTTTTTTTAATTGTGTGACACAGCCAGGAATTGAATTATTTATACAGATCTAATCCTGGACGTTTGGCTAAAATGATTGCAAGACATATTTTCACCTATGACCCACTGAAACTTGAGTTATCGCTAAAATCAGAGCTTAATCCCCTAATCATTACTGAGGATAAATTTGAAGAAATGAAACAAGTTTTACATCAGAGATGGCAGCAGAATGAGGCTGTAGGCTATATATGGCTTTTCCTCAGTAAAACTATTCTTTTAATTTTTATGCCTCACTTTTGTTTTGCTTTACTCTTCGTCCCACAGTAGCTTGGTATATGCCCTACTCAACTTTATTGTTGTACATATACAGCAGAATGCAACTATGAACTATGTAAGATCACAATATAATTCTGCTAATCTATACATTTCTTAATTAGAATCAAGTTAACACTCACTCTGTAAAGTACAACAAGCACTTAGAGTTAATACAATCACAATAGCCAAAAGACAATAAAAAAACTCAAAACTAAAATAACATTTCTTAAAGAACGCATCTTCCGTTATCTCAGCCTTGCACATCTACTTCAATTTACATTTAAGGAGATCTGAGCTGTCATAAAATAAATTTAAGTACTAAGTTTCCAAGAAACATAAACTGAACTTTAATTCCATTGCACATGAACATAGTTCATCTTCTCAAAGAGATGAACTGTGGTTTCAAATGTTGGCAGAAGGCCCTCTTATAATAAAATTATACATATACTGTATTTCCCCTGATGTCTTTCATATTTTTTCATAAACAAAATTACAGTGACAGTGCAGTTCATTACAGGAGGTTTCATTAAAGATCTGGTTTATTTTAAGAGAACACCAACAGAGACCTGTCTTTGGGGATGTAGTTGAGTAAAAAAGTCTGATTATGCCTCCATGCAAATAAGCCAGAAATTATGCAGGATTTTAACACGGTAAAACAGGAAAATCCTCTTAACAGACACATGGAACAACCTGTTCTGCCGTGGCACTGCATTAATAAGCAGGTGCAGCGACATTAGCTTTAAGGCGCTGGGTTCAGCCCCTGCTAGAGGTGGCTTGCACACCTTCCCCCAGGGCTGGGTGCCCCAGCCCCAGATGCCGGAGTGGGGACCCCAAGGAGATGCTGTGCAGACGTGCGGCAGCTGGGAAGTGGGGCCTCCTCCTTCTCTAAAGCTCAGTACCTCACTGGACAAAACCCCACCAAGCAGCCCAGCCACCCTCCTTCACCATCGGGGCTGCACCTGGCTCTGGAGACAACCGGACAGCACAACCTTCCAGGAGTTTCTTTTCTGTTTCTACTTTCTTTCTCCTTTTCTTCTTCTGGTGTCATTAAGACCAGGTCCTAGAAAGCCACTGCATACTGACCAACTTGCAAATTTTTCATATTTTGAGTCTGCTGCTTCTCTTTCATGCAAAGTAATCTCCAGTTTGGGATTAACCAACTGAAAGGTCACCCTGCCATTCAGCTTTTTTTAGAAGCTTAATCCAAATAAGGGTGATATGGTAGTTTTTTAAACTGTGTTTCTCAATTGCATCAGATATGCTGTCTCCTATTGTTATTGACATTTACCTCCCTAGTATATAGTACTAAGATAAAACACAATCTACATCATCTATGACTTTAGGGGATGGATTGATGGAAGAGCAATTTCTCATTTTATATTTTTGTTGACACTATTTTCACTCTGCTCTCTAGCATGACAGCTTCGAGGTATCTGTGATAAAGATATGCAGTCGAGATCATTACAAGCTCAAAAATACTCTCCCTTCCCCCAGAAAAGACTGGTTCCATGATTCCTAAACTTCTATTTTTAATCTCTCTCAGAATGCAAACTTTATTCCCCTTTTCTACCCAGGCTCCCACAAAGAACTCAACGTCACACACAAAAAGCAAGCATCTCCCTGTTGTCATTTTCCCTTACGGCAGGGGCAGTGGGTGAATAGAGCCACCTATCTTCCTGTACACTCAAGTCCAAACACTACAGACTACATCTGTAACCCAGCCAGCAGCACAAGCAATCAAGCTATTACCTCTGAGGTATGACCACAATACCTTTTAAATGTGAGGTCCTTCCAGCCTGCTATGTTTCCTTTTAACAACTTTAATGCAAGAACAGAAAAGGGCCGTAGGATGGATTTTCATCATTCCATGTGGTTGTCAGACTGTTTTCCTCTAATGACACTATGAATACATAACTCACGGTGGCTTCAGAAACATGCTTAATGTATGATATTTTAAGAGCTGCAGAAAACACAATATTAAAATTCTAACGTGAAAAATAATAGCATTATGGCTCATTACATTCTCTATCTCTATTCTCATCTGAACTGTGAGTAACGTACTGTCATCCTGTCATCTTGTTCTAAAAGATCTGTGATCATGTTTTACACTATGTCATTTATTTCAGAGATTTAAGGAGGCTAAAGTCTTTAAGTTCTGAAGTGGATCATAAACATTTTCTACCAGTCACTTGAGAAGGAGGTACCCTCAAAACTAGGTCTTCAAAATCAAAAAACTCCAAAAGGAATAAAGTCAAAATCAGAGAACAACAGAGCCGAAGTCATATGTATACAGTGAGATTACTGTTTTCAGTAACAGTAGAAGATCTTATACATTCACTCAAAATACTTACATTTTCACATTATCTTAAAAAAAAAAAAATCTTTCTTATCTCCAGGCAGTTCTGGTTGCTAGCATTTCCAACATCTCTCTGTAAACGCAGGGATCGTCAAAGCCCTGCCAACCTCATTATAGCACCTTGGAACTTCTCTTCCTGTGTTGCTTCTCCTCTGCCATCACTTGTGCTACACTTTGATTAAGGAAAGTTCACACATCACTAGGGGGTTTACTACAAACATAGCCTTTTCTTTAAAACATTCTTTAAAAACTCCTGTTGGATATTGTAATGATCCAGCAAAATTTGTCAGTAATGCACAAGTCCACATTCAAAGCATATTCAAAAACATCCAGAAATGCCAGGAGGTTTCAATGCCTCTGTAAATCATAGAAATTTACATTTTCTACTTAGTAAACTATTTCTATTTAAAAATTGGTTGATTACTTCTAACCACTCCTACAAAAGTAGTAATATGGCATGTGTTTTACGCATGCTGATATTTAGACAGAACTTCCCATTACATTTAAATGCTATACAAAAAACTCCCATGCCTGCCATGATAACCCTCATAAAATAAGCTGGCACTTTGGTATCTGCACAATTGCTGGCCTTAATTTTGCATCATTCTTTTCTTTTGTGGAAGCAAGGCCAACCTAGAATCCCACAGGATCTGCCGAAAGCCTGCTAACTGCTATCTTCTCCAGTTCTAGCAAAAGCCACTCAGCCCCAACCTCAACCCCTGCCACCAGCTTGGAATGCCAAGATGGGCAAGCTGGAGTGAGCTGCAGCTCAGTCCTGCCAACAGCCTGCCCCTCTCCAGGTGTCTCAGTTGGGGGATGCTTTAGAAACCGAATAAGGTCATCGCGGTCATCCTCAAGTATGCGTGCCCAGCTTTGTGCACTCTGAGATTTAGCAAGACGGAAGGCTGCCAGATTAGAAACTGTATCTACGTTTAGTATTTTTATCTAGATAAAAACAAACACCCCTTCAGAACCATCTTGTGTTTATTCCACCCCATAAGTAAAAAGCCACGGATGATTCAGCAGCTAATTGTCTAGTTTGCAGGATGCCTGAAAATGTTAAAACTATTTTAAAATATTAAAAATATTTTTAAAATACTCTGCCTACAATGGTGAGTTTGGAATACAACCTTTTTTTTTTTTTTTTGTCTCCTACAGTGGATACAGAGGTATCCAGTGACACTATGCACATTTTGTTTTTGCACCATTCGCCCCATGTTTAACCCTGCGTGTAGAGGGAGGGTGGCTGATTTTGAGACAATCCCAAAACATATTTGACGGTGACACATGGCCAGGGCTTCCCATTGACAACCTGAGGCAGGCCACGGGAGAGTACAGAGGCTGGGCAGTGACTCAGGAGACAGGGAGCACACCTAGGCTCTGGGGGCCGCAGCCCCGGCCCCCTCCCCACCAGCCTCCCTGCCATGGAGGAGGGCAGGAGGCAGGGCCAGAGGCAGGCCGAGGTTGGCCTGGCTGCAGAAAGCAGTTCACCGCCATTCAGCTCTTTTCGTGCACTTCTTCCTTGAGGTTTATTGGGGTGGGAGGGGGAAGGAGAGTTGAGCTGCTTACAGGCACCACACTGCTTGCCTCAGATTTTCTACGACCGCAAAGCAATACCTTCTCTTAAAATATCACCACCTTTGAAAACAGCTAAAAGGAAATTCTAAGTTGAGTTTCTTGAAGTTGTTCTCTCCCTAAACCTAACAAATGTTTCAGGTCTGGAGGGCAAACACAGCACCAGTGCATTTCTCCGACTCGTTAGTTTGCTTTTCTCCGTAGGATTTAGATTGACATCTACTGGCCTACCTCGTGACACAACGGCCCAGTTCTTCAAATGTCAGCTCCATCGTCCCTGCTTTGTAAAGCTTCCCCTGGTACAGCAGCTTCAGAGCCAGGGTTTTAAAGCAAAATGGTTCAGTTTAGCCACTAAGGCAGAGACTATGGATGTGAAAACAATATTCACATTATTTCCCACCTTTCATTCATAACGCAAAAGAGATCAAAGCCAAGAATTAGGACTTCAATCTTTAAAAACAATAACAACAACAAAGTAAACATGCCTGGGAGGGGGCTTGCTGCTGGGTTAGTCACCCACTTTCAGGTCAATGTAGTAATGGTGCAGCCATTAAACTCATTTACTTTTAATAGTCAACTTATTTAGAACTTTTTTAAAGCAAAAGTGAAATCGAATTGTCTGATGATAACATGCATACAAATTACGTCAGTGTACATAGAATGCAGTCGCGTGTTTTTATTCAAGCATCTTTTCTTCCACTTTTCCCACCCAAAATTCCTTTATGTAAACTGTTAAGCCCCTAAAACTCTAGGCCATCTTAATTACAAGAATGTACACATGCCTTCAATCAAAGGCTCGCAAGTGGCTATCTCAATATCAATTTTGAGTAAAACCATGAGCACAGAGTTCTGGGGTTTGGTATATTTGTTATTAAGTTATCTTGGCCATAAAATGCAAATAAACAGCCCCCAATTGTACATGAGGTTTAGAACAGACTCATTTAATTATACAGAGCTTAACTTTTAGGAGAAGGTTGGAGTTAGGAAGATCAATAATTATGAATTAAAACAGACACTCGGGCATACAAGACATATCTGTACACTTTGCCTTTTCTCAGACAGTAAATATTGTATGGGTCAAAAAAGATTTTATTACTACTGAAAATAGTATCTCCTTTTCCTGCAGCTCAGAATAACCTGTAACTCCCTGATTTCACTTGGGTCACGTGAAAGAAACAAAAGGAAATTCAGAAGGTTGCACAGGAACACAACACTTGTTTCTTAGCCACTGGCAAACGCATCTTTTTTTTTGTTTGTTTCCTATCTTGATTGCATTACATCAAAAGTACTAACTGTATAAACTAACCAAGTTCCTTTAGATTCTATGTTCATCTGAAGAAAAGATCTTTAAATGTTACGGTAAACAAAAACCATATTCTATTAGTTTGCACTATTTTAGAACAACTCTGCTTCTTATAGGCGAAGATCTTGTTTTTCCCTTTCCCTCTGCAATGTGGTCTGGATTTAGTCACATGCACACAGTACCAGGAGCTTCAGAGACAGAAGTTTCATAAAATAAAAATTGCCTCAAAACACCACAACTTCTTCCAATAACAGCAACTAGTTCAATGTTCTGAGTACTGCCAGAAACCAAAGTCCTGTCACTGAGATTCACTTATTTCACGGGTGCCCACAGTGCCGTGCTGACAAAGGCTGAAGTGTTGTGCTAAATTCTTACAGCTCCTCAAATTACCAGGTGCTTCAATAAGGCTTTCATAACCTCAAAGCAGAAGATGGAGACTCCTAATTCGACAGCTTCAGACTTCACTAGTTCTAGAATTAGAAATATCCCACCACAGGCTGACCTCATTAATATGACTGACTTAATCAATTTGTCACAAACCAGGGAGTACAGCTACAAGAAGTGGTTCATTGTTCAATTTAAATTAATTAATTGCTTGCAGATGCAGCTAACCCTTTGCAACTGGTTGTCTTGGTCCTCTTAAAACTTTAAAGTTATGCTAACATTTATGCTGGTCTTAAATTTTTGCCAGGTTCAAGATAGGAGTACAGGTTTCATCTTACTTTTCTATAAATGACAAGTGGAAGCTGCTACTGTTTCTTGGACCCAAATTTATAAAATACAGAGATGATTTTTTAAAAAGTTAACTACAGCCATGCAAAGTCAGAGTGCTGTACCTGTAAGTCTAGGGTTTTACCTGCCTGTAAAATATCACGTGCAAAATAGTCACACGAAGCATACTCAGCTCTCCTCTTGATTAACACGGAGGGGCTCAGGTTCAGTAAGCTTGAATCCCGATCACCAGAAACAGCTAAGAGCAGGACCCAGCCAACTTCAGGCAGATGCTAAACCCTTCCAGTAGTGACTTCCTTGGCCATCCAAACTTATTTTCACAGTGGGCTGCCCCTCCATGTGCCTGTGCAGCTAAGTATTGCAGCTTACACCTAAATCCCACCAAAATCATCACACTAGGCTCCACATCACCTTCACGCCTGACAGCCTGGTCACAGACCAGAGGCAATAGGACCTTGAGAATATGGACTAACCTTCCTGTCCCCAAGGAACATCTCCTGGCTCCCCTGCCCTCAGGAGCCCCACCTCTTGCTCACCCAGGGATAGATGTAAGCTTCCTCTGACCTTCCCCCAACATTTAATTTATGTCAGATTTAACTGGTTCTTAGACCCCATGACACTTAAGAACAAAAAGCGTTGATAAGTATTTCCAAGCAGTAGCAGAGAACTGGAGGCTTTTCCCTCCCAAAGAAATTCCTGTTTGCTTGCTTTTTGTTATTTAATCTTCCTCCTACATCTGTTGGGTCTCACCATCTTTGATGAAAACAAATACATCTTCACACAGGCATAACTCTCAACAACAAAACAAGGACTGTAGGGCAAGCTTTAACTACTTTTCTCAAAGGTATATTAGCTAAGCTTTAAAAAAAAAAGCCAAAAAAAAAAAAAAGGAGCATCTTCCCACTTTTCTTTCCAAGTATTCCCAATGCTACTCTTCCTATCCTTAAGATCAACATCAGGTGTTTTGATGCCCCAGGTGTTTTGAGACTGCCCAGTGAGGCCAGGGGCTCCACAAGCTCCCAGGACCCAGCCCTGAGCAGCCAGGTCCTGCCCCAAGCAGACCCCCTCGGATCAGCCTGCTGTACTATGATCTTGCCACTGCTTGTTGCCCATAGGTTTACTTATCAAACTGAAGTAACCTTGAGTTGTCAAGCTCTCGTGTTAATGCTGAAGCCTGCAGTACACTCCTCCCTGAAGACACAAGTGAGATTGATTGCACTTGTGATTTGTTCATTTCTACAACTATCTTACCATTAATATCCCTCTTTCATCCATTTGCAACACCTGCTAAGCACACAAAATTGATTATAATGTCCAATTCAGCAGGTAGGATCTTCTGGGATATTTATTTCCCTCCTTCAGGCTACATAGGGAGGGAAGAAAAAAGAAAAAAGAAAACAAACAAACAAACAAACACGTAGGGTTTCAAAAATTAATTAGCTGAACAAGAGGGAAAAAAAAAAACAAAAAAAAACTTAGTCTTGTCAGTGCTGCTTTGAGCCAGTGAAAGAAATTACACTGTTGCCTTAGTGCAGGTCCTAATTTACGTATCCAAAAGAGCTATATCTCCGAGTAGATTAAGCTAGCTACACGTTTCAGCTTTAAGTGCTCATCAAGCCAAGAGATAACAGAACTGATGAATGGGACATTTCGGATCCTTAGAGAAATGAGTACTATTACATAAAATGTGTGATTTGAATTTGTCTTTCTGCTTAGGCTGTGCCATCCTAACAGCATTTGTAAGTAGAAATAGAACCTTAAAAATCAAGAGCTGCCATAGTGCTTTTTCATCATCATCTGATCAGTGAAGTATAGGACTTCCAAATCCATATACTTGCACTGGAATAATCTGCATGTTGTAGTTTCTCCTCCCCAAATCAATTTATTACTGAATAGCAAATGGAAAATGAAGTTATTATTTCCACCTGACAATAGTGAGTTTCTTGGTCATTACCCTATGAAAACTGAAAGAAACCATTCCTTCATTTAACTGTTGAGAAGCTTAATAATAAAATAACTTTGCACTCTGAAGGATGGGTATGATATGCCATTAGTTTTTAATAAAGCAGTTTCCTCAGACTTGCTAGATTTACAGGCTGAGAAATCAACTGCTGCTGATGAATCAATCTGTTTTCCCCTGCAGAGATGTCAGAAGAGACAGGGCCACTCTAATTGGAAAACCAGACAGCAGTGGCTCCGTTAAGGCAAAGGCTGTATCGGACATTAGGGACTATAAGTCTTCATTCAGCCCTGCATCATGTTCTGCAAAACAGTTGTTGGCGATTCAGTTTAAAAGTACATCTGAATCTTTAACAGGCAAGGAGAAATAAAAACCAAGGCTGCCTTTGGCTGAACCTTGGAAACTGAAGAAGACGACCACTGAAAACACAAAAACTCCTCACGGCATTTTTCCTTTTGTAAAATTATTTCACAGCATGGGACAACCCTGGCACAGCATACAGCAAGGTGACACCTGGAAACTCCTTCCCCCTGTCCTGCTCCACCGATATAATCCCATCCTCTTGCTCAGCTGTACCAGCACAGCAGTTGTGAAGGGCCAGCACTGGTGTAGCCCCTGGCCAGAGGGCAAAGCAATGAAGGAGGGAAGTGTGCCAGTCCTCTCATCATGCCTTCTGACTGACTAGGTTACTGGGAACAGATGCCTTGTCCCCTTCTTGTGTTATTATGCAATGAATTACTTTATTATGAGATGATAAATATTAATCTCTCAAGCCCTATTTCAGCTCAAAATGTATGGAAATTTTCTGTTATTTTAAGTGTGCTTATTACAGTCAATCATAACAGTTCCTCAAGGGCAGCATTTTGAAGGTTTATGAAAGGTTCTCAGGTATACCTTGTACAGGAAAACATGCTCCAGCTATTTGTCCCAATGACCTCTGATTACCCTGGTTTGTAGAATTTGTTCTGCACAGAAAGAGTTTTAAATTACTCACACATGCATACCCCAAATAGAAAAGATGCACTTTTTTGACATTTACATAAGATAGTCTTACAGGTACAAAATGATTTGATCTCAGACCAAACACAGAAGCAGTACCATATGTATGCAGTTATCCAGATTGTTAGCTATGTTGTAACCGAAGCTTTTGCTCTCAGTGCTGAAAAAAAAGACCTTTCCTTTAAAAATCCAAATTATTTCCATGGCTAAAATACTACAAAAGTAGTCTAATGTGGTACTTGGTCACTTGGAATTCCAGGTCTGCCAGAAGTAAAAAATGTTTTAAAATGTCAAGATTTGAACTTGACTTGAGTTATAGAAATAAGAAATTGGCCAGGATTCAGAATGGATGTAATACAGATCCTTATCGAGTCTGAACTAGTTTACTCAGCACTAACATGAACTAATATGACAGCGTTAGTTTACTCTCGTATTTGTCTAAAAGCACTCTATAAATTTGCCTGGAATTCTGCCAGATGGTGCAGAATTACTGAATGACAGACTGAGGGTATTTATTTATAATCTGAACTTTTTAGGACCATAAGTACAAATAGAAACATACGTCTCCAACCTAATAAACTCACTAGCTTAGTCCTTGGTGGACCAGCCTGATTTTATGATTGAAAGTAGATTATTTTCTTTCAGTCAATTTATCTCGGCATAATTAAAAGACCTTAAATACTTACAGTGATGATAGGGAATTATTTCCCTGGGAGACGCTTGGGCTTCAAGTTTGAACACTTCTGCACATAAGTAACTATGTATGTTGAAAAATTCCACTCAACCTAAAAGGGATGCTGCTCTTCTCAAGACACATTCTCAGAATGTGGGATGTCAGCGCTGCAGCAATTACTAACAGGAAAAGGCAATATACTATTCAGTCCTAGTGGAACTAACTAAAAAGATAAATAAAGCCCAGAGCAGGGCCTTAGGCAGAAATGTGAGCCAAATTAAGTCTCCCATGATAACTCAATAAAACTTTAAACTAATATTTCATTCTTACTGTTCCACTGAAACTAATTCTCCTGTGTTTAGAAATTAGCCAGAAATTACAGTGAAACAAATAGAGTACCCACAGAATATAAACTTAATATTCCATAAAAAGAATATCCGACAGTCAGTCATGCAAAAATAAATCTCTGTAATTAAATTTCTTCTTAGAGAGCTCAGTATGGTTACTGCTGTTTTTTGTTGCAAACTATACTTTTCAAATATTTATTGTTAGTCCATTAATTTTAAATATCACTTTCAAAGCATCCGCACTAAATCAACTTCTCTTTTAAACATTTTGCTTTTAGTAACTCTTTTTATTACTTTCTCCCCAGACAGTATAACATCTTTCTCAAAACATTTATAAAGTACTCAATTGAAGGGTGGAGGGAAGCCTAACAAAACAAAGGAGTCATAAGCCTTTACATTTCTGGGTTCACTTTTAAAGACATGCTCAGTTCCAACCAGTTTCAGAAATGTATACCCACAAAATGCATCATTAGGAGTCATTTTTCACTCAGTAAATTTTTCAAATTCACAGAAGAGTAAATAACCCTCTATTGTACTAGTTGTCCCAAACACTCAAATTCGTAGCTATCACATATATACATACCTGAAAATCAATTTTAGATACTTTATGAAAGTTGTTATATTTTTCTTCCTTTTTTTTTTTTTAGATGAACTTTACTCTCAAAAGAGTTGTGTGGCAAAATATTTATTTCATTCCAGCTATGTTCTCAGAAATAATGGTTGCTATATTCCAGGAAGGCTAGAAACAGTATTCCAAGAATAAGAAAATCAGGTGCACGTATTGGAAGCTAGTTCATTTTTACTGCATTTACAAGTCTTTTTTTTTTTTTTCTCTCTTTGCGATTACTGTAACCTGGTGCAACAGTGTTACCAGATATTTATTCAAAGCACACTAAATTAGCTCAGATTTTGTATAACAAAAGAAAAGTCTGGGGTTTCAAATCTCACAAAGAAAGTAGAGAAAATTCAGTAAACTGCCTTCATTTTGTATTTCAGTACTTCTGCTGTAAATGCCACTAGAAGGAAGGGTGGTAATACCTCTGCTGCAGCCCTCAGCCTTCACCCTCCCCTTCTCAGTTTTTCCTTTACCTTCACACACTCAGCCCTTGTTACCTAGTGAGAAATTGCACATGTTTACAGAGGAGGAATGACACTGTCATCTCAGGCAGATTTATATGCAGATCAAGTAATACCTACACACATAGGGCCTTCTATAAAAAAGGGTTGGTTAGTGCCTTACAAGAAAGAGAGCACCTTCACCAGTGCTTTAGGACCGAGTCTTAAGATGATACTTCACTGTTTTACACCACTGTAAATATTCAGAAATTGCACAAAATTAAAAGTGAAGTAAAGGTTCGGTACTCCTTAAAATTACTGAGAATCACAGAGTGATTCAGGTCGGAAGAGGCCTCTGGAGGTCATTTGGTTGACAACCTGCTCAAAACAGCATCAACTAGAGCAGGTTGCTCAGGGCCAAACAAGGGGATCCCACAGCCACTCAGGGCCCCTGTTCTACTGTTTGATGGCTCCCACAGAGAAAACCGGTTTCCTTACTCCTTATCTCAGTCTCCTGTGTTGAATCTCATGTCTCTTTCCTTCATGTCTCCCTTCTTTTTGCTGTATGCCTCTGAAGAAGAGCCTGGCTTCTTGTTTTCTAAGTCTTCCTTCTACGTCAGGTAGATACAGATAGCAGTAGGATCTCCAGAGTCCTCTCAGCAATTTTCCATCCACCTTTTAGTCCACTAAACCGGCTTATATCTCACCAGTCTCTCTATAAGGGTATAATGGATGACAGTGTCAGAGGCCTTGCTGACATTAAGGTAGGCAACCTTGGCTGTTCTCCCCTTACCCATACAGCCAGTCAATCCATCAGAGAATGCCTCCAGAAGGTCATGCATATATTGCCCATGGAAAATTCACACTGGCCATTCCCAACCACCTTCTTGACCTCTGTGTGTTCAGATAGTGGTTTCCAGGAGGATTTGCTCCTGTAGCTCCTTGCATCCTCCTCCTTGTCCTCCCTGAGGATGGATGCAATATTTGCCTCTTTCTGGCCATGGTGAACCTCTTCTGAACACCAGTCTTTTGACAATGACAGACAGCAGCCTTGCAGCAACTTCTGTCAGCATCCACAGAACTCTTTGATGGTCCCTTGGACTTGGGCACTTCCAATGGGCTTAAAAGCTCCATGACTGACCTCCTCTGCTGCAGGTAACTTCATTCCCCCTGACTCTGCCACTTGGCTCAGGAGCAGAAAAGAGGTGAGGGCAGAATTTATCAGGAGAAACCAAGACAATGCAGAAAAAGCTGAGGTAAGCAATACTGTAGTCACTAGGTTTCCTGCTCCTTTGAGTAGTGGACCTGCATTTTTCTTCTCCTCACCTCATTCCTGGTTTCAACGCCAGCTAAGCTGTGGGTTTCCTGTAACCCTTTCTCTACCCATGCATGTTTCTGCAAAGCCTTTGTACCTCTCCCTTGTAGCCCTTGCCTGCTTTCCCCTTGGTTGTACTTCATTTTGATGTGAGCTCTGCCTGGAGCTCCTTGCTACCCAAGTTGACCTCCTGCTTGATCTGCTTGATTTCCAATATGCTGGAAAGGACTGTCCTTGTGCTCCAAGCCCCTCTGGCCTCCAGAGCAGTCTCCCATGCGATCGTGCCAAGATCAAATCTACTCTAGTAAATCTTTTCAGTATTTACTAGATTTCACAGAATTCTTGACATTAAATTACTGCAGTACTAAGTTACCAGAACTTTTTTTTTTTAATCATAAAAAAGCAAACCTTTTCAAACAGATTAACTACACTATGCCAGTATTTCTTTTGTACATATTATACTGCCTTCTCTTTCTCAGAGCCTCAAATAAACCAGGAATCTGTGTATGTAAGTCATTCAGTAAATAGCACAGTCTCAAGCGGTAAGCGCAAAAGAACAAAAATCTGTAGAAGCGAAAAATGAGAAAAAATATTATCCTAAGGCTGCTATTTTTGTACAAACAATGTGGACATGTGGGTTCATTCTGAGCCCTGGACCAGTTGATTTCATATAAAATTAATTATATGAGACTGTGCCAAAGTCATTAGTAAGGCTAGGTCCTAAAGTCAGGATGAAATACAAGGCTGTCCAGGAAGAAAAGCCAAATCTTTAAGTCATTCTAACACACACAAACTAGTCGATATTTTCATTGGTTTCTTTTTGATCAATCTTCAGTGACTAGTATCTAATTACAAAATTTTGCCTCTACAAACATTAAATTGCACTACAAAAATGATTTTTAAAACTTGACTGGAAGCATACAAGGAAAGTTATATCAATTTACGTACTGGTGTTCTTTTAGATCTATCACACAAGCAGAGGCAGTTTATCCTAATGTAGCCACTGAAAACAGTATTTTATAAAGGACATCCAAAAAGGCCAGAAAACTTGCATAACATTTTTGTAGTTGCCATTACGTTCTCGTTACACACTTTGGTCAACATGCCATTCATATTTACACTATTGTAGGGTTTTAAGAAAAACCTCTGTGATTGGGATCGCTGCCAGTCAGAGGCTGCGGGTGGCAAACTAAGGCCCCCAAGTGCCTGTGTCCAGTGTGTGAGCATGGGCTCCCAGTGAGGCATGAGTATGATGGGTACACCAGCGGGTTCAAAGAGCAGGTAAACTCATCTGCAAGAAGTGTCATCGTACCACAGACCAAACAATGGTAAATGGAGCTGGCCGTCCCACTCCATCCTACTCACCCCTCTGACATCAGCACCTTCCCTCCTGAACCCCACCCCAGAACCTTCAACCTCCCCCTGTTACAATGCAGGGGGTTAGGGCACCCTGTCCATATGGATGAGCCTGGCACCTGCTGCTCCTCTGTGGCACTGCATGCTTCCTGGGATAACATTGTTATTAACATCACTTGTTACGATTATTAAGGAAGATATCTTACACATCTGCAAGCAGAAGGGGGAAGTTTTTTCATTTCAATTTATTTTTGTTTCAAAATCTCATCAAACAGGTACAATTGCAGTACGCATACTGACGATGTGCTGAAGTTCAATGTCTTTGCAAATTAAGGTTTCACTTCCAGTATTTTCTGCATCTGCTGTAACGAGAAATTCTCAAGAAAATGACGATGCTGAATTTTTTGGGTAGATTTTAGAGAGCTCACTTTGAGTTGTACAGGGATACAGTTGGAGCCCTGTAATCTTCCTATCACACCCAGCTGGAAGCTGCCTGATACATCAATCTAATGCAGTTGGAGCCTGCTGCTTACAGCCCTTCCCTACATCCATCTATCAGTTGTATGTCCGGATCAATGAGAAAGCAGTTACTCTGCTGAGAAAAAAAGTGATAAAATAATTGTAATAGTCATCTGATGACTAAAGCACACTGATCTTACTCTAATGGCAATGCCAGCTTCACAACAAAACCTTGGTACATAACAAAAATGCTGTGGATGGCACATAATATCTTGCTAAGTATCCTGGATACAGCTGTTACATGAAAAGAAACTATACACCACTGTCTAATTTCTAAAGAAACATCCAGAGGAAAGGAAATATGCAGAACATGAAAAACTCATTTTTGCAATTAAAAAAAAAAAATGTTTCATTGAAAGAATCTACCATTAACTAATGTTTAAATTGGTCCTTAATAGAAAAAATATTATTAAAATATTTTAATAGTCCATTGAATCTGAATATCAAACTTCACTCAGTGGTACCTGAAAACACTATTAAAAATAATTAATCCAAAGAAGAATAAAATATCTCAGACAATCTACAAATCTGAGCAAAGAGCTGCATGAGTCACAGGGGAGAATGACAAAGGCACAAAAGATCAGGATGGAAACTCAGCCAAAATTCAGCACAGTTTCGGAACCAGAGAACAGAGAAAGAATTACAAGCAGAGCCAAGTCACAGGATATGCGTGAGGAAACAATTTGCTTTTCTGTCTACAAGCCTAGAGCAAGCATACAGAGAGAAATGATTTACAGGTGCTAACTAATAGGTTAATCATAATATATAACAGGTTAATCACACAAACACACAGTAACAGGTTAATCTCAAAGCATTGTAGAATTAGTCAAATAAGAAATTGAAGTTATATTTATCCTCATTTGTTCTAGGGTTTCTATAGAGCCAGTCTGTTTTGCACTTCCTGGATATTAAACTGTTCATTAATCTGCATGTTTCCTTAGTGTTGCCCTGCAGGGCTAATATAAATACTGCATTCATTAATTCACACATAGTCTTTTCTTGCCATTACTTATCTGTTATAAAGTTAAACTGTATCGGTCAATTTATTAATTATTGCAATGCCTTCTGTAATAGAAAACAACTGAAAACATGAACCTGTCAGATGCTACCATTCAGTCAGGTGTTTTTGATACAGGAAAAGAAAAAGTAGCACAAATATTTCTAACTTCTAAGAGGTTGTGCTGATTGTGTATATTCTACCCAGTGTCTGTGAATTAATTATTCTAAATCTTATTGCTTCTTTTAGTCACTCTTTGAATCCTCTGATGATCTCACTTTTTCAATATAGAGAGTGCTAGGGGGGCATAATTTTTTCCCTACTTTCAAAACAGCTCTTCTATATACCAGACCAATTTCTATTTTATTTTTAATGTAATCTTTTTCCCTCATACTGCTTAAAAGGGTAAACACGGTTACTGGATTACTTGGTTATCACACCTAATTGCCCATCCACCTCTCATCTTTTACAGGTAAACTCATTTACTGCTTTCAGTATCAGGTCAGATGCATCAATGCAAGGCTTTGCCTTCTGTGTGCATATGGGCTACTAGCGATAACATCTGGGTTTATTGACCTTAGAAACAAAGTCCACACCAACACAAAAAAACAAACCTGTATACGTGCCTTGGGAGCCCCTCCTGCCTGTCTGTAGTGCAGCATGGCCCCTTTCATCACTGAACATACCCCTCCTTTACTGCACAGTTGCCACTAATTTCATGTGCTGCTACTCCTTCCATGACAAACGGCCTTTTAAGTGTCCTTGTGCCCTTCTCCTTTCTGCAATGCAGGTGAACAACGCCAAAATGGCATTTCAGCTGAAGGTGCTAAGGTTGTGCTATAACTGCGGGTCTTAGCAGAGCGGGGGGCCTGGGTGTCTTCGACAAATTAATGCTCAATCGAGCACAACAAACCACACGCGGTTCTTTAACAGAGCTACCCGTTAACGGCTTAGACAATAAGACTGATTTGGTATTGCTGGAGGACACACAAGTGTTCATTAACGAGCGGAAAGGTGTTCATGCAGCATCGATGCCTCCAGCATTCTCTAAATAGGACTAATCAAACAGTTGCGTTTCAGATAAAAGAACATCTATCTAAACAAGTGGCGGCTGGATGTTTGTGTTCTCAGCTACTAATGCTCAAAACTGTTTATTTCCAAGCATCTTTGAAACATGGAGATCAAAAATGTATTATTCAAAATGATATTCATGTGGCAACAAAAGAGAAATTGGAGAAAATCTCTTGGTTAATATTTAAGCATCTGGATACAGCTGGAAAAAGGCAACAAATTACGAATAAGCAAATCATCACAAATTAATGGAAACAAATTAGGTATGTAGAATGCTTCTCTTTGGCATATTTAGGTTAAAGGAGGGAGAGGGCAACTCGAACACAAGTAAACAACAATACTTGATTGCACAAGGCCTCCTCTAATCACATATAAAAACAAGTGAGATTTTAAAAAAATATTTATGCATTCTTTTAAGAAAACTATTCTGGCACCTGCTGATTAATAATATCTGCAGGATCTACATAATTCATAGCTTGGTATTTTACTTTTTTTTTTTTTCCTAATTATGCTAACAATGCTTACACAGTTGAAGTTAAGTTGTATAGTCTGCTGCACCACTTTGGCCCTGTCATAACCACTGCTTAAAGCCCAACTGAGCAGGCTCTGTGGTCTGCAGGTCGTCTGAAGGCAGACCTCTGAAGAGCAGCAATGACACAGGTTCAAACACAATGTTCTTGGCCACATGCAGGCTGACAGTGACTGACTATATGAGTTTTTTTCTTTTCTTCTTATTTCTTTAATAAACAGGACTGACTTAGTTGCTTCCTGTGTTCAGAGCCAAGTCCCTAGCTGCTCCCACTGAGCTTTTACTCTTCAGCCACAGACTGACTATAGGCCCCCGAACTGCTTAAACTCCTCAGCATCATGGGTACCTGACCATATGTACTTTTGTACTTACATACAAAAGTTTTTGTACTTACAACCAAACAAAAACAACACACCACACTTTTTATTTTGTTATGTCTTGTCTACATATGTACTCAGACCATGGTCAGAGGGCATGGCAACAGTTAAGTGAACTCCCGCTTAGGCCACAAATCAGCTTTTCTTATGCAATCAACTGCAAAAGTTCAGGGGGAAATGCACACCCTGCCTCTCCACCAGCAGAGAATGACTCTGGGTTAGAAAGATGGGAAAGCTACAAAGAAAACCAAATTACGAGAACTCAAGTTCTCATCAGTTCCTGCTCTAACTGAGCAGACTCAACAGTCCTAAACAGAAGCCCACAACTAATTATTTGCAGAAGACAAGCTACACCACATACGCTTCATATATATGCACATGTATACCTTATTATACAAACACACACAGACAGAAGGAAAACATGACACTACTTCACTCCTCAAACAGTAACCTCTTGTGCCTGCCCTCCCAATATGCATAAACAGTAATGGTCCAAAATCTGTAACACATTTCAGTTTTTAGGTCACTGGACAATAGCCCACAATGAGCAGAAGGGATTGAAAATTAATAACGCTGTTGGAAAGAAAAAAGCCAAGAAATGATACTACTATCAAAATATGTAATATCCTACTAAACAGCATTAATTACCATCTTTTATTTATTCATTTTGACAGAACATTTCAAATTCCTTAAATGTACAATATGCAAAAAAGAAATTTAAAGTTAAGAAACATTTTTCTCATTTGGAAAATAAACCTGTCTCTTCCTAGTAACTTTTAATTGCCTTTTTTGAAGAAAGCTGTTACTTACATACCAAATATTACCAATGATAGCTTGTATAGAAAACACTGCCATTTATTTCCTGTTGCAGAGAAAGGGCATTTTTATTAATTAAAAACAAGAGCCACCAGTCTTGGCCATACTACTGTAGAATGTAGTCATTATATGCAATATCTGTGATTTGTAGTTTTGGGGTTGTGTTTTTCTCCTCTCTCTAGCAGTTACTGAAAGATTATGATTGGAAAACAGTCAGCTCTTACTAGATTAAATGTTTGTTTTCATTCTGGGGTTTGAGGGGTTTTTTTGGTACCCATCATGCCTGTAATAACTTTCAACCTACAGTTAAATACCTGCCTCTCTGCTCCTCAGCTTCTAATTTGTTCTTTGAAAACAGAGGCGCTAAACGATATGCCTTTTAAATGCTTAATTTGTAATTACCTACTGAAATGTTTTCCCTATGTAAGTGCAATGACAGTGCGAATATGCAGCTTGATTTACCTAGGAAGCTCTTCCTACACCAACACAGTCCATCTTGCTTTCCTACCCTATCGTTCTTTCCCTGCTGTTGTAATATTGTGCTTTTGAGAGAGGTACAAACATTGTGGATGACCTTGTCAGAGTTTAGGACCTAAATGGAAACTCCCCTGCAGTGCCACCAAAGCCATTTGATCGACACTAAACTACATCCTGGACTTGTCCTACCTAGGGGACTTCGCTTGCAGGCAGAGGCAGCACTGACACTGCTCTGCAGAAAGGAGGGCAGAAGCTCCAGAAGGTGGTCATGGTGGCACCTCTCTCTCACTCTAGCCCACGTCCCAGTTTAAGTGCCTAAAGCCAGGTGGGCTCCATCTCACCCTCAGGTGTTTTCTTTGCACACCTCTACCTCCTTTGGGCTGCCATAGCCATACACCCCCTCCTCCGTTCATGACAGAGGTGGTCTAAGCCGAGCTTGAGGAGGAGGAGAAGGTTTTCTGTTCTCAAGGCCCTTTGGCCAACCATGATGCTTCTGCAACACCTGGCTGCCAGGCTAAGGGGAAACTGCAACCAGAGAGAAATGCAGAAGTCCCAAAGACAAGGTGTTAGCACATGTCCTCCCTTCCTACACATACGCATCTGCACAGCTCAGATATTTAAAAAAAAAAAAAAAAAGGCCAAAATGAGGTATTGCAGCCCCTACACCCTCCAGGCATCCAGCCCTGACCAGGCAAAGGCAGGGCTGCAGCACCGCCAAAGCCACACGCGTCCCCAGAGAGAGGAGATGGTAGGGGAGGGCAGAAATCAGGCAGCCGCTGCTTGCAGGCTTCATATTAAACTAAAAATCAACCTCTCATTGCTAGCACTTTCAGAGCAGTGTTCATGAGCTCTGCAGGGTGCCATTTTCATCTCTTCTTTGATGTGAGAACGGTGGACGTGATGGTGCATTAGAAACAGGAATGAAAGGGGCAGGTTGGGAATCATTAAGCAAGCTCCCTGTCTCTTTAAAAGGAAATGTTCTCGAATTTATGCAGCCATTTATCTCATCTGGACGTATTAAAGCAAAGTATCTAAGAAGAGAAAGAAGCCCCGTGTTTCAGTCTCACTTCACTTTTGGATATACATGTGGTGTTTCTGTAGCCTTCAGGTCTGAACTACTGAAGAGCTACAGTTTAATTAACCATTACAACTTCTATAAGGTGTAATTGGCCTTACATCTAGTTCATTAAAGCAACAGTAGAATAATTCTGACAGCCCAGCCATGAGACAAGTTCACACAGAGCATTAGCAGCTCAGCTCCCTGCACATTAAGTCAGTGCATATTTTCTGAAGAGAGGAGATGAAATAGTGCTAGTCATCTACTCCCTGTCAACTGTTCACCCAGAAAAAAAAATCTAAAGAGAGATGACCAGGAGCAAATAGACAGTTTCCAACCTCATTACTCCTCGTTCAGCTCAACATATGTCAAGTGTTTGCACTAGGCAAACTGACATTTTAGCTTGCCATGGTCTACCCTGGAAACCTGATATTTATAATGTAATCATTCTATATCTGGCCCTGGAGCAGCTGCAGTTAAAGGAAGATGTGTTATTAAAGAGAAAGTCTCCATTTGGTGGGTATTTTGTAGGTAGAAGTTCTGTGAGACTGAAATATTCACAAAATACTTTTACTCAGCTGGGACTTTGAAGTAAACTGAAATAAGACGCTTTCCCCTCTGCCTCACATGAAATTCACATACTTAGCAAAGGTATAGGCTTTTATATGACTACTGACATTCCCAGATGCAAACTTCCCAGGTGCATCATCTACCTGTGAGTGGGAAAGTGACCCCTGCCTGGGGACATCTCTCCAGCACTCTTATATTCTTCTTCACAGGTAGTTTTGGCTTTTCTTCACCCAGCCTTACTTCTCCTCTGTCTTCTCTGGGCCATTTCCTCCCCTAACTTCACTTGCCATTAAGAGAAATTTCTACTTCTCTTCTCCGACAAGAACTAATTTTCAGGAAAGACCAGCACTGACCTTTGCAGTCAGTAGACCTGTCTGCAAAGTTAATCCATATGTAATTTTTCCTTGGTGCTGACAAGCAGAGCACAAGGAAACTTACACTTGAGGTATATCAGCGTGGTCTTTGAGGCAAACAAATCCCCACTGCCTGCTCTCCAGGCACACACAAGCTTTTCTCCAACAATGCTCTGACCCAAATAGAACTTGCATGGCACTAGTTAGTAGCTGAGCTACTCAACTACAAAAACAATCAAAACAGGCTGTTAAAACCATGCTACTACACCTAGTGAGATCTATTCATTTATCACAGTGTTAGCATGCTCAGTTTTTACTCTATCTGGAGGGTGGTCAGGGAATGCAAACCTGCGCTCAGAGCACTGAAGGTGAGCTAGTATCGGTCTCCAAAGGACAAGATAGAAAGAGACTGATGTGAATAATAACCATGCTGAAACTCAACAGCAACCTCAAAAGACTGTGAGGAACTGAGAGGCTTGATGGCGTACTAATAAGTCTTTTTTCAAACTGCCATCTCAAAATTTGTTGTGAGCAGCAGAGGCTTATGTCAAAAGAAACCCCTGACCTTTAATGAAGACTACTGTGTAACAAAAACAACCCCAAAAACAATCAAAAACCGTCCTTGATTAGTCTTGCCCAGACTGAATAACCTGTCAGCTTCAGTATCACATAATACCTGCACTGAGTTAAATCACTTCAAGGAGCTTGATGAGCTGCTTCTGTGACAAAGTGGCCCAATTCTGCATTGAGTTTCATAGCTGGAACCTTGCCAAGGTGACTTCCTCGTTAAGAACATAATTTGGACAAGTATTTTTAAAACAGAAGCACTTCCCACATACATACTTTAAAAGATGCACAAAGGGCTTTGCTAACAATTGTCTTGAATGCTCAAGTATTTTTCGAGCACATTTTGACCGTCATGTCAAAGCACACTACATTACATACTGCATTATGACACCACGAATATAAAAGACATGACAATTATTTGGACAACTGAGAGCATGAATAAAAAATGATTGCTGAATTGGAATGCAGCACAGCTTATAGCTTCTGAGAAGAAAGCCTCTGACTTGTAGCTTTTATAAACTCTATGAACCCGACTGCCTCAGCAAAAAAATTTCTTCCTAAAAAATGTATGCACTCAAGTAAAAGCTCAGGTCATACACTGAGTTTTCAAATACTCAAGAGTTTTGCTGAATCAAGACTCAACATGAACTGTGAGCAGCAGCAAGTAAACTTTGGTCTCAAAACTTTGTTCAGGGCACTAACCAGCATCAAAATAAATTCTAGAAGGAGAGCAAACAATAGTGCTGTTAACTCCATTAGTCCGTAAGCTCTCAGAAACCAGTTAAATAAACTGCTAGCCTTTTTCTTACCTTCTTTTCGCACCTAATCATTAGCAGAAGTACCAATCTCTATACTGTAATAATCTATACTACAGTAGCAGTAATATGGGATAGGATATTCTAATTATTAATGGAAGTGTCACTGTTAATGCATTTACCTACCTGAAGCATGTATGCCAGGACACAAAAAAGAGTCTATGTCCAAAACAGACCACCCCATATGGATACCTTCACCTCCTACCAAAATGTGGGACAGACTGGAATAAGGACACACAGAGCAGTGACCACCAGAAGAAAGAAAATATACAAAGTGCTTCAGAAGGGTTTCTCTTCTAAAATTGAAGGAAACTGTATTTCAGAAAGCCATTATTCTACAATGAGTAGCAGGAGTAAGAAATTTTAAAAGCAATGTGCGTAACGCTATTTGGAATGAAAGAAAATACCTATTTAAGAGGTTTGCCAAATTTGTCTATGTATCCATGAATAAAATTCAAAAGCATAATGATTTGGTTATACCTCAAAAGGTGGAAGGTGTTCTTAGACGGAGCCTCAGGCTGAGGTGCAGGCAATGAAGGACAAAGGAAAAACAATAAGGTTGGTAATCCAAAGCCATTACCTCAGACATAACTTGCCAAGCAATAGCATTTGTCTGTCTTTTCAGGAATTGCCACCTTCATTAAAAATATACTAATTCAGGCTTTCTGTCATCCTAAACCCTTCCGTTGCCTTTTCTCCTCAAAAGACATTAATTGAAAGGAGTTTCTAATCATTTCCATCAGTAACAGGCCACAGTTTCTTGATGAGAAATTATTTTCAAGTACCAGTTACTAATGTATGTTTCAAATACCAGGTTTTTAATATTATAATTGAAAGTGTTGGTATGCCACCACAAGACCAAGTTCAAGAGTGGCAGACCAGTGCAGTATTTATGCACAGCTGAAGAGGAGGTGTAAGGCACTACTTGGTGTGTAGCTGGCACACACTGAATGCAAGGGGAGGAGAGGAAATTCACTCTGAAGAGATAGAAACCAGGAAAATCCACATTTGAAAAACAAAGACTGACACTTGCTAGACCTACCTGTGGAGAGGTCACTGAAAAACGTTGCCCTGGGACAGAAAAATCACAGTCCTCAACTAACACATCAGTCAAAGTCAATGAATGGGTCAAGCCAACAAAGTCAAGCTAAAAATTAAGAATGGGAGGTTCCGTAGCATAGTGTGCCAGTTGACTGAGCTGAAATACTCATGCAAGCTTTCAGCTACAAAATGCATATTTGTTTAGACGAGGGTGATTAAGCAGTGCAACAAAACAGCCAAGAGTAGTAATGCATTCTGCATTTGTTGTTGTCTTCCTGGGTGTCTTTCTGAAGCCCATAGTTTAGCCAAATAGAAGTTATTGGGATCAACAAAGGGGTAGCTATGTGAAACATAATGGTCTAGTTTACAGGAGGTTAGACTGAACGATTTAGTGATCCTCCCTGGTCTTAAACTGTCTGAATCATGCAGCAAAAGACTGCAGAGCTCAGGAAAAGAACACAATGCTTGTAACCCCCCTTCTTGTGCTTCAGCTGCACATCTGTTTGCCATCTCTTAACTCAGAAGGAAAAAAAAGAGTGCATTACAGAACAAAAAATTCAGCACAAAAGAATCAAATATCAGTGACGGGATGCTGAAGACTTGAAGGAAAGATTCCATGATTAACTGAAATTACTGAAGATATCTCTTAGTGCTTATTTCTGTCAAAAGGTTTTTGTTTAGTTAAGAAAATGAATTAACGTCACTGTGAAACTTCTCCATGTATAGAAGACATCACTGTAAACTAACAGAGGGCAAATATTTGTCAACAGTACTTCAGTAACAAAGAAACAGATGAGCAAAATATTTAGTAACTGTTACGGCTTCTCCACCATCATATCATCTCTCCTGCCTACATAATTTGCAGAAAATAACAGTATTTTTTCTTTACAAATTACATACATTTACCCTGGCTTTGCAGAAGCCAACAACAGCTCAGACAAATCTGGTCTCACATCCTAGAAGAAATTTACTTACTTTTATTAAGACAGACATGTTATACAATACAAATGAAACTCAATTTATAGACAAACAGACCTGGAATGTGTGGTCTTTGAGAAAGATCTAGTTCACATTTCAGACAGAAACCATGCTCGATAGCTCAAACCAATCTCCTATGTTCAGTAACTTTCAAAGGCTTTTACCTATTACCTATTTCAGCATTAGAGCTATAGACTTTTTCTATAAAATAATAGAAAAGAATAACTACCCACGCTATAAAGACAACACAAGGTTCTTAGGACATTTAGATTCAACAAATATCACAGTGGCCTGTTGTGAGCTATGTATAGCTAGAAAAAATCAAATTTCATCTGCCACTCTGTCAGGCTGCATTCCAAAGTCAGTTTATCACTGCACCGAATAGCAAGGTATTTATCTTCCCTGGCTAGGTTAATCTTGTGTTCCATAATTATCATGACTGCCATAAACACATTCAATTCTGTTCCTGCTTTTGCAAATGTTGCCAGTTTGGGGAGAAACTGAGCTTAAAAAGAACTTGTTCTTGTTTGCTTTGAACTTAAAGGCCACAGCAGAAATTAAGAAATATATTGCATTGGAGGTTGTAATTCAGAGAATGGCTGAGGTTGGAAGGGACCTCCAGAGTTTATCTGGTCCAAACAGGGCCACCCAGAGCAGTCTGCCCAGGACCATGTCTAGGCAGCATTTGAAGATCTCCAAGGAGGGTGACTCCACAACCTCTCTGAGTAACCTGTGCCACTGCTCCCTCATTCACATGGCACAGAAGTGCTTCCTGGTTTTTAGACGGAAATTCTGGTGTCTCAGTCTGTGCCCACTATCTCTTGTCCTGTCTCCTCTGAAAAGAGCCTGGCTTCATCTTCCTTGCACCATCCCTTTGAGTATTTATATACATTGAGATCCCCTGGAGTGTCCTCTTCTCCAGGCTGAACAGTCCCAACTCGCTCGCCCTCTCCTCACAGGAGAGGTGATCCAGTCCCTTCATCATCTACATGGCCCTACATTGTACTCCATCCAGTATGTCTATGTCCCTCTTGTAATGGGGGGCCCAGAACTGGACATGGTGAGGCCATGCGGCCTCACCAATGCTGAGCAGAGGAGAAGGATCACCTCCCTCCACTTGCTTGCAGTACTTTGCCTAGTGCAGGATACCATTAACCCCCTTTGTCACAAGGGCACATTGCTGGGTCACGTTCATCTTGGTGTCCATCAGGACCCTCAGCTCCTTTTGTGCAAAGCTGTTTTCCAGCCAGGTGGGCCCAAGTATGCCCTGGTGCTTGGGGTTGTTCTTCCCCAGATGCAGGACTTTGCAATTCCCATTGTTGAACTGTGAGAGGTCGCCGTCAGCCCATTTCTCCAGCCTGTCCACCTCCCTCTGTATGGCAGCATGACCCACTAGCATATCAGTCACTCTTTCCAGTTTTGTGTTACCTGTGAACATGTTACAGGTACACTCTGCCCCATCATCCAGATCATTAATGGAGATCCTGTTTAACAACAGGACCAGACCCAGTACTGACCTCTGGCATACACCACTAGTTACTGTCCTCCAGCTAGACTGTGCCACTGATCACCACCCTCTGGGATCATTCAGGCAGTTTTCAGTCCACCTCACTGTCTCCTCATCCAACCCATGCCTCATCAGCTTCTCTATGAGAGTCTCATGGGAGACAGGGTTGAAGGCATTACTGAAGTCAAGGTAGACAATATCCACTGCTCTCCCCTCATCCACCAGGACTGTCATTTCACTATAGAAACATATCAGGTTATACATTATAGGAATGTATGAGGTTGACGAAGCATGACTTCCTTGGTGAATCCATGCTGACTGCTCCCGATGATGTTCTTGACCTTCGCGTGCCTGGAAACAGTTTCAAGGATTAGCTGCCCCATTATATTCCCAGGAATGAAGGTGAGGCTAACCAGCCTGTAGTTCCCTACGTCCTCTTCCTTCCCAGTCTTGAAGAAAGGAGTGTTTGAAGTACTCAGGCACTTCTCCCAGTTGCTATGATCAACCAAAGGTTATCAAGAGTGGCCTCACAATGACATCTGCCAGTTGCTTCAGCACTTGTGGATGCACCCCATCAGGGTCCCTGAACTTACATACATCTAATTCACTTAAGCATTCTCAGACCTGGCCTTCTTCCACCAAGGGCACAGTTTCCTTGTTCCAGTCTTTCCCCCTGGTCTCTGGGACTTGGGCTTCCTGAAAGCCAGTCTTGCTGGTAAAGACTGAGGCAAAGTATCTCAGCCTTTTCCACACACTGTGTCACCAGGTCCCACACCTCATTCAGCAGTGGGCCCACACTTCCCCTAGTCTTCCTTTTGTCACCCATGTACTTACTTATTACTAGACCTGTGATAAGAGCTTAGTTTTTTAGCCTCAAACTAAAAATCTTTAAAAGATTTTGCATTTGAAGTATTCCAAGCAGCAAAAAGAGTACTATGAATGTAGTTGGTTGGCAATATCTGTTGGTGTGCGAATGATGAATTTTCCACAGCACTTTTCAGGATTTTTTTTCTTGTTTCCTTTGATCATCCGACAAATCCGCAGGATGCAGCATGCTTTAGGAGTCTGCAGGCCTGAAAACTTCAACATCCCCCTATGCAACTTAGCTAGACAGCTTCCAGTTACAGATGTGGCTCACTTGAAGCTGGCATGGCACTCTTCACTGCACATTGTATTTGTGCCCTAAAGCTGTTGAAAATGTGGTGAGCCATGGATCATTCCTGGCAGACACACTGCCATTTTTACTGCAGATTATTAGCACCACTCCTACTAACATCTTCTCTCTTGCTGCTTTGAGTAGGAGAGAACAAACACACCTTTGTCCCTGGCTTTCCGTGATGACAATCATGCGAAACCCCAGGCTCAGAAACATGCAAACCAAGAATGCTTTTCTTGGGAGAACAAAAAATATCTCCCCTTTTTACTTTCTGAATTCCTCTGAAATGGACCTAGAAGGTTAATTGGAGAAAGAGCAAGCAGGAATGGAGGAATGGAGATGAGTATGCATGGGTACACTGCAGTCTTCTGTATACTTGTCAAATTGGATCAAGAAGAAAACCTGGAATTGTTCGTCACCAAAAGCCAGAGTATGATGTGTGCAACTCTAAAAAATAATTTAACAGAAAGTTTGTTTGGAGGGCTGAGCATATCCTTTAGTTTAGAAGATGCAAAAATTTAGAGCAAAATCCATACCCAGCTCCCATCACCACCCCACCTAGTTTTTGTTTGGGTTTAGCTTAAAGAAACATGGCATATCCCACTGCATTACTTCAGAAGAATAGAGACTAATAACAGAGTCTTCAGCTCAACTTAGCAAAGATGAACTGCATTTTGTGATGTTAATGAAACCCAAGCTCAGGCAGAAGCTGAACAATTTAGTAAGGCTCTAGCTAGTTTACAAACTAGTTTGCTGACTACCAGAGTCCAAGGTGTATGAAGTAGGAAGAAGCAGGGTTTCTACATCTCACTCCTCTCCATGTTTAGGACAGTATTCTAGATGGAAACAAGAAGATGCAAAAAGTATCAAAAGTATCAAAAAAGATACAAAAAGATAAAAAACAGAAGTTCTTGTTCCTGTGTGATGAATTTCTTCTATAACCGCTAGTTCACCAAACACCTCTCCCTGTGATATTTCCATTTCTGGAAAAGGGATAATAAAGTACCTAACGATCCAGAATTTGTAGAGCTCAAAATGCACCCATGTTTGCAAACCACCTGGAGTCCTGCAGAGATGAGACTCTACTGTGATGTGAAATATAATTATGTCATTAGAAGAGGGAATACACGTGTACATGGATAGGTTTGTTCATATCAATGTTTCCTTATTTCAGTTTTCCCAAACTTCCAAAATCTCCGCATAAAAAAAAAGGATTTTTTTTTATTTTTCTAACAAGGCCAGACAAGATTTCTAGAACTTCACCAGGGAGCAAAGTGAATAAATCTGAGGCTGTAAATTCATGTTCCTATGAGGGGATTGAGACAGATGTAATCATCTCACTTGCAGAGTTCTGGGGTTACAGAGCTGGAAAAGCAAAATGTACTCACAGAACATCTCAGGTCAAGTGGATAAAGTCACCTTTGGCTTCTGTGTAGGAGTGGCAATATGCCAAATTGAAACACAAACCTACAGAGTTGCAAGCATCATTAGCATAAGTAACAGCAGATTAACTTGAGAAATTATGCCACAATGACTGAGTTTCCCAGCTGTACTAAAAATATCTACACAGAAGAGGCAGGCAAGGCATCCTCAAAACAAAACCAAAAAAAAAACCAAACAAAACCACACACAACACAAGGCCTTCGGGAAACTAAATCCAAAGATGACTTCCTTCTCTTTTTAAAATCTCCTCATGATAACTTGAAAACACATGATCAAACAACTACCTGTATGTCCAAGAACATGCATGCAATCTCAAAATAAAGCTACGTTGTTACTAAAGGACCAAATAATCTACATTAAGGTAGAGCGACCTTTGCTGGAGAGAGCCTTCCCGCAGGGGTAATTCCAGCCAGGATGTCAGCAATTGCTGTGAGTACTGATGAAGAGGAGGAGGGTTCAGGATGGAATAGAAAAGACACAAATCTGAAATACATCCAAGAGCTAAGGAATGACTCATTTTCAACAATGATAATAACAGAGTGGGTAGGCTGTAGAGACTGGTCACTGTTATGTAACAGAAAATGCCACCACAGCTACTGAATATGGCTAGGAGGTGATCAAAACTGTGTGAGTATAGTTCACATCCACCGGTTATTTACTGGATTAAGTATATCTGACAGAAGAGTCAATGTGATACACACAGTTCAAAGTGGCAGCAACGTACCTGTCTTGTTTGTTTTGCATGGTTTGAATCTAATCTTATACAACTCCAGGCAGGGTGACAGTGGCATGCAAAACAAGTTGATGTGATACATAAAATTGGTGTGTCGCTTTAGCCTTTATTTGAGAGTTTCAATAGCCAAACACTTTCTTTCACATCTTTGGAAAACAATATACGTTAAGTTTAACATAAGTATTAACTGGCATTTTCAGTCTTGAATATTACCTATAGACACAGCTCGGAAAGCAAATGAAAAAGGAGTCAATGTGCAAGGAAATGTAGTAAATACTATAAAGTAAAATAAAAGGTGAAAGGAACATAACATGAAAGACAAGAAGAAAATACATTTTCACTTTTTAAAAAGTTAACTATTGATTAATAAAATGGAATCACAAAATACTTATACCAAAATAAATAAATAAATAAAATTTTGTAGACATTTTAAAGGACCATGGGAACCATAAATAACTGTTAGACAAGCCCTAAGAAGAAAGTGTTCCTGATTTCCAGTTTGCTGGCTGATTTAGTACATGTTAGAGGATAGAAGCAGATAGAGGATAGAGGTAGAAGCAGATACCACAGAGGATAGAAGTCACCTATATGGGTGATGGCAAAGGGATGGAAAAAAATGCCAAATAAATTGTGAATAAACTGATTTTGTTTGATCAAACCAGGGCCTAAACACACTTACTGAACTTTTGCAATTGTGACTACATTTTCACCTCACATCTAATGGCACCAAGCTCCAAAGATGAAACATGCAGCATAAGAACGGTTCTCCTCCTTTGACATTTTCAATGCACTGCTTTTCAGTTTCACTGATATATTCTTCTTGTATTTTCAGAGAATTGATAAAGGACAAAAACATATTCATCCAATGATACTCATTGTAACATTTGTTCAGAGGCAACAAGTCTAGGTATTCCATCACCAATTCCCATAGGTCTTTCAAGACAGAAGTAGAAAGTCCTGCTTGTACCACTAGAGAGGTTACAGCTTGGCATTAACACCAGGATGGGCTTAGGGGTTCACTCACTTTTTAATGCTCCCAAGCATATTTGAACAGCGAGTGCTATGTCTTGCGTTGTTCAGGCACTAAGAATCAGATGAATAACTGCTTCATGTAGTTACCTGTAACACTGTCAGGAATCTTATGCATGTTTCAGTATGGTGCAGCATCTCCCTGCCTGGGCAGTTTCCTGTCAATACTGTTTCTCAGTTCACCACCCCAGATATATGAATGCAGCATTTCCCAACATTACAGAATCAGAATTCTAAGGACTGTTCTGCTGGATGATATGTAGTGCTTAGTGTTCAGAAATACAGAATAAATACTTGAGTAGTTAAAAAGGAAACGATTATCTTAATTATTTTATTCAAGATTTTTCTCTTCTCCTATCCATTCTCCTGAAGGGACAAAGCTCACTCACTCTCATGCTGTTTTCTTCCCAAGGCTAACAGTATTTACTTTAATATTAAACTTCAGTACTGATCTTAAATGGCTGTAAATAGGATTACAAGGGAGCAAGTCTTTGAGGGCTTGAATCTTCATTTTCTTGCTCTGAGCTGAACGCATACACCATGACTGCACCATGCTGAGAACCATTTGAAATGCACAGACAGACAGCCATTTTCTAAATATAGACAAAAATGGACCCCTTCCCCTTTGATATGTTCTTTACGCCCAGTTTCCAAATACAACTTTTCTCTTAGGGACTCTATGTTCTTCAAGCAACGATTACAGACACATGTGAGAACAGTTTAATTTTAGGTGTGTCTTACCCCACCTTTATTTATCCTGGAAGAGAAAGGAAGCCCTCGCTGCTTTAAACATGCTCTGACTTACTTAAGTAGGAATTTAAAACTCTACTCTTGAATTAGTAGCAGTACTAATAATAATGGTCAAAGTGTTCAACATTGCATCCTGGTAAGCAATACTGCATCAAAAAAAAAAAATCTGAACGAACAAGCCAGACTTCAGGAAATTATGCTAATAGAAGAACGTGATTAATGAAATTAATCCTGCTTCATGTATAGATGAGCTTTTCCTTACTGAATTTTCAACTTGCATAATAACTCATGAGTATCTCTTATGTTCTCATGCAATGAAGCTCATTACTTACCACAAGGAATTGAACTGTTCCAGTGTACTTGCAAGCAATCACTGAGACAAATGATTTACAGGTGTTAAACATCATGCCAGAGTGTACAAAGAAACATCACAGGTCTTATCTGAAAACATATCTGCAGCAAAGATTAACATTTTATTCCTGTAATGGGGTGGGGTAATTTCATTTATTTGGTTATAATGAGGGAAAGTACTGCTAGCCTTCCATAAATAATCTTTGACTGGCCAACAAAAGTAACAGATAAAGACATGAACCTGGCCTTCTGTAACTAGTTTGCTCACTTCTCCCCAGATCCATTTCACTGAAGGCAGGAGAGTTATCCAAGAACACCCAGATTTCCACAGGTGTCTCCACTGAACCCTGACATCTACTTTAATGTCCAACTCTATTGTCTAACTTACACATAAAGCTAGAAATAGCATCCCCTTCACAAATTTGAGAAGTGGGCCAAAACTATTACTGGCCTGCTGTACAACCCAAAGACCAACAAATAAAAATAAACCTCTCTTAACCCCTGACAAAGTAATGATGACCCTTTCTAATTCCAAAGCCTTTACATTCCTGCTGTATCAAAAGGCCTTCCTTAAGGCCTACAACCCTAATGATTGAAACAAATTGTTTGTTTGTTTGTTTTTTCCTATTATTCACTGAAATCTTGGAACAGAAATCCCAGCAGTACACAGGCAGATAGGAGCTTGGTGTTGACAAGTTGTCAATGTCTGAAGCTGAGAGTCAATAGTGGGAAACAGAGGTTTGTAATTCCAAGTCACATGTCTGATATCAGTAATGAATAAGATAAAGTGCTGCCAAGGTAACACTCCCTGCACATAATATCCTTTGATCTTTTACTTACCTTGCTTACCTCCCCATTTAAGTGGGATTTATTTTGCTTTTTATTGTTGCTTTTTTAATGTTTAAACAAGTTTGTCCTGAGATATAATTTGCACCCTCCAGCTGGGTGGTCCAACAAAGCTCTCGAACTAACTAGACTCTGAATGGACCCCATCCTACTTCTATTCACTCTTTATACTTACAACTTTAATTTTATAAGAAAAAAAATGGATTTTTTAAAACTTTGATCATGTTAGCAATGGTGGAAAAGGAACACAACCTCCAGAACACAACCTGTTATGTTAGATAGCTTTCCACTTCCAACAAATGACAGCTTACTCTTCCTCCCATCTGCTAGCAACCCAGTAAGACGTCTTAAAACCTCCTCAACATGAAGCCACGTGTTCTCTTCATCAATTATCTCAGATTGAAGAACCAATGCAAAAGCTGTAACCTCGTTTTTTAAACTCCAGTAGAAATAGATGACATCTGTACAACCCATGTGCTGTGAAATGTCACAAAACTCCATTTGAATAGCTTTTTAACTTTTATTTCCTAAACCAAAAAATCCCTTCCTTTTTCTGTGATTGTTTTGATGACATATCTTTTCATTATATGTTTTTCTCTCTTCTAATCCTTTTAAATGTGCAGCCTACTACAGTCACAGACCATGGTGGGTTACTATTTTTTGCCCCACATTTCTTTCATTCATAAGTAGCTAAAAGCAAGGATTCACCCTGGGAGCTAGTTAAAACTCAAGTTTCAGTTGTATGTTATAAATACCACCTATGAAAAACTCCAATGCATGCAATCTCCCTGGTACACAAAAATATTAGCAAAGCCAACACACTTGATGTTTTCCAAATGTTAATTACTCATGCTCCTGATACTATTTCAAGTGCACGCTGTATATACTACCTTTAAACTAGTAATAATACCCTCTTCATGATGATTTTCATCTTTTTAAAGCAAATTCAGGATAAGTACCTCCTGAGTAACTGTCCCTGCTTCAGACAGAGAGGGGTTTTATGTTACAACCTATTTTTACTTATTTTTCTAAGTACGAGCTGTAATCAACACTCACCCATTCTATTATCAGTTATCCCTACAAATAACCAAAGTTGAGTCATTACCTCCTGACCATTTGGAAAACGCACTTGGAATAAACCTGTCTAAAGTCACTGTGGTGGGTTGACCCTGGCCAGCAGCCAGACACCTACCCAGCTGCTCTCCCACTCCTCCTCCTTGACAGGATGAAGAGAGAAAATATGATGAAAAAGCTCACAGACTCTGCTGTTCTTTCTTCCTCACTCTCTGCCCCTGCTCCCACAATATCTATATCCAATACACTAGCTTAGGAAATGGGTATCACCATCCCCAAACCTCTATCACATGTCCTTGCTCTGTATCACCAAGGGAACCTCTGTATCTCCAGGGGAACACTGACATGAGCGAGGCTACTGCTTGCCCACTTGGTACCCATGCTAGAGGGACATGGAGTTGCTTTTCCAGTCTTGTCGATACAGATCTGTCCAGCAGTACCAATATTAGTTTTTCTCCTTTAAACTCACACAGAGCTGGGACCAAATAAAATCCCAGAGAACAAAAATTGACAGCTTCAGCACTGATTCACCTCTCCTCAATTGTTTTATTGCACTCTCTATTTCTACAAATCCTGGGGTAAGGTATTAAACCAGAAAACTATGCTGCAACAGAAACTAAACAATGGGTCTTATACTATCTCTTAAATTATAATAATGAATACAACTGTTCTGAGATGTTTGCTTACTTGGGTAAAAACCATTATCGTGTCCTGACATGGCAAATATCAACATGTTCTGTGAAACAACAGAAGAGAAATTTGGTCCCCTAAAAAAGCACCTCTACCTTTCCCACACGTAATAGACTAATTTTTATCTTCCATATGTTTTTCTGCCTTGCTCTTTCAATTTCAATGTTTCTCTACAAGTACAGACTGTGAAGGATTCCCAGTGATATACTCTGGCTCGGACAAAATACAGCAATTAATATCAGTACCCTTGTGTTTCTATGGCACCGCAGAATTATCAATAGATTGTATGTCTGTGTCATAGAATCATAAAGGTTGGAAAAAACCCTCTAAGATCATCTAGTCCAACCATCCCCCTGCCACCACTATCACCCACTAAACCATGTCCCTAAGCACCATGTCCAACCTTTCCTTGAACACCCACAGGGATGGTGATGTCACCACCTCCCTGGGAAACCCATTCCAACGCCTGACTACTCTTTCTGAGAAGAAATGTCTCCTCATTTCCAACCTGAACCTCCCCTGGTGCAACTTGAGGCCATTCCCTCTAGTCCTATCACTAGTTATCTGCAAAAAGAGGCCGACCCACACCTTCCTTTCAGGTAGCTCTGGAGAGCAATGAGGTCTCCCCTGAGCCTCCTCTTCTCCAGATTAAACAACCCCAGTTCCCTCAGCCGCTCCTCACAGGACTTGTGTTCCAGACCCTTCACCAGCTTCGCAGCCCTTCTCTGGACATGTTCTAGGGCCTTGATGTCCTTCTTGTAGTGAGGGACCCAAAGCTGAACACAGTACTCGAGGTGCGGCCTCACAAGAGCAGAGTATAGGAGGATGATCACCTCCCTGGTCCTGCTGGCTACACTATTCCTGATACAAGCCAGGATGCCGTTGGCCTTCTTGGACCCTTCGCACACTGCCAGCTCATGTTCAGGTGAGCACTGACTAATACCCCCAGATCCTTTTCCTTTGCACAGCTTTCCAGCCACTCTCCCCCAAGCCTGTAGCGCTGCATGGGGTTGTTGTGGCCAAAGTGCAGGACACGGCACTTAGCCATGTTGTACCTCAGCCCATTGGCCTCTGCCCATTGACCCATCTTGTCCAGGTTCCTCTGCAGGGCCTCCCTACTCTCTGGCAGATCAACACTTCCCCCCAACTTGGTGTCGTCTGCAAATTGAGGGTGCACTCAATTCCCTTGTCCAAATCATTAATAAAGATATTAAAGGTATTAAAAAGTGTGCTACACTTATCTCTAGCACTCTGTGCAAAATCCTGAAGTCATGTTGTTAACAGAGACCACAGAACTCAATCCCATTTCTGTTAAAGATATGTTACAACTTCACAGCTGGCCAGAGTTTGCAGCCATAATTCTGGTTCTCCTTTCTGAGGAAACAAATCAGATCCTTCATGTTAATTACAGGTAGTTCCCTGAAGCAAAGAAATCAATTCTCTCTGTGCTTCATGAAGTGCCAGATACACTGTTGTCGTAACAAATAATAAAATACTTGAATTAAATAATAATCAGTGTTCTGTTGCCTAGGTTTACAGGAAACTACTTGATACATTTTGCCCACCAGAGTTACTTGAGATATTGTTTATTCGATAGATCAACCAGGTCACTCGATTCCATACTAAATACCAGTTTAACTAAGGACTCCTGCAAAATTAATTTACTTGCTGCCAGAAGAATAATCCGAACTGAAGCTCTTATGGCAACACACTATTTCCCTGTGGTTAAATTACCTTTATTATCTGCCTTAACACTTTGGACAATGTTGATGATTAAAAGGAAGTTGCATTTAGGCCCATGTAATTAAAAAAACTGTGCCACTAAGGAAAGTGTGGGATTAGGTCTTATGACTGACAATCAGATATTATTATTTCAAGTATTTTTAACTTGCTAAAACAATAGAAATTAATGCATACATTCTCTTAAAAAAAAATATGTTTGCTCTTTGTTGTTCCAAGGTCGGATGATGGTGCTGGTTTTGGTTTACACACAGGGTCAAGGTAGAAGAACTATTTTGGAATTATGCATCTTAGTTATATCTTTAAATTAGGAGTCTGAGACCCTCATCAAATCTGTCTTGGATATATTTGATCTTGGTTCAGGATGCATCCTAGCTAGCCACTTACCTAATCCTCATTATTTCTCAGGTTTTGAAACAAAACAGAACCTAGGGATAAATATAATTAGTTACTGGATTTAACAACATCTGTGACATGCTTTCTGTCCTTGGCTTCTGAAGACATATCTGAAAAGGCACATGTATACAAAGATTTAATCACAGGATCAACTGGGCTGGCAATTCACTTTATTGTTTTGGAGGTATTTTGCTAAGTACCAAATTCATTCATAAGGTATAAACCCCATGTGTTTTTCAGTAATCTAAAACCAAGACCACTAAAAGTGAGAAGTCTGCAATTTTACTATTAAACTGAAAGTTACCACAGACATTAAACCATAAACATCCACAAATTCTTTTAGCAACACAAACTTCAATTTTCAGTCACCAACTATTTTAATGGCACAAAAACTATTTCATCAAAGCATCCATCCAAAAAGATTCCATCTGTTACAGCTGGGGAAAGTAGAAATATAAAATTTTCCAGGTACATGCAGATACCTAATACGTTTACTTTTCTACTTTACTATCAAACCTGATTCAGTAATAACTCAAGATGTGAAAATCAAGACATTGCAGTTTTCAATGTTTGCAGTCCTTATCTCATACTGGACCAACAGCAAATGAAAAGCAGCCTGGGACTGCAAAGTGCAAATACCCTTTGTTTAAATAAATAGGTGAATATTTCAGCTTGCCCTTTTTTGCTTGTACCTAGAGAATATTTACTAAATATCATGTGTGACCATTAGTATCAAATTAAAGAGGAGCTCCCATTATAAATGGTATTTTGTAGTAAAAATAAATTAAAATGTTGAATAAAAGCATACTATGGGAATATATAAATGGTGTTCCTAAAAAGGACAAAGCTGATCAATCTGTTTTCAGAATCTTTGTTTGCGTTATGTGTTGCAAAAATATATGTGACCCACATAATGGCTATATAAAAATAACAGGCTGCTCATAAAAAGAAAGTCTAGAGAAACAGCATGTGGTGGTTTTATTTAGTGTGGCTTTTAAGTTTCAGGGAAACAGATCAATATAAGTGATCAGGAGTGAATGCTAAAAGGAGTTGACCCCATAAAAGAAATTCTACATGCTCTTTATTCCTAAGCATCAGAAGGACACAGAAATGGAAGAAAGTGAAACTAGATATAGATTAAGAAAACACATTTTCAGGAAGCTTAGTTTTTGTTCAAATTTTGCTTTAACTTTTTCTGATCTACCTTTTTTCCCTGGTTGTGACAAGTCATGAGGGGTGCGAGGGAAGGAAATGGAGGAAAAAGTCTTTGTGAGCAGCGGTCATATCCAAAAGCCTCCTTGATAATTACAGTATCTTGAGTTCCTGCATTATCAAGAAAGTCAGAACACTGGTTGCAGCTATGTGCAATGTCTTTAGGGATATGTAAATTAAAGAAACACCTTGTAAAGAACAGTGCGTTGTAATGTAAAACACTAAGCTGGGAAACTCGAGGATACTAATGAAAACGCTATGTGCCTAATCTTGTTTTACTCTTCTGATTTTCCTTTAATAAGACTAAGATCTCTTGTAAAGATAACAAAAGAAAAAAAAAAGCAGTGCAGAGGGAAGTTTTTGATTTTTGTAAACAGGTACAACTTAAATCATTATTCTGATCCACAGATGCTCAGATCATATAGGAAAAGTTTTTAAAAAGATGCAAACAAAGCAATTATTGTTTGATGTTTCTCCCATTTCTTATAGTGTCCTGACTCCTCCCTTCAGAAATGGTCAGGACTTGAGACAGTGTCCCTCCCTTCAGTTATTCCTCTTCCACAGTTGCATTACTGTGACTACCACATCCAAGACATTTCTGCAAGGACTCCACAACGACTGCATTCACGACAGTTCTGCGGTGTATCACTTGGACATTTTGGAGTCAATGGCACAGAATAAGAATAAGGAGATGGGCTAAATCCATCTAAGACATGCAGCAGAGCATCAAGCTGAAGGATTTCTTGTTATTTATAATTCAAATACAGTAATCTTCTGGTCTGAGTACCTAGTGATTTCACTAGAATGAGAAGAGGAACACAGATAATATCAGCCTTCAGAAAATTCTCACATTCTTCTCTGAATGTCTTACTGAGCGAAGTCCAGCAACTGTTCAGATAGATGAGTCTTCTCCCTGCCCTTCACTCCATCCAGCATCATGCAGGAACTTAACATGGTGCTTAGCTACTACCAGCAGCTTTTGGAAATGTCAGCATTTCTTACGGAGATTAAAAGTACAGGATTTCAGAGGAAGGTGTTTTAGTCCTCTGTGACCTTACTCTGGAATGGAGGGAAAGGATATCCTTTATGATTGAATACAGCCCCCCAAATAGTTAGCAATTTTAATTCCATTAGAGAGTAAAAGTGCAACAGCAACAAACACACAAAACACACAAAACAAAACACACAAAAAACAACCCCCCGAACAACAGAATTTGAACTCTGGATCTTGAAGGAAAAAATATTTATGGATTTAGTTTATTGATACATTTTGTTTAGGCATACTATCTTTCTGGAAAGCTGGACGAGTAAATCCACATGTTCACTAATATCCCTTTGGACAAGCTTGACTCCCACACATGGCATTCCCCATGTATGTTTTACAAGTTGATGACCACCCATTCTTCAAATGGCTGTCTCATGGAACACCTGAAGCCCCTCCATTCCTCACTTTACCTGTTATTTTTACTCCTGCTGACCTTCTTACTCTAGTGAATGTTGGAACTGATAGATTTTAGTGACAGAAGGTGTTTCTTCTCCCAGCTTAGCTTCTCGTGATCCTTGCCTGAAACGGTCAGACACTTCACCACACTAAGTATTTCTAAAACAGAGTTTCCACCTTGTCCAATACTTGTGCCATCGAGCACCAGCTGTGCAGCTCATAACCAAAAAGATCTCTTCCAGTCGACAAGGCACTGCTACTTTCTTGCAAGATTTCTCTAATAAGCAGCAGGCCCAAGGACAATTTGGTTTTGTCTAGAACCGTCCAGCTCTTTCTTCTTAGCTTTTCATTCTAACTCATGTGTCCAGCCCCACACTAAAATTTCAGGTTTCTCTGGACAATGTTCAAAAAAGGCTCATCTGCAGTCCTTCTGGAGCATCAGGCAGATTTCCCTCCCGTGCACGTTTTTCCTCACTGACTTGAGCAGCTCCCTACCCCAATTCCTTTTTACTACAGTAAGAACAAGGCATTGATGGAACTTGCAAGAGCCTTACTCAACAGATGTTGATGAGAATTATCATTGCTCTGTCAGGCTGCTCCAGCTCATATTCTTAATCTGTTTCTGCCCATCTCTTTTCCTGTAGTCATCTCACACTTATGTATCCCCCCCCCCCCTTTTTTTTTTCCTCTTCAGTTCAAGTACCTAAATATCAGCATATATCCTGATTTCTCTTGTTGAACTAACATATGTACATGTTGGAGATACATATCTGTAAAACTACATGGAAGTGAATGTATTTATCTTGTGCTGTCGCACAGTCTAGAACTTCAGATTTCTTATCCTTGACTGGGATTAATAACCTGAATCATGTGAGGGAGTGAATATAATCAGCTTCCACACCATTCAATAAATAACCCTTTACATTTTCCTTAATTATAGCTAGCCAACATGAGAGTGAACTTCCTGTACCCCTGCACACCTTTTAGACCACCCTTCCAAGAAGTGATTTGAAAACAGTGGTCCCATATCTAAAGAAAGTGAAAAATACCAGATATAGACATTAATTCAGGAACACAGCATAGAAAGAGAATTTATATGTAAGAACAAGAGAAAACTTGCATCAGGCTTAAGTAAGACAAATACACAGTTGAATATCTGCATGTATTGACGGCGGAAACATCTGCTGGCTCTCATTGCTGCTTCTCTCCTCTTTTCTATTTCCATTCTTTTGCTTCCCAGCCCTCTTTGAATATAGATGCTTTATTCCTATTATTTTTTCATCTTTGATTACTAGTTTGTAAAATAATAAAAGAAAAGGAAAATGGAGCAATCATTTCCTTTAGCCCCACCAGATCTCGAATATCATAGCAAAGGTCCAACTCAGTGCTCTGCGTATTTTAAATTGTTATTTTCAATAGTCATCTTTATATACAGGAGCTTGCTCATTAGACAGGCCTGTATTACCGTAGCTCTATTTATAATCAACAGCTAGCTCCACCTAGCGTCAGCTTAATTCCTCGGCGAAACAAAAACCTAACACCAAATACTACAAAAAAAAAAAAAAAAAGAAAAAAAAGAAACAAACTATAAAATCACTTATCAGATAGATGGTGGCTACATATGGCACACAGTTACAATTACTGGCATCACAAGGAAAAGACAATTTTAAGGTACTACAGTATGATAATAGTCAGCCACCAATCTCATCACAAGGAGCAACCAGAGCTTCAGAAGTACAAAAATAATACTAGCAATATAAAACAGTTGTACTGCTACTCTGAAAACGTGAATGGCACTTACTCTGTTTATGTGGGTTATTCTCTGTTTTTTCATCATCAACAAGGACAAATTATTGTTATGCTCAACAGAAATTCTCTGAAATAAAACAATATTATTTTTATCATCAAAACCACAGAACTATTTTTAGCTATAGGAACCCCATAGTAATTCTGTCCACTGGTAAGTACATCTCTCCTCCCAGCACTTATAAAATAATTTAAAATGCCTCTCAGAGGTGATCAAAACTGGGAAACGCTCACACTACCTAACAGTATATCAATTTTACTGATCTTTACCTTCAAACTTTCTAAAGGCTGGTTCACTGCTGTGTATCTAGAAACATCTATCTTTCTATAAATGTTACAGCTTTACTCAGCAACATTTAGTGTTTAATAGCCTGATCCTCTTTTGACAAGACTACATAGAGTACAGCCAGAAAAGTCATTTAAAATAAAGTCAGAAAAGTGAATATCCAGTATGACAAGACATTTCTTAGGGGAAGAAATCTTGGAAAAAGTGATATACCTGCTGAAGAAGACAGCTTGTGTTGAAATAAATCATTTTGTATAGAACAATAATCCAAATAATTTAACAATCATATCCTGTGAGCTATATAGCAGAGCTTGAATGGTTACTGTACCTCTGAAAAGGAAGGGAAGAGAGGTCCTGCTTACACTTCGAGAACAACACTTCTTAGATCCAGGGCGATCCAGCTGACAGAACTGACATCTGTTTTAAACCTCTTCAAATCACCTGTTCAAAACTGCTAAGTGGTTTCACCCTAGTGGTGATAAAATATATTTCAATATGTACCGTGTACATTTAATGATTGCTCCCCATGACAGAGAGAAAGTATATATGTTGCAAAGGGGAAGGTGGGCAGGAGGAAGGAACATACATCAAAAAGATACACATACTAAGGCAAGCACCTTTACATTTTCTCAAACTTTCTTAAAATAGTCAGTTGGAAGTTATGCTTCTGACCTATCTGGTTTAAAGTAGTCACAGCTAAATTCAATGATTATACAAAAAACTCACTGCAACACAGAATATGAATTTAATAAAATGCACACAAAGATTTTCTGATGTTTCAAAAATAAGAATACTCCAATTCTCAATAATTTAGCAGTTACTGTCATTTCTCATTAACAGACTTCAAAATCCTATCTGAAACAAGCTGATACAGAGAAATTAAGAGCAGTAATCAAGCGAGAAATGATAGACCAGCTGGGTAGGCATCAAGTTGGCAAAACGTGAATACAGTTCAATAGCTGAAACAGATGCTAGAGTTGTTGAGAAACCCTGCAGGAGATATTGATGTATTTTCTTTATATAATACTGAACAACCGAATAAATGTCAAGAGCTAAAAACTGATGGGGAATAAAACCTGTCAGAAAAAACTAACTATAAAGCCGAGACCTGCAATAACATCTTTTCATTATACCAAAACATTCGTGCATGCATCTTCATTTCCTTGGGATTCCTGAATATGCCAATATATCAGTCAGAGCTCGCTAGTGAATCAGAGGGAGCCTCTGCCAGTCTTCTGTTTCACATTTGTTTGCTTCTATCTACCTGAGGCTTCACAGACTTAGAAAAGACTTTATTCTTCAGCCTCATCCTAACACGACACTCTTTCAAGCAAGTGATTCCCTGAGCTTGGAGGCGAGCAGGAAAGAAAAGGTAACACAAGCATAAACCGAACTGCAAAATCCATTTTGCAAAAGGAATGTTGTTTTCAGAGTTTCCAGACCTCGGCAACAAATCCTCTGCCATCAGCGGCAGCTCATTCTAGCATATGCTTTGTCATGGTCAGTTTCTAATTACATTCATAATGATGCAATAGCTTTGATAATCCTACCTTCCATGCCAGCTGCTTTTCTTGTCACTCCATCACGCCAATAAGTTGGCTGCCGTAACAAATCAAGATAGTGCAAAACAGCATCTTTCCTCTGCATCTGTCATCTTCCTGAAAGCATTCTATTACTGCCGACTGCTGGGAACCAGAAAGTCTATTTGAATTCCAGCAGCTCCCCTTTCGCATGATTCAAGTTAGCTTAGGTGGGCATGCCTAACATGATTCTCTCCATCATTTATTATGCAGCTGCTACACCGTCGGTGTGGTAACCACTCTGACCTTATCTGATACGTCAGTCTTGCAAACCTATACCTCCGTGCAAACACACAAGCCACAGAAGCATCTTGCATTTAACGAGCATTCTCTCTGCCTAAAGAGAGTGCATCTGCAAATCTGTTTCAAATTCTGCTGCTCACATTGTCCTCTAACGCTGATACAAATGTTTGAAGATTTTTTTAGTCTTGCATTTTGTCTTTTCAGAAAGCACGGTTCTTCAGGCACGCTTGAATTATTCACACTTCAGCTAAACGTTTGCTGATTTCTGTCCAAACAGCACCTTCCCGTTAAAACTCTCGGCTCGAAAGCTACTTCTGAATAACAGTACTGTGCTTTCAGTCTCTCAACTCCGTTTCGTTTTAAACATGGCTTTTATACTCAGCACACATTTAGCTCTTTCCATTGCAATGAATGGCTGTCTAATGAGGGAACAGTAGATTTTAAAGCAATTTATCTAGACCTACCTGTAAGTGACTTTTACTTTTGCTTTTTGTTTTAGACATTTGAGCAGTAAGCAGATTGCTCTGTTAGAGCATCTTGATTTTCTTAAAGTGGTAAGAGCACCATCAGAAGCTGCTTTTCACCAGCCTGTGGAGGACACTCCGTAATGAAAGAGTTTGCTTAACTGTGTCTGAGTATCACAAATTAAAGGGATGGGAATTTGTCGTCTTTATGTTTTCTGTTGGGGTGGGGGAAAAACACACTTGCATCAGTGATTTCAAAAGAACATTAATAGAAATTGACATATCCATATCAATCATCCACCGAGTTAAATTAGTTATGTCTCCTCCCACCACTTCTGCCTGAAATTCAGAGTCAAGGCATTTCATTTTTAACGCATCTGCTGCTTGCACATAAGCTGAATAAATGCCCTCAACCCCACACTGGAAAGTTTGAATAGCTGAGACAGAAATAAAAAGGAACATTTTAAAACATGCAACAGACTGGCTAAAACCTGTTAAGTGAAGTAGGGAGAGAGAAAGGAAGGACTAACAGAAGAAGACCTCCTCAGCCTTCACATGAGGACCAAGGAGGAGTGAGGAAGGGGAATGGGCGCTGTCCCCCAGGAAGAACTTTCCCCGGTGGTGGCAGCCAGCTGAGGACTGCTCACCAGCTTTAGTATTCCTGGCACAAAGAGACTCACAGGGTTTTACTTAAACTTCACTTCTTCACTCAAATAAGATATGTTCAACTTCTCTGTGGCTGTCCCCCGATGCTAACACGTCAATCCTTCCCTCCCCCACAACTTCCCAGTCTCAGTTCAGCTCCTCAACCTCTTGGCTGTGGAAGAAAAAGCTAGAGAAGATGAGCTTAGGGGAGCTTTAAATCACTGAAAATGAATGGAGGGGGAAAAAAAGAGAAGTGGAGGAAGGTAAGAAAATCTCCTACTTTGGAAAACAAACAAACAAACAACAAAAAAAACAGGATATCCAATAATCTCTACCTCCCTGAGCTCTGGGCCTTCATGAACAGCGTTATGTCTTTGTGTGACTGCAGGGCACGTCCTTCTTCCCGTCCTCAGAGCTGCAGTGACAGGGCTTAGCACCGAGGTCCCAGCCACACCTGTGCCCACCGACCAGCAGTGCCAGTGGCTCACCGGTACTCCGGGTCTGTCACAGGAGAGCCCAGCGCTGCGACCAGGCCTGCAGCCCCCTCTGCTCTCGACCATGTCTAAGTGGCACAGCTGACACCTGAATGAGCTAACACAGCATGGCGCGGTTTATATTTGATACTGCGTTTATCCCTAGCATGCTGCCAGAAAATGTCTTTTTAGAGATTTCATGTAAATAAAGGAGAATTACTACATCTGTTCCCCTGTCTGTAGCAGCACATATCAACAAGCTAATTTTGCATTCAAGGCAGAGACAGGCCTATCATATAGTTACAAAGTGCACAACTATAAAGTGCCTATCTGAAAATACTGTCAGCTCCTTTTTGTTCACAGTTCAAGTCATTTCTGAAGTGAAACAAACCAGACAATAAATGAGGACTGACTTTGAAGTCCCTATAAATTCAATGTACATAAAAGGATATGCTTAATATTTCACACTTCCAGCTGCATAATGATTTCTAAACCGCAGAGGCAGCAACAAGAATTTTACATGGTATTTCACAAAAGAGTTTGAATTCATCCCTCACATAGCCCATAGTTGCAGGGAAGATCTAAAACACTCAAACTCACCATAGACTTCATTTCTGTTTCAGTGAATTTTAAGCTATGCAAGATTAAGGATGGAGATATCCAGCAGAGTATTTCATATATAAATAGCCCAAATAATATCAGTAAAAACTGGGGCCATCCGGTATAGGATAAACATATGTAAGCAGAATCGCATCATACCAGAGAAACCAACACCTTGAAGGAAGTACAAAAATGGGGTTAAAGGCAAATGGAAAAGAGAGTTATAAAAAAAAAAAAAAAAAAAAAGTGTTTTTGGAGAGAAGTATGGCACTACAAGGAAGACCAACTGGGGTTTATCATTCAGTGTTGACTTCCCTCCAACACAGCATATAGTGGATGTGATGCTGTTCAGATCAGGACTATGTGAAGTAGCTATTTTTGAACTGGTATTTTTTATTTATTAATTTATTTATTTTAAGAGAACTGTAATATTCCAGTTTTGGCTACTTTTGCATACACTAGCTGTACAGAAAACCAGCCCAGACACAAATGGAGAATCTGGGAGGAGAAACCAGAATCAGTCATTCTGTCCGCATACTAATAGGCCAGATTAATAGCTAGCTCTGGTCTCTAGTTTTTCTGCATTTGTCTGAGAAAACAACAGCCTTGGCTTCTGTTTATTGTAACTGGATTCAGCATCTGCATAGATATAATAATAGTAACCCACTCATATGGAATTGATTGCTTTAGAGAGAAAGCTCCATGGGTAGCACTCCCAGACTCTACATATAACACAAATACATGATCTTTTGTCTTATATGGAACTGTCTCCAATTTGGGATAAAAAAAAAAAAAAGTCAAAAAACACTCATCAAGTGGTATTCTGCTTTTTACAAGTACTGAACTCAGTGGCCAAAGAAATTCTAGTCTATTTGGGTGACAACAGTGTGAAAAAGGAAGGAAGACCATCTCTTTCTATTATTTCTACAGCTTATGGTAGAGACATGTCTATTCATTGCAATTGTTTTACTGCGGCTAGAAAGACTAATTGGCTTACTCAGTGTGCTTGAGTTCGATTATGGTGGTATATGCACAGTACAATGATAGCTAAGATACAATGTAGAGTCTTCTTGCTGACATTCCTTTCTTTTTGTTTTCCTCTTTGCAAGTACTAATGACTCCAACTAGGCAAGAATAGATAATGGATCACTGGAAAAATGAAGCAAGCAGATTGGCCTTGACCTTCAGCCCTACATGATGCTCTACATGATGCAATCTCCCTGGCATGCAAAAATGAATGCTGATTTTACCGTGTAAAAAATTGTTCATTTGTTTTGCTAATATGTCTTTGGAAGAAAGTCAATTTCTCTTCCCTTTTTCTCTGCCTCCCATTATTCTTAGGTACTCCTGCCCACCCCTAATAACTAACTAATTCAATCAATCATGCAAGAAATTATCTTAATGATATATTGGGTATGTTTAGATTAATAAACATCTCCAGCAGGAGCTCTGGGAAGTTTGTTTGGGCAACACAGACAATAATTATTATTTCTTACTGTTAACCACTATGTTAACTATTTCTTAATTTCAAAATTCCTGATGTATAAAAGCTGTCCATAATGAAACACTTTCTCATAGACTCAGAGGCATCAGTACTTTCCTTTATATGAAAGTATCTCAGTAGTTTAGAGAGTATGCCTTATAACATTTATGGAACATGTAACTTTGACTGCTCAAGAGTTAAAAAAAATTACTCCAGAAGAGGGAAAAAAAATGAAAATGAATGGTACACACGGATTTTATCTCTAGAAACTAGAAAGTACATTCATCTTGAGCTATGGAACTCAAATGGAAGAGTTCAAACGTATCATCATCCAAACAGGACCTCTGTGTCACCAGAGAGACTTTTCAGATAGACATGGACTACATCAAAAGAAATATGGCCAGCAGGTCAAGGGAGGTAATTCCCCCTCTCTACTCTGCTTGTGAGATCTCACCTGGAGCACTGCATTCAGCTCTGGGGCCCCTAGCACAAGAAGGACATGGACCTATTGAAGCGAGTCCAGAGGAGGGCCACAAAGATGATCAAGGGGCTGGAGCACCTCTCTTATGAAGACAGGCTGAGGGAGTTGAGGTTGTTCAGGCTGAAGAAGAGAAGGCTCACTTTATAATGGCCTTCCAGTGCCTAAAGGGGGCCTACAGGAAAGCTGTGGAGGGACTCTTTGTAAGGGAGTGTAGTGATAGGCCAAAGAATAATGGTTTTAAACAAACAAACAAGTAGATTTAGGCCTTAGGTATAAGGAAGAAGTTCTTTACTCTGAGTGTGGTGAGGCACTGGAACAGGTTGCCCAGAGAAGCTGTGGATGCCCCATCCCTGGAAGTGTTCAATACCAGGCTGGATGGGGCTTTGAGCAACCTGGTCCAGTGGGAGGTGTCCTTGTCCACGGCAAGAGGTTTGAAATTAGATGATTTTTAAGGTCCCTTCCAACCCAAAGCATTCTATGGTTCTGTGTCTGAAGTTGGCCTGTCAAACATCTGACAGCAACTAAAAGAGCTGAAGCTCTCAGGGTATTGTAAGTTTTTGCTCACCTGCAACATAGTTCTTTAAAATATTTTGTGTAGAAGTCATCTTTTTTGCTTTAATTAAAACTCAGGTGTAGGAGGTGTTCTTTATAAACTGAAAGCTCAGAACACACTTATCCAAGGACATGTTAGGACTCATGACCAACCTTTCAAATGAGATTTATCCCATTTATGGTAAGCTTGTCTATAATAAAGTTTCGCAAAGCTTTCTTACAACAATATTATGCAGTGATATCCTCAGCAACCCCAGGAATACATATTACAGTACCTGGATAAAAAAATTACCAGTAGAAATGTTACAGAAACAGTTTTCTTTGAGGGCATCTCTAATGGCAGAGCACAACACACCAAAAAGTGGATATTCTACAAAAACTTTGAATACTGCCCTCTGGTACCACCCAGGGCTCACCTGTGCTACAAACATGGATAATACAATGTTTCAAATGCAGAAACTGTTCTGGATTTTTAACAGCAACCTCTAGTTATGTCTAGAGATAAGTCAACACACATATTCTCACATAACATATGTATTTCAGTGACAGTGAATTTAAAATACTAGGTTTTAGCAAGAGGAAAAACCAGTTAACTCATTCTCCAAATATTTAACATACACCAGAAAGCAGAAACATACAGACTTTCATTATTTAACACTCGGAGAGTTAGTGACCTTGAACTCTTCAGGAAACCTTATTAATCTGCTTCCTCTTAAGCGAATGTTCCATGTGCTGGTAGCATAAAACTGAACAGTGAAACAAAGCTTTAAAATGCTAATTACATAAAACATGTATTTCATTCTCTTACAGTTCCTTTTAAATTAAACTGACTTGAGCTACACATCTCTAACCTTCTTCCATTTGGACCTTTACTTCTGTGGGAAAAGCACGTTGTGCAGCAGTGGGCTTGAAATAATTATTGACACAAGCATCTTAATTTGTTTGTTCTTTCTATAGCTGCAGTCCATGTATAAGATGATGCATAACAGATGTATTAGGAATGGGTGAAAAACAGACCAAACATGCACACCTCAGCCTGTCTATACCAAGCTCAATGTGTTTTGAGCTCTTGAGCATTCTCTCCTGGTCTAGCTCTTCTGCATAGTACTAGATGTTTCCCTCCATTTTCACCAAGAGGATTAACACATTAGCTAAATTAGGCAATTGATTAAATTGCAGCTGGTCTATGAAAGTTTTCATAGCTCACATGCATTCAAATGCTTTCTGTTTTGTGATTTTGCCATATTGTGACCTACAGCAATGTCTACTATATCTATATTCAGTTTTAGTTCCAGTTCTCTGCATTGGTTTTCTGATGCATCGTTAACCGTTTGATAACATGTATGGCAACTGTGTGTTACAGAACTAATTAAAGCAAGTTCTACTGCATTCCAAATTCCTGTAGTATCTTGGTCAAATGTGTCTTCTCATTGTTTCTTTACTATATCTTCCTAAATTAATTACTTATGTGATTTTGACTGAGGTATTTTTATTAGAAATGGATTTCTGATTGAGATTACAGGTGAGACTGAAATTTTTAAAACAGGTCAAATCCTGTCCAAAGACAGAAACTGAAAGTCCTTAACTGGCAATGCTTCATAAGGCTTTGATTTCCATTGAGTTCTTAAGTTAAAATCCCTGGTAACTTTTTCAAGCGGGTCCATTAAAAATTAGTAACTGCTTCTGAAGATCCTAGTAAATCCCTTAAAAACAACCAAACAACCCCCACAGACAGCATTTTCCAGTCTCATTCAATAGATTAAAAGGTTCCCAAACACTAAAAAGTATAAGGGGCATAAAGCAAATACCCTAATATTCAGCAAACAAGCCTGCCTATACAAACTGGTCTCCACTTATTGATAGATAACACTAGAAAACACAGATAACACTGTTTGTGGTTTCTGAGCACATGAGAAGTTTTAAACACACAGTAACAACAGATAGAGGCCACGTTTTTGGAGGTGAAAACCCCCTGGATTTTGGAGGTGAACGCCCTTCCTGGGATTTTTGCAGCAACAAAGGTTTCAGAGATAGTAAAATAATAAGACTCTACTTTTTCTGTTTCCAAAACATGAAATAAACTTTCAAAGAGTGTCATTAAATGTTTTAATATATATTCTAAATTAAAACAAAGTCTATGGTAGTGACTTGCGTGCACTTCATAAGAGACATTGTCTTAAAAGTGAGTTTTCTACACAGTGTCTAGTGCTCTTGCCACAAAGGAAAGTTACAGTGGAGGCTGTGAAGAAAATCTTCCACCCACCTCTACCTCCTTTGTCAGCAGAAATAATATACTCCAAGTTTCATATAACTTTTGTTGAATAATCTGCTTTAGCATTGAGTATTTAGAGGGGATATATACTATTTTATTACAAGAAATGTACCAAGAAGGATAAACAGGCAAAATCATCTTTGTTTCCCTGAAAACTAATATATCTCTCTCCCCCCCCCATTTTTTTCTTAACGCGGGATTTGAGATAAAAATCTAAATCTGAAAGGTGAGAGTTCATCACCTGTAATTGTTGGTACTTCTTACCTTTCTCAATTTCAGCATCAAGACAGCTTGACAGTCCCTTTTTCATGCGAAAAGTTTGAAAGAGTCCACATCTGTAAGGTATTAAAAATGTGTTGGAGATTTACCCTACATTTTTCTCTTGCCTCTTCAGGTTACAGAATGCAATCTTAGAGGTACATTCTGGTTTTGTTCCAGAATCCTTAAATGTTGGTTGGGATCAGCTCTTCTGGGCATCCAGCAGGAGCACTTCTCTTGGCATCTGTGGAAGCATGCTTGGTTTCTACCAAAGAGCTGTATTCCTACGTATTCCTCATATTAAGGTTACCACAGTTTTCAAAATCCATCCAAAAACCATGAGGTGGATAAGAGCAATCACCTGGCATCACAACACTTCATTAGCCTGATATCCTTCCATTGTGGGAAGTTCAGATGCGATACATGGAAGATGTTCTCATCTTCTGTCACAAGGAGAAGAACAATTAGTCCTTAGTTAATGGACCAACATAAGTTTGCCAAATAGCTTGGCCTCAGTACTGCTTTACAGGTCCTGCAGAACAACCTACCCGTGTACTGTGAGCCCATTTTACATAAAAGCCCATTTTGCATGTATTCTCTCCTTTAAAAGATCATGGTGGTGATAAACATAGTATTAGCTACAATTTTGACCAGATATCTCATATTCCTTAAGATTTGAGACCCTAATCCTCAAATCCAGTTTCAAAAGCAGGCCACAACAAGAGAGGCCATTGCCTTACAGGGCAGTAAAAAAGAAGGTCAGAGCTCCCTGTAAACTACACAAGCCAGGCAGCAGAGGAGGGACCATTGTCTGAACTGTGGGGCACCTCAGCTTATCCTCAAACTTTGGCCAGCATCTTCATTCACTCTCAGAACAGCCACTTCCACTTCTCCATCCATACGGCATGTATTTGTCCACGGGAGTTGCATCTTTCTCATTTTTCAATACCATGGAAATATCTAAGTATTTATATTTAAGTTCCCAGACTGGCCAGGGTACAGTAGCTTATTTTGGCTGCCCCACAGACCCTAGTTAGAAAGGCATACAATAGTAAGTTAGAGAGAACTTTAGCAAAAACCTGTTCTCACTCAACCAGAGATGAAAGCAGATTTAGACGAAGGCATGACCCTTAAAAAGGCAGTTCATGGGCATATGCAAAAAGCAGAGTCCCGTGCCATCAGCCCTTCCAAACCTCACACCTGTGGCAGCCTGGAGCCATACATGAAACCATGAGCACTTCCCAAATAGATGGGAATAAGGGAGAAAGAAATAACACTCTGCATTGTGTGGGTGATTGATGTGTGACTCCCAGATTAGTTGAATTAGTAAAACTGTGGCCTAATTAAACCTTCTCTCTTGCATCTTGTCAGAATTCCAGCATATCTGGGACACTGAATGGCACCAGTGAGCAGGGTGGAAGCTGCCAAGGATCACTTTGCTTGCCAGGCTTCATTTTTAACATTATTTTGCATAATATCAGGGTGCAATCAATTTTGTATTGTATCTGTACAAAAGCTGAGATTTTGATGATATCAACAGAGAATATAACATAGCCCAAAGATTTGTTAAAGCAATTATACAAGTCAAATTCTTAAACCAGGTATTACACGTGGAAACAAACTGTTCTGGGAATATATGTTCCCTAAACAGTTAATATCTCATTTTCCCACTGTTCAAAATTCAGGGCACATTCTGCTCAGCTTATAATATGGTATTACTTTACTTGATTTGCACTGATTTACATTACTATCCGTTTTTATGCAAAAAATGCAGAACTTAACGACCTCATTATCACCAGAAAATAATTATCCTGCAGATTTCCCCAAGAAGCCATGAGTTCATGCAATACAAACAAAACCAGTTCTGTCACAAGCAACAGACACCTGCATCTACCCCCCATTCAACAGGAGCGGTGTGTAACATGGAGATGGTGCTGCATGCAACATCCGTCTAGGTCATTTTGGAACTAGTAGATGTGTCTAAAAGCAGAGAAAGCTGTACGACATAAAAAGGTAACCAGAAAGCAAAGACAGACTGCATAAAGAGAGGTTTGCTGCCCATGATGTAACCAAGCTCCTGCATACAGTTCAAAAATGTCAGAAACAGCAAAGGCTACTGGCAAGGTTTTACTGAACTCCTCTATTTAAGATATTCAGCAATTCCACCTCTCCTGAGGTGGAATTACAAAATTCCCTATTACAAAATAAGTATTTAAATTTGGCCCATAATCAACAGCCAAACCCATCCAGAATGCCAAGACCATCATTGGCATTGAGCTTGTATATTTGTGGCAGACAGGACAGAGTGTGGACTCACCATCAGTCTCGTTATCCTGATGCATGCCTTTTGCATGGCACAATTTTCTTAGGTCTAAAAGCTATGCCAAATTTTCTGTTCCTCTGTATAATTACTGGGAAACATTTTTGTTTGAATTTGGAAGAGCTGGGGAAGAGAAAGATAAGGCTTACACCACGGTCGCACTACTGCCCTGTCCATGAGGACTAACGACACTCTCCTGGAAGGGCCTGCTCACATCTTCCCTTATGGGCAAAAATTAAACACCAGCAAAGATGCATTCCTGGTGCAGGAAGAAAGCTTCTTCGTAATTTTAGGCTTTTCCCTGTCTGACGTTAATATATGCACAGTCGGAGTAGCTACAGTTGCTGCCATCAATATATTCCTGAAGCACTCTCCATGTCTGTCAATACTTCCCAATTCAACAGACTTGAGTAAGAGCATCACTCACGCTTTTGCTCTGGCTGGCAAAATGGGGCTACATTACCAGTCAGAAAACGTCTTTTGAAAAACACCAAGAAACAGTCATATCAGCACTTCTGTTAGGAACAGAAGTCGTCTCTTGACTTCCAAGAACTAAGTTTTGGCCACAAGCCTAAATCAGCAACTACTCCAGACAGAACATGTGACAAAAAATATGTCACAAGGGAGGAAAAAAAATAAGGAATGCCACAAAGTAAGTCTCTCCCTCTGCCTCGAGTGGAAAAAAAAAAAAAAAAGAAAAAAAAAAGAAAAAAAAACACTAAGAAATGCTCTGAGAGAATAGTCGTGCTACAGGTTTATAGATCAGTCCTTGAGTCATACTAAATACCACCAAAGCCACCAATGCTCTTACATCTACATTTGTTGCATTGCCTTGTCCTAAGATGTGCTCAAACTGAGACCTACATTGGCCTATTATATCAGCGACAGAGTGAGAAATCAGTTCATTAGTCCAGTATGGCTAAGATACAACCAGAGTTAAACCAAAAGCAGAACAAGGCTTATGAAAAATAATCCTTTAATGAACTAGCTTCGTTTGGTTTATCACTTCATGAAAAATACCGTTCAACTGAATGTATTCATTATGTAAATATATCAAAAATTCCCTTAATTTTTAAGCACACTGTGGACTGACAGTGAGTCACTTGCTATTGAGCATTCAAATACTTGATCTTTAAGAAGTCTGTGAAGTGAATGGAAAGATATGGCAAGATAGAATTTCTTTCTGCCCTACAGGATAAGTGTAATACGGTCACTAGAAAGTTTTACATAAAGCCCTAAGGCTCTGAGTCTTACTGTGAAAGAACTAGCAATTTATGGTAAAGCAATAGATAAAGAGAATCACGAAAACTTTTTTTTTTTGCACCCTTCTTCCCCCTCCCCCAACTCCTTTTCTGGGCCCCTTGTGCTTTGCCTGAGGCATCATTCCAGGAAAAGTTAGGCTGTTGTAAGATTTATTGGATGGGACCAGAGTTTGAATGCAATTTTCTCTCGTCACATTCACACAAAGATATTGCATCCTCCTGCACTTCCTAGCTAAGAAAGGCATATTTAATTGCTTCTGTGCCCGGGTTCTGGTTGGGGGTTTTGGGAACTCGCTTCTATCACTGTGTCAAGTAATACCACGGCACTACATACAGTTCTGCTCCCAGTGTGCAGACTGAAGTGTGGAAACTTAAAATTTGTTTACTGGGAGCACTGATGTGCGCAAAATTTGATTGCTTCAATGTTCTCAGAAAGCAAAACAGAAGTTGGACAGTGTCTACAGTAACTTTGTTTTTAAAAATCAAGAAAGCAATCTAAGAACTAGGAAATTTTCTAACCCAGGTAAATCAAATCCAGTTCTATATGATATTTAAACTAAACTCAGTAAATAAGACCAACTATGTCCAAGAATGCACTAATCCCTGACAATGCATTAAACTGCAGCTGGATATCATAACAACTTAAAGTAGTTATATAAACATACCTATTTATCTACATAGAAATATAAAATGTCAACATTTATAAGGACATATTTCTTCCTTACCATTTGGAGCCTTCAGCTTTAACTGTGACTGGAACCTTCCCAGTTTTGTAAGAAGTGCTGGGCTGGCAGGCTAAGATCATAATTGACTGCAGTCACTGGCAGCCCAGGACAGAGTCCCATATTTCCCCCTGATCTACTCTTAGGTGATGTCTTTAGGAATGAGGGAAGAGCAGGGGGAAAAACCAAAAACAAACACCATACACCTTTGCTAGGTCTACAAAAAGCTATGGCAGCATTTTCCCATCACCTGGACTATCAAAATACAATTCTTAGAGCGAACATTTGAGAGCTATCATCAGGTAGACTACTGAATGCCCAGGCTATCAGATGCCTGAAATAAATTACCTGAGGGAGTGCTGCAGACTTTGAGTACAAAACAGAATTTGGGGTGTGTGTGGTGGTTATTAAAATGGGCCTCTCCCTTCAAGCACCCTTTCAAGTTTCCCCACAGGCTGTAGATACTAGGTAGCAAGAAAGAAATTGAAGTTCTCCTTAGCAACCCAAACCAATCAACATTTGTAACACTTGCTGTTGATCAATACCTGAGGCACCTTGCCTTCTCCCTACATTTAGTACTATCCACCTAGAAAAAAGCATAAGCTAAAAACTGGCCAGAAAAAAAAAAAAAAAAAGATTTATAAGTTTCTTCTTCTATTTATCACAACTGACTGACAGGAATTAAAACATAAAAAATACATTATATCTAGAGCAAACACTTGACTACAAGGAAATTACATGATAGAATGAAGCAGTTTATGAATATTATGCCTAATCCTTCATTCTTCCTAATATCTCACTGTCATCCCTGACATGAACTAAACCAAAGCAACATCAACAAATCCTCAAGTAGCAATCCCAGTGATGTGTTATGAAATCTATTTTTCAAATGAAGCGGTATTATATCAGTAATTGTCCTCTGTGATGGGTGTTTAGGAGATTATTTTACTGATCGCTAATGAGATAACTATCCCTATATATTCTGATCTGAAAACACCTATGAGTTACTATTACTGCTGTTGTTCATACCTTGAAAATACCTGGCCTGTGACATCTTTGAATGCATTGCTTCAGAAGCCATAACTGAATGTTTGTTAATTTTAGCCTCAAACTGCATCTCTCTCTCTCTCATGTCGGAAGACCACATTTTTGTGAGAGAAGAGACCACACTATGCAAAACCGCCCCCCTTAGCAACACTAGCACATGATTCACCACCAAGCTAAAGGCCACGTCTTTTTTTCCAGTGACACCTTCATGCTCTCAGTGCTTTAACTACTCCATGTCAAAAGGAGGCTTTGCCACTGGCTTAAGTGAAGCGTGGATTTTCCCTCAGAGGCTTTCTGAACAACAATTTCACTTATTAGCAAGATTTTGGTTGTGAATCTGAAATCAAGAAAAAAAACACTCAAAACTATAGACCTACATAGCCTATATTCCTATCTTGAGGACAAGAACATTGGTTCCTGCAGCAGCAATTAAATATCCCTTTCTTAGCTAGACAATACGGTTCTCTGCAAATCTGCAGGGGAAGAAAATGAAATAACTATTTTATTATATTTTAATATTCATGGCATAACAAAAGAACAAGTAATATACTTTCATTTCCACATCCCTAAGTGGCCAACATATGAAATGCACCTTCTCATCTCCTAGGACTCAGTGATTTTAGACTAGAAGAGGTGGGAAAAAAGGCTTGGAAGATGATAATGTCACATTGTGCTCTTTCTGGCTACCTGTAAAGCAACAAAATCTCTGATCAGAGCAGCACAGGTAGAATTAAAAAAGTGAAAAAATGGACCTGAGTTAGTTCTTTTTTTAGGTACTACTGGGTGGCACAACCATAGGCCAAATATTACAGCATTGCCATATGAAAACACGTCATTATAGGTTCTCCTTCAGTAGCTGAGGAGCAGTATTTGCATAAATGCATTCAATCACCTTCAGATCCATGTGGGGTGAAGAATTACAGGCAATGACCATTGATACTCCCAAAGCACTGCTACAAACTCAGGAACTGTGCTGGGATTAAGCCCTGTATATAGTACTATATTACTATATTAAGCACCATCTAGAGCAAGCTGGACAAAGGGGACTGAACCCCCTGGTTTCTTCCCGATCCCCCCCCCACGTTTGTTGTTTTTTTTTTGAGGTAAAGCTGATGTCTGAGAACAGGAGATCGGGTACATTGCTGTTAGCAGATTCCTCAGCAGAAGACAGCAGAGCCAGTTGTCTGAGAAGAGCCAGAAAGTAACTTGTTTAGAAAATATCATAAAGGAATTAGGATTTAACTGTTTTGATAGAGAGAAGTTGTCCTGTAAAATTCTACAGGATTAATTTCTATTTCAGTGTTGACACTGAGAGGACAAAAAACTATGACCATGTACTTTTCAGGGAAAACAGATAGGTCTTCATTTCACTAAATCATTAACCACATAATAATGAATGCTTTAGACTCGTTCCAGAGGTTAAAGTTTATTCCCATTTAAAATACAACACCTCTCCCACAAACTTCTTCATGAACACACCAAAAAACTAACAGGGTCTAGTTACACTGGAGTGTAGATGTACTGAAACATGAAATAGACAACTCATTTAACATGGAAAAATCTAACTGAGATGATGATGGAGGGGGGGGAGGAGGGGTGTGAATCTTAGCAAGAAGTATTGCATTCAGAAAAAAAAAAAAACCACAACCAAAACAAAACCACCAAGGAGACAAATCAAGATTGATTAAGCTATATTAAGGGAATAAGAGCTCCTAAAGTTGTTGTCTGAGGTAAGAAAATCAAAGAACATCTCCATCTCCCAAGGTGTTTGCAACTGAAGAATCTTGAATCTGACATTCAAAAAGAGTCATGGTCTTAATGGCAGGATATATAGTTTTAGCCTGATACAGTTCTTATAACAGCACATTCACAAGACACATTTTCTATGAAATGTCAGCCTCCTGATTAACAAACCTGTGCAGTTAAGTTTAAATGCATATGGTAGTGAATAGTTTTTTAACCCCAAAACTATATAACTGGTGCAAACTAAAAGAGACAAATGTTAAAATAAAACTATAAAATTGACATTCAAGTTCACAAAGGAAAATATAGACTATTAGAGTGGTAGAAGTTTTTTTTCCCCCCTACAAAATAAGAAACATTTTGATGTAAAACAGCATTTTTTTTCCAGATAATATCATTCTAACTTCAGATTTATGATAGAGGCTCATGTAATTTATGCCTCAAGTTTATCATTCTCCTCACTTCCAAATATCCCAGGATATTTACTAAATTCAGTGATTACACTTTACAGTAGAGAAACCTTAGCCTAGGTTTCTTGCATTTTTATCAGTATGTTCTTTGCTAAGTTACTCAAACTCAGATGAAAGTTATAAAGTCTTCCTCTCATCCCTTCAGGGAAGGCCCAAATTGGGACCACTTTCACAATGTAACAAAGTAAACTAGGAAACATAACAAGGGTTCATTATTTTTATAATCTTATTTATTGTTGATAATATATTACCTGCCAAATATAGTATTTTAATTTCTCTTAAATGAAGAATTAATTGAAATATAAAATTTACTCAATATTACTATTAATCTGACTTAGCAACTGAAAACAGATTTTACCCAATGAGTCTTAAGGTTTGGTGGTTTGTTTGTTTGTTTTTCTTTTTTTTTTTGGCAAATTACATTCAAATGTTTTTTATATCTGTTCTTTAACAGATACAGCAATCACAAAGCTGTAATCCGGCTGGAAACATAACCATGACACCAGAAGGCAAACTGATTACATCTTACAAGATCTACACTTCCATCTAAATATGTTTCAGTAGCAAAACTCACTTCAGACGAGTTCTGAGCCTATTTTCCCTGTAATTTCTCAGCAGGAATCAACATAAGCAATACTTTGATGATCATATTTCTGTAGGATTACCTATAGGCAGTACCTTTCTTTGCCTCTAGACAAAATAAAATAAATTAACACATTCTCAGAAAGGCAATTCCAAAGGACTGAAATATGTCCTGTGCCTTTGTGGGAATGTATCCATTCCTATTTTTTTCATACATATATATTAAGCTGCTGTTTGTTTGTTTGTTTGTTTTAAAAAAAAAAAAACAAAAGGGTAGAAGAGTTTCCCTTCATTTCAACAACAATGGTCCTTTTGGGGTTTCTTTCCTGCATGTTTCTTTTACCGCCATCCTTTCATGACCAATCTTACAGTTATTTTCCTACCCCAAAACAATTTTAATAGCTCTCCTCCTCCCCGAGAAGAAATCCCATCTAGCGGAAGGCACCAAGAGCCTGCTGCACAGGAACTCCTGTATGCCAAGCACTGCTCCATGAATGAATTCCTCTAATTCTGCGGAAGTCACTCTGCTGATCTTACTCTGTCTGCCTGCTTGCATTTTGCATCGACTCAAATGCTGATTGCATCTGCTCACTCCACTTAAAAATCAGGATTTCACTCTTATGCCCAGCAGTAATATCTCAGAATGGATTAGTCATTTAAGATCAGCTATGCTGAAGTAGTGATGCACCTCTCCAAAACCAAGTGAAACTACAGCTAATATTGACTGCTCATTTCATGTCTCAATGAACTTAATTTGTACAATAACATTAAAATAAACATACCCTCATGGCTTCAATGTATATGGTAAAAGTCCCAACATCCCCAGCTCAACGCATTCCCTCCCACAGACCTCTTACACAGAAAGGAGGGGCACACATAGAGTTGGGCCACCTAAACCATAGGGCGGGTTTCCCACCGTCAAAGGCGATACCCAAATTCTTCCTCCAGTGGTGCTAGGGGACACAGGCTGTGCTCTGCTTAAGAAAGGGTATCATCAGCAGGCTCACACTGCACCCAGTAGCCCAGCATCTTCTATACTGCTTCGTGACAGCTTCTGCAAGTAGAAATACCTTACTCTACCACCTACAGGTTTTAGGGACTCATCTGATCCAATGTACAAACACTCCCTTAGAATTAAGTGACAAAGTTTGGCACCCAATCTGGCACAACACTGAGAATTTTGGACTTCCTGAAAAATCAGATGTCGTGGAGTTAAATTCAGTTCTGTGACATTAACATTTCTCAAATTAATTAAAATCGAATCTCAGAAAAATGATAACCCCCCCCCCCCCAACCCCTTCAGATGCACCTGTATAAACCCAGAACAATCCTTTGATTAAAGTACTAGGAAAATTTGTTCTGTTGGACCAGGACATCTCCAAAACTAAAATTGATTTTAACACCTCATTGACTGCATTTAAACAGACATTTAACATGATGACAATAAAAATCTCTCTTCCTATGTACATGCAGCTACACATAACTATTACCAATGATGTGTGTTCATTTCACTAGCATTATTTTGGAGTTTAAAATTATTTGTAACCAAAGCAATTTTGTATGGTTTGAGGGGTCTTATGCAGGTCTTAATTGTCTAAGTTCCACAATGTCTAAAAACAGATGATAACCGGACTTCAAAATGAATGTGAGTTCTCAGGACTGATATGTGATAAACTCCTGAAGGCAATATATCATCAACATTCAAAAGGTATCTGTCTTCTCAACTTGCCTAATTATGTACTTTATTTAGCTGGAATTCTGAAACTTCAAATTCAGCAGAAGTCACATAGATTCATTAATTTTAAAGAAAGTCATATCTAGGAAAAAAATACTGATATAAATTCATATAATCCATGTCTTTGTTCCTTTGCATTGTACAACATAATGCAAACATTTGATGCTTTAGTTTCTAACTAGTCAATATATTATTTAATATGATATGATTCCAAACTGTAACTGCACAACACCGAATTGACATTCTAAATAGTCTTTGCTGTTGAGAGACAAGCTAAAAAACCTGAAAGTCTGAATTGTGAATGAAGCTACTTTCAGACATGATGCTGCTGGAGTTACAAGCTACTGTACAGATTTGGTAAAAAAAAAAAAAAAAATTTACCATCACCAAGGCTGCCACTAAACATGAGAAGTAATCATATACAGTTTTATTCCATTAGTCAAAGCATCTGTGAGTGGCTCGGAACACAAAGATTAGAGAGAGAGAAACACTATGGCATTTGGAAGAACAAAAACAGTCTTGACCGAAACCAACACGATGCATTTTCTATGTTGTCACTGTTTAGAAAGCAAATTGATGAATGACTGATAAAACAGTGAGGCTTGTATTAATTTTCAGATGTGACAAATTAGGACAAGAAATACTAGTCAAAATTACTGCCAGTTCCATTACTAGAAAGACTTCTAGTAACACAGATTAGATATTTTCCCAGTATTGTAAGGTCCTTGATAGTGTCTACTTTGATTAGAAGCACAATGGAACTGGAGACAAATAATCTATTCTGTGCTTTCCCCATGGCTAACACAGTAGGACTCTATTTTTTATTGACCTCTGGGTGCTCTCTTAATAGAAAATGACTGCAAGTAGTGAAACGATTAAAAAAAAAATAGCCCTACTTCTAAATATACCATCACAAACTTGTCAGAAGCTCAGGTCTGTATCTGAGTTTTGCTGCTTGAACCTCTAAATACAGAAAGAGAACAAATGCCTATGGCATAATTGAAACATCTAGCTAGAATTTTCGAGTTCTATTTGTAGAAACTGTAAATAGATTTGCTATGTTTTTAGAAAACGTTGTTCAGGGATACAGAATACCAGTTTTCTCAAATTGGCTTTTGCCTTTGAAAAGCTCATAGGTTTTATCTGCCAAATAAACATTAAAAATGAACAAAAACCTTACATGTTAAGATGCAAAGGTATATTCAGAAGAATTTTCAAGACAAGCAAATTGAAAACACTTAAGAATGCACTGGGTATTGTAAAGTATGTCTCATATCCATTTCAAACCATTCTCAATTTAAATAAAGCTTACCAAAATGGATGCTTATTTCCTTACTCTCACCAGGCTGATGTGAAACAGCTTTTCTCTTGTTCCCTCTTTGCTCTGATCCGAATGTTTAATGCTATATTTTATTTCTCCTTTTTTAATCTCCCCTTCAGATAATCCCTTGGACATACGTTAGCTGTCTCAAAGTTTTTCCCTCAGTTTTGCTACATTTCAGCTCTACAAGAACACACAGCTGTTTGAGTCCTAAGGAAACAATATATAAAACAGTGGACCAAACCGTCCTGGTCAGTTAGCTAGTTACCACAGCAGAAAAGCAGTGAAGGTGGACACTAAGCCAAACTTTTTTTGAAGCCAGGATACGTTAAAAAAAAAAAAAAACAAACAAAAAACGCATTTCCATGGCAATAGTGTAGATAGCTTCAGGTTTCTGAAAGATTTCCCTGCTGGGCAGCTCATTAACAAGTCAGGGATATTGACTCAGGCAGATTCCCTGGTTTTAACAAGTGAACAGCGAAAGAGTGGTACAGACTGGAGATGGATGAGAGATTTAAGTGTATTGACTATTAGGTCAGGTTTGAAGGACACAGCTGAATGAATGCTTGCTAATTTTGTAAGGTTCATCTCAGACTGGTCTTGGAAAGCACTTCAGAAAGTCCTTCAGCAGAAAGAAGGCAGCAGACAACATCCTTTACTGTGATCCACCACCACCTTTTACGTATTTTACCTACCTTACATATTCTTTACCCCTAATTAGAGTTAATACTTTATGAAACAAAGGACAGGGGCTCTTTGCTCTTTAACAAACTACCCACACTTTCAAGGGTCTTCCTTCCTTCTCCTGGTAGCTTCATTTCCATAAAAGCCTTTAAGACAACCCATCTGCCTTCTGGAAAACTTAGCTTAGCAAACTGTCTAACAGATCAATAGGTTTGCCCAGCACAAGTTCCCTTTAAAAAGACCACACTGACTCCTCTCTTGCCTACTGTATTTAGCCCTGTGTTCCCCCATTCACCATTTGCTATGGTTTCTGCTCATCTGTCCCATGAATTCTTCAGCCTGAACTGGTGATGGTTTCAGCTCTCACCTGGAGTAGCCCTGGTATCCGAAAGAGGTACAAAAGTTTTAAGTGAGAAGCTTCACGTCCCATCCCAATTAGTACCTTATCTAGGCTACTTCATATTTGAATTACCTAAAAACCCTTCAGTGATTAATATGTGATATTGGATATTTATTAACATTGATTTTGCCTGTTTATCTGTAATTTTTTCTACCAGCTCTTCAATCAGAACCTCTGATAACACCCTCAGAGGATTGTGTTAGCAACAAATATAAATTCACAGCTCAATTTACTTCCAAACTTCTTCAACCAAAGTTTTCTCCATTGGCATTTCTACACAGATTTAAACAATAGAGACAATTAAGAGATTTCCAACCCCCCTCTCTGAGTACACCTGATTGCCAGTCCATTAAGTTTCTAATTCTCCCTGATAAAACCAAAGCCTTATGGAAGACCATAGTAGACAACAAAATCCCTAAAAAAGGTTTCTTTGTGAGCTGTACTGCCATCTACTGAATGGCAACTCTAAACTTTGAGGTAATTCTTTGCTATACATCTAGCAGTATTTTGAAAATTTAAGTAATGCATTCATACCTCATAGTGCCATCTTGTCTTCCATCTTGGCCTGTGAATAGCTGACAGCAAGAAACACCATGCAAGCAAAACATGCAGGCGTTATGTGAGCATAGCTATCAGAAGTGGCTAGCAATTCTGGATGTTCAAGTTTAGAGGTCTCAAAAGGACTGCTTTTCAGATGGCAGGTGCTTAACTTCTTAAAGCCATTTTAAGGCATCTTAAACTGACTTCTCAGACACTCAGACTTACCATTTACTTTTCAAAATGTCAGCCTCAGTACTGCAGATAGCTTAATGCCAAAAAAAGCCTTTTTGCTTTCTAAAGCAGCTTAGATTAAAGTTATGTAATATAGCAGATAACCACGAGCACTTCAGGAACAGAAAAGCTTTGTAATATTTCAATATACTGTGAATTTTGTTTACAATTGGCACAGTTCCTTTCACTGTGCACAAATAATTGTTTTCTCCCGTACCGCAGTGAATCAAGGACATGGCAAATCAAGATATATAGCTTTATGGAAGCAAAGTTTTTGCTAGTATTGTGCCTGATACATTAGAAATTATCATCTAAATATCAAGTATTGTTTTACATTCTTCTCAGTCTATTAAAAATAGAGAAATATAAGAAATCATATACCAACTGAGCAAGTACACGTTAGGCGTAATTGCTTTATATTGGAAGTCAGGGCATAGATAAATCATTAGATGCTACATTGAGAACTGGCCTGAATTTAAGATATTAACTGGAATTGGGATTGTTTTGAGTGACAAACAGAAAAAAAAGCAAATGCAAAAAAACTAAGAGACCTGGTCAACAGAAGTAGAGGTTTTCCTTTCTTTTTTCCTGCAAGAATTAAATGTATTGGAAAAACGAAGAGAAATCAAATTAGGTCAAACCACTGAGCTGAAAAGCCAAGTGGAGTTAACAGATTTCAAGAGTTTGTTTAGCAAGATAAATGACTATACCATCCTTTAACTCTGACCACTGAGATGTTCTGCAGCCAAAACTCTTTTTGTAAATCTATCATATTACAGTTTAAATACTCTACACCACTCCCAAAGACAAAGGAATTACAGGTTGAATAACCTGGAGGAAACCAACAGCTACCTACCTACCTCATGGGCCAAGACTGCTGTACAGAAAGATCGCAAAACTGTTTGCGTCTATAGGAAAAATGTGAAAGAACTCAAGGCTTCCAGGAAAACATCCCAAGAGCATCAAGCATCAGGTCCCTTTCCTGCAACAACAGAAATCTCATCCACACTGGAGCTTGCTTCCAGTATTGCATGAAGAGGGATGGGAAAAAGGATACTGAGTTCATGCTCCACCAAGTTCAGTCAGCTCCACTGACATTTGAGCTGATTCCTCAGAGTCCATCTAGGCTTACAACCTGATAAAAGCATATTCCTGGCAAGCAGCTCACACCTTAAAACTGAGAAAGCAACACTCTTTTACAACCAAGAAACAGCACTCCTTTTAAGCCTCAGGTCTATAAAATTCAATCACTGTGGTATACTGCCATCTTAAATAAAAGGAATGTATAACCTCTGTTTTTATAGGAAATCATGTTACAGGATACGGTATTAATTATCCATACGAAAGTCTAATAAGAAATGTAATCAAAAGATTATACACAGATCTGAAAAAGAACTAATTACAGTAAAACCTTGATATTTTTGCTAGTAGTCTCAGTCAGGGAAAATGGATATTCATCGTGAATGTATTCCTGGCAGGTTATTCAGACAGAAGAAATATTCACAAAAGAAGCCCTGAAATAATTAATACACGAAGGACCTTTTTGATGAAACATAAATACACTCTGCTTCAATGAGATGTTGCATTCATATTTAACTGTGGAATACAAGATGAATTTAATACAACCAGCAAAACCTTAGACCAGATACAGAAGTGTGGTTGCATTTAACAGTAGCAAAAAATACTTACATACTTATATTACAGAATGAGATATAGGATGATCTCATTTTGATACATTGCATCAACATCAGTGATCATCAATCATTGCACGTATTTGTTATTTATTTGTTTGTTACGGACTTGGATTCAACTTAAGGACAACTTCATCTATGCTCTTAGCTGTAAACAGTTTTCAGAGGTCGATACATAGATCCTACACATGTTTAACTCACATAGCTTCAAAAGTCATAGACGAAAGATGTAACAGGCAATTGTCCAACTTCTCCTCATCAAACAAGATAGACAACTTCCCTCCCCAAGTGGATTCAAATTACCCTCAGCAATTATCATAATACACATCCTGAAGTTAGCACCAATGATATCAGCTCAATTAAGCCTCGTGTACTGTTTTTGCAGTGCTCTAAAAACAGTTTCCCTCCAGGTTGCATACATACTGATCAATACATTGTCTTCTGGTGTGAGGAAATTGGGTTTCTTCTGATGTCCATGCTTCCAAGGACTCTGCTGTGACTGTTCAGGCTACAATACATTCATATCCTACAGACTGCTCTGTGCTATGTGGATTTCAGGGAACCACAAACACAGAAAGTGTAGAATACAAGCTATTGTTACTCATACCTAATTACAGCAAAGCTATTAAAAGTAGTTTGCCGGTGTCTTTTTGGTTTGTGGCTGAACTGTTACATCTAAAGCAAATCAAACAAGACTGGGACCACCCTTCCCTTCTGCCTGCTCTTCGGTACCACTCAAGGTATTAGAAAGCCTGCCTAAGTAGGGCACATGGTGATTCCCCAAAAGAGTCCCTAAGGAGGATAGAAAAGGGTATTTCCGTCCTTAAACAACAACATAAGTTCTGTGCAATAAAAAAGTAGCTTTTGAAATAGAGGTTATACTCCTCTCCTCTTGGAGCTGTTGAGATAGGAAAGCAAAAAACATGGCTGGAGCTGGTATCTGTGTGCTCGTCAGCAGGCTGCAAGCAATGATCGAAGTCCAAACTCCGCTTGTCATTTTGTACTTTTGCCTACTGTGCACTCCAACAGTTGCTCCTCTCCAGAGCACAGACTTCCCTGGTGAGACCAAGGGGGAACCCTCTGGGGTCTGCTACAGCCAGAAGAGCCTGGGCAGACCGCAGCACCTCAGGCTAAAGCCACAGGCAAACACTGGGTTTGCAGGCAAAAGTGGCTTAATTCCCCTTCAATTTACCTGTTTTTCTAAATAATATGCATCCTCAACATACATACAGGTTCACAGGTTCATTACGTTCTTTCTATTGCATGGCACCACTTACAAATCTCTGATGATACTACTAGTACTAGAAAACCAAAAGGAGCCTTGGGTTGTTCCACTAGTAATTAACAGCATATTTATCTGATGAGTATCTAACTCGAGCATCAAATGCCACAATGGCAAAAGCTCGTTTCAGTACTGCCACAAGTGCCAAGCAATTTACTGCATAACTCTTCAACCGCTCGTAACAGCACTGCTGCACAGGTCACGTCCTCCCTGCAAAAAAAAATAATCCCCAATGAACACAAGCACCAGCCTCTGAGTAAAATCTCGCTAAAGTCTCGCTGGAGAAGAGTTTTAGTAGCATGCCCTCAGATGCAGCACACTAGATCAGTTCTTCGGCATTATTTCTTTCTTCCTCCCCTGAGATCCCAGCAAAAGCAGTGCTGACGGTCGAACGAGAAATCCTGTAAGCGGGGATAACACTTCCAGCAGCATACCGCAGAGAGCTGTTGTGTGCCTGAGTTAACTGCAGCTAAGCACTGCCAGCAAGGTAGTACAGATAGCTGTTGCCTACTATTTCTTCTCCCTCCTAGATTTTCCTAAAAAATAAAAATGAATGACTCTGTTGAAGTTGTAGAAAAGCTATGCCAAATGAAGGCATATTGTCTGGAAAAAGCATTAAACTGACCCAATAACTTTTTTCTGTCTGCTGCTTGACAGCCAGAACATTACAACAACTGATTTGGGACTGTGCCCAATTTCATCCATTTGCAAGGAGCAAAAGAAAAAAAAAAAAAAAAAAAAGGCGTGCTTATTGGAGCATTTAGAACTTTCTTTACACTGAGCCAAGTGCATCATAAAGAGAAGAAAAATCTAATACCTACAGCAAAATAAAACAAAGATGGCTGTACATAAGCGTCGTTACACCCACCTCTCAAAATCACTGTGGTCTCATGCCAGCTCCTATGAAGCTTTTCTGATCTGATGCAGACTCTCATATTTTGATTGTTAAATGGAAACAAATTAAATCAAGTGATTTCACATGATAAAGCATTTACATGTCATTTTACAGCACAAACATTTCCTATAATTTTGATTTCTGTTTTGAAAAAGGGTGTGTAAAAAGGAAAGAGGACACTTCAGATTTTCCTGATTATCCCACTCATTTTCTTTATACTTGACTTCTAAATTAGGCAGCTGTTCATACCTCTAATCATAACCAAAATTTTATCTACAAATACAATCAAAGAATATTTCAAGATCCCCCCTGAAAAACCCCAAGACTTATTTGGTGCTTTGTATTTTTAAAATCATGCATTATATATCAAAGTAAAATAAATAAATAAATTAAAATCAATGTATGCAGTGTTCATCAATTATTAATGTGAAACAAGGCATATGAAATATATTTTGACTATATATTCTGATTCCACCTACCACTCATGGCACAGACGATTTTGCATTGTATTTATATATATATATATACACACATATGATACATAAGGACCTCCCAAAACAGGACAGTTAGGAAAAGTCTATGAAATCTTTTTTCAGCCTTTCCTTTATTATTCTGAAAAGAAACAAGTTATATTGACCTTGAAATCAAGATGTTAAAAATAATTGGCCTCTGTAGTACTTAACTACAAGCTAACTACTACTTTACTACAAGCTTTCCACGCTGTATTCATAGAAGAGATGTTTCAACTGATATTTTTCATAGCTGATCAAGTGTATTAATAACTAAGGTATACATAATATTCATCAGTTCTTTGCTGCAGTCAAATACTCTGTTTTAGTTTAATTGCACTCAAAAACATCAAAAAATCCTTGAAAAGCAAGAGAAAAAAAATCAAAATGACTGCTCTGTTTTTTTCCTTGTCCTCTTGTTCTTGTTAATCTTATTTAGTGTGTATCTGTAGAAAGGAGAACAGACACAACTGAAATAACAATTTGATCTGTATCTCAGCCAGCCAGAATCAAGAACAAGCATAAAAAGAATCAATTAGATCTTACATTTCGTTTGATCAATTAACAAGAAATATTTATCTATGATCTCCTTGATCTAAACAAGTATTAACCATCAGTTAAGACTTCAGCAATACCATACAGCTTGAAGTGAACACTGAAAACTAATTTTAGACATATCATAAATCCCTAAAATTATTACAACGCAACTATCCTTGAAAGTTCTTTACAAATTTCCTGTTGCTGCTTAGCTGCCTATTATGTATGGACTCTGTTCTGTTCTAGCCCGTACTGAATTCAGTGGAAAAAGTATTACACATAGAAGAGGCCACAGATAATCATCGGTTTGAGTTCCATTTGGACTACATCCATACTTTTGCCGCCACCTCCAACAGAGTCAAGGCACCACATTTAACACCCTCCTGTAGCTTTTCAAACAAGCTCAGCCAACTCAGACCCCCCCTAACCTTGCTTTTTGGTGAGGTGAATATTGACTATAAATGAAGATTACATAACTATATAACCACCATAAAAGACTATATAAATACAAATGAAGAAAAAGTTATTTGATGTTACATTCACAGCTATATGCCAATGTGTTTTCAATTCTCCTAGCGAATAAAAAGTCAGGTTAACATTTTCATCCTGTACGATGGTCTAGCTCAAGGACTTACTTGTTGCTGCTTTTATTTTTTGCTCTCTCAGAGCTAAGAGCTATTGCCATTTCTGGTGAAGTAGGCCACCTCTCTGAAACTTGTAAGCATGCAATCATAATTTTTTTTTTGTTACTCTAGTCTTTTCTTTTTTTTCTAATCCATCATGATCCCATTTCCATGGGATTTTCAGTCTTGTTACTTAAAAAGAGTATATCATTCCCATCCCTTCTTTCCTGAAAAAGCACATTGCCGTCTTCTAAAGCAAACTTCTGTAATTTGTTCTCTAAATACGGGATGAAGCAGCATACCCCATCCTTATGGAAAAACAGAGGAACTCCCTCACTGAGAAGCTGGAGGCAGAGATGCTATTCTCACCTAGCTTTAAGCACGGCATGCACTGGGGAGCACCGTGTGGCTTACAAACCCTCAGCCACCTATAAGCACCAGAAAGAAAAATATGGGGCAAAGTAAAAGTGTTGGAATATTTTGATGAGGTCAGTTTTCTAAGAGAAGGAATCCTTAATTTTATGCACCCAAAAAAATTTAAATGCATTGGAAGAATTTTTTTCCTTTGTTTCCACAAGAACAGACTTTAGCTATAATTATAGCCTGCACAGCCATGTTTATAGTTACTTTTCCAGCCCACTCTTCTGTTTCAAACCTAGTAATGTCATTGCACCTATACTGGAAATTTCATTTATCCAGCAATCTTCAGTTATCATGGGGCACTTAATACTGAACAAAAATGGGACATTATTAGAAAATAAGATACATGTTTCACTTCCTAGTGTTTTATAAACATGTAGCTTGAAAGTATGCAAAAGTTTTTATGAAACAATGAGGACACCACCCATATTGCAACTTAAAATACTCTACATCTGTGCTTGTACCATACACATTTCAAATGGTTTTTGATGGTTGCCCAAGAGTATTGTATATGTTTGACAGTAACATATGCAGTAAATATAGCAAATAGTGTATTTGTCTGCAGTGTACCTTTCACAGCAAGGTATCCTTTCAGCACTCTCCATTATTATGAATTTTGGCTCTTTTTACTTCCATCCAAGTTAGCAAGTTTTACTCATACCTTTAATGACCCACTCACGTGGGGTCAATTTTACACTAACCATTTGTCAATACTTCAGAAATGGTTCCTGTACTGTATGTAATCTAGCATGGGTACACAAAATTAACTTTTCTGTGCTTTCCCTAGGTATGGTTTTGGGATGGAATTCAAATTCACACCAGCTCGTTTCAGCAGCAACACCTCTAATTATGATTTCCATTCTCTTCTCAAAGATATCCCCAAACACAGGAAAATGACAGTTCAGTTACATAAACTGCCATTTGTGTAATATAAATAAGCATTTGAAAGGTTTAATTAGCAAACAAAACAGAACATAAAAAAGCACTAACAATATATTGGAATATTGTGCTATTTATTAACAATATTTATTTGCTAATATAGAAAGAATACTTAAAGCAGCATACAATTGTGCTTAGAAATAACTTTCAGTTTGATTTTCTGAGACCTAAGATGTCAGCATTCGTATTATCTCCTGACTTCATCACAACTGAATAGTCTATCAGGTAATCCAAACTTCCCTATAACCATCCCTAAGAACAGGGATTCCCTTTCCTGGTAATCTAAGTAAATTCTAGCAAGGACCACATGCAGCTCCTTCATTAGACATAGGGTCAATTTGCTTTGATTTTTTATTTTATTTTAAGGAGCCCTGAAAATATTGTCTGTTCTCCTTCATTTATTCACAGTAGTTCATTAGTGAGATTTTGCAAAGAGCAAGTTACTGGGATACAGGTCGTGGTTTAAAAAATAGCATCAATTAAACATGTTTAAATGTTATTCCCTTCCTTGCAAGAAGGAAAGGATCAGTATTAGCTGTGCTTTATGTTTCCTAAATTAATACAGTAGGCTTTCACCTTGAATAATGCATGACCATTTGAATTAAAACAAAAAGCATAGAGGTTTTCTATGTCTTATTATCCATTCAGAGTTTTATGAGGAAATCCCATTATGTTTTATCCGTCAAAAACTGAGATTAATGAAAAATCCCCATATACCTTAAATGCTGCAGCATTTACAGACCTTTCAAAGCAGACTGCATCACTGTTATTTGTGCTGCTGTACCAACAGGGTTAGAGGATCTGTACTGTATTCCACATGTTAAGAAACTTCTGTCAACTGAATTTGAGCACGTTTTCCCCCTCCCTGTTTCAGGTATAGTTTGCCTTTCAGATAGGCTTTTCACCCTGCCTGAAGTACAGGAAACTACCATTTTCTGGGACAGAAGTGTGGTTTAGGGCCTTGATGTACACATCTGCATTGAGAGCTGCACATCTGCATTGAGAGCTGGGGTGAGGGGGGCTGCAAATCCTCTTACATTAAGTATCTTCAGCATGAAAGAATCCAGTTTTCATTCATGGGAGGGACCAGACTAAGAGAGACAGGAATCCCTCTCTTCTCATGTAAGTCCTTCTAGACAGCGAGCATAAGCCCTGTGCATTCAAAGACACCTGGAAAAGCATTAACAGCGATGAAAAAGCAGTATTTTCCTCCTCTTGTGCATATTTTCTACGTGCAAATGCAGCAATGGTGGACAACTGAAAGAGTCTCTTAAATGAAACGCTCCACATATAAAGACAGGCTCCAGACAGATCTCCTGTGTTTCTCTGTTCTCACATTTCTTCATTACTTATTGCTGAAAGTTTAGAGGTGTCACGTACAGCAGTCTCATGTTTATGATATCCTGTGTGAGCTATTAGATTTCAGTGGAGCTTCCATAGCCCTGCAATTTTAAAGAAATGTCGCGTCAATCCGTGCACACTAGTGAAATTTCATAGGCACTTAGTATTGTTTAAGTTAGGGGAGCAAACTGCTATGAGAAAAGGTACAATCATACATTAAATAGGGCAAATGATTATTTTTTGAATCAAAACATTTAAGTAGACACATTCAACAGAAGGGCCGTGGTGATGAAGGCATGTTCTGTTCACAAGCACATAAATATATACGGTTCTCACGGCAGCCTTCAGTCACTACATACCACCACCACCTGACATACATGTCCCCTGGCCTAAGGCTTGTGGAAGAGCAGTCTGCTCCAAGCAGCTCCACAAAGCATATAACATAGCATGACTGAGAACATTAGGGGATAATATTCTGTACTTTCAGAGGAAACAGGTACACACTGTCGCATTTTCCAGACTTTTTTTTTTCTTCCTGCACATACACTCTAGTCTCTTAAAGCCTCATTTATATTACTGAATAGCAGGTTCAAATTATTGTCATGAATTCAGCAAGGTACCTGCAGCCTGATACATTCCTATCTACCCCAAAATTAGATGTGCATTCAATCATGCACTTTGTAAAACATATTTTATGCTTCTATGTAATTTGTACAACTTATTATCAGGTTTACTGTCAGAGACAAGAGAAAAACTGTTCAACTAAGAAAATAATTCATTTTTCCCTTTATTTTGTGAGGGAGGAACACAGAAAAATATGAAAAAGGTGATAAGCACGTATTACTGATTTTAAATATTACAGGAATTTATTCAAGGACTTTGAAACGTCACTGACACCAGTCTGAAATTATTATTTTGATACTCTATCCAGTAAAATCTAAAGGTGTATTAGTGCTGTATGATACTTCCCAAGCAATTGTTTCCCCACATTCTTTGTCAATTGGATTTTTTTCTCCTAAATATAATTTACAGCTTGCTTTCTTTTGTATATTTTAAATCTATTAGTAGTTATCTCATTGAATCTCCCCAACTCCATAATGATCAAATCTATTACATCTTGATTAAATGCATGCTTTCTTAAATGAATAACACTCTTGAAGAAAATAAGTTTTTATGCATTTCTATTTACTTCTCAAACTTTGCAGCTACAGGTAGGAAAATTAAACGTACGTAGAAAGTCTTTTTTGAACACATACAGAACAACAGAAAGAAGTGGAAAACTCAAATATCAAAATGTAGATACTGTCTAAGGAAAAGTGCTTTCATTGGTCACAGTGATGCTGTTTCAGAAGTTGTAAAAATAAGTCAGAAGAGTTAAAGATGAACAGGAAGTTCTAATTTTACTTGAAAGATCTGCCTTCATATCATAGGGAGGAGGCACAACAGAGTTTGAGCCAGTGGTGGTCTTAATGGCAGTTGCCAGGGGAGGTTCAGGTTGGAAATGAGGAGACATTTCTTCTCAGAAAGACCAGTCAGGCATTAAAACGGGTTGCCCAGGGAGGTGGTGGAGTCACTTTCCTTGGGCATGTTCAAGAAAAGGTTGGACCTGGTGCTTAGGGGCATGGTTTAGTGGGTGACATTGGTGGTAGGGTGATATTTGGACCAGATGATCTTGGAGGTCTTTTCCAACCTTAATGATTCTATGAAATCCACCACAAATACCAGCCGTGCTGTAGCTCCGCACCCCTCTGAGAACTGGTTCATGCCCGTCCATGGGAGCTGCGCAGTGAGGCTGGGGGCTCCCGAGGACCCAGCCTCATGCAGAAGGTTTGGCCCTGAGCAGGCCCACCTGAACCACCCAATGATCCCCTGAGAAGACCCATAAAAGTGATGATGCACAGCTCTGAGCATCTTTAATAACATAATGGCTCCATGCCCCAGTCTGTACCTTCTGAGCTGCTGGGATATTTCAGCCCCGTGTTTGTTATGCCTGAGCTGTGATAAGGTGTTTCTTCAACATCTTGCTCTCCTATTTATGGGTTTAATTGAATAATATAGGGAAAAATTTAGATTTATGATAACCTTTGTAAACAGCATGTATGCTTTTATTGTGTAGTCATACAATTTATTGTGGAAGTGATTAATACATTCAATATGTGTTTCCTCCTAACGACTACTTAGTAATTGATTCGTAACGCTATCGTGGCATTTTCCAACAAAACACCAGTGGAATCGTGGGGAAATTGACTCTCACAACTGTGTGCTTTAACATGTAATCAGTTATAACTGCTTTGTGTTCCACTTAGGCAATAAGCAAATACAATATTGTGTAATAAGTCATGCCCGCTGTGTTGCTAGGTGCTATACTAATGACTATTCTTAACATATGTATAAATTATTATTACACCCTAACTCAGTTCCTGCAGTGCTGTTTTTACAATTTCCCTGCTTTTAAGTACAAGTGGAAAAATTCAAATTAAAGGAAATTCTTTATACAACAACATGAAGTTTGTTAGCAAGCAAAACCACTGAAAAAAAATGCTACCACTGTTTAAATTTATATAAAATACAGAGAATGTAATAAAATAAGAATTCAAGAAGCTACAAGCAGCATTTAATAGCAGCTTCCAGGCTGGGACCCAAGTGTCCTAGACACAAGCAATGCATATAAGCCCTTACTGTTCCTACTCCAACATTTTTCACCCAGGAGATGATATTAAGATTAAAAATAATCCCCTACACATGCACTGAACAGAGTAGCAAATGCATATAAGATGGTTTTGGTTTCTCAGCTTGGAGAAGTTACTTCTCCCACAGCTTAACCTGCCCACATCTCCCTGAAAGACAAACCAGAGAGGTGGAAAACAGCAGTTTAGGTCTAGCCGATGTTTTTTTAGGTTGAGAATAATCTGTTCGAGCATTCAGTGCTACATTAACAAAACCGTGGCCTGCCGCTGAAAACATCTCTTCTGTCTCAAGCTTTGATCTCTTCCATGCTCTAATTAATAAAGCACGGGGTGCTGTTTTTTAATGTCTGTAACAGCCATCTAGAAAAGTGAGACAACTGATGAAGACAGTGCGACCACAAAGAGAAGTAGACAAGATTTCACCACTCTTCCAAACAAAATACAACCAAATCAAGCCTTGCATTCAATCAGTGCAGGCATACAGAAGATTAAATTTTCATAGAGAAAAATCTACCTTGTCACTTTTATTAAAACAGGGTTTTGATGCCAAACAAACCTATGTTAAATGCCATGAAAACTAGGCCTAAGAGAATATGCGCCTGGGAGATCAATATGTGAATGAGCAACTGAGTCATGCGCTGCATCCAAATGAGAAGGAACATCATGCATAATGCATCTGTTATCCTTCCACAAAAGCAGATGAAAAGTCCTCAGAAAACAGCAGGCTTTCTTCTTACATAGCAGGCAGGTAAACTGGTTCCGTTTATGACTAACGAGGTTTTCTGAAATACAGAAGACCAGTTGACTCTCCAAGTAGCGTGAAAGAACCAACTCCTGACATGAACCTCTCAACATAATCAGGTGAAACACCAAAAGGAAATCAGACAACCTCTTCCAGTTGACATCTACTGATTTTTATTTTTTTTTTGAAATAATTTCAAGTAGTAGGAACAACAAAACTGTGATCACTATTTCGTGGACTCAAGAGTACAGTTCTTCCCACGCTGAAAGCATGACCTCGCAGCACTCCAACAAAAGCCACTGGTTTCAGAGATCTGAGGCCACTCTGTTAGCAGCAGTTTTCCTTGTGCATGCAGCTGCTTTTAAAAGCCTTACACTGAGTTGATACATACTAGTTGCTACTGATATATTGCACAGGCCATTAAGACAGCCCATTTCTTTGAATCTTAACTCCAAACAACAATATAATTTCAGTTAAATGCACACAGCGAGATAACTATCACATATTATAGTAGTATGGAATCCTTTGAGAAACAGGGAAGAATACTAGAGCAATAAAGTGAATTATTGCTGCAAAGGAACAACAGCACAGTACATCTACTTGCTCAGTAAACAGCAAACAACACAAATTGAAGTGAGGTTGTTTCCAGTGATTTTGTCTCAGATGCATTATATTTAACCGCACAAATTTATGTGTTGTACCATGGAAGCTAAATTATGAAATAACTAAAAAACAAAATGAATTTGAAAGTATACTCAAAATCTGAAAACAAAACAAACAAACAAAAAAAGACAAAGGAGTCATGAAGTAACAACAAAAAAAAATCCAGAAAAGACAATAATACAAACTGATAGGTAATGCAATACAATAGATGAGGATTAACAAGACAATATGTTTTTAATTATAGTTCAGTAGAAGTGCTGCCTATTTCTCTTAATCTAGAAAGAAAGCATTTGTATTTACATGAAAAGAAAAAGTCTTTTAGTCAAACATGCAGCAAAACACCAGGAAGCAAAAGCTCTGCAGAACATCCATTTGTTGTAATACAGCAAACATTAGCTTCTGGGGGGGATCGGAAGAGAGGAATATGCACTACTTATGCACTAACACACAAAAGAACAGAGCAGCTATCCTTAAGATGGGAAGCACATGAATATGTCTGGTGATCATCAACAGATTTCTTTTAATGGAAGATCTCTAGGGAATGGCAAAAAGCAGAAGCTGGCTGATGAAATAGTCATCTTTAGTAGGTGGCTTACATGAAGCATAAAACAGCCTTCAATCTCTTGAAAACTAACTGTGACTAACAATAGCAATGAAAGACTTTTTTTCTGTTCTGATCCTGAAATTTGTTTACTAGTTTTTAGCAAACAAAAAATTTTGACAATACATAGATCACTAAATATCACTCCTGTAGGTATTTATCATTCTAAGTGCCTCTTAAAGCAAGATGGGCATCATAATAAACTGTCCTTGTGCTAAGCTCAGATATGTGCTCAAAATTTATGTACATGATTCTAACCACCCAATAACTAACTCTTCTGTTACTGTCAAGTGTTGTTTATTTTAAGATACAGGCTCTTATTTTACAGTGTAGTACATAGCCTTAATTTTTATCGAGTTCATCAGGCACTAAAGGTTCCCAATGACTTTGAAGATTAACTAGGTATTCCACAGGAAGTTATTTGCATATGCTTGCCTACACAACTCTAAGGGATTGCACCACAGTCCCCAATATGCTAAACAAACTCCTCCAGTACCGCATGCTTCACACCTTGTAAGATGCTTGCTGCCCACTTGCAAGAGCACTTCAACATGTTTTCACCGAAGTGTTTTTGTCACAGCATGGACAAGAAGCAAAAGAATCTAAGTATGTTCTCTACCATCAAAACTATTTAACAATTAAATAAATAAATACATAAATAAATAAAAGGAGGTAGATACTGCTTGCCTTTTTTTTTTTCTCCTGCTGGATATTTCTTAGAAAACCACCATGATATTTACATCCTTCTATTTCTTCCCTAGTCTCTTGCTAGTTCTGAAAGTGGAAACATATTTTTACTTTAAAAGTAAACTTTTTACTTTAAAAGCTTAGGAATAGACAGCCATCCTTTTGTTTCTCATTTTCAACTGCTGATTAAGCTTTTGCACTGGGGGCAATATTTTTCAGACAGAGCACTTTCAAAGTATGAACTTAACATATTTAGGATTTTTAGCTCTGAAACTACTGAAGTGGACATTGAGTTGTCAAATGGTATAAAGTAAACTTTGCTACAACCGTGCCAGCTCACTGAGTAGGGCATCTGCCAGAAAATTACTTACCGATTTTTTGAAAGGATTCTCTGGAACTAAATCTTCCTGGCCATGGAGTTCACAGAAGGGAAAAGAGGGGCTCTCATCTTTCACTCTAAAACATTAGGTAAATGAGGCTCAGGTTTTCTTGGGAAGGACATTAAAAACCCTCTAATACAGCAAAGAAGATTTCCTCAGGACATATTTTTGAAATTCCACCAGAAGCATTGTTTCAGGTGGTTAGATCCATTGAAGTTAAATAAGAGGCCCACAAATAAATGCAACTGTTCCTACTTTGGATAAAGGAGGTGAAACAGCCAATGTGTTTGTCAAAGCAATAATTTTTTTTTTTTTTTTAGCTTTTTCCTAAATCTTGGACTGTGATGTCACTCTGCAAAGAAAAGGAAACCCTACAGAAATCAACCATACCACTGTAAAGCTGCTGATGCTGGAAGAAATTAATAGAAACTTATCTCTGGTATCCCTTTAGATTTTTCTGAAAAACTGGCAGGAAAATATGTAAAAAAAAAAAAAACTCCAATAAAACATGCTATATTAGGCATCCAGCATTCTTTTTGCTACAGAGTATTTGTATGAAAAGAAACCATTATTTTATGTATCTGGTTAGTAGAAATAAGTATTATTAAAAAAAATACTTCCCCCTCCTCCCTTTACAAATATACAGATTATTTGGTCCAAAAACAGCCAAGAAATTCAGACACAGAGTCAAGAAGTTGACTCACATTAAGCTAAAGTCCTCAAAACACAGAGATAAAGGGACTTTGAAGAAGAAAGGCTACAGTATGAAACAGAACAAGGCTCCCTCCCTCACCATTAGCTTGACAGCTTTTCTTCCATTTCTGTGAAGGATTAAGAATAGCATTAACATTTAGACTTTGTAACAATTCTCTTATGATTTTAACTTCATCTCATTACCTTATTGAGTAATAATCATGAACCTGATACCTGAACTGAGAAAGTAGCAAGGTCCAAATATTTCAGAAGACTAAAAAAATTAAAGTCTCCAACTCTTTTGTTCATTATTTCAATTCAAATTTACTCCTGAATTTTTTGCCCAAATTGCCTTTTTTTTTTCTTTTTTTTAAACCACCTTAACTTCTAGGACATACTGACTGTCCAGAGAAATGAAAACTCACCAAGAGCTAGCCAAATTAATTGACTAATGTAAAATATCTGAAGCAACAGCAAATAAAGAAAAACAGAGTATCCTTAATTTCCATCAACTGCTACTAAATAACTGCTACAAAATAAGAAAAATCAAAGAAACTAAGCAAAAATTAGAATTGGCAACAGTTACAGCCTGGAGTTTATTAAAAAATGTGGTAACTCCAGCATAGTATGTGAAATACTATTTATGCAATCCTCTGAAAAAAAAGTTGAGACAGGTTGCAATTTAATAATAATAATAATAAAAAAAAGCTATGAAGCTATGAAGGCTGTAAATCACAGGCAATAAGCCACAAAACCATTTTTTCTCCCCAGTAACAGACTGGTCCAAGCACCAGCCCCCCTGATCCCAGTGGCAGGGCTGGGTTTCACACAGAGCACTGGTTCAGCCATACCAACCAGGGGCCATACAAGCTTGCACTTACAGTACCTTGCAACAAGCATGTAGAAAGGTGGAAGAAGAGAAGAACAGAAGGACTCTTGAATTTCTGGCATCCTTGAATAATGCTGCTCCCTCACAGCAGAAACGGTGGCATGGTTAGCTTTGGTCAGGAGGTGCAGGAGCTTGCAACTGCACCTTGATATTATGGCAGAGCCAAAAGCACTAGGATAAAACAAAACCCCAGTGCTGCAGAGCACTGATTCCAATGATTCCAAACAGAAAGAGTACCTGTCCTGAAGAATTTTTATGTCCATGACCATGTATAGATAGAGATATAGGTAGACAGATACAGCATACGGAAGAGAGACAAGGAAAAACGAGGGCAAGGTGGAAGGACAAGAGATGACAGTAAAGAAACACTAAGTGCGTAGTTAGTACCAATGATGACTATTGGTCTGAACACCACTTCCAACAGTTGCTGTAGTTATCATGATAAATCCTGTCACAGGTGGAGTACAACAAAGGGAATGATGAAGTCAGCATTACAATAAATATGTAAGGGTACTCTCATCTACAAGAGAAGGTAATTGGAAAGTTTTGCTATTTGGCCGTGCCCTGGGAGATGCTGACAGCTGCAGATGGGTGACACAAGGTGTGAAGTAGATCTGAACAGACCTTCCAGGAAATACAGGAATACCTCACGCAGCTTAGATAAGGAAGGGAGGTGGTCGAGTTGTTAGAGATACAAATATGATCAGTAATGAAACTGGAAGATACCCATGAGATATGAATTACAGAACTGGCTGGGTTTTCTTTGTTTCTGTGAACTTTGCTAAATATTTAAGATGCAGTTTGATATAAAAATAAATGCATATGAGACTTCAAGAATGCAATCACAGAAAGACAGTCAGTAAATAGCAGTTAAGAAAAAAATAAAAGCATGTATAAAAACAGAGATGTAAAGAGATTTTTTTTCTTTTAAATAATGGGAAAAGCATGTTTCAACTTTGCAAAATCCCCAAGAATTATCTACTCAGGAGTATGTACTTACAAGTTTCCCTCCCCAGACTTTAACAATTAAGTTTTTAAGCAATGCTAATCTTCCTATATGTTATCTCATTTCTAGTGACACAGGTGGGAGCTGCAGCCCAAAATACTTTCTAGAATGGACTAAGCATGAGATATCCAATGTTAAGAAAAGCAGCAAAAAATAAATAAATAAAATAAATAAATAAAACCCAACAACCCTAAAACCAACTGAAAGAATTAAAACGAAGTCCTTAACATTTTAAGGAAAACAAACAAACAAACAAACACCACCACACACATTCATTTTACTTCATAACACTTTGAAAGTGTTATATTTTTATTAAAAGATCCATTAAATCATCATCACTATTCATAATATTATTCTTAACAGATTTCTCATTTTTTTTGCCATATACTATTACTACAGAAAGAGGTACTACAGTACAACACGGTCTACTCTCAAACCTACCAGCTCCTTTTAGGATCAAAAGAAGTTTTTGCCCCATTATTGACAGCTAACAGTGAAATCTGTGGTTCTGTGGATCTTGAGTCATTTACAGTAATCTTAAAGTCAACATTTTTTCTTGTTAATTCAGCAGCTGGAAAATCAATTTAACAATCAACAATTAAAACCCTATTAATTCACGTACTTATTCTGAGCAGTTATGTAAAAGGCGAGCCAAAAACTTGTTACTGCTAAATATCTCCCTGGACAGTTTATACTTCAAAGTACATTTCACAGTATAAAAGAATATATAATCTGCTTACAGTTTTTCAGATTTTGAATCCTTGCATGTGTTTCAAATAGCTGCATGGAGATTTTTACCCTCTTTTTATGCCACAAGCATTATACCCTGATTGTTATCAAGCACTGCTGTCCTGAACCAGTGAAATTTCCAGCCATCTGGCAGATATGCAATTGATTCTATTGACATTAACTAAAATAATTTCAATTGTCATGTAGAAAATTAATTCAGGATTCAATGCCTGTGAAGTACATAAAACAAGTTGCTGGAGATTTCAATCAATGTTAATACATTCTGTTAGAAACAAAGCTCAAGTAATAAACACTATGTACCACCTTAATATACTCAAAAGAAACAGAGAGCTGAATTAAAAGCACAGACATGAGCTCAGGATAAATCTGCTCAAGGTTAGAAATATTATGCAAGGCTTGGAGACCAAAAAGTAAGGAAGAACATCAGATCTGGCAAAGCTGGAGAAGGAAAACACTTACTCCAGATCCCAATTAGCCACAACAATCTTATTCTAATACACTTGATCACCCTGTTTCATAAAATTCACAGTGACTCTGTACATTCTTCACACACACATTCATTCTGCCTCTAATGTTGTAATTTATATCTTGCTTCCAGCCGCAAGTACAAAACCTGTGAAAACCTTTGTCCATCGCAATATAACCTAAATACACATTTCTACTCCACTGTCACTGAGGAGCTACTAAGGAAAAATGCTCAAGGCAATGTCACTTTGGTTTTCTAATACATCTGGCACTTTGGAAATTCAACATGATAATGACAAATAATTAGCTTGTAAGCAAGTTGCACACTCCTCACATCTCACTGATAGAACAACACTCCTGTCACCAGCGGTTTCCACCTGGGAGCCCCATCCAGATACTTGCCAGATTTAACATGAAGACTTTTCCAAAGAGATATTTTAAATCAGTATCTTCAGTGACTATGATCTATCACAAAGTAATGAACTATTGCAGTGTAATATTACATGTGAAAAACCTTAATACTTCACAAAATATCCTTTGCTGAAAACAGTCTGCAAAATTTGGATGAATTAATGCTGAGAGGCAACAGAGGCTTTTAATGTAAGGAAAACAGATCACTAACTGTCAGTTAAAGATAATAACTCAGAAGTCTGCATTTGGTTGCTTCCTTATGAGATTTTAGTCAGCGACCCTCTTGGAAAGAAAGATCTGATAGGCTTAGTTCACAAGTAAAATCCAGGTGGAAGCTTAGAGAATGGTTTTACTTCGAAAACTTACAGGCAAGATGAGAAAAGACAATGCCACCCAAAGAATACCCCTAGTAAATGCAGCATTAACACAAAGTATTTCGGCAATCTGGTGAAATACTTCATGGACTGTGGCCATGCACACAGCTGTACATCGTAAAGTTTCAAGTCCATGAGGAACCACACCTAGGAAAAATTAAGAAACTTGGTACGAACTGCACATGCAGGACAGAACCTGCGGATTCTGTCCACAACCTCATTAGGATTTCATGGCACACTGAGAAAGTGACCTCTCCCTACTTCAGCCCTACTGCTGGTAACAGACCATACAAACAGCTATCTACTTTTCAGTGAGATTGAGATGCAAGAACTATTTATTAGTATTGGGAAGGAAGGCGGTCAGATCCGATAATCTGAAATGCTACTGAAATTCAAAATATTAACTCTCATTCCAAGTAACTTTACTGTTAGGATGAAAAAAGGAAAAAAAAAATGTGTACATCTATTCCACATAGTATCACAATAGCTTGTTACTCTGTGCATAAGAAATAGCTTCCAAAAAAATAAAACGACATTCCACTTCAAACTTTATGACAGAAGAAATCCTTATAAACTAGCAAGGAGTAGGCACTGATATTTCTGCAACAGCAGTTTCCATTTATATCATAGTCAGTAACACATTCAATATTAAAAACAAACAAACCCAAGGAATCCAAAAACCCCTGAATTTCACGATCACTGTCATGCATGTTGACTAGCCATACTCTGAGAAGTAATGCAGGCAGTTGATTACATCTTAAGTGCTTTAACCACAGCAAAATTATCAATTCTTGCCAAATTGGCAAAGCAGTGATGTGCCACACGGATGTAAAAAGAAGTCTAATAAAAATTAATAATAAAAAAATGAAAAAAGCAGCACAGATACTCAACTGCATCCATATATTACAATTGGTTATTATCCACCAGAGAGGCAAAAGAGGCCAAATGACACAAGCACTTACGGCATTCTCAGACAGCAGTCCCTGTGTTCTGGGACTAATACCTTTGATATTTATGACTGCTATGGTATTGTCCTTCCCACCCTTAAATTAACAACTGCATAAAACCAGTCCTAGAACAGCAGCTCAGAACATTTTTATTTTTTGCTCCTGAGAGCCTCTGGCACAACACCAGTCCTGCTGCAGGCTGCCCAGACACATAACGTGCTGGAACCACCTGGAATGGGTAAAGTGGTAGCACCAGAGGACCAGGTACATGGCCATCAGACCACAGTTACGGGGGAGCCACCTGTGCTTAATCAGTGATCAGAGGAGTACCTCCTGTGTTTCCTCCTCATGTTTCATTTCTACTGACATCAGTGAATTTTCAAAAGAGACTGCATAGCCTGCAGCTGCATCTTCAGCATCAAGCGCTCAGACAAAAGCAACAAGAAATAACCCCCTGCCCCATCTGTCGACACGACACTGCAAGTTTCAGGGTGTATTGCAGATTGAATCCACATATCTTCAGTTTCTGTCCAGCTTACATGAACAATATGCTTTAAAATGCACATTTTGCAAAATCTCAAACCATTTTCAGGAGAGATGGGGGTGTTATAGGGAGAACAGCACAGTTGCGTGACATGGATTAAATTGCAGTTACCATATGCCGTAATTTACACGGAGCAGCTGGGGGATGAAGAGGCCAGCATGATCCATTCCCATATTCTTTCCCTGCCTGTGGAAAAGCACAATGGGTTCTCCATAGCTTGTAAGACTTGTTGCACAGCATGTAACGTACTAAATAAATATTAGGACATTTCAATGAAGGGAAAAATAAATCTCTCTTGCTTAGCGTATAGTCAGAAGCATAGTTGCACACAAGATTTGAGGTTGGGGTAGGTATGGGAAAATATGTAGTTGTCAATAACAAGAGGGAAGAAGTCAATGACCTAAAGATCAATTTTAAGTTTTCATCTTCACTGATTTATCCATTCATCCTAACTACCTATTTAAATATCACTTGTTCAATGCTCTAACAGTGCCTAATCAAAGGTATTTCACCTTTTTATCAAAGCAAGGAAGACATAAGGAGAATGAGTCAGGACAGAATATTTATTTCTGCAAATAAACTTGAAAATGTTGGAAAAATTAAATCCATGTGAGGCAGCAAGTTTCCTCACCAAGCACAAGGGACTCCATCTCCTCCAAGCCCCTGCTCTGCTGCTTTTTCTATGGTGAGAGGAGCTCCCAGAGGGATGAATCATGCCTCAGGGCACACAGAAGGCATCACATGCTGCTGCACAGGGTAGGCGTGTGAGCAGATAGGAGAATGCAGTTATTTCAGGCTACCACCAACCCAGGTTGAATGTGAAGAGAAGACAGAGGTTAAAAACAAAACAAAAAAACAGAAGTAGTCCCTTAAATGAGAACTTCTAGATAACTATACAGAGGATGAAATTATTAGAAGTTAAATAATAACATTATTTGCTATTAAGCCCAGTGTTTTGTTTGATTTTTGTTGGGTCATGGTATTTTTTTTTATTCATTTTTCTTTTTAACATACAAAGCGTGTTTGGGATTCAAGCCGCTGAGAAATCATACCGCTTCAGAGCCTCTGTCCTGCTCAGCAACACAGCCACTAAAAGTGTGCCAATATTCCTGCTCATCAACACGAATTTCTTAAAACACTTTGCTGAATCATGAACAGGGTACTCTTAAACCAGCAAATCTTCTCTCCTGAAGTGTGAAGCCTCTTTCATGAAACAAGAATGTCAGGGTTCACTTAATGCAAATCAATACACAGCCATTAGCAGTACCATTTTTTTTATTTATTTATTTTACAATAAAGTATCCAGTTACTATTTCTCATTACCCAACGCACCTCTCTCTCTAAGTGAATTTACAGTCAAACTGGCCATTTCACTTCACTCTTCCACCTTTTCAAAGAATATAACTATGTTCTCAGACAAGCCTGATATCTATGATTACGAATGTTTCAGAACTGTTTTAAAAAAAAAACCTGTAATTTACATCCTACACACCTATCTCTAAATATAAGCTTTCTTAAAATTTTATTTGGGAAAAAAAAGTCGTCTGCTGTCTGTTCTTGATAGCACTGAACTCAAAAATAAGATTCCCATTTTTCACTGTTTCTGTACCCAAACAGCCTTATGCACTACCATGCCAAGAAATTGCTTAGCTTCTCATTTCAGGTTTTGGGATCCATACAATTCAAGCCACATCTCCATAGAGTCACTGCATATTAGATGCTGTGAAGTGTGAACTAAGTGCATGCCAGAGAAGCATGCACTACCTGCAAGATGCATCATTCTTCTTGCATAGGTTTCCTTCCCCCCAGGAGCTTGCAGATGACAGTGCACATCAGTGGATTTGGGGAGGCACAAGGGAGCCCAGGGACAAGAACAAGCAGTGAGAAGGATGAAGAAAGCTGAAGGGCATGAATTGCCCTGAGTGCTGAGTGACGAAAGGCAAGGACAAGAGACTGGAGTTATCAAGCTGGGCTCCTGGAAAGAAACACTTGCCACTTTGTTTTGATAACAAATTTAGGGCATTCTCAAACCATTTAGGGGACTGCTCACTGTCCTGCTCACCTTCAGTGCTTACATCTGTTGAAGAGTGTGAAGAAAGCCAATTCAAAAGCTGTTACGTATTTTTCATGGCATCACCAGACAAAGCGGTGATGTAGAATGAACATTGAGATAGCTATTTTCAGTATTTCTTGTGTTACAACAAATTTATTCCATGTTTACCTATAAACTAGGTAATGAGATTTGACTCATTTTTCTCCAACAATTCACCAACTAAGGGATTAAATAAAACAATCAAGTAGAGTACCAAGTCATGAATAAAACAGGATTTTTTGTTGTTGTTTAATTACATGGCACTGAATATTTTATTTCTTTATAATCTGAAATGCTGTGAGGGGTTACACAGGCTTTCTGCATCCTCTGGAGATAGCTCCTTTTGTTCTATATACATATATAAATTAAAATGATTTCATCATAAAAAAAGAAACCCGTATGAAAGTGTAAGTGTGCTTGTGAATGAAATAAAATGCTCCAGTTTAAATGCAAATTTTTGATCTAATCACCTCCACATAACCTTATACATGTACTGCTGTTAAAAGGAAAACCTTGCTGGAGCATGGCAATTTAGCCCAGAGAAACTGTATCAGCAGAAACACCATTATGGAGAGCATAAATTTACAGCTAAAGTTAATGATGACCTTCCTGGAATATATCAAGAAACTAATATAAAGAAGGTAGCAATGTATTTTTGGTTACTCTTGGTAGCTTAAGTCTTTAAATCAATTCTTCACTTATTGCTAGGTACTACCTCTCCAAAACACTACACAAATAGAGCAAATTAACAATATAAATAATGGTTTAGCTAATTGACCTCAGAAAATCAGTCCCTCCAGACTATCTGGCAGACCAGTATCATGAGAAGTACGCTACTTCAGACCATTAGTGAAAGGTTCAAAAGTTCATTCCTGTTTGGAAACTGAATTTAGGAGTTTAAGTCTTTTCCATCAAAACTGGAAAGTTTTAAAAAAACCCTCCTTAGTGATTTAACAAAGATGCTAAGGCTGCACCACAGCTCTGCAGGTCTGAGCTGAGCGTGTTGCTCCACCAGTGTCCCACCTGCACGCTGAGGGACAGTTACGGAGGATTAATCCTGCCACCCTCCTACATCTTAGCTCCTACCTGGAGGTCTGCCATGGCCTCTGTCCCCAGGGAGGGGACCGCAGGCCTCTGGACAGCAGTGGCTGGGTGACACACCACCCTGGGGGTCCCCGCACCCCAGGGCTCCCCAAGCACAGAGGACCAGGGTGCCACAACCAAGAGAGGCTTCTGGTGCTCAGCTGCCCAAGAGGTGAGACTCTGCCTCCTCCTCTTTACTTTCACCACAGGTGAAATGAAAAAAGCCTCGTGACACCATTTTGATCCTTTCCTTCCTTATGATACTGGAACAAAGGGTAGAAGAATGAGATGAGAAACAGGAAATAACAGCTAAAACATGACTTGATCACAATTCAGCCTGCGTGCTGCTTTGTCCTCCCCCCAGCAATGAATACTATCACTTAACAGTTTCAAAAAAATATTGGAAAAAATACTGGTATGTTTGAGCAGAAGACCAGTTACACTTACAGGTTTTCAAGTAAGAGTAAATATACACATTTAATATTGCATATGCTTGCATTCAATTGTTGCATTAGAGTACATCAGCAAGAGTATAATAATTCTGGAAGTAATATTGATAGTTCAGCAAACACATGGGATGATGTGCTTAAAGTTTTTTTAGAAGTGAATGCAGGAAGGCTGATTCTATGAAATACCACAAAAGCATTCAGGACACTTAATACCTCAGAGGTCTGAGCACTAGCTTCCAAAGTGAAAGTTTGGCAGGTAATCCGTTAGCAACATTTGCAAATCTCATTGGGCATCTTCCCAAATTCTTTGTAAGATTTTGGCCAAGTGTGCCTATGGCCAGGAACCTTTGTTTGAGCACAGTATTTCTGGCACCTTCAAAAAGCATTTCACTACTGAGTGGAATCTAACAACAGCATCTAGAATCTATTTCCCATTGATTTCTGTAAGTGCTAAAGCATACCTCTAAAGTTTCATTGGCATTGCTTTGTTTTTGTGGTCCACAGATGCAAAATCAGGATCTTTTAAGATGATCCATCAGGACAACAGTGAGCAGTTCTATATCCTATTAAGTATAGTAATCAAAGCACATTGAATAATTATACATATACCTTTACTCTTTATTTCCCAATTAATAAATGCACAAGTTACATGAGTAAAGAGATAGCATAAATACCCCTGTGCTAAACAGCTTAAACATCATCTCTGCAGCAAAATCCATCCACAAAATTTCTCATTTAAGTCAATCTTACAGTGATGACATTTAAAAGACAAAAGGTTACACTCAGTCATGACCCAGACAGTGGGAGCAAAAGCATACCAATAAATGCTTGTGTAGCTTTTCGGAGAGAAGTCAAGAATGAAAGCACACTGAATATTTGTCTGTCTCAGTAGCACCCAATCATAGCTGTAGTCGCACCTGTCCACACCTTTGGTTTATATATCACAGAGCACTTTATCTGAAAGTGAACTAGAATCAACCAGATAAAAATAGACAAGGGTGGCTTCCGAGAGCACACCAAGGGTTTTCCATTACCAAATGAGCGCTCAGGCCAGCCTAGAGCTAAGTCCAAAGGAAGCCCCCCTTGACATGTTGCCCTAAAACACGAACACAAAGTCCTCAACACCCAGCGCCTTGCCTTACAGACCTGCTCCCGCAGGGCTGCATTTGTGCTAAGGTAGGCATTGTCTTACCGTCACTGTCATGGCAAAAGATAGTTCATCCATTTTAATGGGAAATCCATTGCTCTTGAAGCTTAAAGGACTTTAGCAATCTGTAACAAGCCTTTCATGAGGAAGCAGACTGTTCTGTCCATACCCCCAAAGAGAGCTAAAATGATGGCTACAGCAGTCTATTAATAGAAATTGGAGATGCCTATCTTTCCTGCTAAAATTAAAAAGCTTTATGCTTACTTCTAGTTCTATTATTTTCCACCTTAAACACTGTCTCTCTAATCCTGAATTGTTGTATCTCTCAGTATCCTAATAGTGGTTCCAATATTCTCTGCTACACATTTTCTCCTCAAGTTCCAGGATTTTCTTATCTGGTGCTTAAAACTGTTTAACCAATTTAACTACTTTTCATAGTAGCAGTACATCAATAAACTGAAGAATATTGTTTTTCGGGTTCCCACTGAGAAGATAAACTCAGCAGTCTCTTAATGCAGCAGAGATAAAATACGCAGTATCAGTCAGGTCTGACTGTTGCAGAGCAAAATTATATTTGATGTCCTTCACAAACTCAGAGAAGTTAATGCCCAAGGCCTGACACCTGCGAATCCACACACAGTCTCCATTTAGCAAGAGCACTGCTGGAAGACCATGGGTCAGCAGGAGGAGGCTGCTAGGAAGTCTGCAGTTAAAGGGGGAAGCATTAAGTATCATTGACTTTCTGCAAAGTGCCTGACATGTCATCATCTTCACCCAGATTATAGGTATAAGCAACTAGAGGAAGACAAAAAGATGAGGACTTGTGTTTTAGCCACAGTGGCAAGACAACCTAGCCCATAACGAAGGTCAAACTACAGTCAGGAAAAAGAAGTCTGCTTGGACAGTAATTCAACATATAAAATCACTTAAGAAGTGGAGAAAAAAGGGCCAGGAAGTTGTTCAGTGGATGATGATTACAGCCAGCTCCCCTGAGAAACTCAGGCAATGGTAATAGCAGCCAGACATTTCAGAGCAGCCATTTTAAAAAGGAAGAAGCCTATAAAGTTAACCTGGATTTATAGCAGACTCCCAGACTAAGATGATTTCATTTAACCAAGCCTATGGCAGTCTCTTACAGATTTATCTAGCCAGTTATTTTAAGTTTGAACGACACTTATAAATATACTGCAAAGACTAACGTGGCAGTAAATCCTGCGTGATGCTATTCATTTAGGCCTCCATGATCCCACCCCAAGTAAGTAAACACCATTCAAACTCTACCATTTCAGACAGCGACACGAGAAGTACCTTTTTTCTGCCAGAGCTTCTCCATTAGGGGTTATGATGTTAATTGCTGAACAAGCCACACTGACCATGAAATAGAAAGTGCTGTTTCCTAGAGGCTACCTGTTTCCCAGTAACCCAGAATTACTCAGACTGACAAAGCGAACTCCAGGGTGAATGAAAGGGAAGAGTATGGATGAGAGACTCACCAAGTCATCATGAAAATCTCAACTTAAAAAATGTGAGAAAAACATTGTTTGGGAAATTAGGGGGGGAAAGCTTTCATGAAAGGGAAGAACAATCCTTTGGCTTTTCTTTATTTAATAGAAAACTCTAGAGAACTGTTTTTTGATTTGTTTTTCTAAAGTCTGCAACTTACCGCCTTTCAGTTATTCCCATCAGATTGAGACCTTAAGAAATCAATATGCTTTACCTAATGTATAAGAAGAAATGAAGGCATTCCAGTCAAATGGAAACAGAATTAAAATAAAGCATGCACAATTAATAATAAATTTGTTTCAGGGTTTTATAGTCTTTTTTACGGAAATAAAAGCTGCATAACAGCAATAATTTTCAGACACGCAAAATAATGATGAAAACAGCAAGGAGGAAAAATTAGAAATTTATTTAATATTATTGTTTATCAAGCTAGTAACACTTATCTCCCTAGGGCACAATGAAGATGAATTAATATTTATATAACTCATAGAAGCTGAAAGGTGGTGTTTAAAGCAGCAGGTATGGAAATATAAGTGTAGCTAATTCTTATTTTAATTTTCCACTTGCAAAGTAAATTTTTACACTTCTTATTCAAAAAGAAAACAACAACAACAACAAAACTTGGAATTTGAATTAATGTGAAAGGAAGTTGTTTAAAAGCAAACAAAAATCCTACTGGCTATGCTCAGCTTGAATTGCCATACTGCTAAACTGACCTCTTCCACAAAAGGAGGCTGAATAAGCCAAGATATTTGTTCCCTGCTTGCTTACATAGAGTACAGCTGTGCCCTGCAGGTGTTTATTACTCTTTCATTCTGCTTCTAGATTTGGGGTTTTCATTTTTTCTTTTATATGTACATAAAATCCTAGGGGGAGGTTGTGAGTTGAGGGGCTAAGACAACCTCCTGGTAGAATACTCAAAATAATCTGGAACAGATTTGGGGGTGCTATTTTGTAGGGGCTGGGATGGAAGCCATCAATTTCAGCTGTAGGGAATATATGGCACAGAAAGGATTCATTCCTTCCACCTTATCCTTAGCACCAGGGAAGTCTGCAGAAGTTCTTGTTCTGTACAACTGTATTTGTGAAGTCTTACAGAAATTCTAACTGTTAATGGATCAGACAGGCACATGTATTTGGACAATGAACAAGCTAACATCATTTAATACCTCTGCATCTCATTTGCTGTTTTCCAAATTACCCTAACTAGTAATACACACTCCCCCAAATGACAGTGTCATCCTGGTTCAGCTTCCCAGGTGACTTCATGAATCATGTAAATCTTCCCACCAAAGATGCCTCCTTAGCTTTGCACAACAAGGAGCTGTGTTAGAGTTCACTTCCTTAGCAAAGTTTCTAACACAAACAAAAAAGCAAGATCTGCTCTTCCACCAGCCCTCCCAAAACAGCTCCTCACACGTTCCTACTACAGACAACCAGCTGCAGTTCCTCAGCTCAAGGCATCAAACTCAGTTTGTTATGAGCTGCCTTTGGAAAACTTTTGCACATTATCTTCTGTTTTATTTCCTTATCTTGAATTTGTCTTTCTGTCCAGATTTTTTTTTTGTTTCATACTGCTGCTGAGATGAGAGCAAGAGACCTGAAGAAGGCCATATCACTTTCTACCTTTACCTTTCCCCTTAAGTATGGTAACTCCATCTGCTAGTTCTCAGTCGTATTTCCCACACTAGATTAGCTCTAGTTCTTCTCACTGGCACAGCACATCATGAGATAAAACTTCTGGAAATGTCATCTGCTACTGCTGCCAAGCCAATGGGCACCACCACACCTCTCTCTAGGTTGTAACAGGCCACTAAGCCCGTCAGCTTTGACTCCTGTAGCAACCACTCATGGACACTAAGCAAGTAGCCTAAAAAGGCTATGTTTAAGACTACTAAAGGCAATGCATAGACTGTGGGAGTTACTTTACAGATTGTCTTACAACCCCAAACATGAACTTAATACCCTTCCCTCACCAAAGCATGAATCTAGAGTCACCATTTTACAGCCACGTAAAACCAGCTTTACAACCGTGATCCATACGCCAAACAAATATTCAGAATCAAGTAATGATTCCCTTTATTCACCCAAACTAAAATCAAAACTGCCATGAAATTGGGTAACTTCCAGTTTTGAATAGACCATCTTAAACTGCAAAATGAAGATCTCACTTTAGAAAGTATTTCCAAGTTTCCTGGCCCAAACAAAAATTTTCCTATGCCAAGCACGTATGGACTGCAAGAAGATAGTAGAGAACCCGTTAATCTTTATTTCTACAAATGAAGTTCTAATTTTTAAGAGCTCTAAGAGTTAGTCAAACAATCGGTTATAAGTTCCATTATTAAAACTCTTTTGCCTTACAATGCCCATGAGGGCTGAAGGGAATTTAAGCTCCTAAAATAAAGCATCCTCAACACAGAAGTTGCTTTTCTTGTATTTATGATGGTGAAATATTAAGGCTTGTAAAAAAGAACTATGTTTTCCCATTTTACTTTTCATCTCAGTTTCCAGTATTAAATCACATTTTACAGTCTGGACACAGCAGTCCAAGATTGCAAAGAGACAAGATATTAAATCTGCCAGTTCAGCCCAGGACTAACAGTAGCTTAGTAGGTCCATTCAAACAATGTAGGACTGAAAATACGGAAGCATCACAGGAGAATCTAGCAAAGAGCAAGAAAAGATACTGCCATGGTGCTAGTTTTAGAACATGCATATGAGTATGAGAAAAGCTGTCCACAATCCAGCTGTTTTTTTTTCCCCAAGTGAATCAATTGACATAATCACATTTACAACCTGAAACACAACCAACAGAAAGTGATTAAAAAAACACACACACACTCCTTCTGCTTCTGAGCAAACTAACATTTCTACACATACACTGAATAACCAGCAATACAAACAGATGCCTAACAATGGCAGTTGGGATTTTTATTTTTGTTCACAACATGAAACGTAGTTAACTAGTAAGTTATATAACCTATTATAGTTATCTATATTAAGCCTATTTAACTATAACAAGCCCAGTTAACCTTCTGCAGAGGATGAACCTGCAGAAATCATGAAAGTCTAGGAGAATTAAGGTCAAACAATGTTTACAATAGGAGCAAAATAATTTAAAGTACAATCAAAATTACAAAGGAAGCTGAGCTGCAGAAAGTACAAATATGTCCTGCAGTTTAGGAATGCTTTTTAACAGAGAATCAAAGTGGATGCAGGAGAGGATGGCGTTATGCTCTTTGAGGATGTAATAAAAAAGAGAAGTACAAAAAAACCCATTGGGAAACTCCGCACATTCAAAATTATTCTGCTTCAAGTCACAATGTGTACTACAGAGGTGCTTAGTTTGATAAAGGTGAAATCTTGTCTCTGAAACTCTGCATGTTCTTCAGACCCAATCTTATTTTAAAGTAATAGACTGAAACTTAATCTCTGGATTCAGTCATGTAGAAAATAAGTTTGGACTACTAAAATTAGCAGCAAGCCTGCCCAGAGCTTAATGGTTTAATATATTTTTAACAAAAGTTTTTGATATTACATCACAATGGACTGAGAGCTCAATAATATTGTCCAATTCTATTTTCTAATAACAACTGCAACGCTATTCTTATTCATAAAACGCTCAGATGTTTTAACACTGACGTATAAAACTGAAGGAGTAACTTATGGCTTACCCCTCTTGAAGCCATGATACACCACAGAGTATGACTGGATTACTGTCCCCAAATGGGCTCATGTGACACCAGACAAAGCAAATGATGCTGTCTAGTAACAATAGTGTTTGCACCATAGCTTTTTTCTATGGAAATTTATTCTTTCCAGCTGCTTAGGATGTCTTTACAGATCCTTCGTAAAGATGATAAAGCAACTTTTTTTTTATTTTTTTTTAATTAAGAATATAATAACTAGGCTTAAAAAACAAACAAACAAACAACTCATCCTTGCCACTGGCACAAAAGCAAGAAATCAGAAGGTGGTTTAGTTCTTCTCCAGAGAGACACTATGTGTTTAGTTTGCAAAAGCTGGTGAACATTTTCTCTTTAAAAAACAGCTTTGATGTGTCTTAATTTAAAAATAAAAAAAAAAAAAAAAAAGGAAAGTAATACAATGAAGGTCTTATCAAAACAAAGGAAATGCGGAAGAGATTTTTCTGTTGTTTTGCTTCCAGAGTGAACTGCAGAAGCACCTGACCTTGCACAGGTATTTGATCAGAGCTCACCTCCAGCAACAAAGCTCCTCCCTAAGCATTGTTTTATGAAGCAGACTGAAGCCTAGTGAAACAAAGACTGTGCTCAGCACTTACGTGAACAGATCTTGCAGTCAGATTTCCAAAATCCATGGAAAATTGAGTCTAAATAAAAACTGCAGAACTAAATCAATTACTTGTAAAGTAATACCACATCTTTGGAGAAGACCAGAACACAGTTTCATGTCAAAGACTGAAACAAATGCACTTACTCAGCTTCAACCACTGACCAGGAGAAAAACAATTATTTGTGCTCTAATATATGCTATGCACTATTAAAATCTTCTGTATTATTATACCTGCATTTTTTTTTACAACAGAAATTGCTTGTAATTTTCAATACCACCGAAAGGTGGCATTTACAATATCACAGAAAAATACAATTTAATCATAATCTTCAAGTAATCAGAAGGTTTTTACTTAAGTACATGTATTTTAATTATATTTTACTGCTTACATACTGGAACTGACCTGGTCAAGTTGTCTAGCAACACGCAGATGACAACAGATAAATGGACAGAGTGCAACTGTACGTCATTAGAGAGTCTCAAAGACAACCATATATGAATTGATTACATAAAAGCAAATAAAATAATAATGGCTTACGGAAAAGGTCATAAAGCAACTACACAGGCAATAAGCAGCTAGGAATAGTAACCAATAACCAGTTCATTATATATCAAAACAGTTTAAGACAAAAAAAAAGTCACATAGTAATTTTACTTTGCAAATTCCGAAGAGGTCTCTTACTCCTGCACTACATTCAAATATATGTTTTTCTTAAAGGCTAATTAAAAAAAAAAAGTGCGGAATTTTATTATTTTATTTTAAAATGCTTTAGCCATTTTTCCCCTCTGGCGAAGCATTTTACCCTTTTTTTTTTTTTTCCCTTGAGTCTGAGCTAATGGAATATAGTACGCAAGGTAACACTATCTGTATGGCTAATTTAAACCTCACATTAAATTTTTATTGTAGTTTGGTTTATTACATGATTTTATATCATTGAAAGCAACACCTGGTGTGAATGAGTAGAGGAAAGAAAGAGAACAGTTCCAGAACCTAAAATACGCACAGTTCTGTGAACATGCTCACCTATTATACCAGCATCCTCCAGAGACAGGTAACTCTGTATTATCTCTACTACACAGCAAGCAAGCACCGATGTCCAGTGACTTCTCCAAATATGCACAATAAACAGGGAAAGACCAAACTAGAAGCGACAGCAATCTGTTTCACAGCATTACACACAGGCCTTGAGACTACCACATCCCTTCACTGCATTTTCCTAACAATCCCCTTAGAAATTCTGTATATATATTTCCTCTGCATATAGTTTCCCCTACTCCATTTGCATATAGGTTTTGAAAATTGCAAATATTCAAGCCATTTATTGTCCTTCAGAATTATAGAACCTGATTAATCTCAGTTGTTGTGGGTATCCAAAAGCTTCCCATTTGTTCATCTATGTCTAGTTTTAAAGAAGTAGAAAAAAGATGGCTACAGCTGTTCCATAGACCAAGCTTGAAGCTTGTCAAAGAAGCTATTTTATTTCAGCTTAGGTGAGATCAATACAGATGTTATTATACTCTTCCCTAGAGAGGTCAAGAGAGGTGAGGAACAGCAGAGGCATGATCCCTCTGGCCACCTGCTTTGAAAGACAGAGATCACCCATTTCTAGTCATCTATTGTTGCTATTCAAATAAGAGACTTTTGAGATTATTATGGAATCTGTACTGTTAAAATGTAATGGGAGAATAGCACAGAATACAACTAGAATGAGAAATAAGCCTAAAAGAGAATCCCTCTCAATACTGGTCCCCAGATTAGAGCTGGGAGGCACTGTGGAGCACCCCAGCCAAGCAGCAGAACACAGCACTTATTTCTAAAGGAATGTCTAGAAGCAACAGCATATCTTTCCTTATAGCGACTGTTTTGAGCAACAGCAGTAGAGATGAACAGATCATGTTCAAGGTATTTGTGATATGCTCTTCAAGCATATTATACCAAAGAATCAAAGCAGTCATTAATTTAGAAGAAATTATTTTAAAGAAATCTTAATAGTAATAAAGTACGACAGATTTTACAAGTTTTGATTATTTATTTTTTTAAAAAAATATATTCTACTGAAACTGAAGTTATTTCTAACTGCTCAGCTGGTGGCTTGCTAGGTCCACTCAGCTGAGTCATGAATCAGATTTTACAGGCAGCATTTAAATTCATCAAATCAGCGCACATTTTGATAAAAGTTGCAATTCTCAATCAGCACGAGACATCTTGAATAGGACTTAACACAGATTTCTAGCAAGGAGTTAAGGTAGGTCTTAAGCTGGTCTTTTTTACTTATATAAAAAGTAGGCCTAGAATATAATACCACATTAAATGAAAAAGTGTTAATGGAAAACAGTGCATGCTAGGAGAAAAACAAAGCAACAAAAACCCTTAAGTTTCCAAGAAAGCTAAATGTAGTATTCAAATACAGTACAGGGGAAAAAAAACCTTCGTAAGTCTGTTCACAAAATAAGCAAAACCCATGGTTTCTTCATTTCGTAACCATATCTTTGAGTTATTCTTCCTTCCTAAGGGTACGGTGCACTGCACTACACCCTTATTTACATGCAATGACATTGGAAGAGGGAGTAGCACTGAACAGTACTTACAATTTTGCCATTAAATTGTCACATTTGGAACCTAAACCTAGGTGAAAAAACCTGGTGGTGTTTGCCATAATTCATGTATTCAGTCACTCCAATGTTTTCAGCTTTGTTATGCCTCACTGCCTTCAAAACCAGCCAGCTTCCAGCACTCAAACATCATTTTAAGCTAAAGATTTACACAAAGCAGATATTAACACCCCCCCCCCCCCCTTACGAACCCTCCTGATTGATATGTGGTTAGACAAAAACAGGCAGCAAGGAGCAGGCCACCTAAGGTGCCAGTGAGACAGGCATGCAGGACCCTAAAGGGATTGCTCTAAAGTGGTGCTCTATAGCTCTTGCTCATACCCAATGCTCTCGCCCTTCACAGCATAACAGAACCAGGACCAGCTCACAAAAGCCATCCATTATAAAGGGTGCTGAGAGTCACAGTACATTTGTAGAGAGCTCAGTCAAGCTCTGTCTACTTTGTCTTGCCCAATTTCATCTCAAATATGGGCCTGCCATTTCTGCCATGCTCTCCAAACAGTACATGAGACCAGTGCTGGTCCCACCAACCTCCCTGCTGAACAGCAGCACTGACTCAACACACAAGTTTTTGGACCCACTTTCGGGGTTCAAAGAGGATGCGGTCTCACTGAAGCAGCCACAGCAAGCCCTCCCTGCAGCCACCCAGAACTGCCTCGCTGTGATGCTGCCTCCCACCAGGGGACACACAGCAGAGACTGTGCCTGCCAGGCATAGTTTTGCTGGGAGAAGGAACAAGATGACACAACAATGAAACAGATGATGGAAGATGGGATGAAAAACTGCACTAGGAAAGAAATACGAGCTGCTAAATTAGAAAATGCTCTCAGTGGAAAATTTTAAATTTACTTAGGCAGAGAGATGCGGCTCTAATCTAGGTGTAGTGAGAGAACAGTTAGCCGCTTTAAGATATTCCACAAATAATTTCTAAAGTGGTAGAAAACGCATCCATAAGCTAATGCAAAAGGCAGAGACTTAAAAGGACAGATCTGAATATTCCATCTAAACAACCCCACTGCAGTGAGACATATGGTGAGTGTACTGGGTTTATGTGGCAAGGCTGGGGCAGCAGGGGGCCACAGGGGTGCCTTCTGTGAGAAGAATCCAGAAGCTGCCCTATGTTGGATAAGGGGCCTGCCCCTAGCCAGAGCCGAGCCAATAAGCAATGCTACTTACACCTCTGTGAGAGCATATTTAAGAAAGGGGGAAGAAAAAAAAAAACAAAAAACTGCTGGGGAACAGCAGCTGGGAGAAAGAGGAGTGAGAGAGCCCTACAGCCCCCCAGGTGAGTGCAGCAGGAGGGCAGGAGGTGCTCCAGGCAGGCAGCAGCAGTTCCCCTGCGGCCTGTGCAGGGAGAGGCCCCCGGTGGAGCAGGCTGTCCCCCTGCAGCCCATGGGTCCCACACGGAGCAGATCTCCACGCTGCAGCCCGTGGAGGAGCCCACGTGGAGCAGGTGGATGTGGCCTGGAGGAGGCTGCGGCCCATGGAGAGCCCCCGCAGGAGCAGGCCCCGGGCCGGAGCTGCAGCCCGTGGAGAGGAGCCCACGCAGGAGCAGGGGGTCTGGGGGGAGCTGCCGCCCGCCCGTGGGGGACCCGTGCTGGAGCAGTTTGCTCCTGGGGGATGGACGGACCCCGTGGTACGGAGCCGTGTGGGAGCAGTGCTGGAAGAGCTGCTGCCTGTGGGCAGCCCCCGCAGGCTCAGTTCGGGAAGGACGGCATCCCGTGGGAGGGACCCCGCGTGGAGCAGGGGCAGAGAGTGAATGAGAAGGAGCAGGAGAGATCAAGTGCTATAGACTGACCGCAACCCCCATGCCACCATTCCACTTGGGGGGAGGATGTGGAAGAGGGTGGATAGGACAGAAGATGTTTTTGGTTTCTTTCCTTTGCTTCTCATTTCTCTAGCTTGTTAGTAATAGGCAATAAATTTTACTGTTTACCTACTCTGAGTCTGTTTTGTCTGTGACAATAATTGAGTGATGTCCCTGTCCTTGTCTCAACTCTTGAGTCCTTTTCATCATATTTTCTCCCCCTTTCCCTTTGAGGAAGGAAAGTGAGAGAGCAGTTGTAATGGAGCTCGGCTGCCCACCTGAGCAAAGCCACAGCAGTGAGAAACTGAGAAAAACCTCAACCTGCTTCCAAACTTCCCAAATTTCAGATATTCAGATATCTAATTTCAAAAGATGAGCTTCCAGTTCTACTTATAGTGATATTTAACATTTGTAATTGTTTCAGTGGTATCAAAGTCACATTGACAGACTATCGCAATTTCTAGGCAGGTGCCTGACAAAATGCTAGTGCTAAAGGAATGATTCAATGGCTGTGGCACCAGCTTTTAGCAGTAACGTAATTAAAAAGAGATTGAGGGTTGCTCAGTATCAAATCTACATTCCCTGTGAATCTCTTTGTTTTGTTTTTATTAGAAAGTCATCTTCCACTTATGGGAAATTATGAATTAGATAATCTATTAAGTCCCACACAGACATTTTTGTCAAAGACTTTTGTTGTCAGCTGCTTATGTTGAATCTAACATATTTGACACAGCCTTCAGTAAGAGTCAGACTGGAATTCACAGAAAACTTTATATAGGAAAGAACCCAAACTTATTTTTGATAGACTTGTGACACAGCCAAGATTTTACGCAATTTTTATTTATGCACGCTAAGTGTTCTGCAGACTATAACATTTCTCAATATAATAAAATAAGGCATTAATTGGATGAGATCATTTCTAAGTTCCTCAAAGACAATTCTGTTAAGTTGCATTCTCTGAGGAAATTTAAGATGGAGTCAAACTTGTACTTCTAAATTTTTACAGGCAAAGAAGTGTTTGCCACAATTCATGTATTCAGTCACTCCAATGTTTTCAGCTTCGTTATGCCTCACTGCCTTCAAAGCCAGCCAGCTTCCAGCACTCAAACATCATTTTAAGCTAAAGATTTACACAAAGCAGATATTAACACCCCCCCTCCCCCCCATTATGAACTCTCCTGATTGGTATGATCCATCAAACGTGCCTTTCCAAGTCAGTTAAAATACATAACCAACAATCATGGGCTTTTACAAGGCCAAAAAACACTTTCAAAGTGATCAATTTTTTATTTTATTTTTTGTCCCTCCCCTTCCCCCCCCCCCCCAATCAAGCTGTCTTTAGCATTATACTCATTCTTTTCCAGGGCCTGATCCAAGGCTCACTGAATTGAAAGGAAAGACTCATTGGCTTCAATAGCATGGGAGCAGACTTGCAGCACACCATATGCCAAGCATGAAAGTATCCATCTGTCACTGATCCATATCTTGTTATTGTTATGTGCATTGCATCAATGAATTAGTTTGGTTTTATTTCCTTTTTTTTTTTTTTTTTTTAAAAAAAAGAGATGAAGCTTGTAAAGGAGCTGCTGGAGGAAGCTGATGAGTAGTTCGTTGTAAGCCAGTGTCAAGCACAAGTCAGCATGACCTGTGCCTGCGGGGACACGGGACTTTGAGCAGAGCCGTATGGCAGCAGCCAGGGTCCCATCACAAGTCGCCAGCCTCAGTCTCACAGAGACATCAATCCTGCTGTAAAGTGCCATTGAATCATCTGCCCTTATTTCACCTGAGCAATAGGGAGTAACACACAGGGAATGTGACAGCACAAGTTGCTTTTAAAAGTATGCAAAAGTATACAAGTTCTCCAGCAATTAAGGATCTTGTTTGTTTGGTTAATTACCCTTTTCAACATTTCCCTACATTTTGGCAAACATGCACAGCCCTCAAAACATAAGAACAGAAGGTGGGCGCTAATCTGCAGATCCCTCATTATCTCTTTTCTCTCCAAGATGAATCAGTTGCATTTGAGAGCCTGCTAAAAACTTATTTGCTAAGAACTTGTTTTGCAGACCCATCCCTTTCACTCACAAGGTGTGATATGCAGAAGCAATGCTGCTCTGAAAGCTGTGGTCATGATGAGTGGGCTCCTATACTTAGGCACTCACTTGATTCACAGTGATCCCCAATTAATCCCTCATCAGCCTCTTGTCCCACAAACTCACTGCCTCCTATCCTTCTCCCAAAGCAGCTGGTGGCCAGGTGACCCCAGTGCCTCCTACACACAGCCAGAGCTGCCAGCCAGCCTCCTGTGCCATCTCTTCACTCCATCCACCTGCCACCCCACACTTCCCACAAGGTCTCCTCCCACAAGGTTTCATGCTGGCCACCCTCCACGCTCCTCCCTGCCTACAACTCCTGAGCATCCCCTTGTTACCACAGTCACTCAAACCCCCACACATCTCTTCTCGATGTTTATTTCCTAGGTTTAATTCTACCTAGCCTTTGCTAAATTCTGATTGCTGCCTCAAAGCATGTAGATGCAAAACCTAAAACTCTTTGCTAGCACAAGCAGCCATCAAAGATTAAAGAAATCTTTCTGACCAGGAGAGCCTTCATTGCAATGGAGCTTGCCTGCGCACACTGCTCACAGCTTATCACACTCTATAGATACCTTAAAGGAGGCTGTAGTGAGGTAGGGGTTGGTCTTTTCTCCCACGTGCCTGGTGACAGGACAAGGGGGAAAGGGCTAAAGTTGCACTGGGGGGGGGGGGGTGGTTTAGGTTGGATATTAGGAAGAACTTCTTTACTGAAAGGGTTGTTAGGCATTGGAACAGGCTGCCCAGGGAAGTGGTTGAGTCACCGTCCCTGGAGGTTTTAAAAGACATTTAGATGTAGAGCTTAGTGATATGGCTTAGTGGAAGTCCTGTTAGTGTTAGGTCAGAGGTTGGACTAGATGATCTTGGAGGTCTCTTCCAACCTAGATGATTCTGTGCACTTGACTTCAGCACCTCAAAACATGTGGAGCTTGGTTCCAGTTTTATTTGAAAGTGTTCTGTATTTCACCTTGGCAAAGCTTGCAGGCTCATATGTCATCAGTTAAACCACCAGACAAGAATTCATATTTGAAGTTGCATCTTCTCCCAACCCTAATAGGTGTGGAAAGGGGCTGTTATGATTTGAGCTATTACAAGCCTTAGGTCAACATTCTTCCCGAAGTTCTTGTCAAAGGCCAAGGAAGCTATCTAATTCTTACCGAAGGTTAGTATATCAAGAGTCACTTCAGATTGAAGCTGAGCAGAACCTTGTGTTAGTGTATACTGATGTCAGTTTGGTTTAGTTTAAGACAGAGCAACAGCTTAGACTTAAGTTGTAGCAGACAATTGAGGTATTTCATTTAAACTATTAATATACAGCCCCTCAACATACATGCTGGATATGGTCAAAAATATGACCTTTTTATAAAAATTTATTATCACCCATAGCAGCTAACACCAAAAATACCTTGCAATTTTTTCTGTGAGTACTGCAAACAGAAAATCCACAGCATTACGCACCTGTCATATTGTGAATGGGGTATTAAGAACAAAGAAGGAATTTGAATGACTAAGCAGGAATTTAAGCACTATGCAGGTCACAGATATGCATGATAGAGTAAAATAGAGTAACGTGATAACCTTACAAAGAAGAATAAAACTAAAGAGCCCATCCCTGCATTGCACAATCTCACTTTATTTCCAAAAGAGTTCTCCTAAGAGACCAAGAAAATTCTCAGTATATTTTCCTAACTGTTCTGCTTGTCATTGTAAAACAGACAATCCTGTAGCATCTCTGTCCCTAGAGAATAGGGAGCAACGTGTGCTTGTCCATATCACGTTACCCTTCTCTTCATCTACCAGCTTATGAACTTGAAACAAACATCACACACAACACTAATGCAGTCTTCATCCAGTGTCTTAAAATTGAATGGAAATGCTTGTTGTTGCTGTAAGCATATAGTGATGTGAGCCTGTCAGTTCAAATTTAAGTTCCTTGAAATCCAAATTTAAGTTCCTTGAAATCACAGTGATGGTTAGTTTCAGTAGTAATTAATAGGGTGGGTTCCCCCCCCACACACTTCATTTCTCAGAACAAGAATGGGCTTTACAATGAACTAAAAATAAGATCCATATTAATTTCTTGGCCCACAGATTAATTCCTTCATCATTTAGTTGTACAGGCTAACAGAGCATGCTACTGGCCCACATTTAGAGTATTGATATTGCCACCCATTCTTCTGAAAATTTTTTTCTTTCTTATGCAAACATTCACTTGAAATTATATTTATGACCTTTGTAGTTCTGAGAGGGGGCAAAGCTGGCTGTACCCTCACTGGAGAGTCCTGAAAAAGGACAGGGAAACTGAATCTGAAAAATAGGACCAGTTTGAATGCTACAGCCTGTCTTTAAATAAAACACCCTCCTCACCTAAAAATACAAAAGAGCTTCCACAAGAATTGAGGATCTGTCAAAGAAGAGCCTCACAGCCGTCATTTTTCTAAAATTTTCACAATTTAAAAAATTTTAAAGTTTGTCATTACTGAATAATTAAGCCTGCTGAAGTCACAGACCTGAATGGTGACATTATTGCACCATAGAGATGCCAGTGTTTCCCACAGATGGCACCAAATACATTAATGTTTCATCACTAGACTGAATTTCCGTTCTTACATCACAAGCACAGTGCCATTAGAATTGATAATGTATGTTTAATTATATCTTCCTTCTGCTTACTTGCAATGGGTGGCAGTGATCTGCATGGACAGTGTGGACTTCATTGCTAAAATAGTGCCATGAATATCTAGTCAATATCAAACAAAGTAAAAAATAGTGCTTGCTTGTGCTTCCAAACACAGATGACAAAAATCCCAATTTTTCAACTTGTATGTATATAACAGAATAGATATTACATCACTGGTATGTTGCATTGATTTCCCCCCACACCCCCACCCCCTTGGGAGGCGGGGGTCGGGGGACAGTTTGGAAGCATATTTTATCAGAACTACATCTATTATTCATATGGAAGATCTGGCTCAGGCCTCTTTGTGCTAGGCTTTCACAAAACAGATAAAGATGGTTCCGGATCACATAATTTACAGGCTACATGACAGATAAACGATGAATATAAAGAAGCCTGCATTGAGAAACACAAATGCTTAGCATACCAGAAACTGTCTCAGTGCAGTGATTGCTGAAGAGGTTACACCAGTCCTGATGCTCATTTTGCCTCAGGTTTTATTGGGAGCACTGGTAAGTGCCACATTTTTCCACAAAGAGCAGATTTCTTGAACTATACCTGAGATGCACCCATCTCCCATGAAGCTCCCCAAATTCAGTAGCATAAGCTGCTAATTAGCCTTTAAAAAGAAGTTATTGCAGTCACTTCCTAGCCCATTTATATTTGAATTGGTGACAGAGGAGAGGTGACAGAGGAGAAAAGGAAGTATAAGTGGTAAGTTGTTATACTATTTATATGACAAATTACCTAGAAATGCTGATCCCCCCAAAAAGAAACACACTTGGAAGCTCCCAGCAGAGCTTTACATGTGAAGTTATTACTGGATGAGTGCCTTGTGTATGTCATTTTGCTTTCTGTTCAGTTTCTGCTAATTTTATGGATGGGAACCAATACTACTAGTTAACCTATTTCATTATTTTCTACCATTTCTATTTGAATCCATTAAAAAAATATGGTTAAATGTATTTCTTCTTCCCTGCCTTCATGCTCTAACATCAGAAAACTATGATAAATCCAGGGGAAGCAATTATATCATTGAAGTTACATATTAAGTCTTCATTGCAAATATATGATTGACATGCAAAAAAATCATTTGAACTCATGACTGTACTACTCCTTTTCTCGTTCTCCTTTTACTTCAGAAGGAAAGTATTTGCAATGGGTTAAACACCTTATTTAAAATATGAAATCAGTAGCACTATTGAGATTTTATTTCTTCAGCATTTTAAAATTCAACATTCCGATGACCTATCTGTCTGGTTAGTACTATACCAGAACAGTTTCAGTTCTGGGGTTTCACACAAGGGTATGAGAAGAATGCCACTGCTCAGGTACCCATCCTCCATGAAAGGAAGTTCATGTCCTCCATTCATACATCCATCCCTATTTTCTTCAGCATCCTTTTTCAAGGATAAAGATGCCAATAACATTCTTTTTCGCCAAATCCTTCTCCAGGAGAAAATAGCTACTACATATCTACAGTTTTATTATGACACGCTCCCCTGGGTAGTGTTTACCTTTGGAACTGGGTAAATGTGATATGGGGAAGCTTCATGACTGCATCCTTAAGAAAAACACTCTTGAAAACACCTTTTGGCATTTTGGAGAAAGCGTGGTCTCCACTACTGTAGATTGCTTAGAAATACGCTTTAGTACCACTTCCTATCATACTTTTTAAAGTTCTGATAATATAACCAAATATATGCTATTCTAAAAATAGAACAACTTTTTCATAATTGAGACTTAATGAAGTGTTTCATACATAATTAAAAATGGTTAAAGGAACAGCAACATTCACTTTCACAAAGACTTCTAGTTGGAAATCAAGGGGATAATTCTCCCTGCTCCCAAAAATACTCTTCAGACAAAATGCACAATCTTGCTATACTAACATTATCTGCCCGTACCTCCCTGGTGGTAAAAGCCATCCCAGATAGCTCACAACATCGAGACATATATGAAATGATGAGTGAAAACGCCTTTTTCCTATTTAAATACCAATATAAACTGAGAATACAAATAAGGCCATGATATAAGTTCTAACATTTTAGTGCTCCTTTTCTACAGAAACATGAAGAAGCAAATTGTTTACCTTAAACACCGATAATTGAGTTCAACTTCAGTAGTTTTGAAAGAGTCATTTCTTAGTTCTTGTTCACTTCTCTAACAGAAACTTACTCAAACAAGCATATTTTCCATGAGTTACATCAATTTTAAAATATGCAAGACTTTTAGAGATGAAAACAGCAGTGTTCTGGCATACAGGATTTTACTTGTTTGCTTCTTTCTGTAAAGAGAAGCATTTGCATTTCAGCTAGCTTTGTTTCCAGTACAAGAGTAATATACCTTGGTAAGTTTAGAACTAGACTGAAAGATGTCCCCCCACCTCCATTTGATGAAGCCTAGCTTTAAGATGCTTATAAAAGATGTCATTTTAACATTTAAAGAATGCTTATCCACCTTCCAATGGTGGTGTTGTTACAATGAAGAGCCAACTTCTACATCATTAAAAATATTCTAAAATCCAAACACATCTATGCTTTTTTTTTTGAAGTCATTCACACTTTATTAAACTGAACACATAACAATCCACTTTATCGCTCCTCTGTAAATCAGATACCTTGTTGCAGGCACAGTTGCTTAGATACAGAGTAATCAGGGTAAGTGAATAAATCAAATTATCAATAACATACACAATTGCATCCTATTGTCAAAATATTATCAAAACAGGCAATAGGGATAAATTTTTGGTTAGTTACAAGATAGACATTTAAAACTTGTTGGGTATTATGAGATGCCAAATAACTTAATTAAATGAGCATTAGTACACATTCTAGGATTTGTTCACTGCAGATAAATTAGAAACACCATTGTTTTCTATGACAATAATTGCATGAACTACTCATGTGAAGCATCTCTACAGTCAGCTTGAAGTAAACACTCAACGAAATACTTCATAAAACGTTATTCTTGATGCAAAGTAGACCCATACAAAACAAACTTCCAATGTGACCATCTGAAATCACTTTGTACTTGCATTGATTTTACTGCCTGTAACAACTTGAGACTGAAAAGACTGGGATGGTTCACTCTGGAGAAGACATGATTAATAAAAGACAGAATAGAGGTGCGCAAAATAACATATGGCAAGGAGAAGGCAAATTAGGCACTTCTAATTGCTGTGCCTCCTAATGCGAGAGCAAAGGCCAATCAATGGAACTGAGAAGGAGACATTTTAAATTGATGAAGGAAATCTTTTTATACAAGCTATAATTAATCTGTGAAAATCACTTCACAAACTAGAAAGCCTCACAGCTTACAAAAATATGGATAATGGAAGCATCTATTTACATCTAAGAGGATAAGTAAAATGAACTGACCATAAGCAAAATGAACTGATGGGAGCTATAAGGGGGGTTAAAGTTGTGGGGTTTTTTTGTTTTTAAAGAGCAACTTATTCCATCCTCGTTAAGCAAAATAATTGTTACATTCCTCTTGTAGCACTCTTACTAGTTATCACTGAGAAATAGCTACTTGACTACATAGGTAATTGTTCTGAGTTGAACTAACACTTCAGTGCACTTGTGCACAAAAATGACAGTGCCAGACTCTTCTTGGTAGTGTCCAGTGACAAGGTAAGAGGTATAAACTGAAATACAGAAGATTCAACAAACTTCAGAATTTTTTTTTTTTTTTTAAACAGTGAAGATAATCAAACACTGGAGCAGGTTGCCCAGAGAAGCTGTGAAGTGTCTGCATTTGGAGAGATTCCAAACCTGACTGGACACAGCCCTGAGCAAACCAACCTTGCTCCAAGCAAGGGGTTCAACCAGACGGTCTCCAGAGGTCTGTGATTGATTTAATTATAACAGAGCACATGGAGCCATTCAAGGGTATTAAAGCAATACTAGAAGTTGCTGTATGCTATAAAAAAGGAGAAAAGCATCAGTCTTCTAACTGGGTAGGAGCCCAAATCAGAAGGAATCATATGTTTCCCCTCTAAAAAGGGAATCTTGCTTTGCAGGTCCTGAGAACCTCCACAGTTACCTCATCTGTGACTCAGGTGTAAGTCGAGGGGTTGATTTAAGTAGATTTTCCATAAGTGAAAAGGAAATAAATAAAGCAATTAAAACTTCAGAAGAGTTTTTTAATCCATACTTATATGTATCTAGTAGTTGGATAATCAGTCCTAAGTCAGACTGCTTTGATTTCAGGTCAGGATACATTGATTAAAGCTCTCTAGGGCAAGAGCAAAGATTTTCATCTCTTGAGCTCCACAGATGACTACCTGCTTTATTGCAAAACAAACCAGTGAATTGCCTTTTGCTTTTCTGTATTTCTGGTTGCCCCAGCATAGGGGAGAGACCAAACATCTTTCTGCCATGTACCATGGAGCTCAGGAAAACAGCCACTTAACTCTTCCCAGATCACAGCTGACCACATAGCAAACACAACAGGAAAAAAAACATTAATTTGACATGTCTTCTCCAAACAAATTAGTGTGTTTTTAAACTAAATAAATCATGCTTTGCTGATGTTGTTAGAAAAGGCCTTAGCTGTAGGCACTGGAACTAATTCCAGTCAGATCACTAATACTACTGAAGATTAAGGTCTTACTCAAGTCTTTGCAGAAGTACAGCTACAAAAAATAACAGAACACTAGGTCCTACTAACACTTAAATACTCTGAGAATTAAGATGCATACATTTAAAAAATACTACTGCTTCATTTTGAAATTACAATAGCTACTTTCTGAACCATGATTTAATTAAGCATTTTAAAAGCAATTTGTTTCACTAGATATTTTGAAGCAAGTAGGTAACGTTGTTTTGTTTTGATATCTTTCTACTACATTTCTTTACATTAAGGTATCTTATCACAGCTCCCTATAATTAAGGAAAATAGGAAACAGCACAATAAAAACTACTTTCTCCTCACTCATGTCACCACTAATCAAAATATAAACTTATTTTTCCTTAACTTTATTTCCTTGCCCAAATATAAGTCAAAGTGATTTGGGGAATTCCTAGGACTTTGAGAGATTTCCAGAATATCCTTGGCAGGCAAGATCAATTCTAGATTCAAAGAGGAGAAAGTAGTCTTTTTTTGTTTTTTACTGAAAAAAGAGAAAGCCAAATTTCAAAAACCATATTTGAGAAAATGGCAGGAATGCATTTGCCAGGCTTTCAGCACCTTCAGACTTTGGCTTTAAAGTGGTCTGGCTCAAGACCATTACAACAACAGCATTCTTAAAGCAGTGCTTAATTGATTAGGATACACAGGCGAATAAAGGCAAACAATCAGATCAATTTAAACACCTAGCTAAAACTTTGTTACTGTAACAGGCTGAACATTAATGCATCACCAGTGCTATGAGGTGAGAGTATATGACTGATATGTGACTCAACCACAGGAAATCCATTAGGTATGTTTCCCTCACTGAAATATAATCTCTTGAGAAAAAGAGCAAGTCACTCAAGTTCAAGCTTCAATGATTTCAGATTTCCTTTTCACACCAGTCAAGGTAATCTACCAACAAAATCCTAGGTCTAGTTCTGAGAAACTATTCTTTTGACCTTTGTATTTAGCTAGTACTTCAGCTATTTCCTTACCTGCCAGGCAGGGGATCTAGGCACAGAGATAGATGACTCTAGAAATATTTGCCAATACCTTACTGAATGTCCTGCCATTCAGCTCCACATCTTCATACAAAATAGAAGAAATTAAGAGAAGGAGTAAGCAAATGCCTGTCCAGATTTTCCTGTGGAAGTGATGGCTATATACTCAGGGAGATTGTTGGACACATGGGAGAATTAACAGGGTGGTGGGTTGATATTTAAGTTTACCCATATGATCAAAAAACAAATGACCCCTGCCCCAACCCAACAGAATGCATATCTAGGAAGCTATTTCTCTTATATTTCTTTATGTAACTTCTGCTGTACAATCACATAACTAAAAAATGATAAAATTGGAAAGTATACTTAAATTCAAACATGTTTGTAAGTGATGGGATATTCTAGGATATTGCTGCCTTGATCTGTGGGCTATTTTTCACATGCTGTCCTTCTTATCCTTCCATGCATAGTCAGGCAACACACTAAATTCCTCACTCAGGATGAAGGGACGTTAAAAAAATCAAGCTAACAGTTATCACAGAAAGGACTTCGAAATGAGTTCCAAAGGAATTTACTGCCAAACACTTTCATTGGAGTGAAAAGAATTTAAATATTTCACTGTTAGCAGCTTCACTAACAGCAGCTATTCCCCCAATTCACAGAAACAGCTGTCTCATTTAACCATAAAGAACATTATAGAATCATCCAGGTTGATGACCTCAAAGGTATCTTCCAAGTCCAACCACCAACCTTACCTACCAAGTCCCATCACTAAATCATGTCCCTTAGTGCCATGTCCACACATCATTTAAATAACTCCAAGGATGGGGACTCCACCACTTCCCTAGGTAGCCTGCTCCAATGTTTCACAACCTTCTCTTTAAATAAAGATGATAAATAAAAGCTTTCTGATCTCCAGTCTAAACCTCTCCTGGCACAACTTGAGGCTGTTTTCCTTATGTTTTCCTCATGTCTTATCGCTTGTCACCTGAGAGACCCTCCTTGCTGACACTTCCTTTCAGGTAGCTGTAGAGAGCAATGAGGTCTGCTCAGGCTTCTTTACTCTGAAGGAAACAACCCCAGTTCCCCCAGGAGTTCCCCCAGGCACTCCTCATGTGTTTTGTTTTCTAGCCCCTCCATCAGCTTCAGTGCTCTTCTCTAAAGATATTCTAGCAACTCAATACCCTTCTTGTATTGAGGAGCGTAAAATGAAACAGTATTCTAGATGTAGTCTTACCAGTACTGCATACAAGAGGACAATCCCTTTCCTACTCCCGCTGGCCACACTCTTTCTGATGCCAGCCAGGATGCCACTGGCCATCTTGGCCACCTGAACACACTGCTGGCTTATGTTCAGCCAGCTGTCGACCAGCACCCCCAGATCCTTTTCTGGGGGACAACTTTCCATCTGCTCTTCCCCAAGCCTATACCAATGACTCTTCCTCTTTATCCACCTCCATTTAAAGCAAAGAAGTTGGGTGCACAGTTCAAATAGAAAAAGCATGCAGAATGAAGCTAAAGACCTTGTTGGGTATTGCAGTTTAACAGCAGCAACACCCACAATTGCACCCCAGACTATTACATCAGTCATTTATAACCAGACATTAAAACTATTTGCTTTTCCATGTGTTGTGCTTTCCTTTCCTAGTGGCCACAAAAAGAAAGCAGTACTCCAGAACAGCTTGCTAAGATGACTGGGAAAGGAAGGTTGATACCTTCTTTTAATGCTATTCTCCTTCCCTCTTAAAGAAAGGGAGTCATCATGAAAGATTATGTCAGGTTATGTATTTTTAATGTTAGAAGCAGTATGAATTCCCTTAATTTTATAAGCAATATGGCAATACTCTAAGCTGTAAGACTGTCAGACAAATGTGTTCCCATATTATACAACTAAAATTAAAGGGAATGTGTCTTTCAACAGCAGTGAAGTTACTTATTAAGAAGAAAAGTGCTAACTGAAGTATCACTTTCTCCATCCAAGCAAGAAACAGTATGTTAACTTCCTTGGATAACAACATTGATAATTGACTTTAGAAAAAAAAGCATTAATTTTTCAATAGCAATTTAATGTGAGGCCTTGAGAATGAGCAAAAACTTTGTTACTTTGAAGAGCATTTTCAGGAGGGTGTAGCTGTGTTTTTTTATGCTATTTTGGGACAACAGCTAGAGTTGCTTCAATTCAGTTTTTCTACATATAGTTTTGAGCAGTAGTTTAACGGTTCGCTCCCCAGAGATTCTTTGCCAAGTTTTCAGAAAACTGAAAGGAACAATACATAGATTTAATAGATTTAAATATTACTTTATTATAACTTTGAGGAAGAAAGGATGAAGCACTGGGACAGAGAAGCAGCATCATATTTCTAGAGTAAGCCATTCAATATTTGTCAGTATAACAAGTGAGGAATGAGTAAAAGTGAATCCTTAAGACCATAAAGCCTTATCTAAATTGCATAAATATTGAAGTAAAAGGATAGTATATTTCTCATGCCCCTTTTTCAAAATATAAAATCAGCATCACCATTTTTAGTTAGAGCTCAGATTTGAGAGTGACACAATGCTTATCAGTCTCATTTGCATTTTGTCAATGTATTTGACCACCCTAGATTCAAGGATACCGATGAAGTGACTTCATCAGTAGTGACAGGATTTGACAGGCGGCCACATTTCTTCCAGATGACCCCTTTTTGCTGTTCAAAAAATACAATTTATCACTGCTTTCACCTATTTACATAATTTTATTTTGACCTGATTTTTAAGTAAGAGCTAGATTATTTTGGAGTTTGAGCTATTAACTATTAGAATTTGTTCTGCATAGCTGTACTCAACTTTAAGTGCCCAGGTTAATGTTTAAGTTGCATTTGGTATTTCTTAACAATAAAGACATTCTCTTCTCATACCACACTAAACTCGAGGACAAGGCAGAGCATCCTAAAAAGCATGTACTTCTGCCAAACAATCACTTTTACCAAATGAATGAAACCTGATATGCAGGATAATCAGTTATTCTTATGGGACAATGCTAGCCAGACATAACAGAACAAGAAGCAACACACTTCTCAATTTGCAATCTGTTACCATAATATGGATGCATTATGAATGGGCTATAGCTTTACAAGATTGCATATTACTTATTCATTAGACCAAAGGGGATATTCATAAAAGCCGTCAATGCTCTGTGAAAGCTGCTTTTCTTTTTGCGCTATCATGCTAAATAGAAAAAAAAAGCAAGTGTCAGTTCATGGCAAATTCAGCTAGTTAACACTTGCTTTTTAAAAGAAGTTTCATACTATGCAGGGCTACTAATTTTGCTGTAGAATTTCAAAGAAGAGCCCAAGTTTAATTTTATTTTTCTAGTTTTTATCATTTCTAATTAGGTAAAATGCCTTATGCTAACAAGATTGTTAAAAATGGGTCCCAAGAAGTAGGACTTATGCCCTAAAACATGCCACAGGAACAAAGACTTGTAGCTAGCCATCCTTTATGCAGTTACCATCTCAGAGGCACTTAAGCCAAGAAATCTACAGCTCAGAGTTGCTCTAAGCTTTCATTCCTTTCCCACAGAACAGCATTTAGATGCTTTTGCTTAATGAATTGCTTTAGGTTGGAAAAGACAGTCAGAGTGGATTATGTTATTTATTGTACTTTCCTATGTACTTTCCTATGCAGAATATACTTACTGATCATACAAATCTTAGCATTCATCTCCAAGGCATTTCTTAGTGTTCTTTGCACATTCCAGAACACATTTTCCTAGGTCCTTGTGCTAAATTATATCAACGAATTATTTTTGTCAGAGGGTCTATTTTATTTTCCCAAATGCACAGAAGTTGAGCGCATGAGTTTGGTGACTAGGAAAAGTACAATCCCTCCAGAATTACACTTGACATTTCCAAAATACATAAAACATGCTGGAATAGGCTATCATATTAAACTCTACTACAGCATTAACAGTATAAGTTACTTTCAAGTTAAAAAAAGCTTTTGTAAGCAACAGTAATCAGGTTTGTTACCGGAAACAATCATTTTATTGTGCTGTATGTTCATAGAAGCCTCAACCTTTGTTTTTAAAGGTCATAACACTTTAGCATGAAGAACAGAGCAGCACATTTTCAATGTACAAGTTTTGTAGACCCACCACAGAGCCAAAACATATTGGAAGTCATGACCGGCTGTACAAGGCTATCAGTTTATCTTAGACAAGAATTACAGATCATTGTGAAACAGTTTTACAAAAGAACTTCTGGCAAAGTTATTAATTGAAACATTTAGATGTTAGATTGATCTCTATAAAGCTGTTAGCAATAGATTCCAAAATAATACTTATTCATTCAACTTGTCGGACAGCTCTGAAGTCATTTCCTTAATTTCAGCAAAAAACAAGCAAAGCCCCTAGCACATTGTACAGAAAAGCTGAAAACCAAATGCACCAGTGCTCAGGATGGAAGAATCAGGACATGCAATTACCAAACTATATAAGTTGTTGCATAGTTCTGTATCTGTGTTAATGCTACAATACAAGCACCAAATAGAGAGTAGGATACTACAGGGATAATAGTTAAAAAAATAAGCATTTCCAAGTTCTACACATTCCATCTGAAAAACACTAACTAAAGTCTGTCACCAGGAACCTTAAAAGCATCAAAACATTTTCTGTAATAACCACTACACACTAGAAATCTTCAGAAGAAAAAGAATATTCTTTAAGTAAAAGTAAGGAAAGGAAGCATGTTAAAAGAAATCAAAATTCTGTTCGTGCAAACTGAAGAGGTTGGACAAGTGCTGTTTCACATTATACAAGCCTTCTCCAGGCTCAGCTTGCTAATTACATTAGACTGAGCATGTCTAATATACTGAGAGAATTAGGATTTGGACACAGGAAAAAAAACTTGTATTTCCCTTCTCTTCAAATGTGCATCATACTGCAGGCTTTGCTACAAAACCTTATGGAAGGAATAGAAAGCCTCAGCTGCCTCCTTCCCACACCGGACCAACCTCCACCTCCCACCACACAGGATACTGCAAACATTTACCATCCTCCTGCATAGCAGCCATACCATCCCTAGGAAGGACAAGCTTCATCTGGGATAGGAGGTGAGCAATTAAAAAAAGAACAAATCAATAGGTAAAAACAAGGGTATTAATACATAGAGCACAGCTGTTCTGGGTAAGAACTCCCCTCCCTCCCAGGAGGGTGTAAACATTTGACATTAAGCACACAGATCAGGATTAGAATTCCATTGTTGTACAGGTAAGTATGAAATATCCTTGAAATGCAATAGGTAACAAATCACAACATCACAAGTGCAGGTACCCTCTGCTAGAAAACATGCAAAACCCTCCCCTGTTCTTCTGTCTGGTTCCACCTACCCTCACACTTGTCAACATGAAAGTTTTTAAATATAAGCAGTATATTTTAAAGAAGGAACTAATCCAACATGATGTCAAAAGATATAATTAAGGAAAGGAAAAGCAGGCAGTGTTGCTAGACACAATTAAGGAAACTAATCAACAGGCTATTCTTGAGTTCCTTTCCCGTACTTCACATTATTCAAATTATAATGTTTCTCCATTTGCATTAGAAGCTGTAATACCCAATATAACAGATCTAGCCAGTTTCATTTAGTTGTTTTGTTGTTGTTTTTAAACTGAGTTGTTTTCTGCTACTTAGTTTCACCTCATGCTTCCAGTTTCACTTCAGTAAAATCAAGATCTGCATTTAAAAAAGTGAAACAAGCCAAGCAATTGAAGTATTACAGAAAGGGAAACAAGCCATGGGCCCAAATATGAAGAACCATCTAAACCAATGCATGGTTAGGAGCACATTCCCCAAATGACTCTGGGTTCCTCTCCCCCAAAGTCACTAGTGAGGAACAGAAGAACACAGAGCATGCAAGCACCTGGTTCATTAACTCAGGGTAAAAGCACAGGTCTCATTCAACATGAAACCTGTAACTCCCATCCTTTTATAAATGCCAGAGAATATCTACAAACATTTCATTGCAGGTTCCTTTATCAACAGTTACATCTGTAATAGCTTGTATTACTGGTACCGACGAAAACAGATTTTTTTTTTTCCAGGTAAGACTATGGAAGTAAAAGTTAGTCTCATGACAAATAAAACAATCTACTTTATGGAAAAAATCAATTTGCTTTGATATAAAACTGAATATACAACATTACTTTGGAGATTTCATTGACGAATTCAAGGATAATTTTAATCCTTCCAGATGCTGCACCACATCCTCAAATCTATGTACACTGTAGTACTGACATGAGCTTTTACTTTTTTTTCCTCTTCCCTTCATACATTCCTTAGTCTAAGATGCTCTGAAATTAAGTTCATGCAATAAGTCTTATTTCAAGGTTTCATAGCAGAAACACAATATTTTGTCAAAAATGGTGGGCTTTTTTTTTTGCTTAAATATGAAGAGAAAGGTTTGAGACATGAGTCAGCCAAACAACTGTTCAACTAAAAAAAATCTGGCCTACCAGAAGTAAAATGGTACACTTTTAGAACATAATCAAACAGATTTGTAAGATGATTGCTATTTTGGGATGCAAAGTCAGTTTTAATTAGAGTGCCCTAAATTTAGGACCTCAAATTACAGACAGTTTTGTGGTCCTCTTCCCAATAGATTTTCAGCACTTGTCTCTTTTCAAATACACTAATATCTGTGCCCTGTAACGTACATGGAAATTTAGCTGACCTCTTTTTAAATTGTGATGAAATTGCCTCATCAAGATTGAAAGAGCCCTCACCTCTTCTAAAGCAGTTTAGTCACTAAATATAGCTTTTGAACCTTAATTCCTCCATTTTAAATTAAATCTGCTAAATTAACACAGCATGTCTATGCAAACACTTCGGTAATGATGGTGTGGAAGAGATGTGTTGACTTTCAATTCAAAAGTCATCCCAAGCAGACTCCCTGAACTACAGGGTATCCATGGATACCCGAGCCCACCATCTCCCTCCCTCCTTAAGCAAACTCTTGAAAGTTGCATCTTGCTTGATTAACAGAGCCTCACAAGCCATATTACCGTGACAGAGGAAAACTTGCAACTAAGACTTGAAATTTAAGTTATGGGCACACTGCACTGCAAGCTGTCTTTGCTGCTTAAAGCAGCAATGAATTGCTGGTTTAAGTGCAGGAAAAGCTAGTTTTGAAGGTAGATAAAGGTGGCTTGCAAATACACTTGTCTCCAGAATTAATGATAAGAACTGTAGTAACAGATGAGAATCAAAGGAAGCAATTGTAAAGCAAAGACTACTGGTGTCCTTCAGCATAACAGCTGCATTACACTTCAGAAGAAACAGGCAGGAATATACTATCAGCTTGAGAACAGTTTTCCATATGGAGACAGTAGAACTTTGCATGTGATACCTTAAAGGATCACAATTTGGGAAGAGACTGATTTTAAAGAATTAAATCTTGACAGATACAAATGCATCTCAGTTCAGAAGAACAAAAATGAATAATTTTAATAAAAATAGAATGCCTCTTAACAGAAGTAAAATCGGTCCTGTCATTAACTGCACAAGTAAACCGCAAATCCAAGTTGCATTCGGCATTACTTTTTCTACCATGAAAATTGACAGGAAATTTCTCCAAGCCTTGACTGACAATTTGAATAGTTCTATTTTTGTCAGCCTCTGACTCATCTCAAATGTTCTCCTAGGAAGAGTCACTAAGTTGAAAGTAACCACTCCAGCTTAGAAATAGATCATGAGATAACTCTTACAAAAGTCTCTAGAGCAGTATTATGCATAACAGCTCTATAACGCCTGGATCTAAACTTGAGTGCAGATTAGGTTAAAGATGAAGAAACTCTGTAGATTACCTAGATTCACCACTCAGAGGTAACTTTATTTGCTCTCCTTGAGAATGCCTACTCACTAACTACAATACCAGTTCAAGCTTGGGATATACTTGTGAATGCACAAGTATATGAATGCACATTCACTTCTCATTATGGTGATCTCCTAGCAACTGAATCATTGAAGCCTTAACAAATCCAACATACTTCTTTTTACCTTGTCACATTAGGAAGACTTCTCTCCTGCTGATTTCCAAGGTACCTAAAAAGAAACAGCTCTTGGGAATCAGTCTTTGAATTAATACCTTCAGTCAGGTTAACAGAGGTAGCACCACCCTCCCCTGTTGGGTTTCTATTGCTAAGAGGATTAATGTCCTGCCAGGTAAAGACTCTACCATACAACATACATGGTGTATTCTCACCCCAGGGAGAACAGAATGCTACTCCCAACCCTCTACATATGCAAAAAAAATCAAGGGTGTTTTGGGTTACTTTCTTTAAAATCAGAACAACCAAGTCATGAGATTTGTGATTTGTAAGGACAAGTATTTTAGGATTACAAGTATTTTAGGATTACAACCAGTGACAGCTCCCATACTACAGTTATGAGATCCCATGAATACTGGATAACATATATTAAATATATTACTTACAATATATTACATATATTACCTGAAGACAGACCGTGCATATCAGCTGATTCACACAGATGGTTTTCCATTGATACTGATTATTATCCTTGTGATTAGTAGTCTAGTAAGAACATAGCTTTTCCCTGTGTTTGAAGATATACAACAGACTTTCAAATATAGCAAGAAAAATATTTGAGTTTAGAAGTTCTGGAATAAGCAATTAATGTTTTCTCTTAAAACTTGTAACTAGACTGTTTTACTGCTCCAGTAAAAGACTGAAGATAGCAAAATATCATTAGGAAAATAAATGGACTAAAATTCATGTAATAATGGAAAAAATGCATTGTACTTGCTACCATTATTACAGTTTTCTACAATATTCTCAGTCAGGCAAAAATATTACATTAAATTACATTACAAAATCTTTCAGATTTTCTATTTGGATTATGAAGAGAAACTTTAAATATTTAAAGCCTATTAAAAAAACCAAACATACGTAATGTAACTAGTTCATTTTGGACTCCCCGCATTTTAGACAGCGCTGGTAGAGTTACTGCTGTTGATTTAGAAGAATGCAGCCAAAGCAAACAGCTCTACCAGGACAAACAGCGACTGAGACTGATAAAACCAAAAAGCTGCACTCTGCTGGGACTGCTTTTTATGTCTTCAAGAACTCCTGGCAGAGGATCAGTGCTTTTTTCTTCCTGACTTTCCTAGATTTAATGAGAATGACCAGGACTGCATTTTGTTGTTGGTTTTTTTTTTTTGGTCTGTTTTTAAATTGACCAAAACTATGAATTAAACACAAGTTTGCTGTTACGGGTTCAGTGCACCAGTACAGAGATACTTGCGCTAGGCATACATGCAATCCTATTTGAAGGCTACACAAACACTGAACCTTATGAATAAGTGTCTCGCTGTTCTAGAACAAATGCATAAATTGACTACAAAGATTTCTTTTTTCCCCCTCCTTGTGTACAGAGAATAAAGTTTTTTTTATTTATTTATAAGAAGCTTAGGGTAACATATTCCATTCCCGGTGTTAGTATTGATTTGAGAAAAGAGACTTAGCCACATTATTTGTAATCAGATGAACATCCAACAGTTAAGGAATACAATCCCAGTGCACTAAGTACTTTGCAAATATTTAGCAAGGAACATTGTTTACAGCCGAATGGGGCAAACTGAAAGATAGAAGGGGGCTAATGCATACTTTGTGGGGATACACTTCTCTTAAGTGCTCAGGTGGGTCTAAGCACTTAAGTCCTGATAGCATGTAGGCCTCAGAGCCCAGAAAGAGATAGTATACCACTTAGGTCCAGAGGAGCTGCAAGGAATCCTTAAGACACCAGATACATTTCCTGATGTGCTAAGGGCATGCAGGCTTTGTTTTCTCATTTGTCACCACTGAACAGTTGGATATTAGCTGCAGCTGCTACTGGCTTTTTACTATGGGAGGGAGACACGAGGGAGATGCAGTGATGTAGTGGTTTTGCATTTTTTTTTCCTCCCCCCTCCACAACTCCCCACCATTGCTGCCACTCATCTCTCTCAAGGTCAGAGAGGATGTCTGTTTGATTAAGAGCATGAAATTATAGAAAGTTTGTGATTTCACAGTATAGGGTGACTAACTATTTTTTCCCTTGAAAACATTAACAAAGTACATGAAGCCTGCATGGTGGGCAGAGCCCTGAGAATAAAGCTGCCGATGTTAAGAGCCAGCTTACCACATTGTACTTCACCTATGATTTTCACAGATACTAGGCAAAGTTTTAGAGAGAGTAGTGGGGTTTGGGGAGTATTACTGTTTTAAAGCAAAGAGCATGTTCCCCCTTCTCTAAAGGGGGTAACGTTTTTGAAATTTAGGCAACTGAGGTATAGGGAGAAGACCGCAAACAAGAGCAAGGGAAAAGAAGGAATTCTGTAGGAACTGGGCACAGAAATGGAGAGTAGAAAATACACAGACTCTGGATTTGCTCTGGTAGTAACAAGCAACAACTGTCCTGGCCATCTGAGAGGATAAGACTGAACCACTCATAACCAACTTCTTGCTCTCCCCATTGCTTCCATTCTTCCCTCTGCTTCCCAGTCTCCCCCAGCAAAGCTTCGTAAGTCTCTGGAAACAGTGGAGCCATCTCTCTACCTTTTCCATAGCCAACCCTGCCCACAAGTGCTTATTCTTGCACACACTTCTGCAAGAACTCTTGCTGCAGTTAAAATAAAAAAGGTGCCAAAAATAAAAATACAAATGGGAGTTTTAGCTAGACACCACAGTTGATAGCAGGGATTCTCACAAAAGTGGGAGAAATGAGAGGAAAGAGTGTAAGAAGCTGGACTAAAATAAGGAAAAAAGAGGAAATCCATCTCAGCTGCCAGCCAGCTACATACTACAAGATGAACTCTGGCATTTCTGGATATACCGCAAGGCACTTCCTTTGAAAGTAAATTGGTTCCAAAATCCTGAAAATCCCACTGCTGTTATGAACAGATGAGGTAACTTTTAAGCTACACCTGTAATACAGTTGTGTTTGTAACCATAAACAAACAGGCTCAAACAGGGATAAATAAAGATGCTGAATTTCAGCACAGCACACTGTGGACAAATAGAAGAAAGCTGAAAGAAACACATATAAGGATAAAGCAATACAGCAAAAGCTACAGAAAGGAAATTGAAATTGTTCAGAGATAAATTCAACTATGCCTCTGGCAAGTATTCTAGCAAAGGAGGTAGTAACACTGGGAAAAGTCCAACGTAGATAAACAGATAAGTGCAGAAAACAATCAAATATAAGGCACAGACATAAGCATGGCATAACAATAATGGGTATACAAGAAAAATACACAATAAAGAGACTGAAAAGCAACAGCTGAGAAGGTAGATCACAAAAGTACTTTGCAAAAGTACTTTGAAAATCTGTTCTGAAGACATGTTGGGCAAAGTACTTGAAGTACAGCAAGTTGGTAAGAGGATGCACGAATGGAAGGTTTGAGATGACAAACAGCTTTGGCAGAAGAGGTAGAAACAGTTATTCCCCCTCTTGAAAAGGATGACTGCAGCATCTACTTGGGTCTTCATACTCCTTGTATCTCTATCCATCCGAGTTTCACTGGGGCGTGTAGATTGAGGAGTATGAAATATTCCAACACAACTCACTTCTAGAGGCTTCCTTTCAATTCATTACATTGTGAGAGTACACACACCCCTTACTGAATGACAAGCTCCAATAATCAAAATGTTGAACCGTATTTTCAACATTTACCAGAAGTATTTTTGGACTATTTCTGGAAAGGACAATATAATTAGTTCTGGACATAATTTAATCCTGCCCAGATAATGATAATGTCATGGTAATGACCTTCAGAGTCATAGCTGTCGGCTCTCCAGCGATATCACTGCTTTGCCACTGGCTTGCCCTCCCCCACTTTCACTTTCAGTGAAATCCACCTCTAGAGCTGCATATATTGTCCTAGAGACATGATACTGCATGCAGTTACTGGGCTTGCTTTTTATTGTATTATTCCATTGCTTATTTGGGCCAAAATCTTTGAAGTTTTCTTTAGAAGTGATGCTTCCAATAGTCCAAACAAGTCACTTCAAGTAAACATATGTTAGTACCATTTTTATAAATCTCAGATTACAAAAACAAAAGAGGAGAGACAGCACATTTAGGTTAAAACCTATAATAAAATTAAAGTTGTACATCTCTCTGTAAACATTCCGTTTTCTTCAGATCAATGTGATGCTTACCAGGGTGACTCACGGTATTCCCCTCGACCTCAGCATTAACAACAGAGGATTAGCAGCATGTTTTGAAGAATCCGATACATGGCATCCACCAAGGGCAAAAGGGAGAACATTTATTTGGTGGCAAGTGACTCTGAGAATTACATGTGGCAGAACAATTGCTGAGCAGCACACTGGGTATATCCTAATTTCCTGAAGATACTAAATAGTTTATTTGAAGATCACTGCTTCCTTTCCATCTTTGTAAGTATTCTGAAACATACAATTCAGCTGCCTGAAAACCCAGAGCTTGTATCTCCAAGTTAAAAACTGCTAACACCCAGGGCCTTGCAAAGATTTGGATCTGTATTCGAAGGCATGCCATAGGAAGGCTTCTGAATCTTAACAGTTTCTTTAGCTCCGAAGAAGAGTAAGTAATATCTGTGAACTAACATACAAAATTCAATTTCAAATCTTCCTGAAACACTCACTCTCTGTTCAGGCAGGCAGCTTTGAAATCTACTTGTTGGAGCATCTATTGAAAAACAGTTGTAGACAAGCAACACACATGACATTAAAGCTAGTATTTGAAATTCTCCCTCCCTCCCCCAAAGTTGGCTAGGTGCTCTGTGTGCCTGTTAATGCTCTAGCCTGCCTGTCTTAACAGGCAGACTAGGATGGGTGGCTTTCATTGCTGTCCAAAATAATTAGGAAAGCGCATATTCTGCCCTGTCCCAGATAGCTGACATTTCCTTTGAGCTGTCACCACTCCAGTGCTTCTTAAAAGCTTACTGCTGTATGCCTCCATGGCAGATGCTCATAACATGGAAGTTGCTATTATTTTTGAAAAGCTGTCTATAGGCAATAAGCAGCATGGCTCTAGTATTACCCTCCCCTTTTTAGCCTGCCATAAGAAGCAGTGTAGCTGCTGAAGAGCCTTACTCTTTCTCTACAGCAGCAGCACCTTCCCCAAATCAAACATGGAAGGAGACCCCACCTACCATCTCCATTTGAGGCAACAAATACCATTTTCATTGAAAATTAATCCTGGAATAATTTGAAAGAACTGCTGATAATTCATTTTTTGGCTTTCCAACAAATTTCTTTACTCCAACCCTGCTGAATCAGAAGCTGGGCATCTAAGAGCAAGTGAAGCTATTTGAAAGCCCCCTGGCTTATGCATAGGGCACCCTCTAATGAATTTGTGTTCTGGTGCAGCAGAGTAGGGTCCTGGCTGTATCTTACAGTCTGCTTCAGCATGTACTCAGCGTGATTTAATGCTGGTTATCCACACAGTTTATACCTTTAGTGTTTTATCTGTAGGATGTTCTAATGGGTTTAGCTTTGTTGTCACACTGCCTAGAAAGCTCAGACTATAAACTTAATTAAATTGTTATTTACCAATGTGATCCTCTCTTGGGTTCACTAACAAAAGCATCTACCTATGAGAAGCTGATTAAAAAAAGCCAGAAAGCTAGATTTTGTTCCTACTTTTAAAGGAGAGGAGTTATCTAAAATGACAGTTCAGAAAGGCAGCAGGAAAGCAAGTACTCATCAGGAACTGATCCAAACCATTAAAGCCAATGAACTATATGCACAGATTTCAGAGGCATTTGCTTATGCTCAGAAATACATTAATACATGCCTCAAATGGAAATCAAGTATTCCAGAAGACAAGCAGAAAAAATAATGAAAATGCAGAGATACACTGAAGGGGACCACCCTTGGACAAGTCCTAGAGAGTTATGCACCATTCCTGGCAAGTATTCTCTTCTCCCAGAGGAAAGGGAGCTGGCTAAGAAAAGTTTCTACACATCCAGGAGAAGCAGGCAATGAGCTCACTTAGTGTTCATAAGATAGGATGCATCTCAGTGGTATTTAATAAAGGGGTAAAGCAGAAAACTGCAAGAAACACAGAAACAAAATGGAAATGAAAGCAGCTGGGGACAGGGTGTGTCAGCCTAAGCATCAGCAGCTCTGGCATCACATCCCCTCTGATCCACCCATCCAGGTGAACCAGCTCTCAGACAGCTCAGAGGTAATCAGTGACTTTTGTCTCTCCTGCTAGTTTTGTTGTTCTCAACCTCAATTTATACATTATGATTTTATAGTTCTATTAAAACAGTTCCCCCCCGCCCCTTTAACCTTTATACCACAAGCTGCCTGTCAGGTACATAGACATCCCTAGTACCAGTTAGTCCCAACTACAAGGGACTCCAGACTAGAGAATATGACTGTCACCATACAGGAAGACTTGCGTCTTCTCCACCCTAGAGAGTCCTCTGACATCCATTCCAGTAACAATTTACGTACATCATCCCTAAATTTGAGCACAGATTTCTCGTCTTCCGAGTTAAGCTTGAGAATCTTAAAGGTCTAAAGCAGGACCCAGCACTCTTTGAGCTGAACCCAAACTCAACATTTTATATCTTTAACCTATGATTTCTGGCATATTGCACAAAATATAGGTTAGTTTATGATGATGAAATACTTAAACTGAACAAATAATTACAAAGTGATGAGGAACAGGAACTCAGAAGGTAAGAACTGGGACAGATTTAAATTCAATATGTTGATTTAAGAGCAACATTCAAAAGTATTGAAAAAGTTACTAGAATTTCTAGTTATGAAATACAGGCAGTTTAGCAATATGCAGCAAGAGGTAGTCAACCATTATTATGCCAATCTTCCCACGAAATGAGTTCTCAAAGCAACAGACTAACCAGGCTCCAGATAACTTTTCATTCACAAGCAGGTACCTGCAGAGGTACTGTCAGCTTCAATTGCCTAGCTGGAAAGTTTTTCCTTTTAAATCCCTCCTGTTCCAGTTTAAGTAGTAGTCTGGAATCCCATCCAGGTCTTAAATGCAATTTAGATCTTTTATCATATGGATCTATTTCTGACCTAGATGGAAATAATAAGTTAATGGATTTTTAATCAGCTGCTGACAATCAGAAAATAAGAACCAGAATACAGTTGATTTTCTTTCCTTCCTACTCATCTTTCTTATTTCCCCAGCCTCAAAGCAGAAGATTATTTGTCTTAGAATTTCTTCAGATCCAGCGACTCAGACTCTGAAGTCTGCGACAGCACTAAGAAGAAAAAAGTGAAAGTATCAGGTCCTATGGTGCTTCAATTCACACACCTCAGAGAATCATTCCAGCCATCTGAAAGCTTGCTCTGTACTGTTCTGGTCATCATACTATTAAAAAGGGATATTATGGAAACCATGACACTGCAATAGAAGACAATCAAGCCAATACAAAGACCGAACAATCACATCTAAAGTTTTCAGAAAGAATAAGTCCATTCTCTGAAAGAGCACAAATTGAAAGCAGCGTTTGTTCCATTCTGCCTCTGATAGGAATAAAGAATAAGAGTAGTGAAAAGGCAGGAATGAAGCCAATGATGGTTTGAGACATTAATCTTTAAGTGTTTTTATTTTTCATAGTCAAGTTCACATAACTACAAGCTTAAAACAACCACCAAGACACAAAAACTCAAAAGCTAACAAACACACATGAATACTTAGTTATGTGGGAATAAGCCCTGATTAATCTACATTGTTTGATTATTAAATACGGGGGGCATGGGGAAGAACGTTGTCAAAAGGGAGATGAAAATAAGAGTCCTTGTTTTCCCCCAGAATTCATCTGGAAAAAAAATTATGAATAAGCCACAAAAGTTAATTCTCTAGCCTTACAGATGACTAGTTTCCCCACACCCCCAAATTTTTGTCTCATTTCCTTATGTGGGAAAGGCCTAAAGCCAAGAAACAGAAGCCACCACACTACCAGGTGTGACAAACTACAACCACCAGCAGCTAAACGTTTGACCCAAACACACACACACACTCCCTTAGCTCTGCTGCTCTTCCCAAGACACAGGAATGCACAAAACAATCAGGCTTGCTCCTGGCACTGCTGCTGCTGGGGAGCTGGAGACTGTGAAACATCAGCTGAGAGAAGGAGAGATGCACCTCTCCCTTCCCTGGGAGCAACTCATGCAACATCAACCCTTTCTCCAGCTCTACTCAACTCTTTCTCAGTTGTTTATCATCCAAGCAGCAACATTCAGTTTTGCCCAAACAGCCCTGAAACTTGGGGAGGTCTCTCAGAGGGCAGTGACACAGGGATTGCAGAATTAGAAGCTATGAAAGTTACTGCTGTAGTGTTGATGCTGCACTGACTCCCCACCTAATAACAGCTTAGCTATATAAGAGCACAAAGCTCTGAAAGAAGCTTGTTAAATGCTGGAACAGATGGCTCACTCATCAGCAACCCTCAGCTCTGCTCCCCCTCAAGAGGAGTGGGTACCAGTAGGGCTAGCAAGTGTTTCTGGCTACGATGACTGCAGGATAGCATCAGCAGGCCGGTGGCAGCACTGTATCCTGTTGTGCATGATGAATAAATATGGTGAAGGAAACAGAAGAAGTCAGCATGCCTTCTGTGCTTCTGACCTCCATTCATCACCAGTCATGATTCAGATTCCAACACTGACCCACTGTAGGACTTTTAGAGTTAAAAGAGAAAGGGAACCGTCTAGACTCTATTACTCCACTAAATCTCGCATCTGCTGTCACTGACCAGTTGTACCAGGTGTCAATTCTTTGAGATATTTATCTCAGACCTATTACCTGGCTTGTCTTTGATCCAGAGAAAGAGATCTGTAGAAGTCGTTAGGAATGCTAAGAATAATTCAACAAGCTATTAAATAAAATATTACCAAAACATAAATAAATAAGCACTCTAAAATTAAAGGCAAGGCCTAGAAATCATTCCTACTCATATCACAGCTGGGAGAGTCATTATGAGGCAGCTGGTGGCTGAGAGGCATGCCAACATCAATCTATCAATCTCCGTTTTGCTGTATTAATATGTCACAGGTCTTGTGATCTGGATTTCCTATACCCAAAAAAAAGGGGTTTCAAACTGCCTGACATTTAGCAAATTGGCAACCTACTGCCTTTACTTACATTATATACTGCCTTCTCAGGGTCCATGCCAACAACAATTGTGTTTTGATGGCCATTGAAAAATCAGCTGTGACATTTCATTACACTGGGTGAGAATGCTAGCAAGCAGGGCTTTGGACCCAAGGGGCAGCAAAGCCATGCCATGTCACGTGCCAAACAAAGCAATTCACGACTTGCTACTGTTATGAGCAGCAAGGGAAAAGCAGCTACCCTAAAGTGGTCACTACAACAATCTAAAATACCCAAGAGCTGAGACACCTATAAGCATCCCAGTCTAAGACACGCACAGTGGCAACTGTGTCTTTCTGCTCAAGAAAGCTCGCTAGCACCAAGCTGTGTTTATTCCTGCTTCTTGATCATCAGTTTTGTAGTGTAAAAAATCGTACAAGTCTTTGCTAGATAATCAAGAGAAATCAAAGTAAATCGAAGAAAACTACCATATATGTGCTTTGGTGCCTACTTATTCTTGTTGAGGATTTAATCCGTAGCTTTTATAAATGTCATTAATAGCAACAGGAAGAGCACTGGGAAAGCTGAAAAGCAAGCTGCATTAAAAGCAATGCGGTTAGCAAATGATTCTTATCTACAGCACTCCTTAACATTTAATGCAGGCAGTAGATCCTGGACAATGCTGTTTTAATGACAAATGCAAGGCTGTATTGATGCAAGCACTGTACTGTAAGAAGCCTTCTACTTTTGTGTTTGCCAACATAACTATGTGGTGCACATTAGGCACTCTAAAACACTGCAAAGCTATGCTTTCCTAACAGAATACAATTATAAAGTACTTAATGGGAAGACACATCAATAATATATCATTACAGACATAATATTTCTCAGGATGTCTCATTTTCGGACTGCTGATGTCCCATGTCTGCTGCAGTAGTATGAGAAAGACCAGTTTTCAAAAATAGCAGTCTGATACTTTTCGAGAAAGATTCACATTTCAGGTCCTGTCCCTCCATGAAATGTTCCTGTTTATAACACCTATGTGAGGGTTGCAAGTGACCAAACACTGACCCAACAGGCCAAAAACACACTCTTAAAGATGATAACATTTACTTTCAAATTAATTGAGAAATACATACAAGGCATACTTTCTCTCTGCTGATTAGACTTTTCTATGTGCATCTGTCGAAGCCCAGCAACACAAATACTACAAGTCAGTTCCCACTCTTGTGAACTCTTGTAGGTGAAATACTTGAAAACATCTTATTTTGTAAGTCCAGTGCCACAGGAAGACTATTTGAAACAGAATGAAAGAAGACAGTTACAGGAACAAGCTGGCTTCACCACTGGCACAGGACCTACTATCTCTGCCTCCAGCTCATTCAACATTAAGCAAAAATCAGTTGGCAGACAGTCAGATGGCACAGTTGAGGCATTAATTTACTAATAGAAACAAACTGTTTTCAGTGCTTTCTTGCAGTTGCTTTCATGCAATAATTGCACCAGAAAAGTTACTTGTATTTGCATTACTCTTTAATGGTTCCAGTTCTGACCAATATTATGTTTCCAATATTCTTGCTATTATGTCTAAAGCAAAAAGGTATTACTGTGCAGGTAAAAGGATCCTTTGATGGATCCATGTTATATTTCCAGTTTCCTCAGAGACTGTGCGTGGCCTTTGGCAAGTCAATTTACTTTCTCATCTACAAGGTAAGGTAGTAATAGAACAGTGGCTCCCAAAAGTGTTCTGTGTTTCCTATCTTCGGAATAAAAAGTACTTCATAAATATTAATATCATCCAACAGAAATACATAAAATACCAGCACCTAATGATGCAAGCAGATCTTATTTCAGGATCTGGAGGATAAGACCTCTGCTCCTGCAGAAAGCCAGGCACAGGTGCCAGGAATCAACCTGTTGGTCTGAGCAGGGTCCTGAGCCCCCATGAGTGGGAGCAACACTTTGTGCCTCTCAGGAGCAGGTACACAACAGCCTAGGTGACATGGATGCTCTCTGAAGAGAAGCAAGAGGGTGTGACTACCTTCAACATGAGACAGCAGAGTTGGGGTTTTGCTGTTAACTGGACAGTTACACTTTAACTACACCGGACAGAGAGACTGATTATGAAATTTAACACAAGGCTGAGCTTGACTGCCCTGGCTGGTGGTTCTCAGGTGAATTTTAAGTGACCATTGAGTAAAAAACAAAACCTGGTTCCCCAGGCCTCAGCAAAATGGTATGATGGTGATGAGCAAAGCTGAATAACTACAAGTGTTTCAACAGAGACATAGTACTGTGATATGAAAACCCCACTTGAGGTGTGGTGCTTAATGAAGGGTAACTATTGACTAGAGGTTTCCACACTTACCTTCACAGACTGACAGCTGTCAAGCAGTCATGGCTTGCTTCCTCTTTCTCAAAGACAGTAACCACATGACAATTACAGAGCATCTCTTGATCTAGCTGAGGATATCGGATCTACATAGTATGCTATATCCTAGATATTTTGCTTAAAATTATTTAAATATTTATAGATCTGCAGGGTTGTTTCATTTTTATGGTTCCTTTTAAGCCCAACTCTTTTCTGACCACTGCAGTCTAGTGATTTTGTTCAGGGCTAACTAGACACCACAGCCAGAACTAAGCAAGATTATTGCACAAGAGGAAAAAATACTCAGTTTTTAAGGCAACAGAGGTGCTTTTGACATCATGCAAAGCATACAGGAGAAACCAAATTTATCATTTTGCAAGGACAATGCGTGCTGCCAAAACCATATTCATCACTGATGAATATCATCTTAATATCATGATGATGAATATCATCTTAATAATGATGCTCATTGTCAGTGGCGCAGACTTGGGGGCAGTCTATTTTATGTCATTCCCAGTGATTAGTAATTATGTAGTAACAGTAGAACATTCCTCAAAAAAATCTAATTTAAGTAAAGCTACTTCAATAGGAACAGTGATGCAATGATTTCCTCCCACCCCACCCAAACCCCCAAACTCACACACATCTTCCAGTTACATCTCAAGCTACTGTGATTTGATTCTGTATATTTTCAAGTTCTTAAATGTGTGGATTTGTTTACCGTTATATTAGAATTGTATAACTTCTATAAAATAATAAAACAAAGCTAGAGAGCAAACACAGTAAGGAGGCTTGCTAAACCAGCAGCCCCACCTGTACCACAGAATCGGTCAATTCAATATTTATTTGGCAATAACCAATTAGATTACTCACTATATTTTGAATTCCATGCTTAAAAGGAATCATACTTTAGGTATTATCTAGGAATTCCTGAGAAAAACTTTAAGAGATGGTACCAAAGGTAGAATTCATAGAAAGTTCTTCCGGTTTAAAAAAGCAGAAAATTGTTATTCTGAGACGTTCCAAGAACTAACAGATCTTTCAAGCACAGAAATCAAAGAAAAAACTATTTTAAAGGCTCATTCCATTATCAGGATTTTATCTGACATCAATCCCATCTGTATTTTACAGAAGGCAACACTATACTACTACTTATTGCAAGGGAGGCAAGGGGGAAAGAAATCATAAATAGGTGTGAAATCCATCTTAAAAAAAGCAGAGAACTCAAAAGAGTACATTTCATTAAAGGCAGTGTGGATGGGCAAGGGGTGGGGATGGGTAGAGCAAGCAAAAAAGCTTACAATGCCTATTCCAGCCTCTGGTGTCACAGGGCTGTTGATTGCTGAATGACTGCCCAGACTTGCTATTCAATTCTTCAAGACATTCTCCATCATTTACAAAAAAGACCAGTTATACAGTTAACAGATAAGAGCATTAACTCCAGTACAGAACTTTATTTCACCCCTCTCAATCATTTTCTCCGTAGCTGAGATTGGACTCCAGTAGTGCAGCAATTGGTAATTAGGAGGGAGGGGGTACAAAACAGCTTTGACAGTAAAAATCTGATAACCGAGGCATCATAAGATGCAGCTGCCTACAGTGTCACAGCTTTCTGTTCCACCTAGATTTTGCTCCCAAATGTAACTGATTCAGAGGGAGTAACAGACTTGAGCAACGAAGTATTTTCTAAAAGAAAAGCCAACTGCACCAAATCTTATGTCATTTTGAGCCTTACAACAGTCACTAAAGGAGCAGAAACTGGATCAGTCTAGTGGAAAACAAGTCTCAGATTTTTAAGACCAGGAAGGATCATTCCCAAAATAATCTGAAGTAAGATTGGACAGGAGCAGCTTTTGGGACTTCCACAGTATGGTATTTCCCTTTAGCAGTATTTTCAACCCTTCTCCTGTTCACCCTGCTTCCCAGATTCCATACTGGCTATGCAAAAAAGCTGGAAACAGAGACATAACCCTGTAGTTGTGGTCAGAAGAGTCTCATGGATTCTTCTGACCATGCATCTCAAACCAGAATTATGTAACCTAGCAGTCAAAGAAGCCTGAGAACAAGCATCACCACTCAGGGCAAGCAGCATGGGAACAAGCTACCACATATGAAGTGCACTATAGGTAGCATTAAAGAAAAGGGGGAGCAAGCAGTTCATGGACAAGCACTTATGAGAAGAATTTGGAGACAGATGAGGAACTAAAAGGGATCCTTGGTTGTCTCCTGCAAGTCAGAGAAAGGAACATTTGAAAAAGCAGATTTACAGAAAGTAATACATACAGGACATAGAACTTGAGAAAATAGCCACTTACCAAAATTTATAGCCTAGAGAATTTCAGTATAAGTTACATTCCTCATGAGAGATTCAATTGCACACATACACATGTAAGATTGAGAGCCATGATGAAAATATATTCTTGTGTATGTACACTAACTTACGTTTGCTCCATTTAGTGTGAAGATTTTGAAATACTCAGCTACAAAGCTTATAAAGTCTACAATCCCATTAGTTCTTCTGAAAGAATTTGCAAGCTAGAAGCTTACATATCTATTTGCCAATCATATTGTACAATACATCTCCTGTTCCTTAGATAAGCACCTTCCAATCCTGCCATCATGTTATAGAATATATGCATCTCCTTTGAATAGATATTTAATGAAGGTATTCCTTGTAAAAGAACCTGTTTGTTTATGCTGCATTAAATATTTAAGCAACTTGTTACAGAAGAGCACTTAAAAGAAATCTTTCTGAAGACAAACAAGTTTTTCCATATCTTCTCTAAACCTCTTCCAGCAAGAGCTATTAAAATTAAACTGCTTACACTGCTATGCCAGAGCACACATCTTTAAGGCAATGCAGATAGGTGGATCACAGCTAAAAAAAATCAAAAACTAAAACAAAGCCAAAACTGGGAATTTCTCCTTCCTACACTATTACTCCTTAAGCCTATGCTAGCTCCAGACAAAGACCATACCTGGCTATGAGTTACAATCTGAATTGCACTCCATCACAACCAAAACTACATGGGTTTAGTACAACTAGCTCTCTGGGTTTCAATTTATGGTACAAAGTGATGTGAATGAAGACCTAGTTAAAACAGCCAACAACAAAAATAACACTATGCAAGACTGAGCAAATCTCCTTTCCTTACCAAGATAGAGTCCTGCTGCATCCCAGTCCTCACTTGTGTAGGAGCAGAACTTAACGTGAAGTGTTGGGATCTAACTTTAACAACTTCCATCAGAGAATGAGCAAGTACATGAGAAGCTGAAGATCACTTCTAACAATTTGGAATAGAACTTGGATCAGGGGGAGGGGGGTGATTTTTTGTCCATTTCGAAGTTGCTTGATAGAGCTTGTTGACTAGTTCAAGTCTTAATGTTCAGTTGGAATATACTGAAATGCTGTAGAACACAAAGGGTCAGAAGCTCCAGTACATGCCCTAAAACACACTAAGGCTTTAATAAGCACATGTAAGCCATCTGATGATACAAGAATCTCAAATCTTTAAGAAATGGGCTTAAAAGCCTCATTTACAGCATGCTGATATTTTAATATTTACTCTACAAATCTCTACAGAAGGATATGAGTAAACAAGCCTTAAAAAGCTTTACCCTCTAAGCAAATCACTTCCAAACAAATTAAGATAATGTCAATTACTGAAGCAACATTCACAAACTATCACCCCTTTATTGCGTCAAAAAGACTAGTTATCCCTCAAAAAGAAGACTACATGCAACCTACATTGCTTATTTCTAAAATAACGAAACTCAATTTACCATTATCCATATAGGATTTTCCCCCTGCAAAACTTATTTCTTTAATGTCACTGCAGAATTACTACCAGAAGTGTATTGAGTCTTCCCAGAAGAAAACCATCTTGTGAAGCAATGGGGATCCAATCTTCCACGCCATGCAGGCTTTTTTTGTATTTAACATTTTTGAATTTATGTAGTTATAGTTAGACAACGCATTAATACAGAGATTTCATACTTCAAAATTATAAGATGACATGCAGAGGAAAGTGACCAAATTTCTAATCCACATCCTTTACCATGCAACCCTCTCCCTATACAACACAGGTCTTGAATACTAAACACTTTGAAGGCTACAGTGAGCTGATAACACCTACCACTAATTAGTTACATAACCATTTAAGTAGGATTTGTATCATAATCTTCTGTGGAACTTGACAGCAGGAGATGTGGTTCTGCAAATAAAGTATTCATTTACAGAGACATCTTTGAACTAAGGTGGTTTACATTCTTCAGACTTTTTATATAATTTAATTACAACTCCATACTCCCCTGTCAAACACTGGGACAATTCAGGCTAATATCCATTGCTTTAGTACCATGCGCACAACTCCTCCTCCCCCCGCTTTCTTGAGCGGTCTGATCCAGGACACTAGAGTTTTCTGTATTTTTCATACAGAAGAGCAATCCATAATGCTGCATGCCACATAGTACATATATCCTTCAGATTTTTTCAAGGTGATTTCCAACTTTTTTTGATCGCTTGCATAAAATCCGCTCCTACTCTTCTCTTGGAAGGTTTTCATTTCTTCTGCTCCTGTGAACTACATATACCACAGCTCTCACTCAATCTCTTCATATAACCATGTAAAAAATCATGAAGACATTACCTGATGGACCCATGCAGTTCTGCACATAACCAGACAGGATACAGGCTTCTCTGCACAACCACTTGTCTCTCTCTTCAACAGGGATCGCTCTTTTCAGTCCATTTCCCACACCCAAAAGGAGTTACTACTGTTCACATTTGCTGTTTTCACATGCTGCATTCATAAGTTAACATGTCACTTTACCCCTAAAATTATTACAACAATTGCACAGGGCTTAACTTAAGAATGTGGAGCCTCCCTTGTCAATCCGTAACAGTAAAGTAAGACAAACCCCCGCGTACAGAGGTTTGCCTATAAACAGAAGGCAAAATAACTATATATATATATAGTTAACTATATATAAAATGATCAGGCCTGCCTGATAGATTTCTACTTCTTCAGCTCCACCAGTGTATAAGATTGAGATTCTTTTTTGTTCTTTACAAAAAGAACCAGGTATTCAGTATAGCCAAATTATTTCAGGGACTCAGGGAAAGTGATAAAAGGAAAAAAAAATCTCACAAGAATAATGGTTTACCTTCCTGAAAGAAAGGAGGGCATTTTCTACACTACCTTTTCCATGTTTCAGAACATCTCGTTTCCTCTACAGCCTACCAGCTAGCTACTTTACTACAAAATGCAATGGAACTTAATACGCATCTGATGTGTTTTTCCCTACCAGTACATCTTAACATTTTCCTGAAACACTACCCTGAAGTATTTTTTTTCCATTTCATAAAGAGGGAAAACAGACCACAAGGCTTGCCCAATCCCTACTATCAGACTAGAACCAATCTATGAAGCAAACAGTAGCTCCCCACATCCATTTGACCACTGTTACCAACATACTTTGTCCCAGTGTATTCTTTCCAGTACAAAAATTTATGCATGCACAGGGAAAATGCTGCTGAAAAGCCTTGGACCTGTTTCTCCCCCCATTCCACCCTGTGCTTAGTCTTCATTGCCACAGCACACATCAAGGGTATGCTGCTAGATGTTTTTTCCCAGTCTTGGTTTCTGTACTGACTGGCATGCAGAATCCAGAAGGTAGGAAGACCACAGGAGCACACACCTCTTGGGAACCTTGGGGCTATGACCTTCAACTTTGTGTATCTTTACAATAACAACACACTTTTTGTAAATAAATTATGGCTAAATTCAGGAAGCATTTATAATGCAGTCTCCTATTCTGAGAGAAATTTTAACATAAGTCCATTTTTCCTGTGATTAACAAAGGAGTTACGATTCCATGCAAAACTGAAAAACTGTCAGGATGGAAAAAAAATCAGTATTCTACACGTTCTGATCAAACACTATTGACAGAGGGCAACTTGCATCTTGTGTCAGTACTCTCTCCTTCAACTCCACTGGCACCTTTTTGTTAAGGCTGGATAAAGGAGAAGATAGACAAGCTGAACTGTTACTCTTCTGTGAGTGTTACTCTTGCATTTTTTTCCTTTGAACTGTGATTTCATTATAGCTGTATCATATTTTTGATAAAAGCATTCAAGGACATAAGCCATCTCAATTCTACAAAGCAAAGAAGCATGGTCCATTGCTCTATCAGGTAATTGGTATTCTAGAATTCAAGATGTGTTAATGGACCAAAGAACACAGTTAAAATGTGACCCTGATTAGAGGAAGAAGCTACTCTGTATTGTTTTATTTTTAATACCTTAGAGGAAAATCAATTATTATGCCTGAACTAGTATACACTCCTTAGTCTTCAAAACACCAGATTATCACTTCTAATTAAGATGCATTTGTATCAAAGAAAGCTATGGGTATTAAATATTATAAGGTACTAATTTTCTCCTAACATAAGAAAATCAAGTTCTCTTAACCAGGCATCTACTGTTTATTGCTTTGGAACATAAACCTGAACAACAGCATTACATTAAGCCATAAATCACTGTATTTTATTCCTTCCAAAAAATAAATCTTACATAGACACTGATCAGTGGAGTCAGTAAAAATGCATTCTTTCCACAGAACACTGGAGTTTGGAACCCTGCTCCAAGGATCATAAGCAAGATTGTGTGTAGGAAGTACTGTACACTGTGAGTGTACACTAAGTTAACCCATAAGCATTACTTAAGTGCAAGTGATGTACTTTAGAAGTGAGGGATTCTACACTACCAGTAAACTTTCATGAGTTGAGATAGAAACTCAACATTGAAATAACACAAGTGTCAAATACAAAACTCTTGACAAAATAAATTTGAGCTGTTTTTTTTTTTTACATAGGAAAGAATCTTGTTGTTTACACAGTTACATTTTATACACCTGCATTTTCATTTGCTTTGGATAATTGACTCTTAAGTCTCATGGTTCATGCTTGAATAGTCTGTTTTTGAACAGACATATGCATTGAGGCAACTGTTAAATTTAGTTTCCTTAAGTTTTTATGAACAACAATAAGTGGATAAACCTGTCATCAGGGATAGGGGGAGTAACAGATCAAATCCCACACATAATTGTGCCTAGATAACTCACAGGTTTTGTTGCCTTTAAATGTATTCAGGTTTATGTACTTTGTTCACTTCATTAAACAAGCTGCATACACACTGAATTTGTGGCTCAGAACAAACCTGTATAGGGATATGCTCATTTCAGTCACACTCACACCTGCATGAAACACCCATGAAGTTAGTTTCTACACAAGTAAACTCTTAATCAAAAAAAAGTTACAGGTTTACTTCCAGTGTCAGTTTTATGATCTGATTGGATTTAAATAATTTGGCACTTGAAGTTCTGAAAACAAAATATGCCAAGTTGCTCTTTACTTTGACAAGTGTTCTGTAAACTGCTGCCAACAACATCCTAATTGAATTACATGAAAATATTTAATAAGGAATTTGAAATTAAATTAGACTTTCCCCTACCCCTCAGAGTATATCTCTATGAGTATATCTCTATGCATAATCACACGTGCATACCTGAGACATGAGGATTACACATTCCTGCCCATCCAGTCACTCAGTTTAGATTTTAGCATACTGCACGTTTCTCAAATAGTACTCTACATGTTTTGTACTCATCTAGGTAGAAGCACATAGGATATACTTGTTTGAGTTGTATTTAGCAGAACATTTAACTAATGCAGCACTCCAACAATAGCACTGCCCACCACACATTTATGGTGTTATATACAGGGAATACATTTGTCTATTTTAAGGCATCAACCCTCCTTTATTAACAGTGCTCTGGCAAGGAACCACAGGCAGAACATTTGCAGCAAACAAACCAGCCTTCCCAGCTAGAAAGCCACCACGTGCTCACTGAAATACCCAGCCACCCACTGCTTTCAATCACTCGGGTGCTACTACAGCCGTATTTTGTTCTGGAATACATTACTGTTCACATGCTATTCTGTTTTCAGAAGTGCCAACAGCTATCACACGCTTCCTGGGACGTGGTCTAGTGACTAGGGTTGACATGTTATGCATCCAACCTACGGTTCGAGCCACTCAAGAACAGACAGTGCTTGAGTTGCAGCTTCACTTTTAAGCATTGTTACCAGTTTTATGTGAATTACATCAAGGCCTGATGAGACCTTCAGCTCCATAGGATGGGATAGAGCTATAAATCAAGCTCTGAGGTACATGGCCAGGGCACATCCACCCTTGAAGCAGGTGCACCTGCTGATGCATCCTCTGAAGTTAGAGGAAACCCTACTGAAGATTAGGCTGTGTGAATGTAAGATAAAGCTGGGTGCAATCAGAGAACAGTCATCCACAATTTAAGTATGTGGCAGACATTCATCTTGCTCCATTACAAGTGGATTTAACTGCAGTTAACACCACAAAGCCAGAACTGCAACACGTCATACCTCTGTGGCCAGGAAACAATTTGCCCATCCAGCAGTGTGGGAATCAAAGCAGCTGTCTGGGGTTTTAGACTGAGAACCTGAAGGTTTTCAGGTATTTTATATTCTATCATACATGCCTGTATTGAGAAGAAGATACACCATCAGACTCTGTTATGGGATATACTAGCAAGTAATCCCAAGCTTTGTTGAAGCTGGGCTCCCTGATGTGTGGCCTGCAATTCATGGTGAGCTTCGCTTTTTTTTTTAGTAAAAGAGAACATTTGTTAAGAATTGTTTCAATTTCATGTAGAATGAAGAATCCTTTTGGCCAGCTGTGAAAGCATTACTCATGAAAGACAAAGCATGAATTTTAAATACCATTTCCCTGTTGTTTCAAGTATAGTCTTACCTATTTAGGATGCTAGAAGGTATAACATCTTGGAAGAAGGAGAATTAGGCTCATCTCTCATAAGAAAGTTGAGATTTCAGTGTTCATACAGATTCATACCACAAAGACATCCCCTTCTTATTACTGTAACCAATGCTATGAAGAATTTCACAGAGTTGATAGTCTTTAAACTCAGAAGTATTTTTTTAAATTACAACAGCTACAAGAGATGAAATACACTGTTAATATCAATTAAACCAAAATACTTTTAAAAACCAATACACAAAAATAGTGCTTTTACAAGACTTAAGCACTGGAATTTTAAGAACTATTCTAGATTTGTAGAAGCTTTAAAGTCTTTTGGCTAAGTGCTTATGTTTAGAATATGAACGTTGTTTGACTGCAGAAGTCATTTTTCTAAACACTGTACCTTCTATTCCTTCCCATGAAGGACGACTGTAATCCTGACATATTGGATCACTAAGAACTTTCCAGCAGAATATTTTACATAAGTCTAAATGAGTCAGGCAAGGGATTATTTTAGAGCCAGTTTCTAAGGGGGATCTACTGTAGCTGATTTTCCTCTGAAATATCCTGAGGGAGATTATATGAAGAGTTTAAAGAATGGGATTGACATTGGTATTCCATTCTCGGTTGCTAATTTATTATCTGGAGGAAGGCACATTAACCATCAAGGAAATCTTGATGAGAAGGGATCTATAGTTCAGGTGTATGGGGTTTAACTGACTTCTCAGTCTTACAAGAATGGATTAGTAGTATCTATGCCTCTGTTTAACCATCAGGCAAATGGCAACCAGAGCAACAAAGCAGTTTTCTACATTGCTATGCAAATTAGCACCACTCCTTTTGGGGACTCATTTCTCCAAATAACCGAACACTTGGTGGAAACCCAGAGGAGTGCAATTCTAGAGAAGATCACCTGGGACTGCTCAGCAGGAAGGGAGACAACTGCCTAAGGGCCATCACATTTCCCCATCTGTTTATATTTAAAAGAACAGATCCTTGGAAAGGTTTTTCCAAGAGCTGGGGGGCATGGAAGAAGTTAAGCAACTTTTACTCTAGGACATTAGAACCCAATTAGTACCCAGTGTTTCCTTTAATTATCTCTAACAAGCCAAGTTCTCCAATTACTTTTGGCATCTAGGAGGGGAAGAAGCCTGCCTCAGCAGAAGCAGTATCTGGTTATGTCCACATTGCACAGCTCTGAGGAAGCCAGCATGCAGATGCTTAGCAGCATGTTTCAGTGCATTAGTGCTGGGCTTCCACCTGTAATTCTGTTCTGCACTACTGACCACCTCTACAGCTACTGAAAACCAGCAGAGAACTCGGCAATTACTCCAGAGACCAGGGCGTATTCCAGCATTATGACCACTGTTGCTGAGACCGTCAAACAAGAGAAATATGACTGCACCAACATACGTTCAACAAATCCAATAGGGACTGGTAAGCAGACCAGAAGTTTCTTCATGCACAATTGTTCTTCACCTCTGTGTTGGACGCAGGAAAGCATGAGCAAAGGATCCCAAAGCAGCAGCAAATCCACTTCAGACTAGGTCAAGTCCAGCATTAGCACTGAGATCCTTCTACAAATTTGTATTTTTTAAATATATGAGATCCTTCTGAGTGTGAAGCTAGCGTTCAGCTGAGGAACTTTATTTTGAAAAGCACTTTTCCAATCCTTGGCTATTTCCCCCCTAGCATTCAGCAAAATATTACGCTTGAGATAAATGGAGAAAGATCCCAAAAACCTAACTGAATTTGCCTAGTTATTGGGGTATGAGGAGGTTGACAAAAAAAATTAAAGACTTAATTTTTTTCAGTTTCCAACCTTACCATGCTTACTGTGATGTTAGACAGTCTAAAGCAAAGATGTCCCTTGAATTATATAGTGCACTTGGGACTGAAAAAATAGGTTTTGGTCACAGGTACAACAGATTTACTCTTCACAGTTTTAAGTGTGGCCTGCAAGGCTGAAAACACTTGGTGAAGATGGTTCTCAGCAGACATGGACCATCAAGACAAAAAAATTTCTATTGAACATAAATTGATTATAAAACTTCATTATGCTTGCCTGCTCCTACTGATCTTACAGCTTGAAGCTCAAACATCATATTAATCCATTGTAGCCAGTCTGATAAACTCCAAATATCAAAATACCAAGTTTATCTAGGTATTAGAGAATGAGAAGGGCAGACTCCATCTAACAAAACATGTCAAAACCATGCAGTACCAGCTAACAGTTTGGCTTGTTAATACACTGCCTCTAGATATAAAAAAATGTTTTGCCTTTTGAATAAAGTAGTGCCAGCCTTTTCAGCAAGCTGATTTGGAGCTACAGCTCATCCAGAAGTTTTCACTAACTGGCATTCTTCATAGCTGTTCTCCTCTTTCCCCATTGCTATCTTAAAATTAGGTACAACATTAGGTTTAAGAGTGTCTCTTTTACTTTTTTCCTCTTTCTCCACCTACAAAGTAGAAATGAAAACTGCAACACTACAGTCTCTACAGTCTTGAGTGTTTGCCAGTGTGCTCTTTGGATAGTTGGGCTGTTTGCCAAGCACTGCATACTGAGCAACAGGTACAAACAGCTTTTACAAGCTATGAACAAAATAAACTTGTGGTACTTAATGTACATTTCTTTACAATTCAATCATCCTTCTAAACAAGCAAATAAGGTAGCTAACCAGTGTATTATTTGCCTAGTAAACAGAGCAGTATTTTAAAATTATGTTCTAAACTGCAGCTTCCACATCCAAGCCAAAGTGCACTTTAGAAGCAGCCCAGCAACCACTTCCAAGACTTTATGTAGATAATACTATTTATGGTATCTGATTGCATGCTGCAGCATAACTCAATCACATCATACTCTTGATATCAATCATACAGGATAATAAGGACAGCGGAAAACTAACCTTGAAATTCAGTACAATACTTTTGCCAGATTACACAAAACAATAGATTGCTCATCAAGCTCTAGAAATATGAGGTAGGGTGTTTTTGTTTTTTTTTTTTTTAAATAAATCACAGATTCAACAATGGATGGAGCATTACACAGCAAAACATTTGTACATGGTGGGAAATAGGTTTGCTTTCACAAGGAAATGGTATTCATACTTCAAAGTTAATACCAGTTCCCCCACCACTGCTAATAGCCACTAACAAATCATCACTTGATTCAAGTCAGTGATGATTCCTACCTTAAGGCGGCAGAGACACAGGAGAACTGTTGAACTGAGTTCTCTCAACTTGGAATCCAAATTACAGAAGACTCCTTTAATGAAAATAATTACATTACCTTTAATGTCCAGCAGGACATAAGGTTAATCACAAGATGTGGGTACTTATTCACAGGACACAATCAGCTGTTAGATGCACTGCTCCTTTGGCAAGAATGAAACCATAATGTTAACTGTTTACGAGTGCTCTGATTCTAAATCTAGCTTAAGAAACCTGGCTATAGTGTTTCTTTCAATTTATATTTGAAATCTCAGAACTTAGAGTACAAAAATATTGTTGCCAAGACAACAGTATACAGAAGGCAAGCAATTCACAAAAAATACAGATATTTAAAGAGCAAAATGTAAAATTAATATATTAATCTAAATTGCTGTTCAGATGACCTTTGAAGTTGCTCAAGAGTAAGCATTTCTTCTTCCAGAGAGACTACTACTGACAGGAATTAACTTTTGAGACATTTGGTAATGCTTTTAGGAGTGATTTCCCACCTCCCATTTGTATTCAGATTGAGATGACAGTACTGACAGAAGCTGCAAACAAACAGCACTTCTGAACATAGCAGACCCCGTGGTTTTTAAACGCATAATGTTTACACTGAATAGATAGGAAAAAAATCTGCTTGAATATCCAAAAGCCAGTTTTACAGCCATCAGAGTAAGGTATCCTCTACACCAAGATAAGGAGCTTGTACTGTGCATGGTCAGATTCTCTTTCTGATAAAGAGAAAGCAAGCCTGTCGAGTGTAATGGAAATAACAGACATACCTTGAAATAAGAAAAACAAGCCAGCCTGAAAACTTAATTCCAAGAGAGAAACAAATATTTAAATCTAGTTTTATGGGGGGGATTGATTTGAATATAACAGTACACAGCATAGGATGAAGTAATGAATTTAGCAAAATCCTTTTGTTTTTACTGAAGAATCTTTTACACATCTAAACCAGAGTTAAAAATGACCTACAACACCTTAAAAGACACCTGTACAGCTTGTGATTGTAAACATTACCAAAAGGCTCAAGTTGCAAGACCTTAGGATTCAGACTATAATCAGCACTCCACTGTTTGCAAGACCCAGCAATGTCCTGCCTTGACACAAGAAGTGGGATAAACAAGAGCACAAGGATATTGCTACTTCATCACTATCAGCTTTTGTTCTACAGTTGCTGTGCATGCCATAAGTGTCCCACAGAAATATAGCTGAACAGGTAAGGCCAAGAACTAGCATGCAAATAGTTTATATCCGTATTTGTTTCATTCAGAGTTGTCAGCAGTTTTCTTTTTTGATATGCAACTACATCTATCCAAACTCAGACTTCAAAATATATAATAAATATTCATTTTAACACACACACAAGCTTTATAACCATGGATCTCACAGTTTGCCTCATAGGGTAGCTTGGCTCAGCCCCTAGAGCCATTTTGGACAAGATCCACAGTTCTTCCCACACACCTCACGTTCAGGAATAGAGATAGCACGTACAAGTCTCCCTTCCCTGCTGAGCACTAGCTGTGATTCATCAAAACCAAATCCCCACCCTCAGCAGCCGCAAAGATATTCCTTTTATTTTTGAAGGAGATCCAGCTCCTTGCAGCTGGGGCAGCAATGCCATGCAAGCACGCCACAAAATCTCAAACAGATTCAGATGAGAAATTACTTAAAATTCCTGCCCAGAAGAATTCCTTAAGTGCCCTTTCAACACCCTCAGACAGCAAGTGGTATGCACACCCAGGCACAGTGAACGCTCTGTCCCAGCCCTCCGGCACGCTCACATCAAAGCACTGTGAGGGCACACGAGGCTTCCCTCGTCAGGAAAAGCCTCAAAAACAGCATATATGGTCTGTGGAACAGAACCATTTGTTGATTCATTTGATTTCCACCAGACATACCACTAATGTTCAACAGGCATCATCATCTAGAGCTGGACATGTACTGCAGCCAAGCAAGCTGAGCACAGCCCTGTGCTGCTTCTCTGTACCCATGAGAGGAGGTCTCCAAGTGCTGGCAGGAGAAGAAAAGCACGCACTCAGGCTACCCCATCTGGGACAGGTACTCAGAGCTTGAGTCACCTGGAGTTCCCACACTGATAAAGCTGGGGGGAGAATGGGGAGAAAGAACAACCATATGTAACTACTAGTATAACTTCTCTATACTGCATCTATACCTTTTTATGGCATAAAGTACAACAGGAAACCAAGTGTCCAGAATATGTACTTGTTTAACACTGCTTAGCTAATTCCTGTTCAACAATTGTTTTTCTGTGTATCACAACCAGTTGTCTTCCAGTCAAAACCTCAAGTCACAGCAACTTCACACTGGGAATGCAAGACTGGCGAGGGTCACATCCTTACTTACAAGCCCTGAACCACACCAAATCATTCCTCTACGCAAAGTCAGCATGCCAGAACAGCAGCTCGCTCTGCATCCACATAAATTTTGATAGAATTTAAGAACAAATGACATCTTAAGCCCTTTTTCTATAAGCTCTGTATGAAACGGTGAAGAAATTAGAGGGCTTTCTGTTGCTAATCATGACTACAGTTACTAAGCTCTGCAACAGTAATAATGAAATCTCCATTTAATGAAGATTTAGAAAGTATTTACTGCATGTATGTTTTTATTACAGATAAACACTCTGCTTTGAATTGTATTTACATTATTTTTAAAAATTCTTCCAAATGCACTTTTCATATAATGAGCATCTAAATACATTCTAGACATGATCATGATACTTGACGGGAAGCCAGGAAAAATTCTATGGCAATGGAAACAGCATGTTCTTCTCAGAAATTAAATCAAAGATAGGTTTTATTCTCTGTAACTTCCTGGTGCATTAACTAGCATGGTGTCCATGTGTTCAATAATCATGACATCAACTATGATATATCAAAGATCCACACTTCGACTGGCTCACTTAAACATTTGGGAAACGAATGCAACTTGTTACATGTTTGTACTTGCACTTCACTGTCTTTTTTCTAATAGTAACTTAACATCTATCTGGATCTATCTTAGTCCACTCATTTTGAGACCCAGATGGGTTCTGTTTTTTAGTAGCTTTATCTTAAGCATTACAAACGCACACACACAGGACAAAGGGAGGACTCAACAAAAGCTTCACACCAGTAAGGAGCTAGGTGGTCAGCCAGGTCTGGGGACAGCCCAGTTCTGCAGCAAGCATTAAGCTAGAAGCTCTATATAAAATATCCTTTTATTAACAGAAGATTCACAAGTGAATACAGTTATGGCCAGAAGGGACCATAAGACAGATGGCTGGACTGACGATTTATGACAGGCTCTTAAGTATGGAGCCCAGTAACTCATACTTGGATAAAACTTACCTTGGAAATAAGTACGAACTGCTGGGATGAATACCTCTAGAGATAGAAGATCTAATCCCAGATGTTAACCATCTTCACTACTCAAGATCCTGCATGCTTTGAATTTGTTAGCTTTTAGTTTTTCGTCCTTCCTACACCTTTCCTTGCTAGGCCTTCAGGATTTTCTTCCCATGAATGTAATCATTCAAAGAAATAAAGTCACTTCCCTAGCTTGCAAAAAAAAAGTAAAAGAACTACCAGCTGAGTTCCACAGACATTTTCCTTACTTCTCAGTTTTTGTGGATCTTCTCCATATTCTTTTTTGAATAGCCTCCTAAGGAAACGTCAGAATTTCTGGTATTAGTCAGCCATGCCATGTACACAAGTTAAAAATAACTTTCCTACACCTATATCATGTCTCTACATTACAAGCACATGCTGAACCCACAACGACCACTGATTTTTTTCCAATGCCATCACTCACTCCAGAGGCACAGCTTGCATTCCTCATTCCTACGCTTCATATTTGCATGAATCTTCTCTGAACACCCAGGCAACCCAAACCATCCTGTGTGAGTGCAAGTGAAAAATGATGAGTTAGTGTTGGAACTAGTGATTATCCCTGCAGAGAGATACAACAGGGATAACCCAATTCCATTACAACTCCCCGATGGCAACTTTTGTAGTACAACAGTTTTGTGGGATTTAAACAATTTACTAGGCATTTTATTGCTAGTAATAATTTTTTTGTCTCAGTATACTGAGACAAATTCTTTTATCCAGAAAATTTATTAGCAGAATAAATATTTGACAGAGCCTACTTTCCATTAAATTTTGCTAACAACCTTTGATTTTAACATTTTCACTGTTTCTTTACATGAAGCAAATCCTCATAATTTTTCCAATTATTTTACCCAGAATTGACAGCAGGATGCCCAGAATAATGCCATCCACATCAGCCCATATTAAAACACTGGTGCTCTAAGCTTTTGAATAAGACCTCAAAGAACAGGAATGTTGGAGATTTCATTATGGCTAGTGCATCAAAATTTTCTGTTCTGTCTTTTCCTCTAGCTCAATGAAAAGGCAAACCCTGCACCTACCAGAGGTCTTGTTTTATATTCAGGAGGGCAAAAAATTCCTCCACACCATTTTAGAAAGCAGCAGACCCCTGAAGCATGAAATTAATATAAACAGAATGAAAAACAAGTGGGATACAAGCTCTTAAAACTACTTCAGTATCCAATGCCCTAACTCTCCAAGGACTTTCTGTGCTAGCTTCATTTCCAATCACTGAGAGCTTCCCTGCTGGATCACAAAATCCTTTCTGCAGACCTCTGAAGAGCCACCTGGGAACAGTTTAGCATCCTTATCATTATGATCTGGTTAAAGAGGCTGTGCCAGCATTTCACTCACAAGAAGCCCTCTTATAACTTTAAATTCAAAACTGTTTAAGGTGAATGCATGTCTAAACAAATGGAGCATCACAACTGGACAAATGCCTTACCTAGGTAACAGGTTACAGAAAGCCCTAAAATAAAATGAGCCTATCCTCAGGCTTACAAATTCAAGCTCTTCTCAGCATCCTTCTGCAAAAGCCTACACTGATTTATGATTACTATTCATCCTCAAATGTGTAGCCATATTTTAAGAAGCATATTTCAAAATTAGATGATAACAATGAAAGATAAGAACAAATGAAAGATCACTGGGGGGGGGGAACAGCTTGGGGTAAAAAGAAAAAAAAAGAAAAAAGAATATATATACCCTTGCAATGAAAATCGCCATGGAAATTGATTTTTCTCATCTCTTTGGGCTTATAAACATCTGGGACAGTTCTATGATCCTTAAACTGATCCTGTTTCTGATTCATCATCCAGAATAGACATGGGAATTGTGTCCAATTAAGAAACACAAATGTTTGCTCTCTCTCTACTGCTAACATCTAAATTCTAATATTACTCTATAGCAGAAAACTAGAGAAATATTTTAGAGTCATTTGAGATCTTACATTTATTACAATATGCAACTAACATATTGCCACCAAAGTCTATTTGGAAACAAACTTTCAAAGCAAAACAGAGAATATAAGAAATAATTGGGAAACATAGGTAAAAATACACTTTTCAGAGGCTGTCTGATCTCAATTACAGATTTTTAAAGTGGGAAAGCAAACAATGATGCAATCAGTTGCTAGCTATAGGGAAAATAAAAAGAAAGGTGGGAGGAAGTGCTGCTAAGTCAGAGCCATAATCATCTAACAGTAAAGTTACTAACTACACAGACCTGAAACATTTTTTTGCAATCCTTCAAGTTTTCTCATCTCCAACCAGTAACAGTTGCATGCTAACAGGTCAACCTTTTAAATTAAGGGGGCTTTGCTTTGTGCCATACTCGCCTTGCATTCCATATCCCCCGAGCTATAGAATGAGCTAAGTATGGAACTGGGATCATGCACAGCTGTAAAGGTCAGCACGCCCAGCTTCACCAGGAATGACTACTGAGGCAGCTCACCACTTTTTCCCTTTCATGTTCTCCTCATGCTACAGAAATATAGACAAAAAGACATAGCCTGGGAGCCAGAAGCAGGACTTGAGGAAAAAAACATCATAGCAGCCACCCAACCCCTACCAGGGCAACGCGCTTCCTTCAAGATGCTTACCACCACCCCAACGCTTTTAGAGCTAAAGATCCCACAGCAGCTCTAGCTATCCTGTTAAACATGACAACTATTTCGTTGATAGTGCTGTTTCTTAACACAACTTAAAGAATTGGCCTGTTTTACAAGTTATTCAAGCACACGAGGCCACCATTATTTTAAGGCTCGCTTATTGGGCAAGCACACAGAGCTTCAAGAGGAATTACTTTAATTTGTAACTCCCTGTGCACTTGTGCTGCAAACGAGCTGAATGGTCTATAAATACCTTTACTACCACGGATTTGGTTTCTTTCCAGGGCTAAGCAAAAAGAGCCCAGGCACCTGAAACTCTATCTTAGCCCTCTGGGGGGTACGGAAGGGGGAACCTCACAGCTGCCGCCGATCGCGGATTTAGCGACGGGTCCCGCTGCCCAGCCGGGGGGGGGACCCTCCTCGGGCAGCGTGGGGCCGCCAGCATCGCTCCGGCCGCAGCGAGAACCGCTCGTCGGCGGGCGAGCTCCTTCCGTGCTCAACAAAAGTTAAGCTAATTAAAGACATCATAAAAAAGGAAACACAAATAAATAAAAGCTGACCGACGCCCCCACGGCGCAGACCCCAGCCCCGACCCCCGCCGGGATGGGACGGGACGGGATGTAGGGGTGCGGGCGCCTACCGGAGCGGCTGCGGATGATGTCTCGGAACTCGTCGGCGGCTGGGTCCCCCCCGGCGGCGGCACCGGCTCCGGGGAACCCCGCGTCAGCCATGTGCAGAGCTGGGCAGGGAGGGAAGGAGGCAGGCGGGGGAGCGCCGCGGGGCTCAGGGCGGTGGGCGGCAGAGACGGGACGGGACTGAACGGGACGGGACGGGACAGGTGCGCGGCGGCGCCGCCCGCCCTGAAATAGAGCCGGGGCGGCGGCGGCTGCGCCCCCCGCCCCCGCCCGATCGATGCGCGAGGAGCAATTAGCGAGCTAATGGGGCCCCGGAGGCGCCGCGGGGCAGGAGCGAGCGGGCGGCCCCCGCCTGCACCCCCGGCCTGTGCGGTAGCGCAGTTGCGCGCAAATTGCGCACAGCCCCGCTGTGGGGAGCCCCCCGAGGCACTGGTCCGGCGATGAGGGTGGGGAAGGGGATCGGGATTTTCTTGGGGTTTTCTCCCCACCCCACCCCCGCAGACCTGGTGGCCCGGCGAGTCACGGACCCGAGGGTCCCTCAGCCATAGCCTGGTGGCACCTGCGGGCTCGTCAGGCCTGCTTCAGTGAGAGGACACAGAATAAACGTTTACCCACGTGTTTGATACAAAAAAAGGGGAGGCTTAGTCCCCTGTTGTCCCACTCAAGGGCCAACATGCTGCCTGCTGGCCTCATCGCCTCGCACCCTTCCGCGAAATGTCAGCTAGGCTGACAGCCTCTGGCCCCCTTGCATCCCTTTCTTTCCCCTCAGTTTTCTTTTCACGCTGGCATTCAGGCTGTGCCTTTCATGCCCAGTTTCCCTCACGGGACCAGGCCCCAAAAAGCTGGCATCACCCCACAGGGAAAGCAGCCAGGCCCAGAAGGTAGATGTGGTGAAATGAAGTGCCTGCTCTCCCTCTGACGGAAACGGAGCTCTTAGCTGTGCATTGAAATATGGACACTAAGAAGATGCATAATCCCCTATTCATGTTTGCTAGTTTGTAAAACAACAACATGGTGTATTCAATACAAAAAGCTGATCAGCTTTAACACCAATTCATAGACAATCCATAAGCAGATACTGAAGGACAGGAAATTAAGGATAATCTATAGAAGGGAAGTATGTTTTCACTTGTACTTTGCATAGATAAAGGACTTGAATCTCTTCAAGTACACAGTAGTATGTCAGAACAAATTTACTTGTCTGAAAATAACAGTTAAATAGAATAAAACAGAATAAAACTATGTAAGAAAACCAGGTCAGGCACAGTGAAAAGAGCAGTTGTAGGAAGACTTTTTGTAGGCACATGCATGGTGTTAGGTGCTGAAGAAGGGGGCTTGGCCCCGTTTGAAGCAGTGGGGCATACTCTCCATCCAGGTATTGTCTCATGGCTCAGTTCTACCTTCCTGTTTTTCATAAAGACTGTTATGAGATGGAGTAGGTGGGAAGTTTTGCACAATGATATTTCAAAAATATTTTTCAGCTTTGTATTTTGATGATCAGTGTTTATTACTTTAACAAAGTGAGTAGGAAAATGAAGTATTGCCAGCCTTAAATAATGAAAAAGCATTAGTCAGGCTCAGAAAAGGCATGAAATTGTCCTCGGATTATTCAGGGGGGAGAGATCATATTTCTTTGTATTCTCTTTTTGGATTCCCACTGGCCACCCCTGGTGCATGCCAACTCTCACAAACTTCCAGTGATGCAATTTTGGCTCCCACCACAGGAGTTCTTGCTAGAAAATTTGGCTGAGATCAAGTTGCAGACTGGGTTACAGCACTACAGCTAATAAGGAGACTGTAGATTCTCCTCTGCTATCGCGAGTCTGTTTAATACCCTGTTATCACCACACCCCCCCTCCAAGTTTGTCCCATTCTATGAACTAGATTCATTCAGTCCTATATCAATCCAGCCTTTCAGTAATGCGTGTCTGTTTCCCTACCTCTTGTTTTCTCAAACTCTGCTTCTCCTTTTTTATGTGGATTTTATTTTTTGCGTTCTAGTGCCTTAGGGAAGGTCACAGTTTGTACATGCCTTCCTCTCTCTGATAATAGGCATAGCATTGCAGAATTTAAAATGGGACTCATCCGCTCCTCAACAGCTGATCCACAGCCTCACACGTGTTATCTGCTCTGTCCTTAACACCCAGATGGGGAGCTTGTATAGCTGCTTCCTTCTTCTTATTCCATCTCACCTTCTGTCTCTTCCCAGGGACAAAACGGAGGGAAGATAATTTTGCCTCTTTATGGCCAAGTTCTGATCACTATTCTTCTGTTAGAGAAACTTAGAAGGAAGCCAATCAAGACAGAGACGAAAATTGCATGACTGACACTTCTGTCACTCCAGACTGCCTGTATCAGTAGCCAAAATCTCATTACTGTAATTTGACAACGGAGCACTATCTTAACTAAATGCTAAATCTGTTCCATATAGTTTTACAGACCTAGCAAGATTGTCTGCAATACTTCAATGCTAGAAGTCTCAACATGTTTAGTTAACTTTATGAACAGGTCCCTTAGTGTGCTGTACCTGAGTTTTTTGGGCTAAGTAAAATATCTGCATCCTATTTCTGTAAGCACCGGCTGATACACCCCAGATATATATATATATATATATATATATATGTTTATGGGGCTGCTGTTAATTAAGTTCTGAGAATCTCATGTATTCTCAAGAATTCTATGCTTTTGGCAATACTTCACATGGCTTTTGTTATTATTGTCTTTTTTTTTTTTTTTTCCCCACAAACAGAATCTTAATTTGAGACAGAATAGGTGTCTAGGCAGCTCATCTAATTACAGATCTTTCTTGAACATGTAAACCTCTGAAGTCCAAATCAAGGTAAGGTTTAAGAGCAACAAGAGTAACTGGCAGCTCCTGTTAGTCTGTGTTGTTCTGGAAAGCAAGTTTCACTTATAGTCACCCAAGGAAAACATCTTACGCTGTGTTTGTAATTTATACTATTAAAACTATTTGATTAGTTGTTTGTCAAAACTTGGGGCTGGTTATTTCAAATGTTGCAGCAGGCCTTCAGTTAGACGTAATGTTTTAGGATGAAAAATGTAATTTAATGACATATTTGTACATTATTAAAAGCCCATTTCAGAAAACAATTGGTTTTATAATAGAATCTAAAAGATGCTCAGAGTCTGAGGTTAGGAATTCTGGATGACAGATTATCTATCCCTAAAGGCATATCTATGCTTTGATTCCCCTTAAATATACTTTTCTTTTTCAGTTGCACGTTCAAGGACAGACTTGGGGCTAGTCATGTCGAGTCTGCTGCTTAATGTTAGTTATGAGTTAGAACAAGTATTTACTTGTTCAAAAGTAGACCTTATCCACTATTTTTCTTAATTTACACAACATAATAAATATTAAAATATGACCAAAAAAAAAAAAAGTTCTGACTTTCAAAACAGTAATTGTACTCCTTGTGAAGAAAGATCCAAAAATTTAGAAGAAAATTAACATTTTTTTTTTTTTTTTAAATCCTACAAAATCAGGCACGTATTTTCCAATGGTTCATGTTACATTCTGGTTTTGTTGGTCCATTTAGGATATTTCAGCACTTTTTCCACAGTTTGATTAAGCTAGGTAATGGAGTTGTTGGTAAAAGTCCAATTCAATCTAGAGTAGTACTCTCTCCCTTGGAAAAAAAAAAAAAAAAGTTGTTATTATTTATTCTGCCCACAATGCATGACCCATCCCATATTAAAAACAGTTCTTTGGCTATCTAGGATTCTGATACTCACATTATCTTTTAATTATTTTATAAATCAAAATGAATAAACAATCAGTCAGAGAAAAATACATAAAAGCTTTCCTTGTGGTAATTCATGCTTTAAAATGATTGCTTTGAAGCAAAAAGGATTTGTGACTGTATTACAGACTTCATCTGATACTAACTAATTTATGGCAACTCCCTCAGCTAACAGGAATCACATGGTGTAAATGGAAAATGAGACTCCACTGGTATTGAAAATAAAGAGGTAATTTCTTTCCGTCTTTCATAACTGCTTTTCGAGGCTGCATATATATATATATTTGTCAGAACTGATTAAAAAGCTTGTTTTTCATCTTAGAATTAGTTTTATAATCTATTCAAGCAAAACAAAGTCAGCAGTCTAAACACACTAAAAAACCCACAAGATTATTTACTGATTAGTACTTACCAAGTTGGTGACCTGCTTATCCCCTGGGAACACAAATACTGGTGCAAACTGCACAAAATCTTGTCCCAGGCTTCATCATGAAACTGTGCTTGTGATGGATAGTGTTTTGTTATACACATTTTTGCTGCTATGATGTTTGTAAAGTTGAAGATTTATTAGAACGTTATACGTATAAAGCAGTGCAGTGAAATGCTCGCTTTAGGTTTGATTTTTGGTGTACTTAATTCTGGAGAAAAGTGTATGTTGAATCTTTAATAAGAAGGCCTTTAAGTAACTGAAACTAAATAAAAACAAATGCCAAAAAGAATTATTTATTGCACAATGACATATCCTGTATTAAAACCCTTGTACTAAAAAGTTACAAAATAACCTCTCAGTTACAGCAGTCATAACCATATTTACAAAGGCAATCAGCATTGCCTCATGCATAGACTTGAGCACTCTCTGTGAAGTAGTGCCTAATTACATTTTCATAGCTATCATTAGGCATCTTTTGGCTTCTACTGTCATATGCAGTAAATGCTTAAATATTTAGGTCCCTATCCTCAAAGATATTTAGGTGTCTAGTTCTCATTTCTAATTTATAAGAATTAGGGACCAAGTGCCTTTTTCCAAAGCCAGATTATTTGAAATTTTCTCTCTTGGAAAGCTTGTTAGAACCTTCTGTGGAGAAAGCCAAATTGTCACAATAATCTGAATTCAACGCTGCTGTTTCTACAGTACACACCTCAATAAAGTAGTCTGTTCATGGGACATTTTTGAAGTATTCTTCACCAGATTTTTATGTGATTTTGATTAATGTTATAATCCATTACAAATTACCTAGTATAAATATACCTACACTTGGAAAAAAACTGCCCATCAAGTGAAAGGAATGTTTAATTCGGACATGAAGTGTTTTACTTCCAGAGAGCCCTGATCATTACCGAAAGTAGGATATCACAGAACTCCAGCAATGTTTTCTTCTCCCATATTCCAGTCTTTTCAATAACATTTTAGTAGTTGACTAAAACACCAAACAGGGCTTTTTTTTTTTTTCTTTTTTCTTTTTTTTTTTTTTTTCCGCCTGGTGTAGCAATGTTGCTCTTATTGTTACAAACTTTCCTGAGTCCCCTTGTCCCCTTAAAGTTTACAACAAAAGTCTTATTCACTTTAATGTGAGCTGGATTTGATCATGTTTTAAATCCATCCTTCATTATTGTTTGAGCACATCTTCTAAGGCTCTAATTTACAGACATACAGTTAAAGAAATATCACTGTGTGGCATATGCATTATTATTTCTACAGTTTATAGACACATGGAAGAATGTCTTTTACACCTAGAACAATGTCTTTTTTTTTTTTTTTTCCAATCCAAACACACAAACACCACCACCACAAAAAAATGGGGGGGGGGAGGGGCTAATACACTGAGTTTCTGATCTGAATATCCTTCACAAGTTCGTTTCATTTTACATGTTATTAGTCTTGCAAATTTGTAAATGCACTTGTTTAACTCCAAGAATGTGAGTAGAAATAGAAAAATATATATATATGCAAATGTAGTGCTGTAATAAACTCAATATTGAATGTATTTGAACATTTGAACACAAATGAAAATCCGACACCTTCATCTGAGCATTGTACATGAAGCAAAAAATTTACAAGCATTCATCAAAATGACTTCATCAAGCACTGTGTTAACTATAGTACCAATTTTTAGATAAATTGTTAAAAGGGTTTAAAAAAAAAGTGATCAAGCATTTCTGTTTTACTATGTCCTTGCCAGTAAAATTCCACTTGGTTTACTTTTATAAGCAGTGTTGCCTAAGAAGGAAAATGTCATTCTGTGGAGCAACGTTAATGAATTTGAGCCTTTGGGACTTGGAAAATAGTTGTTAAAGAAGCATAAAGATTGGAGCTGAATAAAAGGATAAGATTATGTATGGGCTGCTGTTTGAGAATACAGCATAAAATGTAAATGGTATTTTCTTAAATAGTTAAAGCTCTGAAGAGGAGAAGGGGTAGAGGAACTGCATTAGTCTAATTATCATTGTTGTTAAAATTGTAGTTGTCATCTGAGTTTTGTATGAATTTACAGATAGGCCCTTTTAATGTGAGGTTAATTAGCAAGGCTTCTCAGAGACTTTTCAGATCTCTTCTGCAAATCTAGCCTAGATCAGCAGCAGCTGATAATCATTACCAGTACATGACTGTTCACTTGTCTTTCTGAAATCAGTGTGCGGCCACAATCCAATTCAAGTAAGTCATGTTTGCACATTACTGAATATTTGCACGTTACTAAATGGGAACTAATTAACCCTCATATTGGTTCTCAGCAAAAACCAAGGTCTGCTATGTATCTATGGAGACCATATACCTGTCTCATTTAAGACTAGTGTTGCACCAAAATTAGCAAGGCTCTACTTGGGATTTTTGCTATCAAGTGCTTCTTGATAGGAAAAAAAAAAGAAAGAAAAAAGAAAAAAAAGTCAGACTTCATCTTCCTGGACTGACAGTGGTTTTCAGCAAGCACTAAATTCACATTCAAAATGCATGCAACAAAACCCTATTTGTGAATGACATTTTGTCAAGGGCTTTATAATTATTATCATCCTCAAGTGTATCTATAGATTGACCTGTCAACTGTGAAGCAACCACTCTGATAAATCATTGTGATTGTAAAAGAATTTTTACAAAAATGTTTTAAATAATTGCATTGAGATTGAAGATCTAATGACTAAAAAGGATTGGGGAAGTTAGAAGCATCTGAATCTTTCCTTTCAATACAAAGGAAGGAAAAATGCAGTAAGAGGTCATTCTTTTCTAGTGACATTCTTCAATTACCTGCAGAGTTAAAGGCAGCTTTTAGTCAGATCCATTCATGAGTAGAGCATATTAGCAAGCCTGGCTATCTTATATATTAACTCAATTATATATTTTTTCATTCCTAACACTATAAACTATGTTTTGCACTTTCAAATATTTGTAAGGAAAATATGTGCCTGGTACATTGAATTCAATTTCTTATATTTGAAATATTAAGGGAAAGACACACACAGCTGTATCTCTGCAAAGCACTGATGTGTTCTGCTGGCCAGCTGAATACACGCTGTCAGAAATCACTTTACATTTCAATCACTCGGTGTGGCCATGATCCTTCAGCACTTTGGGACATTCCTAGTTTTGTCCACTCAGTTGACCATTCTCACACATCTCAGGGAACAGCAAAAGCAGGGAAGTTCCTTTGGGGCCGGGGACCATGGGGGCTCCCTGTGCGGTTGGTCAGGACAGGGTTTGGCAGCCAGGGCCCATTCCACTGCCCCACCAGGATCTGGGCAGCCAGGGGACAACATGGCAGCCCTAGCCCCATCCCTGGGCACCTCCCTGGGGATCGACTGAGGTTGGGCTGCGATGTGGGCCCATGGGTGGACCTGGTTAGACAGAGTCGGTGGCTGGGCAGGGTGAGGCTTTGGGGAGCTGGACCCTGGGCCTGTTGAGGCCTTGCTGGAACAGGGGCTTGTGGCCCTGAGGCTGACATGGGGGCCTGGGCCCAGGGCAGGCTGGAGGTCTGCCGAGGAGGCATTCAGGGCTGGAAGTGCCCTCAGGGCCCTGACAGCATGGAGAAGGAGGACCATGTTAAAGATGCTTTTTTTTTTTTTGGACTAAGCTACTACACACATGGTAATATATAGCTGCATACAAAGTTTCAGAAAAAATCTAACAAGGTCATATAAGTGTGATAAGTGTCTACATCCTCTCTTAAAAACTGCTTATCTGTCACTCTCTACTGTGTAGTGGATACTTTACGTTTCAGCAGCAATTTGAAATTAGGAGCAGTGGCCAAATGAAAGGACAGAGAATGAAAAATGCTCAACCAGTGCTGGCCTGCAGCCAACCTCCTCCTAACCCCTCTGTGCCATTACACTTGTGAGAGGCACTGTCCCAACTGACCTTGCCCTACTGCTGTGCCCTTGCCAAAAACATGTGGTTCTGATCCTTCAAAGGCAAACCATCTGTACCCAGCAGATGTGCAAACTTGCTATTGGCACACCTGCAGTCAGGCAGAGTACACCCTCCAGCTTCACTGAGAGCAAGGACTCTGTTTCACAGGAACCCTGCAACCTCATGCTGTTATTCTGTTGGATAAGTGGCCAGAAAGGTCTTGCCCTGCCCAGAGCAAGGCTTCTTCCTCTCCAGGAAATCTATTTTGCCCTATATTTTTCAATGGGCTGTGAAAAAAAGACTGTGTGGGTTTGTAAGTGCATTTCTCTGATGATGGAGTAAGCGTCATGCCCTGGAGGCTGATGTCTACGCTGAAAAAGGTCTAACAAAGTAATGTTGATATGACCTGTTTGGGAAGCAGCCTCTGCAATATGATCATATTTTCAGAGCTAGCACCACAAATAAAATTCTCTGTACCAGAAGGCTTCAAGCTAATATCATGTGAGGCTCAGTCTGCTGTCAGATGCATTATGCACATGCAACTGTAAGCAGACTTTCAAAGAAAGAGCAATGAGTAACTTGGGTAACCAATCTGTAACATTCTGATCTCCCCTACTGCAAATATCAATTTGCTTTTCAAACAGAAAATAAAACCAAATTGCTTATTTCCACACGTTTATTATCCCACTATGAGGTAAACACAGAACACATGCACGTTGAGGGATAAGATGATCTCAGAATACATCTGGCATATATATGCTGGTATTTTTCTTCATTCTTGCCATTAATTGTTGATAGAACATATGAAGTTGTCATCAAGCTGGACATTAAAATGTCTCTGAATGTCCTCTTACAGTTTTATATGGAAAAGATTGGTACTAAACCACCATTTTCCCACCTTGTTTTTTTTGCAGAGTCTGCCAAGGAGTTAAGAAATGAAATCTGACATCTACTTTCTATTATCATTATATGTACATCTATTGTTTTCCTTAATATACAGATGCTTTTCTTTTTGAATGTTAATGAAATGAGTGAAATACAGTTGTGGACACTGCATGTGTAACTAAGGAGCGGTGACAAGCAGATAATACCTGGATAGCATTCTGCAGTTTTACTTGCCTCCCAGTGCATGGCGGGATGGTAATGTGGGTATGTATGTAGTGGTATGTTTTACCTATTCATCTTTTATGTCTCATGTAGTTCAACCTTTCAGCTTCAACTCCTGTTTTTCTTCATAAAAGATGCAAAAACAAATACCATAGAAATGGGTCTGATGAAAATAAAATTATTAATATAAAGATCACCCTTTCCAAGGGTAACAGTTACACCATTTCAATACAGCTGGGTGAAGGGGGATAGGTATTGACAAGGAGTCAATGCAACTTCCCAAACAACTGCACTGTGAGAGTTCTCATTTCACCTTGTTGCTACCATTACATCAGCTCTACAGTGTTTTATTTATCATCCAATATCCCTTCTGCTATCAACTGTTATATTTTAACAGATTTCCATATTTCTGGTGAGGAAATTAGCAAACAGGTTCCCACTCTGAAAATGTGTTCATGCATGGAGTCAGCTTTAGCAAATGTAGATCCCAGTTCTATTTTCTGAACTAGTCTTAGGCAAGAGTACAGTGCTAATCAGAAGATTGGCTGAAGACGAATATACACTACACTGATAGGGGTTTACAATCATCTCAGTATTCATGAGGTGACTAACTCCCTACTACATCTCTGCTCACCTCTGACACAGAAGGTCCCTGAAATCGGCAATGGTGTTAAATAATTGTGTCATTTGATTTGCTTTACCCCTCTGAGAACAGTGTTTGTGAAAAAGCAAATCTTTGTAGGATCCACTCCAGAATAATGACAAAACAACAACAACAACAAACTAAATCCACTCAAATATTGCTTTATTTGAATTAATTTTAAATAATTTAAAACATTAATTTTAAATGCTTTTTTGGGTATGATGTGAAATTCTGAAATTTTACTGTTTTAGTCCCAAACTATGCTAAAAAATATAACTCTTTAATTGTTTCATGCAGTGGAAAGTTTAAAAGGTGTTTATATGAAACCACTGCAGTGACATTACCAAAATGTTTTTTGTAGCTACCATTCAGATATATTTCATAGTGACAAAACATTACAATACAATATACCAAAGGAAACATTTTAGCAATACCAGAATGAAATATTTTGACATTGCTAGAATGAAAAGAGAAAGTTTCAAATGAGAAAGTCAAAAATAATTGCTCTGAAACTCATAAAATCAGAAAATCTGCTCTGACAAACCATTTTCATTTAGACAAAACTATATTTTCTGTCATGATATTGTTCTCTTGACTTTTTTCAATAAGCCCTAGGAATTATTTGCTTATTTTTTTAAAAGTAATGAAAATCATATAAGTGGGTCTGAAAGCTCTGAGCTTTGAAGTTAAGGTGAATGTCTGTTTCCAAAGAATACAAATAAAATCATACAACTCTTCCTCTCTTTCCCCCCACACCCATACTTTCACAGACTCATGCTTAGCTTATTTTATGGCCCATTATCTCCGTACCCCAATGGCCACAATCTTATCCACAACCAAAGGAATGCCAGTGACAAATGTCATCCCACAGACCTCTTGTTTGCTCTATGGACTACTTTGATGTGCCAGGGCAGGCACCAGGTACATTCTCCACTGCACCTGGCACTTGGTACCTCAGCACCCCACAAACCTCCAGTAAGCCACCCTCAGCAAGGAAGGAGGCAGGGGCAGAACCACCAGATAGAAGGATTGCACAGTCTTCATGTTAGTATGTCAAGATTACTCACAAGTTGACTATATGTAAACAAGGAGCCCTCAGGAACCCAGGGAGTCATTTAGAGAATCACTGTCTGGAAGATCATTTTGGTTCATAATGTGGGCTTAAGCCTTCAGACTTCTTTTTCCAACAAAGAACAAAATCAACCAAAGAAAAAACTTCACTTTTCTTACATTCAGGTCAATGTATTTTTAGAAACATAAATGTTTTAAAATGCACCAGTCTCACATGTCAATTAATGTCATCCTCTTTGACAATAATTAAAATAAACTAACAAACATTGTTCCCCCAGGAAAAGAACAAGAAAATACAAGGAATATATGAAGACAAAAGTGAAGATTAGCAGATATTTCTGTGCAAAACTTAAGGCATGCAGCTCTCTCAAATAATCAACCATGTGTCCAGGTCCATGAAATTAAAGGCATTAGTATTAAAGGCAGATGTTTCACAGGTGGAGATGGTAAATCACTTCAATGTAGCAATATAAATTTGTAGTAATAGAGGATATGTCTCAACATAAGTAAACTAAACAGGTTCCTAAATCTTTGCAGGGCTGAGATTCAATGTTGCAACACTATTAATATGGTTTTCTATGCTCTTCCTTTTTACCCTGTCAGTGGAAGGATGAAAGCCATCTACAACAGTGGAAACAGAAGAGATGAACTTAATTTGCATGTCCTTTTCATCAGAAATGTGTCCCTTACTGATGTTCATCTGGACAGTTTTTATTCAGACAACTTGCAACATTGAGTTGGATGCAACTCCTGCCTGGATAGCGGTGACTTTTGTTAATCTCATAGCACAAACTGTAATGCAAAGCTAGAGCAGGATGGAGCCCTCTTGAACGCATTTTCAGTGTCCACATCTGCAGGGATGCAAGAAAGAAACTGTACCAGGGGTGAAGTGGCTTGTAATCCATACAGTCATAGAATCATGGAATGTCTCAAGTTGGAAGGGATCTTAAAGACTATCTAGTTCCAAGCTCCCTGTGATAGGCAAGAACGCCACCCACTAGATCAGGTTTCTCAGGGCCTCATCTAACCTGGCCTTGAAAAACTCCAGGGATGGGGCATCCACAACTTTTCTGGGCAAAGTCTTCCAGTGCCTCACCACCCTCTGAGTGAAGAATTTTCTCCTAACCTCTAATCTAAATCTCCCCTCTTTTAGTTTAAAACCATTCCCCCTTGTCCTGTCATTATCTGACTGAGTCACTCTCCATCTTTTTTGTAAGTCCTCTTTAAGTACTGAAAAGCCACTGTGAGGTCACCCAGGAGATTTCTCTTCTCCAGGCTGAACAGCCTCAGCTCTCTCAGCCTTTCTTCATAGGAGAGGTGCTCCAGCCCCTTGATCATCTTTGTGGCCCTCCTCTGGACCTGCTTGAACAGCTCCACATTGTTCTTGTGCTGGGGGCTCCAGAAATGGACACAGTACTCCAAGTGGGGCCTCACCAGGACTGACTAGAGGGAGACAATCACCTCCCTAGACCTGCTGTTCAATTCTTCTTCTGATGCAGCCCAGGATGCAATTGGCCTTCTGGGCCGTGTTTATGCCCGACTGATGTTCATGCATTGGCATTTGAAGAACTATCGTCCTAATATGCATAAATGTTTTACTTCAATTTCACAACAGAAAAAAAAAAAAAAAAGATTTACAATAAAAGAAAAAATAATGTTAATTCTTGAGGAATGAAGTGCATTTCCTGTGTTTTTAGCATATCAGTCTCACATTTGGCTTGATTCTGAAGCATTTTGCTCAAGTTGAAATAATTAAAAACAAAGAGTTATTGTTTCCTGTCTTTTGTGGCAGAATGAGCATCATTGCTGCAAAGTATCTTTTTTTAATTTTCAAGATAATAACAATGCAAACATTTATATATATAAAAATGACAGTACCTCTGTAAGATTTTCAGATCAAATATAAACCCAGAAGGTAGACCTTCTGCACAGAGAAAGTCTATATTTCTCCATATGTAGACCTGGCTTAAAACTAACCATACCTTTCCTAGCCCTGGAGAGGTGCCGAGGGAGCCACATTGCCTACATTTTGCTATCCAAATCCTTTAAAGCTAGTGTTGCACTGTAACAGATTTTCCCTTACAAACTATCTCAGTTGAGTCAGCTGGAAAAGTTACCGGGTGGAAAAGGTACGGTTCTTCTCTAACATATTTTGTTTGTATCACAGCCACATAGAATTAACAGGAGAATCAGAGGTATCTGAATATATATATATATATATAAAACTCAGTAAAATTGCTCTTTTAAACACAACCCTTTTTTCTTCTAGTCTGATTGTTGCTGCAATCCTGCAGTGAATGCTGAGTAGATGGAGTCAGTTGGCCAGTTGGAATCAAGAGGGATGGAAGGGAAGAGAGAGCTGCACCAAAATGCAGTTTATTAGCTCCTTTGCTATTTTTGGTTGACCTCATTAGAATTTCTGCTTCATTCATTAAGGCTTTGCTTCAGCAAAGTGTGCAGGGCCATAGTAACAATAAACATTTATCTCAATGAATAAATTATATTGTAGTTAAATATGTGCCTTACTGTTTTCCTCAATGGGTGTTTTAACACTTTATTTTTTTTCTAATTAAAAGAAAAGAATGTAAGAGAGGAAAATGCAGTCATGTAATTCCACAATTACTATGTTGCACAACTCCAACAATAAAGCTTAATTTAATCTTATCTACTACACTAAATAACTTGCAGAAGCTTCTAGTGACCTAGTCAATAAATCTTAAAATTGTAGAGAAATACCTGTTACAGATGTTCAAAACTAATTAATGATGAATAAACATTTCATTTACATAATTTACTTTCAATTCATATAATTCTTTCTCTATAGTATCTATTAATGTAAAAAATGTAAAGTTCAGCTCATTTGAATTATCTGTTAGAAAGAGAAAGGGGCAGAGAGAAAAAGAGAAAGAAGGAGAGAAATGGAGAGAGAAAGAAAAGAGTATACATTTTTGTTCTCAGTTTATTCAAATATAACCAAAGAACTTAATTTACAGTTTGGAAAAATACTATTTACACTGAAATGAACTAGGGCATGTTTAATACTGAAGTGGATTTTTAAAACAAACATGAGGGAATAATTACAGATCTGTGGTGAGATTCATCTTGTAGCTTTAAATAAAGAGTATTTAATATAGTTACTGGGGAAAAAACAGGACGTTCTTGCACTCCCTTTAAGTCTCAAAACTTATTTTTTGACATTAGAATACCTCAGTGTGGCATTGCTAGCTTGGAAAAGGACAGAGAGCTTGGCTTCAGCTCCTAGCAAGTGAGAAATTCGCAGTAATAGTAGGTTCATAGAAATGGCCTTACTGGCTCAGAACTTCATACACCTTTGCAGCATCCTGTCTCCAGCAATGACCAGGAATCAATTTTTAGAAACAGGGCAAACACACAGCAATCTTCCTCCTTATATCAGACCAAAAATCCATGGTTTGTGAACACCCAGTGTTAGAATTCAGATTCTATTTTTAGTATTTTATGATGGGTTTATCATCCAGTAATCTGTCTAATTTCACTTGGAAGCTACCAGGTAAGATTTCCACAGCTTCACGTGGCATTATACTCCAGAGCTTCATCTGTGTACCTTCATTTGTTTATTTGGTCTGTAGCTTTTCTTCTGAGTCCTCTTAATTCTTGAATGATGAGAAACAGCAATCAGTTTCCTCTCTACCTTCTCAGTTTCACTCATGATTTTATAGTTCTGTCAAAAAAAAAAAAAAGTGTCTCTTCTCCAGGCCGAAGTGTCCTTGTCTGTCTAATCTTTTCTCTGGGAGCTGTTCTGTACCTTTTTTCATCAGAGTTACTCTTTTCTGTACTTTTTCTGTACTTTTTCTGTTATGTCCTTGTAGAGGCAGGCAGACAGGATTGCCAACAATATTCAAGATCCATCTACATAAAGTAAGTGCCATTATGTTTTTCAGCTTTGTTTTCACTTCCGTTCCTAATACTTCCTAAACATTGTTTTCTCTTTTGACCATGATTGATTACTGAGCTAACACATTCACCAGTCTAGTTATAAGACTTCTGATATGTCTTTCCTCAGGGGAATTGGGTAGTTTAGAACCCTTCACTGCAAATGTAAATTACCTTTACATGGATATCATATCTTTTGCCTTTATTCACAGGTGTACTCATCTATACTACTGAGTTTTAACACACCCAGTAACTCAGTATTGACAGTTTGTTGAGAGTTGTATGAAGAACTTTTTCAGCCTTTGAAGTTTCAGTACCGAAAGGAAGGGGGAGGGGGAGGAGGAGGGGGAGTGGAGTGGAGTGGAGTGGAAGGCAAGGCAAGGCAAGGCAAGGCAAGGCAAGGCAAGGCAAGGCAAGGCAAGGAAAGAAGAAACCACTGTGATTTCACTTTCCAGTCTTTCTCTAGATGATTTACGTGCATATTAAAAAATGCATGGCCTAACAACAATATTTATGGGGCTTCAAGAGTGATTTCCCTGTACTGATAAAGCTGACTATTTGTACCTAGCCTTTCTGTCATGTTTTTGAGTGTTTATTTGCTCATGAGAGAGTCTTAGAAAGAAACAATGACTGGATTTCCTTGATGAGCTGTTGAAAGTTTTTCGAAATACAAACATACAGTATCAACTGATTATTGATGCTTTAAAGGAATCCTAATAGATGAGCAAGGCCAAGCTTCTCTCTACAAAATTCACATTGATTTTTCTCAGTGATACCATATTTTTCCATGTACTTACTGATTGTCTTCTGCATTGTATATTTTACTAATTTGTCTGATTGATAGTTCTCAGATCACCATGGGAACCTTTTCCGAAATTTAGTGTGGTGTTTTTTGCCTTTTTCTTTGGTACCCAGACCATTTAAAGAGAAAGTTAAGAAAACATTGTTAGTGGCATGCTATTTTTAAATAGCTTGATGCCCTATAGAGCTTTGAAAATTTGTTCCTATGATATTAGCTTTTCCTGCTTTTATTCTATAAGATAGAGCCTCCAAAATGTGTCCCATTAAGTTTTTATCATGTTCTTCTCAAAGAACAAAAATGCAAAGAACTGATTCTTCTTCACTCAGCTTTTACATGGTTTCTTTCACCAGTAACTCTCAAGCTACTTTTCAAAAGAGATAAGTGCCATTTCTATTGTACAGAGGAGGAAGAAAAAAAAAATAAAAAAATAAAAATTGAGAGATGAAGGACTACATTCCATAAAGGACTGACAGCAGAACCAAGTGCATAAATACCTCATCTCCTCTGATCTCAGCCTGAGGTTGTTTAGCACAGGCCAACTTTGATATGAATGTCCAGAAACTGTTTAACATGTCACTGAGCCTGAGTAGATGCACACTCCATCACTGGAGGTAGAACCCATCATCTGGCTCCCTGTCTTAATACCATGATTAGTAGGTTTTACCTCCACCACGTCTGAGCCTATCTTAAAGGGCTCTTTTAGAATAATTATATACAAAAACAGGATTTACTTGTGTTTACCACAGACTAAAAGAGATAGCTGAAAAGAAGTCCAAGACAAAAGCAATTCTAATATATGCAGCTATTATTTCATAAATAATTGTAATCCAGAATTGGTCCATGCATATCATGAGACTTAAATGTGTTTCGTGACTCCTGAAATAACTTCGCAGGTCACATAACAAGTGTGACCTGCTGTGCATGCAGCTGAGGTCAACTACAGAGCATCTTTTGTTATATCATCCTAATGGCTATGCCTTGTGCTTCATCTTCACATTTGTACACTAAGTAATGAGCACACACCCCATCATAAATAAATACTTCCTTGTCTTGTATAAATAGACTCCAGTAATTCTGTAACTGGCAAGCAAGGAAGACAAGTGAGGCTAACCAGGATTAGCAAAATACTAATGCATCCTCTTTAATTACATGCTACAATGTGACAATGTGTTCATTTATTTTCTTTTTCATTTTTTTTGTTTTGTTTTGGTTGTTTTTTGTTGTTGTTATTGTTTGTTTTCAGGTGTTTTTTTTTTTTTTTTCCATTCATGCCTGATTGATCACATAAAGAGGGAGCTGAGAGCTAGGACAGTCCATTCATTATCTTAAAGGTTATTATAGCTGGTGCTCTTATTAATCAGATCTTAACAGGAGAGATGTAAGATCATCCACTGTCGTTCAGAAAACCAGCGCTCAAGGAGATTACCTAGGCAAGTGCAGTTCACACTGCAAGGTCAGTTTTCTGGCTGGTAATAGTCCTATTAACTTGGAAGTGAATATTAACAGCCTGCAGTACTGGGTCATCTTCATTCCATCCTTATTATACAGAGTTTAACAAGTGTGTAACATTAATAAGAGAATTAAATGGAAGCATGTAAATTGGAAAGATATGTTTATTTTTAAGTGTTTACAGGAAAGAAAAAAAAAAAAAGGTATTTTAGTTCCAGATATCATTTAACAAAGACTGCATATAAGCACCTGAAAAAAAATGCTTGAATGCAAGGTAATGATTTTGAAGTAGAAATTAAAAATTATCATTTAACTTCAAAAATAGGAAAGTAGAAATATTAATTGAATTTCCTTTGTCAGGAGTCCCTGTGAGTCTTGCTTAACTACATTAGTTAAACAGTGCCTCTTTGAACTATGTCCAGGTCATTGTGAATATCCTGAATAGATTGTGGCAAGTGCAAGCAATTTTCTGAGATGTTGAGTTTCTTAGTCTCATGGGCTTAGGCAACGGATAGTTGCTCGGTCATTCTGTGCAGATAACCTCTCTAGAAATGCTCAGAGCAGAACTTTGGGCACTTAATAAACTTTATAGCTGAAAACTGAAGAGCTCTTAGCCCTCTGCTACCCAAGCAGTTTCTTCAGATTGCTGTCATAGACCTTGGTGTATAAATTCTTCCTGTGTTGTTCTTCAAGTATCGCTCTGTAAAATTTTTTTCTTTGGAGTCATAGAAGATGCTCTGGTATATTTTATGGTCTATGTAATGTGTTAATAAAAATGTTAAGCAGAGCTGACATCAGCCATGGGTGCAGTCCATGAGAGAACTTGTGGTCAAGGGAGCTCATATTTATTTATTTATTTTGTGACTTAAAGTTTCTAGTATGTTATGTCCAGAGTAGTTTTTACACATTTTCAAACAGATGGGTGTGATTCGTCACAGCTGGGTTTATCCTACTGATTGCACAGCTTGGAAAAGTTCTGTCTGGGTGGGGGTAAAATGAGTCATAGTTTCCCAAAATCATTTGTCACTGTTGTAAAACTAAAGGACAATTGGTCCTGATTGGCAATTTCTGCTCAAAAAAGACATTTGCTTTGAAGGAGCAGGACTGCTGCAGATAAAAATGTTAGGGTCCATCTAAGAATTGCTTTATTTGAAGAAGCTAGGTCTGTATTTTAGTAAATGGGAAATCTCTGTCTATTCCCCCAAAACCAAAATGGTTGTCTTCAGGTGATCCTGTAGGACCTGTGGAATAGTTCTGTGGAACTATTCCAGTGCCAGAGAATAAACACCGGAAAAAAATATTCAAGAGGTAACATTTTTACAGTAATACTTGGATTTGGCCAAAATATCTTCTTTGTCTTCATGAATAAAAGAGTACAGTAACAAAAATTTATTGAAGAGAAGGAAAGAAACACTCTGTATGTCTAGACTTACACCTCTGAATTCATACAATTTGTGCAAATCTTACCTGATACCTTCCTACCACAGCTGAACTTTGTCTGCTCTTGGATTGGTACCTTGGGGCAAAAGTTGAAATGTGCAAAGAAACCAAGTGCACGTGACCTATCTGAAGAGAACTAGACCATACTTAAGACTAGTCAGAATGGAGTTACGGTAGGAGACACCCATGGACTAAATTCCACTCCCTGCTGTTTCTTCAGAGGGTGAGTCAGGCTCCTATTGAGACCAAACAGAAAGGAAAAATCTCCTGCATAGATGGCCATTGTTAGGAAGCTCCTGCTCTACAGAAGTTGCTACTTGCAATGCAAGTTTCTTCTTCTTAATCCAGAATAAATTTTGCTGCACTTCCTCTACAGTTGTTCACTATTTCTCCTTAGGAAACTACAGCTACAGTTGAGTCCTCCCCTTATAAATTAAAATTATGATGTTACATAAATTTTTAAAAATAAGTAAGTCTGGTAATGGTTTGACATCAGCTTTTCTGTCAAATAACTAATGATCCCTCTTAAGGTTCCCCTCCTTCACTCTGAAGAGGCTGGCCACCCATGCCTTTTTCATGTGGCATCCTAACAGTAAGATGTGACTCATGAATATTATTCTGAAATCAGAGTATTAATATAACACTGCTTGCAAGACAGATTCTACTTTCTCCTGCACTGCAGAACCTTGAAGAAGGGTATCATTACTGTGCATTGCTCTGTTTTTATACTTCAGTAGATTCTTGCTCAGACAGTTATGTTTGGTTGCTTTAAAATACAAGATTTATTATTTGATCAAGGAATCTATAGAAACCAGGATTTCATATGCATAAATTCATGATTTTTTTTCAGCTGTAACGCATCAGCATCTCCACATCAAAAGCTGAACCACGCTGCACTTCTTACCAAAGGGAAAGAAAGTCTACTGATTTGTTTATGCAACAAATCCACATCTTTCCATTATTGTCTTGATTAAAAGAGCACCAGTACTTTAGGCTTAATTTAAGACTTAGTCTTAAAGATCCTGGTAAATGATATTGGTCTAGAGCATTCCACTGTGTAAACTGTGATCAAATCAAAATGAGGAAAAGTAATTGTGGTTTTCTGAAACTAGTGTTTTGAGGGTTTTTGTTTGATTGGGTTGATTTTTTTCTCCATTGAAATAGTGACTCCCATCCTCAAATCTAGGATCTACGTTCATACAAGTCCATATAGTCCATGTGAGGTTTAGGGCCATTTTAAATATATTTTGGCAGATAGCAGCAGAACAACAACCCCATCCCACTCTGTCCCCCCAGGACATCCTGGGCCCAGTATTTATCCTCTCGTCAATGCTATTCTGGACTTGTATTGCTAAGGGCATTTAAAGCTGTAGTTGCTTATAATGGCCTTGGTCACATGGGATCTATTCAAAAAATAATTCAGGCCTTAACTATATTATGTTTTTTCCAGATAATATTAGGATAATTTGCAGTAGTGAAAAAAAAAGAGATTTAATGTTCTCAGATCCCCATTAAGTCACACACCCTTGCTCTCACATGGATCTCAATTTTCACAGGATGCAAAATGTGTTAGAGAAAAGTCACAGAAGTTTTCATGTGTATGTCTTTTGGGGTTGATATGAGCCATTATTATGATTTATTTGTTATTTGTAGTGCGCTGACAGGATGTTTGACTTTTTGCAAACAAGATGGATGATGTTACCATTGTGTGACCTTGCAACCTACGCTAGTAAGTTAACACAAGGAACCAGGGACCCCAGCTTAATGATATGCTTGCAGACTTGGGATGCCTCTGAATTGTGTTATTGCTCAAAGTCAATAGGTAGTTTTGTGATTAGTACTAATCAGTTTCCAATTAGTACCAATTATAACCTCAGCTAACGTGGAGGTGGTACTGTCAAATTGCTAAAATGCTTCTCACAATTACTTCCTGGGCAAGCTCCTACCTGAGAAGGATTTAGATTTTGCAGAGATTTTCTATCACTAAGTCAAGAAACTTCTAATCTAGCTAGCATGTTAACTCAATTATATTGTATTTTAAACTACATATATATTTAACATATCATTTTAGCAGATTTTCTTTTTCTGTAGGGTGTAAACATGCATAGCTTATCAGCATGCAGGGTTCGGTATGCTTGCTGTGAGAAGAAAGGTCCAAACTGGTAATCACTTCCCTTGCAATAGACCTGTAATGCTCAAATAACCTGGAAGTGATATTACTGGAGCTCTGGAAGTAGCCTCAGTCCTTGTGGATGGTATGAAAGGGTAAAGACCACAGAGATGAAATATCATGATATACCCTTTTATCATTCCACATCTTCTTATAGAACAGGAGACCAATGATCGTCCATAAGGTCTTAGGTACAAGCCTAAAATGAAACATAAAGAAGTTCCCAATACATCTGAAATATATAAATGAACATAAAAGAGTTTAAAATATCTCTTTTATATGATGTGATATATGATTGACTACTGAAACTATGGTCACTCCGTTTCTTGCTGTCCTTACAAAAGCAAGCCTATTACTTCTTTCAGTATATATATTAAAAAAAAAAATATTAAGTAAAATAAGATATTTCTATGGTGAATGTTGTATCCTAGTATTCACAGAACAATACAAGGTATAGTTTAAACTTTCTTTGCACTGATGTAGCCCACTGAAACTAATGATTGTGCCAGAGAGCAATGAGGTCAAAATGTGATCAATAGATAATAAGAAACTACTGTGCTCCACTTAAAGCAGTATTTCTCTGCTAGTTTCTCTTCTGTTTAAGGTTGAGCATAGTTTCTCCCATTACAGATAAGCTGCAGAAATGGGAACAAATGCAGTTATGATTTAGTATCATTTCGATGTTTACTTTCCTAGTCTTGATATAACTTTGTGCAATATCTTCATAACACATACCTTATGTTGTTTCTTTTTCCAACAAAATGACCCTTCAAATTACCATTTCTCTGGAAGAAGAATTCATCAGGAGCCAGAGTAACATGTTCCCTACATGAAGGTCCAAGTCTTTACATTTGGAAGCTTGATAGCGCAGTGTTGATTTATTCAATAAATGCCTCTTTATATTAAACTCAGCTGACAGCTTCCTATACTATCAATATCAAATAGATGCGTATAGTTTCAGAGTTTTCAATAGTTTAATCAAATTAAAAAAAAAAAAAAAAGGTTGTTAGATGGAGGCAATGACATGCATAGTGGAGTACCTTAATATATATAAACTTGTGCATTTCCAGCTAATCAATTACACAGTTCTTCTTCCTTTTTTTTTCTCTGTTAATGACTGCCATATTAAATAAAGTCTTAAATAGCTTGCTAGGATGCTCACTGGTCTCTAGCAGGCAGACTGAGTGTCTGCCAGCTCCTTTGCTATTACATCTTAAGGTCTTTAGCTGTCTGAACAGCTGGATGATTGCATATAGCACTGGCAAGCAGCCATTATCCCCTCCAAACCCCAATTAAAACCGCTGTCACAGAGCTAAGAAAGCACAGGCTGCTGCTTTATTTTATGCAAAGATCGATGGCAGTCATTTAAAAAAAAAAAAGATATAGCACTATGGTATGCCTGAACAAATATTTTTCTGTTTGCAACTGGTTAACAGACAGCCAGCAGTACTCCCCAATGCCTTTGTCATTTGATATTTTGCCAGATAACTGACATAAACACTTTTCAGTCCACAGACTGTGCAGCAGTTTCTTGCACATAGCTGATGTTTGGAATTTCAGGTACGTTTATTGGCTGGAATTGGAAAAAGAGTCCACGTGTTGGTTCTTTGTTTGTTTGTTTGTTTTGTTTCTTGGTAGGAAAAGTATAGCTCTCAGGAGGTAAAGAGGCATCTTTAGGGTATGATTCACCAAGCCTATATTAGTATGGGATGAATCACCCTCTGAAAGTGCCTATTGACTACAGAAGGAGCCCAAATGGTTGACTAATCTAGACACAGATTTCAAACAGTTAGACTAAGGTGATTCCTTCTTTTAAGATATACTTCTGACAGACAATTATATATAACTGTTAATGGTTATCACAGACACACCATAATATTGCATAACACTGTACACCTTTTATCAGGGCCGAAGTTTAACTCAAAATGTCATTAATCCTGTTTCAATCAATAAAAGTAATATATGAAAACATATCTAAATTTGATGAACAGCAAATATGTATATGTTCTTTTGCTTTAACCTTGTCTTTATTTTTCATAAGCTCTACTTTCTTATCTGTCCTTGACAGTGCATGAGTCATATCCTAACCCGTTAAAAAAGTTTTATTCTGTGGAAAAATGCTACAGTCTGCATTGTCATTCTTCTTTTGATTGTATCATAATATTTGTATGTCTCTATGTCTAAACCACTTCCTTTGGCTCCTTTGATGCTGCCAAAACTTTAAAGGACCTTAATGTTGTTTAATCCAAAGAATCTTCCTTTTACCTAAGCCATTAAGATGACATCCTTCAAAAGAATTCAAATAAATCAAAGATTAGTTGTTTCAGAATGCACGTTCTCTTTCTTTTCTGAATAGGTAGAACAACTATTTACACAACTTAAAATCCTTCCCATTGCCTTTTACAGAAGCACATACATTCGCCCATGACATGCTACTTATCAGAAGGTCTTTAAAATCTTCAGCCTCACTGTTTTCTAGCAACACCATGAATAACTACTGCAGTAATTGTTGCACTGTGATGATGGCCATAATAGGGTCTTCCATTTTGAGTCTGCTGTAACTCAACATAGACAGAATCAAGCAAGTGGTAGAGGAAGTTATTTTCTATAACGTCACTAGTGTGATGTCATCACACCCTGTTGTGAGGTGACTGTGTCATGGCCCGGGTCAAGAGACAAGAGTAGCCATTTTGTGGGCATTCTAGTATCTGACAGTAACCCAGAACTACCTCCACAATTTTTTCCAATATCCCACAGTAACACAAATTACCTCCATGAGTAATATAGACATATCTATCATTAAACAAACAAACAAACAAAACATGTATATTTTTAGTTCTGCTCCATTGTATTATCACCATTTTGTCTCATAAAGCACCAGAATAAGCAATAAAACATGTCTGTGAAGAGAATAACAACAACAACAACAAAAAAGCATGCCTCTTACTTGTATGTGGACCACGAACACTATGAACGTGGCACTGTTTCTGCTTCTCAACAGGAGGTCAGTCTGATTCATTGAATCTGACTTTTACCCCTTGGAGAGGCCTCATTTTTATTGTCTGCTGTACTTGTCCGAGAAAAGATCCTCTAATGGTTTCCACTGACTTTTATATTCCGTTTCTTATCCTGTCTGTCTGGTATGGTACTTAATCTCATCTGCTATATCTTTTATAGTTGTCTGTGTCCTATGAGAAAGGTAAGTTACTTGCCTTTTAGTTTTTTTCTTTTAATGCTTTTATTGAGAAACATGTCCTATGAATAAAGTAATCAATGATGCAGTCTTTTGAGATTAGTTATAAACACCTTATATCACCATGCATTTTCATATAATTAACTTTGTAGCCAAACCTTCTCCCCAAAATACTTCAAAGCAATTTTCCATGCTTCATGTGTGACAAGAGAATGACCCTTTGGAAGTGAAAAGTTTAGCCAAGAACATTATCTGTTTTTCAGTATTAACATGTTAGGAGATACTTAATTAGAGTGATGAAATGAGAAGAAACAGTACAGCTAGACTATCATGTGAACAGACTTCAGTGAAGCATCTTTTCTATGTTCCAAAAAATAGTTTGTGTTACTAGCAAGAAAGAGAAAAAAATCACATTTTTAATTTTATGGAGAAGTTTTATCTTTTCAAATGTCTTTAAGTGCTAAATTGGAACAAAAACAAACAAACAAACAAAAAACAATGTTAAAAGATTCTTATGGCAAAAACAGTAAAAACTAGTATGATAATATTAGTTATTATAACATTAATTTAGTTTGTTATTCGTTTATATAAATATATTTTTTCTCTGTATTTTCAGTATAAATAAGAGTATATAATGGCATATAATGAAATAAGGGTATATTTCCATGCCAAAACGCGCTTATTTGTGTCTGTTTAGCATTGATACTGCTTCTGTGCAGAGCAGCATTTCCCAACCTAGGATCTTATTCTGGGAAGGAAATGTGGGAATGAAATTCCACAAGACCAGGCCTTTAGGGCAGCTTTCTGTTCCTCTTGTTTTTATTCAGACTGAAACCACTATCAGAAGCAGAAGGGGTAATTCAGACCTTCATCGACAGATAAAAAGATAAGAGTTGAGAAAATAAGAGAAAATATGAAAAAAAGTATACAAGTTCTTTCAAATCTCAGGAGAGGGGCATATTTTGGACAAATGTTTCAAGAGTGGGTGTGGGATGCTGAGCTGAAATGCTTTCTGTTAACCATCTCTAATTTCATTTCCTACCTCACATTGTGATCCAGGAAGTCTGTTTTTCAGCATGAGTCATTTTGTCACATTCCAGATCTGAAATGAATAAAGCTATTAACATTTATGATGTGTTGCAGTTTTGCCATATCTTGCAAATGTCTATTTTTCGTAATTGTTGTCATTGTCAGAAGTAACAGCTGACAGTGTAAGAATATACGTCTGTTCTCAGTATAGAGAAAAATAATAGTACCCTTTACCCCCTTCATAATAAGAGCTCTTTCCAGTTTAATATTGGTTAAAATATAATTTAATCAAAGCAGGGGCTCAGGAAGAGTGTTTTATTATTGACTACTGCAGTGGTGATGAGCTGCCTATGTTAGCAGAGCCATTCCATAAAGGTTTATGGATGAAATTTACTTTATGGGGTTTTGGCTGGATCTAAGCATCAGAATATCACATGTTTTTTTGGATACAACCTGTAGGAAAGCTTAGTCCAAGAAGGTATTACAACTAGTGCAAGAAGACACGAACTAAGCTAACCTAGCTTCTCAGAAGAAATTATCTTGGAAGGATGCGATCTTAGAAGTAGAAAGCTACATGAAAAGACAATGCCAAACACAGTCATTTATGATTAAAATTAACCTTCCCCAAAATTTCATACTTATATGCATACACAGTTATCTGCATACTTATATGCAGTCATCTTTTTAACAGTGTTAATTTTTAACAGTATAATCATGATACTATGAATGCTTGAATATTACAAAGCTTGAAGCTTTGGTGATATCAGCTCAAGTATATTCCTATATCTACATGAGAAGATCTGCCACAACCAGCCCTCCCTCCACAACACCCACCCGCCGCCCCCCCCCCTCCAAAAACAAATAATAAAAAAATATATATATATATACATATATACAAATCAGACAATCAAACCTCCTCTCCCAACCCCCCACTTGTATCTACAGTTTTGTTTATAAAATCTTCAACCAGTATAACTGGAGGCATGCAAGCAAACATGATTTAGATTGGCATACTCATACCTATCAACTGTTCATAACCAGCTGGAACCAGTTGTCTTGATGCCTTCTACAACTTTTTGTATCACAGATATCATTTAATTAAAAAAAAAATTACATTATTGTATTTCTTAGCCAGTTAGAATACTTCTTCATTACAAGCATTCATTTCTCACATAGGGTTGACTACAAGTGTGCATTATTTTTTATTTATTTTTTAAATACATCACAGAAAGATGCTGTACGTGGCCAAATGATAATGTCAGGCCTCTTTTTTTTTTTTTTTTAACCTCCCTTCATTCCCACCTCCACCCCTATGCCTCCCCCTCCCCCTTGGAGAAGGGTCCACAGACGTGAAAGATGTGATTGACTAGTTGGAAAATTAATTACACAAGAAAGTGAAGGTAATGTCACTTCTTCACAGCAGTCAAAAGTCAAATAGCTCATACAACATTTAATCATTTCAAAAGCAAGCTGAATACAATTCCTGCTCTCAAATTGTAGAAAAGGTAGATCAAGTTGTTGATATTAAGATATAACAAGTTTTCTTCAATGCTAATGGATTAATTGATTTTTGTTGTTGTTTTTTTCATTTGTTTGGTTTTTGCAGGGTTTCTTACTAGCAAGAACATGTAAGGTTATGTAGAAGAGAGAAAAGGAGATGAAGATTTTAAGCTGAAGTTAAAAGCTTGTTGACCAGAGAAAATGGAGGAATCACTAAAAGATGAAATAATGATTAGATTAAGAAGAAAGTAACTTCAGTTTTCATGATGGTAGGACTGAGAGGAGTTGAGAATACAAAGGAGAAATTCCATTTTTATGTCAAAGAGCAGGTCTGTACAAGCCTAAACTGAAAAGAAGAGGAATCTGCTGCCATGGTGGGTGACAGGTGAAGACATTGCACCACAAGCAGATGTCCACAGGAGGAGAGCAGAGGCAAAGCACAGTGTTCCACACATTTAATAAACACTTATGTTATTCCTAGGAGTCTCTTAGTGCTGTGTTCACACATTCTGAGCCTTCCTCTGCTCTGTAGTCTCTTCTGGTAATACTAGATTGATTTGAGTGACACAGATGTTTCATTAACTTTCAAAAGTTCATCTTACCCTAAGGCACTAATGTACATCATTCAGATCTTGCTATAAAACACTAGTCCTTAATTGCATAATAAATATAGTACTCAAAGCTGTAAGTACCTGCATCAGCAAGATTAATATTAGAATATTTTGTTTATACTTTAAAGTATCGTTTCCATGCTTTTTGGACATAAGAATAGCTTTTAACTCAATAGAATGTTTGCAAAGAGAGCCTAATATACTGCCAGATGACAAGAGTACAATGAACCTGATACACACCTAAAGTGCACCTATATTACAGAGATACAAATGGTCATAGCAAATGCAAGATAGCAGATCATCTGGAGTGCACCATTATAAGTTAATGAATTTTAACGAGTGGTTTTGTTTACAGGGTCAATAAATTACTAGTTTACTTCAGTAATTTTGTATTCTTTTAAGATCAATACAAAACATTGTTTCTTTACTTGCCACTTTATAGGTAATCATGTTAAATACTATTATTGGTGAATGATTCTTAATGAAGTATGATTACTTCCTACACCTGTAAATGAATAATAGATAGGATATCTTACCTCTGTGCACTTTGCCAAGCCACCTATGGTCAGTGAATTAACTGATAGAGGGTAATTGGTGCTAGTACTTTCACAGGGATGCCACTCTGTGTTATATCTGCTTGTCAATCACAATGCCATGGATGTGGCAAGTGAAAACACAACTTGCATCTTCTCTGCTGATTTGTCTGAGACCCTCCTATGGGTTTCATGCTGAATAACCTCATCATCCAAATAGAACAGATGGGGTCTTTTCATCACTGCTGACCTCTCTTAGGTGGCCTATCTGTTCCCAGAAGTCTATTACAACTAGTGTGCTATTAAGATAGATTAAGCCTTTACCTTACTGTTACCAAACTGTAAATCTCTACTCCTAACTACTTTACTTTTTAAGCTGTCCTCTGTGGTCTGCTAAATAGAAAACTTCATAAAATGCAAAGCTAATAAGATAGATGAAATGCCTTCTGGGGATTTTTGTGATCTGTCAAAATTCAGCATATGTAGAGGACAGATGATAAATAAAAATCTGTAAAAGGGTTTGAAGAAGAAGAGAGGTCTATTTATTTAGCAAAGATGGAAATGTTAATAAATTTTGCTGCATGGGAGCATTATCTACCATGGATAGTTAGGGCTCAGGCTTGCACAACTAAGAGTGATAAATGAGATTCAGCTACAAAATAATTGTTAGGTTATGAAAATCCCTAGAATTCATGTATGGGTTCGACAATATTAAATCTATCTCAATTTCTTATTAAATCATGTATATACATGAGAAGAGAAAGCACAAGCCCTCACAAAAGTCTTTGAATAAAAGCTATTTCTCTTTGCAATCAATGTCAATGAACTCATTGCTGTAACAGTAGTATTCTTAAACTCCACTAGCAGTGTTATGTTCTGAGACAACTTTCCTCATTCATTCTAAACCTAGGATTTTCCGCATTTTCCTTAATAATCCTTCAGTTGAAGTGGAAGCAGCAAACAACTATCTATCTGCCCTGTAAGGCCACACAGGGATTTTTATCTCTGTTTCTCCCAGATCTAGAGCCACCAATCACCAAGTGGGATTAACCAAATACTACTGAACACCAACAACTAGATATAATAGGGGAGATGTAAATATCTACCAATGCTGTATTAGTTACTTTATCCCAATTAGTACTGTAGGCATTGAATATTCATTAGGTAAGTGTTCAAAATTGCCAGGGTTTTGAAATCTGAGTTTTCTTTAAATGATCCATATGTGCTATTGGGAGTGTCCCAGTTTGTACTTTAAAAAATTAAAGAATTCCCCAATACTTATTGACATTCTTAAGGCTATGTTATCATTTTATCATTTATCTGGTTTAGAAATAAATGCTTGAACTTCATTTTTCAACTCATGAGGGGAATGTGGCCATCATTAACGATATTCTTTTTCTAGTCTAAATATAAATCTTTTTCTGGTGCAGCTTGGTCTAGTTTTAAAATATTATGCTTTTTCATGTACTCTCTTACTAGTGCTTGTTAGTACTGCTAGAGTTGGAGAAGCCCTCATCCTTGGGGGGTTAAACTGACAGGAAGCATAATGTGTGCTAATACCACCTCCGAGACTGCAATTTATAATTTTTATGTCCGACTTAACTTGCTAGACTAGGAAAAGGATCCAAGTCAAGTGGTAAATGTAAGTTGGAGAGCCAAGACAGCCTGGATCTCTTTAGAAACATTATATTTCCTGGCTTCAAGATGCAATAGGAACTTTGAAGACATGGCATATGTAGAAAGCTTTCAAAGATTTAAATGTATGTGTTTCATCCTGCAGGGAGTGAGCTATTTTGTGGTTAATGAAAGCCCATTGGCAGAGAACTGACATTGTAGTCTGTTTGCTATAGAATATCACTTTGGCAAATAAAATCCCTTCACAGGACAGTCTCCTAGTCAGCCAACTCCATCTTAGAAATCAGTTACTTAATGATCTCTCCCAACTACTGATTTTTAAGATTAAGGGCTTCCACTACTTTTTTAGTGACAGCTGACATGTTTTATATGAAGTTTTTATGTGTTTAGCATTTCTAACCTCAATCCATTGTGCTAATAGAGTCAAATTTACCAATAATTTGTTATTAAACAGCTGTGCTATGGTTCTCTCAAGCTCCATTAAGTGAAAGCACATCCATTTGTCAGAACTGGGACTGAGTAAATTAAAAGAAAAAGCATAAACAGTTTGCAGCTGAGAACAGAAAAGCTTCAGTCTTTTCTATGATGGTTTCATGATGTTTAACATAGTCACGTTTTCTTATGGACTCTAAAAGTGCTTCATCTTCACCTTTCTGTCACGATGACCTGGAGGCAATGGAAACCAGCATCTTAACCTTTTCATGTTTAAAATTCTTATCACATGCTGGAACATTTTTGCTTCTCAGTTAATGAACAATGGGACAGAAAATCTGAGAGACTGTAAGCATTGTGACTAACAATGGAAGTAACAGAAATATATATATATATTTATATATATATATAACAACTTGGAAAACAGAAAGTACTTTTTTTTTTTTGCATTTTGCAGTTGAATTTCAATCCCATTTCCCCAATTCTCTAAATAAATAGATTGGTTTGGATCATTATCCGCTTGGGAGAAAGTAATAAAAACACACTGCTACTTGACTTATAGAAAGGAAAATATTACAAATTATAAACTGAGCACAGCTGGGCAATATCCTGGTGGGAGCAATTATTTCAGCATTATGAAAGACAGAAGACTACAAATTCTGAAGGGAAGGAAAGCAATAACCTTTCTTCACTAGAAAAGTCTTGCTCAGTAAGTCTTGCCTGAGAAATGGGTGGTAACACAGATTGATATATCAAGCTGCAAACACCATAATTAATGTGAATGACATATCTCTAGACTTCAGGGAATCAGCTGCCGTTAAAGGTATTTTGTCCTGTAGGAGATGGTAACTGAGGTTGGGGCTTTGAATGAATACTTTGCTCAAGGCATTCAATATCACCTTGGTAAGTACAATTCCCTTGCCATACAGCCGTTCACACAAGCTCCTTTATGCTTCCAATCATAGCCATCAGAAACTAGAAGTGGTACTGAGGGGAATATATCGTATTAATTCAGAGTCTCATCATCTAATGTCTCACTATACATTTAAATGGGGTCCTGATATTTAGCAACACAGCCTTGCTATTGTGAATATATATATATTTTTTTCATATTTATTTTTTAAATGGTTAGGGAGAATACAAAAAATGCAGTAAGGAAAACATCATAGACAGTGATATTATTAATCTAGCTAAATTAGTATTACTACAAAATTACCATATCAAAAGCCAAGGTTTACCTCATACAGTACTGGCATTTTCTTTCTGTAGTATGTGCTTCCATTGAGTAATAAAGTATTTCAGATTGCCTCAGTAGATGTATTCCAGTAAAATTAAAAAGATATCTGAGTACTTAGGCTATCTGCAGTCTTTCTCATTTATTTTATTTTATTTTTTTATAACCTCTACTGTGACATAGCTTGTATACGAACTAATTCACTCCTAAGTATATTACATAAAATGAATATACACCTGTAGAAACACTCCTGCAAATTAATGTTTTAAAATGGAAAAGAAAACTATAATCAAGGGAAAAGAAAGTACTTTCTCTGATTCATAGATACATAAAAATCTCAAATAACTAGAATCTTAAGCAGTATTCTGTATGTAACATACATTCCTCACAGTCCTGCCAGATGATGTGTTTGGACCCTACACAAAGGTCTAATCTACCTGTATTTTGTCTTTGCCTAGAAACATGAATGTCAAAACATAGTACATCTGACTGCTCCTTGGATAACCATCCATGTCAAGTGTCACTTGTTTTGATACAGGTAATCATTTCTTAGCTAGCTATGCACTATAATTCAGACATAGATCAACATAAAGTACTACAAAATCTTCACAGAATCTTGAAAAGTTAGTCATGCTGAAGAGAGATACTACTTATATTTTGTGTGTGTGTGTGTGTAATAATCTAATGATATGAACAAGCAAGCAAGTGAAATAGTTGATTTATGGGCCCTTTTCAACCTGAGAATGTCCATAACAAGTGAAGTATGGAATATGTAGAATATGTTTCTGTGACTGCTGTAGGGTTTTCATACTTAAAACATAAAATCAGTGATACTGTATATCACCTTTCTTAGAGTATTTTATTGTTGTTGTTGACTGCTGCTGCTACCAAAGTAGATGTTTAAGTAGAAATTTTTGACAATGTTTTGCCTTTAATTCCTGCTTCCATGTTCAGTCTTTCTTCATCACAACTTGCTTGTAGCCAGTTCTCAGGAAGTCGATTGAAGCAGCCAGTTAAGCTGCAACTAGGGAGGGATTTCCTATATTCATTCTCCAATAACAAGTTAACATTGAGAATATAAGAAATATAGGAAATAACAGTCACCAAAAACTTTCAGCACAGGGCACAGCATTTGATGCTGAGATGTGGGAAACCCAATTTGCATCAGTGGCCTTCATTCAGCTAGTTCCTCCTTCCAGGATAGTTTGTTTATCCACTATCAGAAGCTTTCACATTCTTGGTCATAGAACTTGAAATTCCAGCTCTCCAGTGAGATTCAGGCTTCCTCCTATTTGTCTTCTATCCCATGAAACCTGTCATAACAGTGACAGCCTAAATGTCAGTGTAAAATGTGTCCTTCTGTCTCCTCCTTCAAGGACCTTCAGTCTTTTGATACGTGTGTTTAAGCCTCAGGTGAGGAGTAACTACTACTCCTAGGGTAGGAGGCTGTTCTTACATACAACTTTACAAAAGGACTGCACCATATCTTTTGGTTGCTTTTCTTTGGAAGACAGATAAACGGACTAGAGCTTGCTAGCATTCCTTGTGGTTTTCCTGGATACTTAGGAACTTTGTAGGGATAGGATACTGGCTGTCAAGGTTAGTATGGACTAGCATTGCCTGTTGCCTCAGGGAATTAAATTTATTCTGTTTCTGATGTCAACTGCAGGTGGAGTTGAGGGACGACTGGTGGAGGAATGGGAACTGGTAGAGGAAGAGACACAGTAGCTTCTACTAGTCCTTTCCATGTTGTCTCATGCGGTAGGGTCGCTCTTCACAGCTGGATTGTGAAAAAATGTCTTTTGGCTTTACTTTTCAAGTGTGAGGGGAAAAATGTAGCTGATAGACCTGGTTCATCTGTCACATTCTTTTTTATTCCTTAATTCCACCCTGCTGGAAGAAGGATTAGAGTAAGAAACAGCTGGGACCATACATTCACTTCCATCCTGTGTTTTGGCATGGCAGAAAACAAAACAGAACAAACAAACAAAAAAACACCTTGCTCTTCATCTAGGTTTCAGATTTTATGAGTGCCTTTTGCAATCACCAACTTCAACCCTGAAGGCCAGAACAAAATCTGCAATGACTTCCAACTTTCATTCTTGAAGGTGCTCTCAGATCATGAAGGCACCCTTTGAAGGTGCCCACAGCTGTTCATCCTGCACTGGAGGAATAGAGGAATACTGTAGAAGGAAGAAGGAAGGAAACTATTGAATAGAAAAGGGGGAAGAAAGATCTAAAGTGAGTTCAACCCAACTCAAGGGAGAGAAATATATTTCTAACTTAAGTGCACTGAATCTGTCTGAGCTACATGGAGCTTTGTATTTGGCTCCACTGTCTATAAGCTTACTTTGGAAAGACTGAATTATTTCTTATATTTCTTAATAATTCAGTGCCTAACATATATATTATTTCACTAAGATAAACACACTGGATCCCACTCTTTCTTATTGGTAACTTCTATAAATTCTATGGATCTTATTCATGTTTACATCATGACAATGAACTGAAACAAATTATGACTACAACAGTGACTGCTTGTGTGCTCCAGAAGACTGAGTATGGTAGGTTACTGAAGGTTTTGAAGTTGACTTAAATTTCTCTCTTAATACCATGAAAAGAACACCTTCATCTTCTGCCAACAGATATGGCAGTGGTTAGTTGGCTGCCTGACCAGAAGTATTGCAATCTAGATTTTTTATTGTATCTTGTGTATTTCGTCTTCCTTTCTTCCTCTCTGCAAAATTTGTAAAGAAGAAACTGCAAAGAAAAACATGACTGTTTAAAACAACAACAACAAAACACAATATTATTTTACCTACTGTTATGTTTCTTGTTTTTGCTTGTTTGTGTGTTAGCTTGGTTTTCCTCTTATTTGCTGATTAGTCCACTTTATTTTCAATTCTGCTAACTGAAGGTGAATGCCTGGAAGAGGCAATGTATGCTTTTTCTTTTTCTTGGTGTGGAGACCAGCCACAGAGCTGCTTCATAATAACATATGAAAAGTCCTCTAAATCACCTATGGTAAACCAGCAAGCATTAAAAGCAGCAATTTTTCCATTGATCTAATATTATGTTGTTTCCAGAAATTCTTTATACTGGAAATCAGAGGCCAGATGGAATCTAATGGCAGAACTGGCTTCTGTAGAGCAGGGAAGCACTGAATTTCCAGCTCTGCACTGGGCAAACCTGATTACCCATAATCTGTTCATGCCGGGCACCGCTGACACAAGACAACACTATAGGAAGATAGGAGCTGAGGGAAGGAAATCACTTCCCCGAAGTTGTATGAATCCTAATGAGCAGCTGTATACTTAAAGTTAAGTCTGTCTGGTGGGCAGGTAAGGAGCAAAGGCAACATTATCCTAACATACTCTTCATTATTTTGTGAGAGCTTCTTGCATGCTTTCAACTTAGTAATGTGTCTGCCTGGATCTGAACTTCAGTTAGGAGACTTGAATTTCTCTTGGGTAATCATGGGGAAGATATTATAGATGCTGTGGTAATATGTGTACACTTCAGTGGGTTAAAGACTGCTGAATTACTATTTAAACATTAGCTGGGCTCTTTCTCCATTTCCGAACCATGCTACAGAACAGAGTGTAGGAACTGAATGGAAGGAGCACTTCAGGGGGAAAAAAGAGAGGGAAGGAGATTAAGATAATAATGGTTGTGGAAATGAACCTGAATAGCAGAATCCTCAAGTAGCACATATTGAAAATACTGTTGATGGCAATGAAACTAAGAGTAGAAATGTCAGCAAGGAAAATGAGCAAAACCGAAGAGGTAAGAAGGGAAGTTGGCTGAAGAAGCATCTGTGAAAGAACTGCAAAACCATTGATTAGTAAATTCACTATCTGTTGGACATTGGTGATTGGTGGGTGCGGAAATTACTAATGAAATTGCTTTTTTTTTCTTTTGATTGTGGTTTTTTTTCATGCTGAAATGAATTACAATCACAAAGCCATTACTACTTTATTTAATGTGGATGTAACATGTTACTTTCCTGTTAACTCCACTGAAATCAGCAGGGATCCAAATCAAAAAAAAAAAAAAAAAAAAAAGGATTAACGGTCTTAACTTAATTTGTTGCTTACATGTCAGTGATTTTTTTTTGTTTATTTGTTTGTTTCCACTGAACAGTGGATGTCACAGCTTTTCACGTGTTCATGCTAATTGCATTACAATCTACACTGGAGAAAGTTGCTTACAAATCTCGTCCATGATGCATTTTTCTGTCAGTGAGACTTAGGTAAGCTCTGTCTCCTCCCCTAGCCCCCAAGCCAGATAGTTATGCAGATGATCTGAAAGATTTATGCAGAAATCATCTGTACATTGGCCTTTTTTTCCCTCAAAACTTCCAGAGGGATATAGTCCAGGGAAGTGGACTATAAAATACAAAAAAAGAGACTGACAGCAAAAGCCGAGCCAGTAACACAAGAGGGAAAGAAAGCTTATCTAATTTCTTGCAGTTCTGCATTAGTCTTAATAAAGTTACTGAGATATGAAATCATTTTACTGGTATCTGACTATACTTCCTCCTGGTTTCCCTCATTTTCCAGCTCTTTTCAGGACTTTGTAAGAGGACATTTTATGTTTGTACAAGACTCACAATTGGGTTTCAGATCCTGAGCGTGGGCTCCTAGAGGGTGTTGAAAATTTGAATTAAAAATTATCATTGATGATGATGATAATAATAATGGTATTAATGAATAATGTTCCAATGTTAGAACACTTAAAGAAATAATCAGAATGTATTTAAAAGGTACAAAACACTCATATATTACATACCTGTCTTTTTAGAAGACCAGCATCCCTAGATGAGATCAGGTTAGACATGAGCACCTTCCCTCTTTCATCATTCTAGAAACTTCTAAACACAAAAACCTTCTGAACACACAAAAAACCAAACCCTTAAACAGCACAGCTGTAACCTAGCTCTCACATAAATATATATCTATCTGGTGTATGTAAATATATGCCAAATTATTTCTACAGCAGTATCTCTACCATTGTATGCAATCAAGTTTGTGAACTAGCTTCCAAGGGTTCTTGAGTGTGCTTTACTAAATAGAACCTAGTGAATATGTGGGCAGGGGTATCTTAAATAAACAAACCTGGAATAGCTAAACTTATTTAAACAGTGCTACTTAATGCCAGAGACCTCACTTGTAAGCTGTGTAGAAAGTTGGTGATCCAGTAACTGGAAAATAAGTAAGTTTATCAATGAAAAACACTGTGAAGCCCATTCTCTGAGAACGTTAAAAGTGTTTTCAATTTAGAGAAAATGAAGCTACAATCAGGTGACACTACATGGAGGAATTAGGATGTCCACATTTTTAAAGTGTAAATCCAGACAGTGTCCCTAGATTGTTTCAAGGACTAACACAAAACCCATTTTTCAAGAAGAAAAGAAAGCTATTGTTTTCTTTTTTTGTGTCAATCATTTGATCTTCTTGTAAGTAGATAAATCCCTTAGTCAGTAGCATTGGCCCATGCATCACAGAAACACATTAACAGTAAACAGTACCTTCCAGCTCTTCAATCTGGACACCAGTGAAGACTGTGATATATAGTATGTAAAGAAAGACACGAAAAATTAAACAAAGAGAGATGGCCAATCCTTCTTATGACTGATGTTTTACAGCTTCTACTTCATTTCTCTGCTTGCCCTGTGATCTCTCTTTTAAAGTTTCTCTCTCTACACTAAACAAAACCATAATTCATAAACTGTATGAAAGACAGTGCCTTGACTTCAGATACCTAAAAGTCCACTTACATGTCTGAGATCAGTTAAAATGGACTTTTAATTTCTATTTTATTTGTTAAAGTCCTAGACCATATTTTCAAATTAATCTACATTAATGGCTCACCAGATTCATATATAGTATGCATTTACAGTATGGAAACAATACAGTGACAGCTTTTTATAAAGACTGATTTTGTTGGATCTCGATAAATACTTGCTATTATGATTTTGATTTTATCCAGTACAATGACTGATAATCTTAATTAGTTATAAACTTCAAAACTGAGTGTGTAGTTTCACTTTTTTTCTCAGTGATGTTTATATCCATTTCCATGTCCTTTCTCTACTTTCTTCCAGAAGAAGTATTGGCCTTTTCTTCCAGGCCAGAAAGCCATCCAGATTCACAACATGCTCTAAAAACACGCTAATTCCATATCAAAGGCTAACATACTTTAGACTAAATATAGTCCTTCATAGAGCAGAAGGATGTAAGTTCCAGCATCTCTGCTACAGTCACTGTGGTGGAACTGCCCTTCCAAATCACAAGATTTCAAAAGACCTAAATTTGATTTTCAAATATCTTGTATAGTTTTAATTATGGTAGATATTCCCGGCATCTTTCAACATTATCATTAAGGCATTAACATTCTTGCTTCACCTAACATAACTCAGTATTAGTCTGTACTATGAGCAACACGTTTCACTTACACTTTATTTTATTTTATTTTATTTTATTTTATTTTATTTTATTTTATTTTATTTTATTTTATTTTAATCATGCAGGCTTGAGCAGGACAGACTAGGAAATCATTAATTATTTCTTCCTTACTTTCACCTGTGAATAATCAAGATTCAGAATTCCTTCTGCTTTTTCTCACACTTGTAACATTTTTTTTCCTCCCTCTTAGTTTAGTGTAGTTCCTTCAGTGAAAAGGTATAGAGGTATATATTTTTATGGAACCTGTTTTCCTGAGGCACTCACCATTTACAGTCTGTGCTTAGTAGCCCATACTGCAGGTTTTCCATATATAAGTAACATGAATATGTACTTTTTTCCCTACCTGGTCATTCATTTTCACAAAACTTTTAGAACTTAATATATCTGAGATCACCAGATTTGGTAGGAACTGGTTAATGAATTCAACTAGTAACACAAACCTAATAGAGTGAATGTGTAAGTTTCTTTCCTCAGGAAATATATTAGCAAATACAAATGTATGTTGGCCTCAAGACTAGGTGATTCTCACTTTTCAAGTAACAAAAGTAAAAATATTGCCTTCCCTTACCTAGCAAGCCTGAAGCTGTGCAGCCCAATCCTGTTTCATTTTGTACCACATCAGCTGGACCCTCTGGAGCTAAATGCTACTCAAAGGACCTCCACCTAGAAGCAGCAGGGTGTTCTCAGCTCAGATACTGTGCCCACTTTGGGGTAACAGCTGACTGGTTGGCTTATTTGCTGAAAAAATTGATTATTCTTTTTATTCTTTGAAAAGACAGTGGGGAACTTTAGGTTTGGGCCATTATATTATTTTTAGCTTGGTTTCCTAAGAAGACAAAGACCACAGTGCCTTTCAGTTCCTTGATAATGGCTCTATAGTCCATCTCCAGAGTGGTACTAGTCTAGGGACCCGTCTCTTTCAGCAGATTGTATTAATCAAACACTATGAACATAAAGCTGACTTTAACTCCCATATTTATAACTTTTTCCCCCACTGTGCTCTGATTGCTTCATTTTTTTGGCATAACTCAGCATGACCTGACAGATGGCTTCCTCACAAAGAGAATTTCCTCTATATCTCCAGTCAGCTTCTGAGATTTTTCCCACGACGACCATGTTGTACTTCTGAATATTTCTGGGCCTTTCCTGTTAACTTCCTATATGCAAAAAAAAATCCCACTGCTAAAACATACATCTCTTCTTAATTCCTCCACCCCCAAGACAAAACACAATGCAATATTTTACATCATTCAGGTTACATAAGCAAATTGCACAGTGGTCTCTTTAGCAGCCAGTCTGTATGTGCTTCCTTTTTAAAAACATTAGCAACTAAGGGCTGATAACACTTCGCTTTCCCCTAAACTTGTTTCTTCAGAGAAATAAAATATTTTTTTTTCTAGAAAACTTAAGATTTTTTTTGACTTCTTCCAGGATTTCTGCCTGCATTTTCTTAGAACTCACTTCCCTCTAAAGATTCTTTCTCATTTACTTCTTTTTGAAAAGAGAAATACTGTCCTTTAGGTCTATAGATATTTTTTCATGATTGGAAAACTATGTTTGCAGTTTCATATTAATAGTCTTCTGGGCCACAGGAGAAGTATTTGGAAAGTGGTTGCTCTGCAGGTTTGAGTTCAGTCTCAAAATATGGCTTTTGAAGGTTTTAATATTCTTCATATATATATATATATAGTATATATAATATAATATAATAATATAATTATTTAGTATAGGTTATACATGCAACCTTATCATGTTTTTCTCAAATTCAGTCTTCAAATGTACACACACAATCAATATAGAACTGGGAGCAAGTTATTAAGAAAACAAGTGGAACAAGCAAGAGAGAATCCTGTCAAGCATCTTAAACTTGAGTTTCCATTCAAAGCTGCACTTTTATTTTATTTTATTTTTTTTTTTTTTTGAGGGGGGGGGTGGGGTATAAACTAAATCAGTCTGCTCAGAAACCTTGGAAAGAGACAAGCAGTTTCTAGAAGACAGGTTTGGAGTCCTTTGCTTCTTTGATGTGCCCATAAAATTGCTGGAGCTCAATGAGCTCTTCTAACATTTCAAATTTGCAAGTGGCTATCTTGTAAGCATATCTTTACTCATTTTCAAATTGGTACTGTGCAATAGATTTCATTGATCTTTCAGAAAATTCACATTTTATTTTGTTAGGTACTCGTTCTTTCTAGAAGAGACAGCACAAAATATTGGGGGAGGGGAGCGATTGAAAACATAATTAATACTTAAATTCTACAGCTCAACAGCGCTGTCTGAATTATCTTCATTGATGCAATAATAATAATAATAATAATAATTAATCTCTAATGACAAATCTATCTAGCAAAAATTGAAGTGGAAATTACTCTTTTTAAAAAAGTAGTAATAATGTCTTCCAGTCATAAAGGAGGCTCAAAGACACAAAGTCAGAATGATCTCTTAGTCTTTAACTATTGAAGGGCTACTATACACTGTACGATTCCCTATAACATTTGAAAAAATGTTCATTTTTTACTTTATCAAACTACCATTTTACCTACATGACCTCACCTTTCAAATTGAATACTTAAGGAGGAGAGGGAGGGAAATTACACCTTAGGCATTACAAATTACAATTATGGATATTTCATTTAAAAATGGTTGCTGCTTTCCAATATCTTGCTTGGTCCAGGAAGAAGCAAACAGATGTCATAACAAAGACTTTCAAACACAGACTGGTTTTACCTGCAGGCTGTAAAGTCTGTTCTACACCTATTCTAACTTTTGAGCTCTCATCCATGGGGTTTCTTGTTTCACAAACATGTCTGGAGGCAGTAGTAAATAATATGAGACTTACCTTGCTTTAGGATGTCCACTGGGAACATAAAGCCTTTGCTTGAGGAACCATGAATGGTTTCAGTGGTGTAAAGGACAATCTTTTTTCTTTCCTCTCTTGCAGGTACAAAACTACTTGGCCTTTCCAAGGCCTGATGCATCCCTGGAAAGAAACCTGGAGGCTTTATTTATTTGCAGGCCATACGTCATCTTTCAATAGGAAAAATAGTAAATTTGGGATTTAATAGTCCAAACAGTGACATATAAAATAAAAAAATCAGGATAATTTTGTCCACTCAATTCAGAATATATATATATTTTTTCTATATAACATTTAGTTTAGAAACTAATTTTCCAGAATAAAGAAAAACAACAGCTGAGAGCAGTAAATATATGCAGAAGAAAAAAAAAAAGTTAGAAAGGCTGAAAACGATAGAATTAACTGTTGTTTTTCATACCTGAAATGTGCATTGTAAAGATTTGTTCCCTTCCCCTGTTCTTACAACTGTTCTTAATGTAGATATAGGTTGTGTACACAAATACCCAAATACATATGCACACAAAATTCATTTGCAGTACAGGTATTAAAGAAAAAAAAAAAAGAGTCATTCTCCCTGACCAGTTTTGAAAATTCTGAATAGGGTCTGAACTAAAAAGGAGCATACAGAAATGGTTATGTCTGCATAAGCTTTGCAAACACATTTTTCTGATCTAAAGAAACTCCACACATTAAAATATGATCCATCATAGAAGCATAGAAAGAAATTATACATATGGCTGCTCTCTGTGTGAATACCCATATTTGCATGCACAAAAGATCACTCATCTGCTAACAAGAGTGCTTGTCATTTGTCATTAATCTGTCCAAAAAGCTTGTATATTTCTAGTATGAAAAGCAACCCTTATCTTGTAAGTTTGGGGACCAACCCTACATGAATAAGATTAAGTTTGGCTCAAAATTAGGTATAAACCTCTTCTGCCTGAGCTCTGAGATGAACAGAACCTGGATAGCCAATTTATTGCAGACCCAACCTTGAAATAATATGTTCTGCTTCTCAGACTTCACAAGCTCCAAATGTTAACTTTGATTCCAAGCTTGTTTGAAAGATATGCAAGCTGACTTCCTGTCCTCCTGCAAAAGACCTGGGCAATGATGTCAGATTGTGTAGTATATACACAATACTAACAGCTCTTCTTTGGATCTTTTTCACTGAATATAATTTAACACAAGTCTGTCTGTGTGTGTGTGTGTGTGTGTGTGTGTGTGTGTGTTTAGTATGCCAAATAAAGTTCACCAACACATTAAGCAATAGCATCAGAATTGCCACTTGTCTTTGGTGAGTACCTAAGATAATGTTAGTTCTTCTAATAGCAGCATGACAGGTTTCAGTTGCTATGCTGGGCTAATTTATTGAAGGTGTCCTCCAGTTATACACCTAGCAAGCTTATAGAAGAATTTCTGAACATTAATAATCAATCCAGTGTATGACTTTGTTTTTAGCTAGAACACTTCATTTCTGTTGCTCCAGTATGCAAGGTAATGGTATTGTTTCTTATTTTGCATCACTAGTATTTTTAATAACTAAATAATTATTTTTATCTTTATCAATCAAAAGATGAAGTGTGATCAGACCAATAATTGCTGCTTAAGGAATTTAATTAGTGACCATTTTCAACACTAATATTTATTTATTTATTTATTTTAGCATAACTCTTAGTTTTCCATTGTAGGTATCACTAACACTATGTGAAATGCATTTTTTACCAAATATTATTCATAACCTTTTCTAGTAGCTAAGGAGAAGCCTTTTCTCCTTCATCTGGAAATAAAAACACTGCTGCACCCAGATAACACCGACCCAAGTGTATCAAATATGTTTGCATGACCAGTACTGGGAGGTAGTGGTGGTGATGCTGGTGTTAGTTAATGTTTGGATGATACATAAACCTCATCAGTAAAAAAAACAATTATGAAACCCTTCCACCCCATCTAAGAGTGTGATGACTAGAGCCCATATGAAAGAACACTCTAAAAATGGAACTATTCCAATTTTATTTTTGCGATACCTCATAAATTTGAATCACAAGGGTCAATTTGTTACCTGTACAGTCACAAATAAGACAAGATAAAAAAATCTTTTTAGAAAAAGATCAGTGTTTTCCAATATTCTTTATTCAAATATGACATATCATTGCCTGACTCCTTGCAAAAATTCACAAATCATTATTATTGCTCTTACAGTAATCAATTCTAAGAAAGTGGCACTGAAAAAAAAAAAAAAGAAAAAAGTGAGAGGCTTAGTTATAGCTGGAACAAGGGCGAATAAAGTTTCCCCTTGTAGATTTGTTATTGTGCTTTACCTTTAATCATGTCTCATATTATTTCTCTTCCTGGCTTCTCCCAAGTTCAGAGAAACAAATCACCACAGACCTATATTTGAGGCTGTCTAACAGATTTTTCTTGTGCTTTAAGGAAAATCTGGAGTTCAGTATTTAATAAATAAATAAATAAATAAATAAATAAAGTTATATATTAATCTATTTTGCTGGCAAGTCCAATTGCAGGCCTAAACTTGTGTCAGTGTTGAATATGTCACTCAGAATCCACATAGCTTATCTATTAACATAATATATTGCCATTTCAGGAGAGAAACATGCCAACTGACCTAGCCACCAATATGTATAGCATGTAAATGCAAATATTTTGTTCCTCCATCTTATGACTGCACCAAGCTGTCCTGTGAATAAACGTAAACTGATTTCTCTTACAGCTTAATCCTTTCTTGGACTCACTTCATTGACCTTTTCTATAAATTGATCATCTTTTCACCTCTTTCTGCCCACTATGTCCAGAAAACAAAACCCTATAGAAGTACTAGTTATAGCTTTTTAATTAAGACCAAATTGAGGATTTAGCCTCATTGTTATGTATGAAAAGACAGCATGTGTGTTGCTGAGTGTGGAATGAATTTTCTGAACATTTCTATGTAAATCTGTTTATTAGTTTATGAGTGAAAATAATTAAAAATATCACCTTTAAGAAATTTAACACCTGCTGTACTTATATCAGCATCACAGAAGAGATTCTTCAGCATTTCCTTCTTATTAAGTCTCACTAAAATTGTACATGAATTCCTTTCAATCAAGTAATTTGTTTTCTTCCTGTTAATCCCCTTTGACTGTTGGTTTACTTGATCTAGCCAGCTACATAAGATGTCTTTTCACCACTGCTGATGGTATCATAGTGAAATCCTTTCCCCCTTTCAAAGAACAGGGAGTGTTGTCTTCCCTGATGACCACTGAGCACCACAATTTTGGGGAATGACAGAAAGTTGCAGGTTTCTGGAAATCACGTTTGGGAAGCAGTTTGGGGAGAAGTCAGTGCTGCCTGAGTTTTCCCCATGGAGGGTGCTTTATCCCATTAGAAACACAGAGTATCACTTAACAGAAAGTAATAAGCAGCAGAATGTGACCACCAAAATATAAACCACTTAGTTTCAAAACTTGTGACAGCTGAACCATGCAACAGGAAGGCCAGAGTGGAGAGTGAGGATCTGTTATCTCTTTTGGGGTTGTGTTGAGAATAGAAAAGTGAACCAATATACATCACTGGGGGCAGGCAGGAAGGAGATGCAAGAGGAACTGGAAATTCACATAAAATGCAAAACAAGTGTTCAGCCTGAGCTGTATGGAAAAAGTTAAGCTGATGGCACCTAATGATTCTCCTTCACAGGAAATTATAGATTTTAAACTACCTATCTTTTTATTGAAGACCGAAGTTGGCTCTGTGTCTTTTCTTCTGAATGATGAGGCACAAGTTTCATGCCTTCATCTCTTTTAAGTATTCATAAAGTAGCTTAAAGCCCAACTGGCCAGGGTGCAGCGAGGGCCAGCAGCAGGGCAGGGACCTCCTCCGGCAGCCCAATCTCATTGTGCTCAGAGGTGGTAAGCAGAGCTGGGACAGGGATAATGACCAGGGCTCACTGCAGACCGAGGACCGCTGGGTATGGCCTCAGGGATGGGTTTACTCCAAGTCTGGTGCAGGTGTCCCACTGGCAGGGCCAGGGATGGGCCTCATGGAGGTTTCCCAATGCTTTTCCTCCCTACCATGCTGCTTTCCCTGCTGCCAGTCCATCACAGAGCTGGCCCTGGGCAGAGACTTCTGAGCCCCAGGGCACCCCAGCTCTGTCACAATTTTCCACCTCTTCAAGTGTGCACAGGTTTTGTTAATACATGGATTTTGATCACCATGTACTTCATCTGGCCTGACCACCTTTACAGAGTAGATGTATGAAGGCAGCTATAGTCAGCTGGGTGAGGAAAGAGCAAATAACAAAGGAAAGTTTTAGAAAAAAAATAAAAATAAAAAAAAATTCAAGGTATTTACTGCTACGTAATATTGACAAAGATCCACTGGGATGCTAAATCTGCCAATCAAACTAATTGGATTTAGCAGCAAATGATGGATTGAAGATGTATGAAAATAACCATTAGTGTGACTGAAAAATGAAATGCCAAATAAATTTACAATAGCAGTTGTATCTAGCATATCAGCCTTCTGTCTGCCTAACCTGTGGCAGTAGAGCATAAATTATGAATTTTGGGCTCTACTGCCAAGATGGAAACAACAACCACATACAATCTTCAGGTCCTATTTTGAATAAAAGTAATTGCTGACTTAATTTTTGGTAAAAGCTGCAAAATTGCGTATGCCAGAATTAGGTTTGTAGCCAATATTTGTCCTTGTCACAGAAAACATGTCACATACAATTACATTAAAGTGTTTTGTCAATCAAATAGCCTGTTTTTGTGATAGTTCAGAATTTTTGGGGTTTTCTTTTCTCCCTCACCATGCTGCTGTGTATTTTAATGTATTCAGAGAAAAGGAATTTCTTAGTATCATTATGAAGCTAATTTTATTTTAAAAATGGTAATTATCAATTTTAATGTGACAACCATTACGCATTTTTATGTTGAGTTTCTTGTAGAGGTTCATTAGAGCAATCCTAATTATTACACTCTCTTCACATTTTCATCAGAAAACTGAAATGAGAGATGTAATTGTTTCTTTACGAGAAAAACTGTAGGCCAACAATTGTTGAAGTGTTAGTCTAAAACAACACTTTTGGTTCATTCTCTCTGTCTACAAGCCAGTAGGCCCTTAGTAACAAATTCAGATCAATATAGGTATTCTAACTAATTTTTACTGAGTTTCCAACACAATGTTATTTTCAATGTCTTCAGTCTTATGACTAATCTACCTTTTATTACCTATTTTTCCCATTAGCATTATTTGATTTTTGACAGCACAAGAAGGCTTTTCAGAGCTTGACTTAATTAACCATGTACAACTAAAGATTCAAGTGAGAATTCCAGGCATATATTTACTAGAAAAACCTCTGAAAGTCCCAGTTTCCATTGTTATTTTTTTTTAACTTTCTTTTTTTCAAGACCTTTTGTGTTCCATTGAAGCTTTTTTCTTTTTTCTTTCCCTAAAGAAACTTATAAAATGGCTGGAAGAACACTAAGGTGTTCATACTACAAAATGTTTCTGAATAAAAATGTTGTTTCTTACTGGAGAAGTCTTAAAATTGACTTTCACTTTTCTCCTAAAAATCCAACACATTAATTTTCACTAAATTTAATCTATTTTTTTCAGTGTTTACAGACCGTTTAGCAATTCAAAGTTGCAGATGTTCTTATTCCTTTCTAAAATATTATCCTTGTTAATATGTTCACGTACCTTTTGTTATATGTATCTCATATATATGTATATATGTCATGTTTTCTCATGGAAGTAGAACCAAGCGTCATGTATATTGCCATGTATTCAAAGTTAGAACTATTTGGATACTATATAGTCCAAATATTTATTTACTATGCATGTTATATATATGTACATATGTTGATACGCTGTATAATACAAATATTCATACAATACATAGTATACAGTGTATGTATATAATGTATATGTAGTATATATACACTAGTGTATTACTAGGTATGTACATACTACATATATTTTATGCATGTATGCACATTTTACTTGAATAACCATTTATGTTTAATTTGTTTCCTGAGATTAGGAAGAGATAGAAACAACCAAATGTAACCAAACCATCAGCAAACACAACAGCAGTAAAACATACCTAGAGTCAAGAGGTGCTGAATAACTCCAGTTTGGAATTTCATGCATGGCTTTGCACTTACAAAGGAACAGCAATGTAGATGACATGTAATTGTTTTGTCTGGGATAGAGTTAGTTTTCTTCATAGTAGCTGGTATGGTAATATGTTTGGGATTTGTGATGAAAAGAGTGTTGGTAACACATCAATGTTTAGTTGTTGCTGAGCAGTGTTTGCATAGAGCCAGAGGACTTTTCTGTTTCTCATGCTGCCCTGCCAACAAGGAGGATGGGTATGCACAAGAAGCTGGGAGGGGTCACAGCCAGGACAGCTGATCCAAATAGACCAAAGGGATATCCCGTACCATATGGCATCATGCTCAGCAGTAAAAGCAGAAGGAAAAAGATGAAGAAGGAAGGATATTCAGAGTTACAGTGTTTGTTTCCCTAATAAACCATTTCTTGGGAAGTGGTCATGGCACTGAGCCTGACAGAGTTTAAGAAGAGTTTAGACAATGCTCTCAGACGTGGTTTGATTTTTGGGTGGTCCTGTGAGGACCCAGGAACTGTACTTGAAGATCCTTGTGTGTTCCTTCCAACTCAGGATATTCTGTTTTTGTGATTACATGTGATGGAGCCTTGCTTTCCTCGAAATGGCTGAACATCTGCCTACTGATGGGAAGTACTGAATGAATTCCTCATTTTGCTTTGTGCACACAACTTCTGCTTTCCCTATTAAACCACCTATTTCACAACCTATGAGTTTTCTCACTTTTATCTTTCCAATTCTCTCCTCCCCTTCAACCCTGGGTGCAGAGCAGGGCATGAGTGAATGGCTGTATGGTGCTTAGCTGCCTACCAGGGTTAAACCACAATAAGATGATATTGTGAAGGTAGTCATGTATTTACTGATTATAATGTGTACATAGTATTTGAATGTCACAATATATATAGTAGTTACTGACCACATCAACAATTGACAGCAAATGAAATGCTACAAAAAAAAAAAAAAAAAAAAAAGAGAGAGAGAGAAAAATAGCCAAGATACTTCTCTTGGATTAGTTCCTCATGGTGCTGTATCAGGTCTAATGACACCTGAATGGTGAACAGTGATTGCTTGTGTCAGACCTATAGTTCACTTAATGGATATGAAAGCAGCAATGACAGTAATGAATGCTTCAAGAAAATAATTCTAGGCCACAGGCTATGTTGTCACTAAAATTACTGCCAGATCAGCTGCTGCTGTGTAAGGTGTCAGGATAGTCAAATGTCAAAGGCAGCCATAAAGGAGCAGCTATTCTTGCACTTGTCTCTGCTCTTCTGCTTCTCCACTTGCTCTGAAAGAATTTAAGAACATGTTCTACTCATCTTGGAATGGGTTCATCTAAATTTTTCTTGTCATGCATCAGACAATTTTTCCTCTTCTTGAATGGTCAGATTTTGGAACTGCAATGAGATCAGAAAGAGAGGCAGTAAACCACAGGCAAATGTGCTTTATATTTAGTGAGACAGATGGTCTCAATTACCATATCTTGTTTCTTGTGCACTATATTCTACACTTACCCTTTTAGACACTTTGTATATTTCTAGTGAGAAAATTGGATAGATTTCTTTTTCAAAATGAATAAATAAATAAATATTTATTTAAATAAAGAATTTCAAATGATTTTGTTGGCAGAAATCCAACATGGAACAAAAGTGGTTTCCCAGACAAGAGATGGAAAATACATCAGGGAAGCAATCCAGTACGTTACTGTTACTGAATAAAGTTTAAATATTAATTTAAACAGATTCTGGTAGTTCTATAATCAAACCACTTGAGATTTTGACTAACACCTTGTTGTAGCAAGGTATGATCCTGGTAAGATATTTTATTTTCCTCTAGACACTTTAAAGTTTTGTAGGGATTGGGAGACTCTAATAGATTGCGGAACAACTTCACTAATAACTTCACTAATAGCTTCAGAAAAGACATTTCTGAGCTTCGTCTGTGTGTGTGTCTGAATTTTTTATAACACTGTTTTTGCCAAAATATTTTGAGTCTAGCCCACAACGAATTATATTAGAATTGCACTTATTAGCATTAGATTTTAAGTCTTTAATATAAAAGTTCAAAACAATAGTATCGGTTCCTGGCTATGGTGAGGCTCTACTCCTTTTTGAACACAGGTGAGATTTGCAAGTACATATGTAGTCTCATGGTTCTTCCTGTTCTAATTCACTCAACATTATCTTATTTAGAAAAATAAAATGTTTTGTATATTCACTTATATAGAGAGATATTACTATAGGATTGTAATTTTCAAATACAGGATATGTAGGTGATCATAAAGTGATCTATTTAGGGAAGTTTATTATCAGAAAAAAAGAATTATGCAATAGTCATTAAAGATCTCAGCTCCGGGGTCCCCAGCACAAGAAGGGCATGGAAGTATTAGAATGAGTCCAGAAGAGGGCCACAAAGGTGATCAAGGGACTGGAGCACCTCTGCTATAAAGACAGGCTGGGGGAGTCGGGGTTATTCAGCCTGGAGAAGAGAAGGCTCAGGGGAGACCTTATAGATGCCTTCCAATGCCTAAATGGGGCCTAGAGGAAAGCTGGGGAGGGACTCTGTCAGGGAGTGTGGTGATGGGACAAGGAGTAATGGCTTTAAACATTTTTCTGGCTTTCTTCTTTTCTTCTTTCAATGTAATTCAGCAAATGCAAAATACCACAAATCTATTTATTAGTATTATTATTATTGTGGTAGCAATTAATATTTTATCTTTCAGTTTTCTTCTTGTATTTTTGTTTTCAATCTGAACAATGATGTGCCTAACTTCTTCAAAGGGAACAGAAAGTAAAATATTTCTACTTGTTAATTTTACAACAGAAAAATTGTGCTAGGATGTGAAAGGGATCTATTACTGAAAAGTAAATATATCAGAAGTCTTCAATGCCAAAAACTCACACTAAATGTTCATAAAAATATTTGCAGGGTTCCATTATTAATAATCACATCTTATTTATTTATTTATTTATTTATTTATTTATTAAGTCTTGAAATCCCCTATCTCTTTTCTTATTTGTATCATTAGAGGTTGAATGCTGTGGTATTTCCCAGTGTGCCAGATGGCTGGAGAAATGAAGATGTAACCACTTCTTCTAAAATTTACATAAAAATGAATGCACAAGCTGAAATCAAATTAGAACCAAAGAAAAACAAACCAAAACAAAACAACCGTATGACCTTGATGAACATGGAAAAATGAGAAGTGAAAGAGGTGGTAAAAAGAAAAAGCAAGTGATATAAGGGGAACTGTAAAAAGTCTACTGTTTAGATTACGACAATTCAAGAATTCTTGTATTCTTATTTGGGTTGTTGTGAAATCTGGTGTCCCTTGTGGAGGTATAAAACACAACCTGAGATATAAATTTGGGTTTATTCATTAGATACAGTCCTCTAGTTTAAAAATAAAAAATAAATGAAGAAAACAGGTATTCTTCTGCCTTTCCTTCTATTTGTTATTGATTAGTTATAAGCTATGGTTCTGACCTTCCTCACATTTATTGTAATACATGTTTTACAGAACTTGTCTTCATTTGAATTAATTGAATAGAACAATTTGGAAGGATTCCAGGCACCTAACCAGAGCTCTGCTCTATTATAGTTTAGGAGTATTCAATATTTAATAGCTTCTGCTTTTCAGAAGTTTTCTTCAGAGGATGAAGATGAGAGCTCAGGGAATCAAATAGAATATAGAAGCTCTCGGCTTCAAACCACACAGTCAGAAAAATCCACTAACTGTTATTATTAGTAGTCACTATTGCTGAACATTTAAGGACTCTTCATGAGATGAACAGAATAATAACTAAAGGCCAAATCTGAGCAAACACCTATTATTACTTATTGCATAACTAAACATAGAAAATATGGCTGGTTGTGTACAACTCAAAATACTATTTGAGTATAGAAGACAAAATTTGAAGTAACTCTTTCTCAGTTCTCGTCATTTTATTGATGATCAAATGATCAAATGATCGTTATCCTTTAAAAAGTTTAGTTTAACAGCAGCAAAATTTCACTTGCAATAGGGCATTTTGTACCACCATGTAGAAAAATCATAGCAACTGTTGAAAACAATAAGAAAATTTCTTGTAATTTTAAAACTTCAGATTCTTTTGAGAGCTTTTGACTTCAGTTTGTTCTCTCCCTCCTTCTCTTTCTTTCTCTTTCTCTTTCTCTTTCTCTTTCTCTTTCTCTTTCTCTTTCTCTTTCTCTTTCTCTTTCTCTTTCTCTTTCTCTTTCTCTTTCTCTTTCTCTTTCTCTTTCTCTTTCTCTTTCTCTTTCTCTTTCTCTTTCTCTTTCTCTTTCTCTTTCTCTTTCTCTTTCTCTTTCTCTTTCTCTTTCTCTTTCTCTTTCTCTTTCTCTTTCTCTTTCTCTTTCTCTTTCTTTCTCTTTCTCTTTCTCTTTCTCTTTCTCTTTCTCTTTCTCTTTCTCTTTCTCTTTCTCTTTCTCTTTCTCTTTCTCTTTCTCTCTCTTTCTCTTTCTCTTTCTCTTTCTCTTTCTCTTTCTCTCTTTCTCTTTCTCTTTCTCTTTCTCTTTCTCTTTCTCTTTCTCTTTCTCTTTTTCTCTTTCTCTTTCTCTTTCTCTTTCTCTTTCTCTTTCTCTTTCTCTTTTCTTCTCTTTCTCTTTCTCTCTTTCTCTTTCTCTTTCTCTCTCTCTCTCTTTCTCTTTCTCTTTCTCTTTCTCTTTCTCTTTCTCTTTCTCTTTCTCTTTCTCTTTCTCTTTCTCTTTCTCTTTCTCTTTCTCTTTCTCTTTCTCTTTCTCTTTCTCTTTCTCTCTCTCTCTCTTTCTCTTTCTCTCTCTTCTCTTTCTCTTTCTCTTTCTCTTTCTCTTTCTCTTTCTCTTTCTCTTTCTCTTTCTCTTTCTCTTTCTCTTTCTCTTTCTCTTTCTCTTTCTCTTTCTCTTTCTCTCTCTCTCTTTCTCTTTCTCTCTCTCTTTCTCTCTCTCTCTCTCTCTTTCTCTTTCTCTCTCTCTTTCTCTCTCTCTCTCTCTCTTTCTCTTTCTCTCTCTCTAAACAACACTGAATTCACTGAGAGGTTCTAGATCTGACACTTACTCATTGCATAGCTCTTCTTCAATTATGTGTTTGGTAATTGCTCATGCTCAGCCTTGGAAGTGTAGGACATTTAGTGAGAGCAAATAAATGTAACCTAAGATATGAAGATTATCCTTTATGACTTTTAAAATACACATAATGGAATCTCTATCTTCCCACTGGACAGAGAACATCTCATTCAGAGGAAAAAACTTCCCCAAACACTACATTTGAAACATCATCTAAGGGAAGTAGAAATGGGACTTACAGCAGTTAACTGGTGGTTCATCAAGTCTGAATATGACTTTTAGAAAGGTTAGCATACATGTTTCAGAAGAATGACTTATGGCAAGAGTGCCAAAGGGAATAATTTTTAATGTATTTATCACAGTTCTTTTTCATCAGTTTCTGAGGTAGGTTTGTGTCCAGAAGCTTGATGTGTATCTACCTTCAAATTAAGGTCATTGGCTAATAAAAGGAATAATTTGCTAGTCATATAAATGTCCGATATATGTTTTCCATACAGAGAACTACATAGTCTGTAATTTGTGAGAATTAATGGACATAATATACGAAACGATTACATTTTATTATTTCTATAAGTACCATCTTCAGTGTAATTAAATCTTCCTCACCTTTTTACCTTAGAAAGGAAAAAGTAAGTAAAATAAAATGAAGCTTTAATTACTAATGATCATAATATACTCAAATCATCATCTCCAGCAACAGATCCGTCCAACTTTGACATTCTGGAGAAAGTCATTTTTCCTGAGGTCTTTCTAAGTTAAAAGGAAAAAGTGATGGAGTTTGAGGATAAATCTGGCATGAAGATAACACCCTGGTAAATGTTATGAAGCAGGCACCTAACAGAAAAATAAACAATATGCCTGCAAAATAAGAAAGGAAAATTTCCGAAGGATAATCATATATAGCCTGCACTAACACATGCTAACACATGAAGAAGTTATAACTTGCTTATAACTCAGTTGATTTATACCTCAGGTGATTTATAATTCAGTTATAACTCAGGTGATTTTTTATTTTTTTTTCAGCTGAGCCTGAGAACAGCTGAGACTCCTGCTCTACTCTGCACTGGTGCTGCCTCACCTCAAGTACTGTGTGCAGTTTTGGGCACCACAGTACAAAAAGAATGTGAAACTATTGGAGAACGTCCAGAGAAGGGCTACTAAGATGGTGAAGGGCCCAGAGGGGAAGACGTACAAGGAGCAGCTGAGGTCACGTGGTCTGTTCAACCTGAAGAGGAGGAGACTCATTGAGGGTCTCAATGAGGGAGACCTCATTGCGGTCTACAGCTTCCTCATGAGGGGGAGTGGAGGGGCAGGCACCTATCTATTCTCTCTGGTGACTGGCGATAGGACCAGAGGGAATGGTGTGTCAGGCTATGACAGGAGAGGTTCAGGCTGGATATCAGGAAAAGGTTCTTCACCGGGAGGGTGGTCACGCACTGGAACAGGCTCCCCAGGGACGTAGTCACGGCACCAAGCCTGTTGGAGTTTAAGAAGTGTTTGGACTATGCTCTTAGTCATATGGTCTGAATTTTTGGGTAGACCTATGTGGAGCCAGGAGCTGGACTCGATGATCCTTGTGGGCCCCTTCCAACTCATGATATTCTATGACTCTATGATTCTATTAAACTGTTTTCTCACCTTCTTAGTAGCAGCTTCATAGGCCAGCTTAGCATCTACCTACTATTACAGACTACAGCTTTTTCCAGGAGCAAGGGCAAGGAAGGTGATAAGTACACCTTACCAGGTTGCCCAGGAGGTGGGAAGTTCCTATGCATGGAAAGGAGGACAGAGAGCTGGGTAAAGTGATATTTTCCCAACAAGGATCCCTGAAGGACATGTTTTAGACACCCAGGCAGTAACAACTGCATGGGTAAGGGCAGTAAGTATTGATAGAAAAAAAGAACATTTCTGTCTGCCTAAAGCAGCACCAGCCTTCCTTCATGATTTGTCACTTGGGAATGGAAATGTGGGGCTGGCTATGTAGACGTTGCTTGAGAGCATCCAATGCAGACATATCAAGCTAAAGAAATGTTTGTAGCTTTTTTTTTTTTTTTTTTTTTTTGACTTTCTTGGCATATCAAACTAGACCTCTGGCTCAACAGTGTTAACAGCTACAAAAGTGGTTTAACCAATGGATATCAGCTAGGAATGAATTAATCCTAGACATATCCTCATCACACCTGGAGGTCCTGCTGTGAGCCGTAAGGGAAGCCTAGAGCTATAGTTCATCAGACTTATCCAAGTCTGTCATAATCCCTTTCCCTATGATTTTTCTTATATATTAGAATTAGCTTACTAGTCTGTTATCTTTCTAGCTAAGCTGTTTCAATACAATTTTATTGATTTGTTGAAGGTCATTGTCATTATCGCTCAATTTATCTTTAAAACAAATTCTATTTTTGAGCGTGCTTGAATTCTTTAATTGATCTTGTGCTCTTCTTCTTGATTTCTTTTCATGCCCAATGGTGTGACCATGTGAAATTTTTTCTTCTGAGAGTTATTTCACAATTTGTGAGGAGGCAAAAGGTAAGCAGTCGAATGACTGTTTGACATGTGATCTCAAATGCTAAATCCCTTGCTATCTGTTGTAAGCGGTTAGGCTCACAAGTTAGTCAGGAGTGCAGTTAAACAGGATTCCAGCCAACTGTGTGGAATTGCTTATTGAAGTAGTTACTCAGATAGATGAATAAGGATCAAACGCTGTCCCATAATGAAGAGTATCAGGATACATTTCTGACTGGATAATAAGCTTTCAGAAGTGATTTATGCTTTCTCAATGGACTTTTATATATTTTACTGCCTGGTCTGATGAATAAAAAGGAAAAAAAAGGAAAGTGGAAGGATATGATCTCAGTTGCTTTTGATCACTTCTTAAAGGGTACTGAAATGCATATTCATAATGAGGAAGTTAATTCCTCTAGAAACTGTAAAATGTCTATCTATGCTCTTAAAAATAAATAATTAAAAAAAAAAAAAGTGTGTTCAGTAGCTGGTACAATCAAGAACACTGTGAAAAAGAAGTTGAGAAACATCAATTATCCATGCATACCTGAGCTTCCCTATATTTAACATTGACATAACCCACAACAGTAACACACGAGAATAAAATACATATTAACAGCTGGAAATTCCTTCTTCATTTTTTCCCACCTTTTTACTTCATGATATACATTTGTTTTGAGACAGTCACAATCAAATAGCCCTTTTAATTCTCAAGATGGACCTGTGTTCCTATGTATTCTTCTCTTTTACTTCCCCTGGTTCAAACTACCACCTTGTTTTTATTCTGCTTTAAATTTTTCCCCAACAATTTAGCTTTTCTTTTTCTGCCTCTTAATATACTGTTATTTTCCTGATCAACAAATTATTATGCAACTACCCCTGCTTCACCTTGTTTTTCATCCTCTTTTCCATCATGAAATATATTGAATACATTACCAGTTTACTTTCCTGAACTTTCTGTTCTGGATGCTTTACCAGTCTGTTTTTCCTGGAATTTGACTCCCAGCCCCCAATAACACTATTCACATTAAGGCTATTCTCTCTTCTATCTTTGCTATCCTTGATTGTTCTAGCTTATACAGATCCTCTCTCTAAGTCTTTTGCCGATGTGGAACATATGATCCTGCACTCATTTGCTGTTTTTGATACAATGAAATTATGACTTTGTTGTATCACTGGCTAGTAGTTCTTCAGAGTTTCTCTTCTGATGTGTATGCCACAGTTTTACCTCCAGTAACTCAAATTTAGTCTCCTGTCTTCAATGCAATGAAATCATCTACAAGGTACTGTATATTCTGGGGGGGAAATAGGATCTGCTTTGTTTTATTTCCACTGAAATAATTACCTTCATTAAAGACGTGCATATTTATAAAATATTTTTCCTGAATTTTGAAGGAAAAAAACAACCTTTAAACAGAGGCTTAATAACAGAAAATTTCAGGTAATACTACTTCATTGGTTCTGGTTGGCATGGAGTTAATTTTCTTCATAGCAGCCTGCATGTTGCTGTGTTTTAGATCTGTGACCAAAACAGTGTTGAAACACCAATGTTTTAGTCAAAGCTGAACAGTGCTTTCACAATGTCAAGGACTTCTCTGTTTTTTACTCTGCTCCCCCAGAGGGTAGGCAGGGCAAGAGGTTGGAAGGGGACATAGCAAAGACAGATGACCTGAGCTGACCAAAGAGATATTGCATAGCGTATAAAACCATGTTCAGCAGTAAAACAGTGAGGGGGGTAGAGGGAGTTTTTCCAAGGTAGCGGTTGCCTGGAGACTGGCCGGGCATCAGTCTGCTGGTGGGAGGTGATGAGTGATTGCCTCTGCATCATTTGATATTTATTTATTTATATTTTTTCCTTTTTAATTCCTGAACTGTTTTTATCTTGACCCATGAATTTTTCTAGCTTTTGTTCTTCTGATTTTCTCCCCCAACCTGGAGTGAACAAATGACCAGATGGGGGCTTAGCTTCTGAAAAAGGTCAACCCATCACAGTCCTTTTTTGGCACCCAACATAGGTCATTGGGGGTTCAAGATAACAATAGATAACAAACAGGTGAAAATCAAATTCTTGAAAGGAAGTTGTTGGCTAGTACCTTCTATATTAAGAGATTTTTGTTTCACCAGCACGTCATGACGTAGCAGTGGTGTTACTTCATTTCCATTTAGTCTATCCCAAACTTTTCCTGGTATGTTGATCTGTCAACAAACTGGGTCCAGAACCAAACATTTGTTTTGCTTGTGGATTACTATGTAGATAAAATTTGTCATATATAAAGTAACAAAAATAATTCCATACAAAATTAGCACTGCTAATGAGTATGGCATTGAAAATATATTGAGGAATTAAAAAAAAAAAAAGTAATTAAGAATGACCACGGACATTTCAAAATAAATGCTTCAGTTTGGGTCAAATCAACCTTCTTCTTGCCTAATATATGTATTTCTGGATTTTTTGTTGTGTGTGTGTCCACCCTGTAAGAATTTCTTTCCAATTAAATTGACTTGGTAATTTATCTGTTTTGGTCTGATGTGGTGTTACAATCTTCAGCATAGTAGGAGGTACATAATTCCCCAGAGAAAGTCCTAAGAAAGGCCATTAATGCATTTTTTAAAGCAGTACAATATAGATTTTTTTTTCCTTGTGGAATTAGACAAAGTATTTTTGGCTGCAAATCAATTAATGAGATACAAACTTTTTCTTATTTTCCTGATACAGTTTCTTTAAATCAGTAGAATTGATTTTTCCAACATTTGTTAAATGCTGGAAATAGCATTGATAGTGAAAAGTTATACCAATGAAAAACTCTAAGCAAACTTTTATTCAGATCCTTGACCAGAATCATGGGGCAAATTTTAATACTTTAAATAATCAAACTGTTCATATTTTTAGATTTTTATTTAGCCTTACATTACTAAATTAGGTTATATTGTTATGATTTTCAATTATACTTTACACTCCTGTATCAACATGTGCAAACATTTTCTTTAGATTGGAATAAAGTTCAGGAATAGTAATGTTCACTAATAGAACCACATCATATTAGGTGATGTTATTGCTTATATGACAAAATTTTATGTCAAAAGAGAAATGTTAGCAAATATTTCATCACAGAATTCACATCCTTGTTATGGGGGTTAAACACAACAGAATTTTACTGCTTTCAGTTAGACATATAGACATATAGAATATCTGAGTTGGAAGGGACCCACAAGGATCATCAAGTCTAACTCCAAATTCCCAAAGGACCACTCCCCCCCTAAAAAAAAAAAAAATCAGATCATATGTCTGAGAGTGTTGTCCAAATGCTTGAACTCCAGCAGTCTCAGTGTTGTGACCACTTCCCCAGGGAGCATATTCCAGTGCTCAACTACCCTCTCAGTGAAGAACCTCTTCCTGATATCCAGTCTGAACCTTCCCTGTCACAGCTTCAAGCCATTCCTATCACCGGTCACCAAAGAGATGAGATCAACGCCTGCCCCTCTGCTCCTCTTGAGGAAGCTGTAGACTGTGATGAGGTCTCCCCTAAGTCTCCTCTTCTCCCGGTTGAACAATCCAAGTGACTTCAGCCACTCCTCAGACGTCTTCCCCTCTAGACCCTTTACCATCTTTGTTGCCCTCCTTCGGATGCTCTCTAACAGTTTTATAACTTTCTTATACTGTGGAGCCCAAAACTGCGCATAGTGCTCAAGGTGAGGTCGCACCAGTGCAGAGTAGAGGACAATCACTTCCCTTGACTGGCTGGCAATGCCGATGCAATCCAGGATATGGTTGGCCCTCCTGGCTACCAAGGCACACTGCTGGCTCATTTTCAGCTTGCTGTCGAACAAAACCCCCAGATACATTTCTGCAGGACGGCTCTCCAGCATATTGTACCTTAATCTGTACATAGAGACAGGATTGCCCCTTCCCAGTTAGGTTTTGCGGACAGAATGTAGTAGCTTTTTTGACATTGTTGTATCAGTTTCTGTGATTTCTCCATCTATAATAAAAGCTAACAATAAAATAGGAGAGTGTTTCTTTCTCATTTTCATTTTGCTTCTAATCTGTATTTGAATTCATTGGGGTACTCTTTGATCAGTTGTCTGTGCTTTTTACAATAGTAGCATCTGGACTCCTTTGGTCTTGCCAAATTGTTTTTATTTTTTATAGCACTCTTTAAAGATACAATTAAAAAACAGAAGCAGATTGTACATCCTTAAAAAAAAGTTATTCCTGAACAATGATAGCAAGAATTACCTGTGACTTCCTCCCTGATATACAATGATAGTGTTTTATGCAAGATTTCTTACCCCATCTTGTTAAGAAAGTTTAGCTACGCTTTTCTTCTATTTATTTATTTATTTATTTATTTTACAAACAACCTCAAAGACATTTCCAAAAGGCCCATGGCTGCCTCCAAGCTCCCTTTTGAAGAAACTGTATTTTGAACAGGATTGTTATCACAAGCTAGGACCCTCCATTCAGAATCATTCACATTTGTTTAATGTGTAAGTTATCATAGCCTGTTATTTGAAAATTCTATGAAGAGCCCTTTCACCTTGGAAAAGCCCAGTCATAGAAAATCAGACTGGAGTATCATGACAAAAATTTGTTGACAGAAGAACAGTAACTGTAGTTAAGGTGCTGCCTGGGCTGCTAGTATCTCTTGAGCTGTAATGCTGGCAGATTTGTCACTTGTTAGTACTGCTTATTCTCTGAATGCCTAAAGCACACAGGAAAGTTGGTCCCTTGTTGATACTGGGGGCATAATCTGAAGCCAAAGAGAACATTTTAAATTACAGACAACATCTCAAATTTTATAGGCAAAACAGTTATTTTCAAATTTGCTCCACATAGAGAGTATATAGTTATTCATATGACTTTTACTTCCAGAAGATTCAGAAATATATTTTATGCTCACTATCATTCTCTTACAATCCCTGTCTACATGTTATACATGCATAACTACTATACAATTTGTGTTTTCATTTGCTCTAGCTGAACAGTGTCTGTTACAGTTTGCTTCCTTTCTTTGGCAATGATGGACTTTACAGCTAAGAGGGAAATTAACAACAGCTACAAGGTTATTTAGAAACTATGTGGAATCCATTTTTTTTTTCCTTTACATGGTAGAAGGAACATTTTCTTCTTCAATCCTCTTTCATTATTCTGCTAACATAGTTTGAAATACTTGCTCCTCTTAAACAATTTAATCTTGGATTTCTCAGCATCCTAGCATGCAAGAAAGCTGTTCTTAAATATTTTTTTCCAAAACTACAATAAAAGCAAAATGGACAGCAGTTTGGAGGCTTAAACTATACTCTACAGGCTTAAGATACTCATCAGTAGACAAATTCTAATTTATTTATTATTTTTTTTTAAAAGGACAACTTTATAAGTTTTCATGACTGGAAATCCTAATTATCCAAAAACATAGGATATGTTATTTGGTTTTAAATGTGTTTCCTGAAACCATCGTTGCTTCAAACTGAGTACAGTACCAGAGCATGCCTGAGCAATTCCAGTAACTCATTCAGAAAAGAAATGTGAGAATTCCAGTAACTTATTCAGAAAAGAAATGTAAGAATTATCAAGAAAACTGTGGACCTTATTTATCTGCAGCATTTAGGGGTTGTCCTATAACACAAAGAAAACTCATTATAACTGCAGGGGGCGAAAGAAGCAATGTCTGAAAAGTTGTGGCTGGAATCTAGAATTTACTAGACTCTAATGATGTTTATTCTACCTCATTATTTCTACAGGGCACTTTCTAAGATATATATTTTTTAATTTTTACAGGCTTTTTGCAAACAGCAAGAGACACTGTACAGCTTAAGTATTTTCTCACTTAAATTGATAACAAAAGCAACAAAGACAATGATTTTACTAAATTCACAGAACAAACCAGAGCAGTGAACAGAGCCTTCCTTCTCCAGCTGCCCTATAAGTTTGAGACATCACATATAATTTTATTTAAACATTTTTTGCAGGGTTTTCTTTTTGGAAGAAACTTTATCATTTTTTAATTTGGTGAGACAGAACAAACAGGTTGGCCTGTGAGAAGCAGTTGCAAATATATTGACTCTATTCTTCCTTGCTATAAAATGGATGAAATGAGGAAACATCAGAGGCCATGATTTAGCCTAGGCAACATCATAAAACTGCCTAGGCAATTCTCCTCGTAAGAGGAATACAGCTTCTATTCTAGCACATCTCCATCAAATAAATCAGATCTGTCTTCAGGCATAGGGTAAATCAAAGCTAAAGGTTTCCTAACCACAGTGTTTTGAACATTCAAAGTACTCTTGTAGGTAAGACAAAGGGAGGCTTGATGGCAGATGTAGCAACATTACCCACATCCTGGGATTTCTGTGTGTGGCCTTTTATGTCCGTTCCATGGAGAAACTCCAGATATGGAGTTACTGTCCTTCAGCAATACCTGCTTCTTGTACTTGTGTAAAATAAAGTGTGTAGATGAACGCTACCAATAGCGTGACCTTCACTTCCAGCTAAGGATATAGGAGCTGAGCTAAAGGCTCAAGAACCCTTGGGGTTGTAAGGTAGATTGCCTTAAATGAGTGAAGTGAAGGAAGGTCTCACAGTTGTGCTGAGAGGCTACAGAATAGAGTTTAAACATGGATGGGCAAAGAAAACAGCCTGAATTAGAAATCCAAAAGTGGAAAACATAAATTAGAATATACTGAGCTGGGCAACAACAAATCAGAAGAGATGAATTAGATCCGATGCATACAGATGACAAATGACTGAGAAAAGTACAATCACTATGACTTTCCCAGTTCTGCTCCACATAGAGAATGAAAAATTCTGAAAGCTATTACCTGGCTTTCTTGAGTGGTATGGTCTTCAGATTTCCAGATGACCTGTGTAGAAGACGAGAAAATGTCACAATTAAGTTTTTGTTTGCTTGCTTTTACCAGACTTAGTAAATAATACACGTACACACACAAACACAAATATACATGCACACCCTCAGGTGAGTCCAAAGAAAATTAATACCGTTGCAAAGGAAATTATTCCAAAGATCTAAATTCAAAAAAAACAAGGAAATGCTGGAATAAATATGCAAATACTGTACAAATTTCATTCACACTGTCTACATGCAAACAGCAATAAATAGTGTGCAATCATGAAATTAAATGTTGTATTATAATATTAAATTAATCATAAGAGAAAATAATTAAAGGTTCATGGGCATCCTTTCAGACATATCAACACAGAATACTTTGTCATTACAGTCTGCATAATTTATATTTTTGTTCAGTATTATAGCATGTATTAGTTGATTAAATTTTTGTTCAGTAGTGCAACACATATTAGTAAGGCAACTGCAGCATAAAGCTCTTTTGTTAAAACTGTTTATATGATTTACATTGAAAAAAATCATTTGCATCTTTGATTTCCCAACAGCATGATTTTTAAAGTTACTTTCATTTTTTTCTTTTTAATTTTTCTTCTTTTTTAAACAATGTATCTTTTTGGAATAAGACACAAATGCCGGAGGAAAATTGCAAACCAATTTCATGTTACAGCATATTTTGGATATGACAGTGTCAAAACTGTCAGCATATTCTGCTGATAATAGTAAGCAAGCATAATAAAAGTACATGTTGCTGTTCAGACATATCTGTTGACCAGAACCTTGTATCCACTTAGAAACCTATTAGAAGCTCTACAACGTCTCAAATATGTAATTCCTGAGTTTCCATGTGTTGAACTAATATTTTTTAAGTAAAGTAACAAAACTACCTGTCTTGCAGGGTACATGCTGTATTTGAATTCAAGTCCACCTTCTTATACTTTTTCCATCACTTCTCTTTCTCTCCACCTGACAAAAAGATAGCATTTGGCTCTCCCTGTACCTTTGCTGCTCCATTATTACATTTTCCAAACTTCTGAAATGGCATTTGAAGCAGCTTACTGTTTTCTTGTTCTTTGACAAGTTCAGTGACAAAACTAAAACTTACCTCAACAGTGGCAAGAAAAGTAATTACTTCCACACAAAATTAAATTAAATTTTGTTTCTCATTTCAGAATTATAATCTTTTGCTGTTTGTTGCCATTTTTCTCCACTGATGGATGAGTATGGATTTTTTCACTACCCAGTTAGCTATCTTTAAGTTTAGATCATGCTGGGTTGTAAAAAGGAGAATTAATGTAAATTTTCTTTAGAAATAAATAGAGGTCTAACATGACCTAATGGTAATGCTAACTGCAATTTTCCTTATAGTTAATATAGCTCATCTGCCCAGTCAGACTGTAGCAGTCCATGGTAATATGGTTAGTCTTTCATAGGCCCCAAACTATATATAATGGTAAAACATATTCATTATCAATCAAGCATGCAGAAATTAAGGTACAGGAAGCCAGGTTTCACAGTTTTGTCAGCAGGACAATTTAATTGGGAACAGGGAATAAATTAAGACCAAGGCAAATAAAAGCCAAAAATTCAGTTCATACTAAAAGCTTCAGACTGATGTTTCCTGATATACTTAAGTACCATATTCTCCCTTGGTGCCTGCTATTATTATTGGAGCACAGATGGTGAAAACATGTACTGTTCAAATTTACTATGTTCATTCACAAGGGTGTTACATGAGAAAATAGTGTTAGTCTAAACATTATAGCTTCATTTATTCTCTTTTTCACTGTTTTTTCTTTTCATTAGTAGGCTAAATAAAACTGAATTTGCATTTACCAGAATGTTCCATATACTTTCCAATGATGGGAAGTGCATGATGGCTGGTTTGCAGACATTACAGTCTATTACAGAACAAGCTAATTAAAATTACAAACTTTAAAAACATGTAATTTGCTCAATGATTCTTAATGCCCTCTCTAGAGTCATTACCACCATTGTGTAAGCATGCTATTATAGGGATATTAGATGTGATCTTTACTTGATCATCTCAAATTACTCTTCACTGACATGTCGAGTTTGATCTTGCAAAGTTCCCTAACTGAAAACGTTTGGTGACTCACTGATTTCACAGATGTTAATAGATACAAAAGAGGCTTGGGGTCCAAGATAAAAATAGGAGTACGGTATCTTTTTATCAATCATATAGGAGGTGCATAAGTGATATATTAATAAATATTTCAGGTGGCATTAAATGATTGACCTAAAAAGACAAGCCAAAAGTAGTAAAACACAACTATATCTTATTTTTATAAAAATAGACTAGAACAGCTTGACACAAAGTCAAACAACATTCCATAACAACAACAGCCAAGGTTCCTGAAGCAAGGCTTTTAAACTTACAGTTAGCATACCATGGTGTCATAGTTTAACCCTGGAGGGGGCATAAGTACCACACAACCAAAGCCATGACACATGGACAAATTTTCTTAAGGGTTTTGTACCAACAGAAGGCATTATTTGTATTCAAATGTGAACTGGAAATTAATTGAAGGTACATGTATTTGAAATCCTCATTACAATAAACTTTTTTCTAAGTTTATATTACACTAGGTAGAAGGCAAGTTTTCAACCCCTATTATATTCTGCTGAACTTAATATCTCATTCTCTCCCTGTTTTGTGTGTGTGTATATGTGTGTGAGGGTATATCCTAATCAGTTCTTTCTTCTCCTGCCTGCTCCTCATTTTCATCTCATTCAAACTTATAAGCTATTAATTGGGAAGCATTGGCTTAGGTTTGAATTCAATTATAGTCTTTCTATTTCTATGCTAAATACTGACAAATACTTTGACACCAATTCAACTTTTGCCTTCCTCTTCTGAAATTTCACTTTTTTTTTTCTCTCTCAAACTGAATAAGGTGATTTTTTAAAATCAGATCTTGTCTGCTTTTCTCCTAACATTTTCTTGTTATATGCTGTCTAATTTACATATCTCCTATTGAATTTTTGCAGCCTTTTACAGTATATAAAGACTTCATAGAGATTTTCTAATCAAAATGAGACAAGTTCATAAGAAAAAAGTAATGGAGACTGATTTCACATTTAACCATTGCTATCAGTTGTACCATCTACTTTCCCTCAGATGCTTACTTTACCATACTGTCAACATACTGAAATCCTGTCCTGGGAGTAGGCTAGCTGTCTGTAAAAAACTAATTACACACAATTCATCTTGAAGTAGAATCAGTTTGCCTATTGCATTCCTTCTCCAGTATTTGGAAAATAATGTTCTTCTATAAGCCAGTCCTTAAACACAAGGATGTGTGGTGCATCTAGTCCAGTACCCCATCCCCAGCAGAGGCCAGTAAGAGTAACTGATCTAGGATTACAGAACAAAGCAAACATACTGTTATACTTTCCTGGTGTATTCTCCTAGCTTGCAGCTTGTAGCTGAGCTAGCTGCGGTAGCTTTGTGTTTATGAGCATCCCTCTTCTGAGAATTTTTTTCAAAGGTAGTTTTACTACACAAATCTTGACATTCATAACATCCTCAGCAAGGTGTTCTACAATTTACTTATGCGTAATGCTTAAAATTTCTTTTGTCTTTAGTGAATCACGAACATCATTCAGTTTACTTTTCCAGTTTCAGAATTATAAAAATAGTTTGCATTAAATATGCAACAGTTTCATAACTGCTTTCTTCCAATCACTACTGTTTTTATAACTCTCCTTTGTATCTCTCACAAACATCATTCTCCAAATTGTAGAGTTCTTAACCTCAAAGTTGTCTTTTGCTCCTTCTCTTTAGCCCTTCTCTACACATTTTCTGATTCTGTTATATGTAGTTTCTTGTATACCAGAAGCAGGCATGTCACAGGTCTTTGCAAAAGCCTAATGGTATTTTTATTTTGTTCCTCAAAGCTTTCTTAAAAATCTTAGATGTTCTTTAAAATAGTGAAAATTAATGTAGGCCAAGTTTAGATTTGCTGTAAACCAAATGGAACTCTGAATTTGACTTACTACATGTCTAAAATATAGCATAGTCTAATTTGTAATATATAACAGAATACTTCTTTCAGGAAATGACATTTTGAATTTCAGGCAAAAACTATACATCATAGGTACTGACTACTTTCATGTTTCTCCTTTCTTAATTGAAAATGTCCACTTACCTTCTTCCATCTTTCAGACTACTTCAGATATTCTGGAAAATAAAATGGCAAACCCATGAGGTGCGGAGAAGCACACCTGCAGTAACAAACAGATACTGATTAATCATGTGGAACGGATCAGTGAGGAGTTAACATGCACTCATGGACATTTGTTACAGCAGAATTCAGTTTTACTTGAGTTACTTGGCAAATCAGCTCAGTTTTGGAAAAAGTGTATAAATAAATCCATTACAGCAAAAGTGCTGACTCACAGATATTGCACACCATATTATGGGAACACCATCAACACTGTATTTGTCATTGTTTCCCACATTCTTCTGTAATGGACATCCTATTCATTTGGAAGCACAAGCAAGAGGAGCTGCTAAATTATATTTGCAACTTTTACTATAGTTTATCAATAGGGAGACTCTGAGACCATGGAAAGCTCCACAGATTTTCCTTCAGAAGCACTAGGCTTTGTAGCTAGAACACAGCTTTATCATTCCAATAACTCTGAGGTGTTTTTTTTTTTTGTTTGTTTGTTTTTTGATAAATAGAAACTTTGTTCTGTATTGTCTGTGGCTTGTATCCTTCCTTTTTCAGTCTCATGAGCAGCAGCTGAGAGAATAGAGGTCACTGAAGCCCCTTAATTACAGAGCCAGAACTGCACCACTTTCATACTTCCAAAATAACAAGGCTTACATAAAAACATTAGCAGCATGAAATTACTGAATATTGGAAACAACAAAGATTCACTAAAGGTAAACAAAAACTACATTTAGATAACTTTACACATACACAAAGCCTTAGTCTGCAGACAATTCTGTAATTAACAGCAGAAATAATCCCTCTCTTAATGGTAATGTTGGCCCAAAATCTAATCTTTTGGGAACAAACCATCTTGAAAAAACATGGATTACTGTTACTTGCACTATACTAGTGCTGCTCATTCTTACTGTACCAAAAATGTTCCTCTGTGGAGCTTCTCATCTCTCATGGAAAGCCAGAGCAGCACAATTCTTTGCTAAATCAGACCTTAGCAATGTTGGACTTGAAAGAACTAAAGCCACAAAAACAACAAAACCTTAAGAAGAAGTACCCTTTTTATCTTTGTTTTTTAGGTCAGAGAAACTTAAACCTTTATAAGTTTCAAATCAACCCTGTAGCACAACATCACAGCAAATCCATGAAGAACACAAAATTTCTTAATCTGATGACATTGAACACAAGCTGAAATCAATATGAGTTGGGTATACTTTTGAATATAAAATGAATACAAACTAGATGAGTTTTGCTTTTAAACTGTGATAAAAGAAACCAACAGAATTGAACTTTTCCATGCTAAAGAGTAGATCACAATGGAGAACTTGGGTGTTGAGACACCCTTGTGATTAACTTCTGAACATCTGTCTTGGCACAGTGTTAACAGGAACTGTTCAGCTGCAGTTGTTGCTGTTGTAAAAGAGGATGTGGAGATCCTAGATACTGTGGTAATTAGAAATCCTATGGCACTTATTAAAAGTATAGGAGCATTAACATCAGAGCTCCATTCAAATTCACATTTAGATGATTATCATTAGCTCAGTTTTGACCTTTTACTGTTTTAGTTGGCTGTCATACTCCTCTTTTAACCTTCCTGAAGACTACCAGGATCATTCCTATTGTGATCCAGTCCCTGGTTAGGTGCTGCAGGCATAAAACTTGCAAAAGCCATTGGTGCATCTTTTAGTAGGAAAGGTTGGGTCAGGATTTTCAAAGTCTTCACTTCTTAAAGTTTTTATCTTCAAGCTTCCTTGGGATTGTCCTCTGGAAAGCTAAGTGTTTAACACTGATAGCCTGGCTGGTGTCTCACAGTTCCCAAACCCTGCACCAGGACGTGCCTGCAGCACAGCAATGCAGCTGCCTTCTGTCCCTGTGTGCAACTGTTGAGGGAGGAGCTCAATGTGGTGGCTTCCCTGTATCCTGTGACTTGGTAGTGCTGCCATCTGATATCAAATACATCTGACTGTGGCTGCACCCCAACACGCAGGGTATGTGCCATCTCCCCGCCAGTGAGCTGTGTGTGTTGCATGCCTGCCACTGCTGCAGCACTGAAGCAACCAAGCACAGAGTGCGCTTAGCAGTATCAGTTACATTTTAAAGATATGAAGAAAATATCCCAGGCATCCAAGAAAATAAACCCCACCCTGCTACCATGTATCAGCCAAACTACCCTGGTTTCAGCTGACATAAAGTTAACTTTCTTCATAGTGGCTGGTATGGTGTTGTCTTCTGGATTTAGGAGAAAAATAATGCTGATAACAAACTGAGGTTTTAGTTGTTGCAGAGAAGTGCTTACACAGAGCCAAGGACCCTTCTGCTTCTCACGCTGCCCTGCCAGTGAGGAGGCTGGGGGTGCCCAAGGAGCTGGGAGGGGACACAGCCAGGACAGCTGGCCCAGGATGGCCAAAGGGATGTTTCATCCCATGTGGCATCAGACTGGGGGGAGATGGCCAGGAAGTGCGGCTGCTGCTCGATGACCAGCTGGGTATCAGTTGGCGGGTGGTGAGCAATTGTATTGTGCATCACTTGGTTTGTATATTATTTTTATATTTTGTTGTTGTTGCTATTATTATTTCAGTTCCTTTTCTGTCCTATTAAACTGTCTTAACCTGTGAGCTTTACCCTTTTTATGATTCTCTCCCTCATCCCACAGGGAGTAGTGAGCGAATGGCTGTGTGGTGCTTAGCTGCCTGCCAGGTTAAAACACAATGTGGGGCAAGAAGGGTTGAGATAATGACAGATCTGATCAGAGTGTGTTAAAGAAGTTTTATTATAAGCATTATATGAATTTAATAGTTGCTGGCCACAATGCTGATTTATTCACTTACATTGTGAATTTATTCATTCACAATGCTCTCTTATATGATTTTAGGGTTGTTTTTCTTGATTCCTTTCTTGTTGTTTATCACCTCTGGGGACTGGCCTAAGTTTGCTTATGGTTTTGCCAGTTTGTATATAGCATGTGTTCAATTACACTGACTGTGAACTTAATCTGATATTTGTACTTAGTATGGTGATCTTTCTCGCACTTCAGGAACCTTACCATGGAAACTATTAGCAAGTACATTCTTTACTACAGGCGACTTAAAATAGTTTTTGAAAACTTTGAATATTCTTGAGATGTTCAAACTAGCAAGATCCTATTGCTATGTTTCCTACATGTGTTTTGAGTTTGTTTATTGTTAGACAGCTACGTAATAGTACTATCCAGAGATCTGCCCTGAGGCAGGATGGTTATCAATGGCAAGGTGTGTGGCAGGATGTGGTATCTATCATGTCACCTCCAATGGTTTTGGAATTCACCCCTAAACAAATGAAGAATCCTAAAAAGCTGGCAGAATGTTTTGAAAAGGTATGCCTCAGTCCTGGCAGAGCCTGAGATTTGCAGCTCACGGCACTCTGCTGGGGTCTGGTCTTCACTTATCAAACAATATTCAACACTATTCGGCACCTTTGAGAAAATGCGTCTTGATCTGATCCAACTCTGGTGACAGGCACTGCAGCTCATCCAACCCCATGACAGGCACTGCAGCTGAACTAGAGAACCAACCTGCAATTACATTGTGCATCACTTGTTCTGTATGTATTATTATTATTATTTTATTATTATTATTTTCCCTTTTTTTCTGTCATATTAAACTGTCTTTGTCTCAACCCATGAGCTTTACCTTTTTTCCGATTCTCTTTCCCATCCCGCTGAGGGTAGAGAAGGGGGTGGGGGAAGTGCGTGAACAGCTGTGTGGTGCTTAGCTGCCTGCCGGGTTAAACCACAACACAAACATAGATAAAAACTACCCTTTCCTGGGCTTCAAGTGCAGCTGGCAGTTACTGGCACTGTCTCCTCAGAGGATGCAGTCTGATCCTGTACATTGACTTGCACAAATAATCAGGATCTTCTAAAAGTGAGATCAGCAATAACAATTAAAAAAAAAGTCACAAAAAAAGTTTGCTGTTTATCAGCAAAGAAGTCGCAAAATCATCCCTAGGCTATTGTTGTCTTGAATACAAGAAGTGCAGCTAGCTGCATTTTCAGGTTTTGAATACTACATACTTCCGTCATCATCTCAAGGAAACAATTTCTCTATTTTGTTGAAACAGAAGGAGCTGAAGGCATTTCCCATCATACAAAGAACTGCAATATAGCTTTGGGGTAGCCTTCAAGTTTCTGCAGTTCTGCTTCAAGCTGAGAGTGCCAAGCTACATGTGACTCATTGCAGAAGCTGAAGAAAAGAAAAACGTCAGTGCTGTGTCTCAGCTTCTTCAGAGACAGACATCTGCTTTGGAGAATCAGTTAAAAATTGGGATTTATACAATGAGAAAACTATTCCATCCTCCCTCCAAGGCAGCAAGAAGCTCCTCTCTCTTTTGTCTCAATATACTGTTGTTTTTTCCAAGAGGTATCCTTCAGCAAATTCTTTATTCTTGGCTGCGGAAAAGCTTTCTTAGGTTTGCTATTTTACACTGAAGTAAGGAGCTCTGTTAAAACACAAAATATTCCATTTATGACCATGAAATCAAGGTCCACATTTTCCCAGAAGCTGCAACCCTGATTTGTCATTCTCAGATTGTTAAATATTATTCCACACAGAGCATGCAAAATGTCAAAGGTGTGGAGGACACATTAGCTACCTAAAGAGATAAAATAACATTAGCTTGATTCTGTCTGGGGTATCTCTGAGAGACTGCCAGCCAGCACTATCTTTCTAGAGGTTTGTGAAGATTTTACTTAAAAGAGTAATTCTAGGTCTCTTGATGTGTTTAGATGAATATGTAGTACATTTTTGTAAGAAATACTTTATCAAATACAAGTAATTAGGTTTAATGGAGAAGAAAGTGAATGAACTGTAATAGTCTGTAATACAGAGGAAATCAGCCCACATCATCTCATGTACACTCTATCCCTTAACCAAACTGTAAGCAGTTACCTGAAAAGTAAAAGTTACCTGAAAGATACAGTTCCACTCCTGACCAGCCTCAACACAAACATGCTACCTGACTGCAGGCAGGTAATCATCAAAGCGTAACCCTCTGACAGAAATATGGCCCCACATGAGGATCAACAGGGATGTAGGACCTTCCTGAACAAGGCTCAGGGGAAGGAGACCACAGAAGTGATCGGTTACCATCTAGTCAGAGTCTAAACCTGAACAGGGTTTTGAGGGTGTCAATAGGACATTTGGAAAGGCTCCCTGGGTCAGAACAGGATCCAGTTTGTGAGGTTACATCAGGTGGTAGAGAACATTTTTTTAACTCTTCTTGGATGGCCAAGATAAAACTAGGCCTGGATTCCTCCCATCACTTGGGAATATTTAACTTATTATTTTTCTATTTTTAACAAATATTACAGGACAAAGAGGGTGGGAACATCACACATCCTTCAGACATGGCGTGGCTAGAAGTCTGCATGATAGAAAATAGTTTTTGACAAGTACCACATGAATCAAATTGTAGTGACTGTTTTATGTAGTGCAATACACAGTCCACTATAAGGCAAAAAGCACATGGCTGATGGAAGGGCAAAGGAATTTATTTGTGGGATCTCTGGACAGTATTTGACCTCAGGCACCATGCAGGTCTCTAGATGTACTTCACATTCTGTAGCATCGGGTGATGAATATCAGGGATATACGGGCTACATGATATTTCTTAATTTCTTTAACTGAAACATAATGTGAAGAAATTGTTTTGGTAACAGCCATTTACCCAAATTACATAAATTTATAAAATTGGGTATGATATTATATACAGGCAGATACCTGTAGATGCATTTGTGAGCCAAGATTAAATGCATAAGGAAATAATCTTTGTTACAACACTGCACCTCTCTGTTGTGTATTTTTTGATACTGCTTTGGTAATTAAAAACTTTATGAGCAGTTCATTGCAGAATAGTAAAAATGTGTTAAAATCCATTAGCACAGATTGAATATATTCATGAAATGTTTCTTTGGTGCAATAATGAAACTCAGTTCACTATTTTTCCCCTTATTTTAGTAAGAAATGATTGCATTGGAAAGACAAAATAAATTGAGTAAATTGTGAATAAAATAGAGTATAAATAAACAGTTATTTTAAACCAAGTCATGCAAGCTTTTTATTTATGCAACAACTTTCATCTATTAAAAACACTGTGCCATTCTTAACTTTAAGGGAAAAATCCCAGCAATATAGTAGATGTGAATTAGATAAACTTATGTTCCCACAGAAGTATCTGGGAAGAAGCTATTCTAAATCTTAGTGTCATTAAAAAGATCTAATTTGGGGAAATAAGGAATCTACACAATGGAATTCAATGACTTTTTTTTTAATGTATTTCACTTCTTTCACTACTGATTTCATGCACGTTTTATAAGTCAACTTCTTTTTCTCTTGCTTATGAGTAGGCCAGAATACACAGATAAGAAAGTGCTCTTCAGAGAGTGATTACTAAATATAAAATATGGCGATTCCTAGCAGGAACACAAAAATACGGACCTAGAAAGGAGGGAAGGTCACTGGGATGAAGACATTGCTATTTGCACTCTGAATGTTTGGAAATTTTCCTCAAATTTTAGTAAGTAGCCATGGTCTTCTTAGAATCAGTGCCAATTGCTGGATACATTAGAACCAAAAGATACATAAAATTAAGCTATGAAAGCCAAATAAAAATATTAAATGTCAACTGCTTTGTTTTCCTTGGAACTCAGGATCATGCGTAAAGCAATCTTGAAATTATGCTGACAAATTCTTTTGGAAATATTTTCCAGCAATCTGCAATGCCATATTTGTTTTTCATTATATGTTACATGGCGATTAAAATGAAAATTAGAAGCCTAAAGGGCAAAATAATCTATCATGGCAATTTGGTATATGATATTTGAAACCAAATGAGCACAGACCAACAGTACTATAAATATGTTATTACTAAGGTCAATTATAATTGATATGAAAACCAGGTGAATAAAGGAATAATCTTTCCATCTACTGAGGGCATAGATAGCTTTTCTTATTAAAATAAAATTCATTAACTATGTAATTTTGTTTTTCTTCCTGGGTTCCTCTCTGTCTCCAAATTAGTTCTGAGGGTCTCCACACATTTACCTTACACATTAATTTATAGCCTTCCTTCTAAGTGTTTCAGAAGGGCTTCTTCCTTCCCCGTCATGACATCTTTCCTAGTTGGGGCAGTGTGTCTCTAGGTACAGGTTGTATCTATTGGTCTGCATATGATACACAAAGTTAGACTTAGAAAGTGTGAGTATATCTGTATGGAGATTTGTCACCTCAGGTCTAGCTGTTCTGTATCTTTCTTTCCATGATGCCAAACATCTGGAAGCATTCAGTGTTCACAGCTCTCATTTACTGATGGGCTGTACCTGATTCCTGGCCTGACTATGCAATATAGTAGGAAAAAATTAAAACAGGGTTGGAAGTGGAAGACCAAGAGGTAGTACTGTATCTAGAGGTGACTTCCCTCTTTGAATATCTATATCATTTGGGAATAAGTTACAGTTTTGAGTATGGGTCTTCAAACACCATATGCAGTGGGAGCAACACTGGAAGGCAAGAGGCTTCCTCCAGTTCCAGGAGCTCAGCTGGAGCTACCTGGGGCAGGGAGGCTCATGAATGTGTTCAGCCCCCACCATGGTGGCATGTGTTCAGCCTCCTCTTTGCTTCAGGTAACAGAAATCATCCCACATTCCTTTATCCTGCCTCTTGCACTGGCCACTAAGAAGCAGGTGTAACATGTATGGACAAGATTAACAAATGAGTACTTTTCCACATTTTATATAAGAACATTTATGATAAATAAATTAATGTATACTTATACAATAAGTATATTGTAAAAGGCAGACTAAAACATTTTGTTTCTTAAAAAAAATAAATCTTCTGTGCCTTGCTGCAGTCTCTGAAACAATGCAAACATTACACAGAAAGAAGAAGATTTAAAACCAGGAGTTTCCAGTTGATCATTGCATATTGGTGCACATCAGTGTGGATTAGAATTGCTAATAAGATGAAATCTTTGGAGAAATTACCATGGCAAATATTTAATTAAATTGTTTTGCTTTACTGAAATAGTTAAACAGTAGATCTGATATTGCCTTATATAAATAAATGAAGCCAAAAGTTGCCCCTCAGAGTTCTTTAAATCTTCTATGTTTATCTGGAATGATTAAGCTACAGAATCAAATAGCTTTGTTTCAAAAGCTATTCATGAAATCTCACTTGTTGCACAAAATATAAGAAATATGCAAATCACCTTTTGCTTTGGATAAAATCATACCTATTATAATTTTAAAAGACAGAATTGGCCAGCTGAATTCTGGAAGTCATGGTAGCAGGAACACTGAGATGCTACAGAACAGTTAGAATTAATTTTACTGGAAGAGTGATGCCAGAAATTAACAGTGTTCTGCAGTACCATGACTTAGAAGTATAAGCTTTACGAATACGAATTATGAATCTTTTTTTTTTTTTAGCAAATCATCCAACCACCCATGAATCAATATTTATTATTCATGAGAATTTGCTGAATGCAAAGGAAAAGCAATTTATTAGTTCTTTAAAATCAGTGTGTTTATTCTTTGCTATTAGAGTTGTTTGGTTGCTCATCTATAGTGTTTTTTTTGTTTGTTTGGTTGGTTTTTTTGTTGATGATATATTTGTCAACTATTTAATCATGCACTTCTAATAGGAGTCTCTGGTGGTTAAACATCAGACTAAAATTGATCTTAGAAAGACTACTTGTTGGTTTTCAGACTGCTGACAGAGAGCTCTGTGGTTCCGTGAACTATATTTAGTCTTTCAAAGGTAACTAAAGAGAAAATCTTTTTTTTTTTTTTTTGGGGGGGGGGTGGGTAAATTTAAATTTACCATTAAAAAATTGCTAGGTATCCACAAATTTTATTTTTATTTTTTTTTATTTTAGTGGAAGAAAACTTATGGCCAAAATGTAGTATGGCAACTCAATCCATAATTAACAGATCTCAATTCTTAACTTAAGTAATGGAAAAGTTTGAAAAGCGGGTTATAGATTTCCTTCATTTAGCTGTTAAATTTTCCCTCATTGATAGATGCAATATATTTGAACTTGTTTTAACATTTTCAAGTGACTTTTTGCATACCTAATGTGCCTAAAATACATTTTCAAAAGATTCTCATTTCCTGAAATGAAAATATTCTTCTTTAAGAAGACCTTTCCCTTTCTATTATGCCTGAACCTGAGGCTTACTATCTTTTCCCAGCATAAGGTGGTAACTTTTATTTGTTCATTTACAAAAGCAGTCAGTCATGTAGATAACGGCAATGAAAAGTACTTTAGTAAGTCAGTGCCATTAAGGATTCTGAAAAGTTTTCATTAACAATATGTTTATTGTATTGTGTGAACAAAAGAAAAGCACACAAGGATCAGTAAAGCACTAAATATAGTTAATCTGCCAAATGAAAAGTATTATATGGAAGAGTGAATTCCACAGTAGTAACTTAACAGTTATCCACACATTTTTTCCACAGTTTCAGCAATAATGAATTTAATCAAATATACCTAAAGAAGATTACTGGTAAGAATAGATTGAAATTTTAGAGGTTATTAGTCATTTGTTTTCTGCAAATATACATATCGATAGGATGATAGGAAGCTGACTTAGCCAAGTATTGATTTAGTAACTTGTTTCTGTAAAAGAAAAAAACTTTGAAATATCGGTTATAGTCATAAGAATATCACCTTGAATAGCTAATGAAAGGAGGTAGTTATACAGATAGACAGCATGGTTTCCTGTCTCAAAATCCACAAAGAAAGTTGTGACTGAACCCAGGAGGGAAGGAAAAACTGAGCTGAAGAGAATAAAAGGTGTGTGTCATTGTAGAAATATGTCCTAGCTCTGTAAGAGAATTCAATTAAATAGGGCCTTCAAGAAATCTATTCGTGGACTTGATAACCAAACTGCACAGGAATAACTTTTGCGATCAGAATTTTAGGTATGGAAAGAAAGCACTGAATATACAATGCTGAGAAAATCGTTCTGCAGCTGAGAGTAGAAGTCTCTGGTTATGAACGGGAAAACTCCTGTGCAGGGTTACTCTGCTGTACGTCTTTAAAAGCCATGAAATTGCAGATCGAACAAATGTTTTGTGTGCGTATGTGTCTTTTTCTTCAGCTTTCAAATCTATTATCTCAAGACCTCTGCCTGAGGAGTTACTTGTTGACCTTCTCTGGACATGCTGGGTTGTTGACCTTCTCTGGACATGCTCCAGCACCTCAGTGTCCTTCTTGCAGTGAGGGACCCAAAACTGAACATGGTATTCATGTTGCAGCCTCACCAGAGCTGAGTACAGAGGAACAATCACTTCCCTAGTCCTGCTGGCCATGCTATTTCTGATACAAGACAGGATCCTGTTGGCCCCCTTGGCCACCTGAGCACACTGCTGGCTCATATTCAGCTGGCTATTGACCAATACGCCCAGGTCCCTTTCTGCCAGCCCGCTTCCAGCCACTCTTCCCCCAGAATGTAGCACTGTATGGGGTTGCTGTGCCCCAAGTGCAGGACATAGCCTTATTGAACCTCATACAGGTGTCCTTGTCCCATCTGTCTAGCCTATCCAGATCCCTCTGTAGAGCCTTCCTACCCTTGCACAGATCAACATTTGCGCCTAACTTGGTGTTGTCTGCAAACTTACTGAGGGCGTACTCGATTCCCCTGGTCCAGATCGATAAAGTTATTGAAGAGAACTGGCCCTGCTACTGAGCCCTGGGGGGTACCACTAGTGAGTGGCCTCCAGATAGATTTAACTCCATTCACCAAAACTCTTTGGGCCTAGCCACTCAGCCATTTTTTAATCCAATGAAGCGAATACCTGTCCAAGCCATGAGCAGCCAGTTTCTTCAGGAGAATGCTGTGGGAACTGGTGTCAAAACCCTTTCCGAAGTCTAGGTAGACTACATCCACAGCCTTTTCCTTGTCCACTGAGCATGTCACCTTGTCATAGAAGAGATCAGGTTCATCAGGCAGGACCTGCCTTTCATAAACCCATGCTGACTGGGCCTGATCACCTGGTTGTCCTGTAAGTGCTGTGTGATGGCACTCGAGATAATTTGCTCCATAGCATAACGAGTTTCCACGGCACTGAGGTCAGAGTGACAGGCCTGTAGTTTCCTGGATCCTCCTTTTGGGCCTTCTTGTAGAGGGGTGTTACATTGGCTAGCTGCCCATCTTAGAGCATAGTTTAGAAAATGTGTTGTTTGCACTTAATCCTTCCCTCAGTAAGCATGGTTGTCTTACTGAAAGACTCCTAAAGTCATGGCAGTGTTTTCTAATTTGAAAAATGCTGAAGTACAGTTAGTTCTACACAATGATCCAAACTTTCTCAGAAGTAACACAGATTATCAACTCACTAGTTTCAGATACGTTTTCTTTCTTATTACAGAGCAAGCTTCTTTAATCCTAAAATGGACTTCTTACAGAAACATTTTCTCATTAAGGAAGTTCTGTATAACTGAACTTCGTGTGGCTAAACACATGGCTGTTGCCAGTACTCCAGGAAAAAGACAATCACTGGGGTACACTCTGGATGTGTTGCTCTTGTTGCTCTGAGCAACTCTGCCCAGAAGTATTCAGCAGTGTGGAGGCTGACATTCTGTGCACTCACAGCTCCTTACCTCCTTACTTAGAAAGCAATTTAAAAAAACCTGTACTTATGCAGGTTTTTTTTTGTTGTTGTTTTTTGTCTGTTTGCGAGTGTTCATCATCTGATTTTAGCTGTTGTTTTGTTTTAGCCCTCCAACATCTTGTACATCCATAAATATTGTTCTTGCATTTTTTGGACCTGTGTTTTTTTCCAGACAGTTGCAATTTGTTCTAGAGATTCCATGATTCTTCTGCTTTTTCAGTTTTGGGAGTTTGTGTTTCTTTCCTTTTACTGGATATATGTGCTGATTTGAAATGCATCATGTGTCATCTGTCCTCAATATTTTTTGAAGTAGTTCCAGGACACCAATACCATAGTAGCAGCAGCAAGTAATTTGTCTTCATAGGAAGACGCTGAGATAGAGAAATACAATAAGACAGAAAATGTAGATTTTTTTTCAGGCTTAATTTTGAGAGGGAATTAAGTTAAATGTCTGGAATTCTGCTTAAATTTCTCATAGCCGCATCCAACTGTTCATGACCAACTTGGAAAAATCTCATGATCCTGCTGACCTTATGCTACCAATGAAACTTGTTTTAGGCATCATTCAAATCCTGAAAACTTTTAGTCTTCACCAAGTATTCCTGAACCACCAGCAAAGTTGTGTCACAAGGTTCCACTTTTTTAATGGTTCAGTAGTAACCTTTGAGCAAATAGAAATAATTAAAAACAAACAAGCAAACAAAAAACACAAATCTTATTCTTGCATCTTTCATAAAATTCACTATGCCAGTTCTCTACAACATGGTGAAACTGTACCCTTTCATCTTGCAGAAATTACTGCTGCCAGAATGCAGTCTTTGATGAGGAAACAAAAATATTTACCTTGCATACATTTTGCTATTTGATTTCAAAAAAAGAAACACAATCAAGTTACTGAAAATCCAGATTTTGAAAACAAATGGCATGCTATCACATTTGCAGACTCTGTTTTAAAGCAAACATTAATTTACTTGTAACAAGGAGTAAATGATATAAAGCGGCCTACATATCACTGTATGTTACCTGAGATCTAAATCCTTTCAACTTTACTGTACAATGACATAGTAGACTCAAGGTAATGCTGACCAAAGTAAATGCCACTCTAGTAGAAGAAACTGAACAGTAGACAGGGTTATTCTTGAAGTCTGCAAGGTCTGTGAAATAAAAAAAATCCCCCTTTTTAGGATGTATTATTCCTTCCTCCAAGCATCCAGTTACCGAGCCGCTCACAAACCTCAAATCAATTTTTATAACAGAAGACAGGACACAGAAAAAGGAATTTAAAGTAAGCAGTCAATAAAAGGTATGAAGCAACCTTGAAGTGAAATAAAAACCCAAAAGAATGTTAGAACTTCAAAACAAAATGAGCCTCCTCTTCAATGTGTGTAAGTGAAAAGGACATTTGATCCTTTCTACATCCTTGAAGTACCAAGGCTGAAAGTAATGCTTTGCAATGTAGTGCTTCATTAGTTCAAAGCACTGTGTAAACATTAGCTAATGAAATTTCATAGTATCTCTGAAAGGCAAGCTCTATTTCTCTTATATGGCAGGCACGAAAATGGAGATGCATTTTTTTGTCCAAGGACACACTACAAGACATATACTGCACTGGAACCCTTATTTTCTAGCCTGTGATCATTTCTTTTACCCTACAGTGGGTTTTAGTCTTCTTGAAGTACATATTAAGAATGCTTGGACTGTCTACAGATTACAGGCAGGAAAAAAAAGAAAGAGAGAGAAAAAAAAAGAAACTTTCCCCCACTACAAATTAATGTTTTTTATTAAAAGTACTATATAAAATATAGAACTAAAATTATGGTGGTTTCAGAGGTTTTGATCCATTAAAAGTTATTTTATTTCTTCAATACATGCAAAATCGGAAATGTTAGAATAGTAAATTAAATGCATCGTTTATGTAGCTTGGATGTTATTATTGTGCAAATATTGTGCATGACTGTACAGAACAAGGTTCTTCACTTGATAGTACATACACAAATCAACTATGGGCAGGTAAGATGCTAAATGTAAGATGCCTGATTTGGGTTGATTTCACAGAGTGCAAATCCAAGTGTGAAACTAGAGGGACAAATGTTTCAAATCAAAGTTACAAACTCTGCAGTAAAACTGCTTAGGGTACAGCCCATTTCTGCAAAGTTTCTGCACATAGTTCAGTGAACTTGATTTTTATGGCAAACTTACACTACAGGGAAGTGGGCCTGAATAATAAGTTTTCTCTGGAGAATTTAGGTAGCTCAGCAACCTAAGACATGATTAATCCTGGGAAAGACTACAAAAATTATTTCCTTCTTTCTTAATCTCTAGTATATGAATTTTTCAGCTGATCAAATATTACCATACTGAAAGGAAGTGCTGTGTCTGCTGCAGTTGTCATATAGAAATACTGTGAGTTATGTGTGTGTGGCCTCAGGCTTTATTAGGCAAACATACAGCTACCTCTTAGCTATGAGAGCTTAGGTTAATTCCTCATATGAAAGCATCACAACACCAGCTTTTCCCCTATCTTATCTGAGTTACCTTTTTGGAGGTTTTCTATAATCATAATTCACATGATTATCTGTGATGAATCACCAGTTGCTATTGCCACTCTTGTTGCCAGTTGCTGAAGGAGCAAGGACTGAACTGATACATCAACAAAACCACACCTTGCACCCCTGAAGTAGCTTGCGATTGCCAGGGTTGAGGCAAATGAGTGCATGAACACAGCTCCCTACAGCAGATGGACGGGTACAGTGCCTTGTGACGTGTTTTTCTTGAACTAGAAACACATTTTCAGTCTTACAAATCTTCACATGTATCCTCATACAAGCATGAAGTATCTGTGACTGCAGTATCTGGTTCTGGGGAGGGCTGCATGGCCCCAGGCAATGGGGGAATAATGTGGCCATTACCCCTTATGTCATCCTCAGCCTTGGGCAGGGGAGGAAGGCTGAAAACAGGCCACTTCACCACTCCACAGGCTCCCCTCATAGGCTCATGTCACTGGCAGAAACAGAATATGTCCCAGCCTGTGTGTGAGGCTCTGCATACAAGTTTGTGATATACTTATTTATATATATATATACACTTACACACACATATACACACTTAAAAACAAACAAAAGAAAAAAAAAAAACACAACCAATTCAATGCTAACAGATAATCTGCAATGAATATCTACTAAGGTGCTCTGAAGCATGCTAGATTGAAAAATTCACCCTTTTAAAACTAGAAGAGATACAGAGTCCTGTGGGATTTTCTGAAAGGAACATCATTAAAGGGTAATAGGAGACTGGGGATGAAAACCTGGAAGAGAAAAGAAAATGGAATTTCAGCATAGAGAGTAGTCAAGAGAAGAGAAAGTAGAATGAAACGAAAAAAAGAAATATAAAACATTCAGTCTTTACTCAGGACTCACTGAAGATGCTGCATATACAGCGTGTGCAATGTCGGTCAAAATTCCTCAACAAACAGAACTGTTATTTTCATCTTAGTACATTTTTATTTGTTTTGTTTCATTTTCATTGCATTTCATTTGGATTTTTTTTTTTTTTAACTATTAGAAGATGCCATTCCACACCTAGATAAAGGTGACGAGTGACATTTCCTGTGAAAGCAGGCCTTTTAAAATTAATATATTTATAAATCTTTAAATTAAGACAGGGAGGAAGAGATTTTGGGGAGGAGGAGAACAAGCATGCTACAGTGAACCAAAATATTAAACTTTTAAATGCAGTTTTTGTGCAGGAAATCAAAGGACCAAACTTGATGTTGAAAAAAACATCAGGATCTCCTCCTTCAGAGCTTTATGTACTGATGGCATTTGAGGATCTGTGTCATGAGCGATATGATACACCACCAGAAACTTTCAGATCTTTGCCACCTACTGCAGGTTCAAACTATCCTTAAAATAACAAATGTTGTTTTGGTGTGGTTTACGTGTTAATGGGACTTTTATTAATTTCCTGAGTTTGACCTTTTCAAAACTGGCTATCCTTACTGTCTCTTTTGGACCATCTAGCTCTCTGAACTGCTGCACGCATGTATCTTCCTGATGCTTCTGCAGAATGCGAATGACTTCTGCTAGTTACCATGGGGACATGAGCAGGGACCATGAGATGCATAGCAACAATGCTCCTATTTTTTGCCACTTTTCCTTTTGTGACAAAAAAAAAGAACTGCAAGACATATGAGAGTTTATCCTTTCTGTTTATTTTCTTCTCACATGCACACATACACAAAATATTTGCTCCCCTTTAGCTAACATATATTAGATATACGTTGAATCTTTAAAGCATGAAATCAGATTACTATGTTTTCAGGTTCCTAAAGGAAAAATAGCAAATGACTACAAGAAATTCTATGCTTTTGAAATACAAACTTCATGGACAATCTTGAGGTACCTAAAAGATATCTGAATTAAGCCACTGTTTAACAAAAGCAAGAAGAAAAATTTTGGATAAAATCAAATATACACGCACACATGAGTATCTCGAGAAAAAGATATCTAGTCTTTTAAAGAACATAGACTATTCTACACTAGAGTTGTGTAAATCAGACAGACAACAAAATGGACTGAGTGTTATGGTTTTGATTTTGTTTTCTTTTTAGAATAGTGCTCTGGTAACTTTAAAAATAAGCAGCATTTATCTTAATATTTTCTGTGAGGATCTACCGACTGCATTCCCTAGATCCTCCCTTCCTCCCTTTGTCTCTCTCTCTCTTTTTTTTTTGCAATTTACTCTTGGCCCTCTCAGGTACTTTTTTTATCACTAGTAATGAATTTAAGCATTGTTACAACTACAATTTTCCGGGGCGATAAGTCATTCAGTAACAAGACAGAAATCAATGTTGCTTAGTCATATGCTATTTCTTTATTCTGTTATCTAATTAGTATGAAAACCTCGATTTTATTAGATATTGTTATAGTAGGTAGATCCAATTATGTTCTCAAAGGATAAAGACAACAAGACCTAAACTCTGCTACTTCCACAATTCAAAGTGTCAGGCTGCCATAGCTTTCCGGTGTTTGTGGTTCCTCCTCCACTGAATCCTTAGATGAAAAAATGCTATGTCATTACTTTGTTTTGGTGCCACTATTCAGATCGCATCACTTTATAAAAACATTTCATTCTCCAAGGACTAAGTTGCTCTAAAAAGTTTTCAGACACAAAAGCAATAAATAACTAACTAGGTCAATAGGAAGATACAGCAACTTTTAACTGCCTACATGATAATGCTGATGTAGAAATTCCCTTAATTTCAATTTCTAGAGAAGCCTGAGTTGGTTTAACAAAAAATAATAACTTTTAATTTTGTTTTGAGAAATGAATGGAAGAAAGATATACACATGAGACATAGACTAAAAATCTCCTGTGAAGGAATGCTGGGGACACAATCCTAGAAACTATCACTTTGAGCATCTTCCTGTCTCATGTATGTAGGGCAGGGCTCCTCTTCCAGTAGTAGCACAAGGTGAAGGAATAGCAAGAGCCTGAGGATGTTTGTGAACATGTGGAATATAGAAAGGGCAGCAGAAGGAGCGTTGGTTGCTTCATGCCAGGGTGAATCTGAATTTTTTCCTAACTGTGTTTGACTAATAGCAGTAAGAGGACATTGTAGTAGTCCTGCTGGATAACCTGCCTATGAGTACATATTAGGGCCCATCTAGGACTATAAACATTAAGTAGATTGAGAAGTAAACATGGTATTGTAACTGTCTGTGCCATAATTTAAGTTTAAAACAATCTTCCACCGCAGGGTCTCCCACTGCTCTTCTTTCTCCCTGCCTTCCCACTCTCAGCACCCATCTAAGAGTTCCCCTACTAGCCATTAGATGATGGAAATTTTCAAAGCCAACCAAAGAAGACAGCAGCCTTGCAGCTCCGAGGAAAACTAACAGCTTTCAGCAGTTCGAACACAAATACACTTTTCCAATTAAAATGCTTTCTCCATGTTCTTGGCCTTAATCTCATTATCTTTCTAAGTGGGAGATTAAACCAGAGAAATGAAATCCAGATGAAAACTTGCAGTTATCAAGAAGGGATGTAACAGCAAATGAATGAAACAATACAAATGAATCTGATATTACTGGGCAATAACATTTGATTGTAATTATATGCACACCATGGATTTTTGGTAGATTTTCCATCTATTTATTTAAGCAACAGTTACTTTTATGATATCCTATAGAGGATCATAAATATTCAAGGACCTAAATTTTCATTAGTACACTAGCAAGTAAATTTCCAAAGCGATGCACAAGGATTTGACTGCGTGAGTCCCACGAATGTCACTACTTTTAAAATTTATTTCCTATGAATTTCTGGAGAGACGATGAGAAAAAAAAAAAAAGAAAAAAAAGACTGTCACAATTTTAAGAAGACAAGGAAAAGCTTGTCATCACTTTGGCACTCTGGTACTTTAATCAGTAAAAGAATGACTTAAGTCACATCTTCAAAAGTAAGCTCCGTTTTAGGCACAAACACGGATGGTGGTATTCCTTCCAGAGCTTCTGCTGCACATTATTAAGCAATGCCTTAATAGGCCTTTCCTTTCCTGCCAATATTAATAGTAGGCCAATCCTGCCTGTCTTCTGGGAAGAGTTTAGTAGGAGCTCTTCATCTTAAAATTAGAAATTGGAGTCTGTATTTAGGGTCTGAAATTTCAAAGTCTATCAGTGGGATTTTTATTTATTTCTTATTTATTTTATTTTATTTTATATTTTGTTTTATTTTATTTTATTTATTTATTTATTTATTTCTGAGAGAGAGCTCTGTTCCCCTTTGGTCAGCTATTAAGTTACTTTAATAAGACTAGAAAATTCTGTCTTTCTTTCATGAAAAAAAATATATTTAATTATTTATTTATGGGTGGCAGTATTTTAATTCAACAAATATTTACTTTTTTTTTTTCATGCATAGTGTTAGCAACATGGTTTCTCTTTCCCTGAAATATTGGTTTAAAACAATTGTATATTATTGCCATATTTTTCTATTGTGTCTGTAATACAGGAGAGCAGTCACAATTTACTCAAATATGTAGTTTTTTCTCAAAGAAAGTTTTGGATAGTGTAGCAATCCATCACATGCATCACTGCTAATTTTGAAGTTCAGTTAGGAAGAAAAAGGAAATTGTGAGAGAAGCCCTTGCACTGAAGCTAAAAATGTAGAGACTCAAGAGGTTAAAAGGGGACTATACTAATCAATATATGTTTTGCTTGGGTCTCACTGGAAAAAAAGACTCAAGGTAAATGGACTTTATAGGCCTGTTTCCAGTATATAGACGTGAGAAACTGCAAATTTATGGTTGCTGGTTCAGTTGGACATAGGTCTTTGGAGATTAAAAAGAGCAATTACAGTAGATACAGACAATATTAGCACAGTTGTTTCTTTGCATCAGCCTCTGAATCAGAGAACGAGTAGTGTTTTCTGTGTTGGGCTTGCTTTGCCTGTCACTAATGATGAGAACCTCTTAACGATTAAGTTATCTTATGAAAAGATGATGAAAAATCTGATAATTAAAAACCTTCAGGTCACCAGTCCTAGATGATACCACAGAATTCAGAAGAAGCTTAGGTTTGAGGGGACAGAGCAGCTAACAAAGAGCACAGGCTTTATTTAAAAAAGCCTACTATATCAATAAGTTGGCAAATTTTGTGTCTCTAATCAAAAAAGCTTCAGAAGGGATCCAAGTAGTTACAGATGAGTACACATTACATCTGTATCAGAGAAATAATTGAAATGATCACTAAAAATAGAATAATAAAACACCTGAAAGACCAGGACATGATAACGCCTAACCTGCAGAGTTTTTTTGAAGAGTTTCACTGATGTGCTAAAATCCAGTGAATGCCACTAAAGTAATAGATACCAGTCAGTTTATTCAGTCCTTTGACAAGGTCCTGCATGGGAAATTAGTAGGGAAAGTAAATATTTGTGAACCAAAGTATTATTGGGGATCAAAATGGTGTGAGAGACAGAAAAAAAAAGAAGACTAGAATTAAACAGGTTCTGCTCTGACAAAACACAGAATGCCTCAAAACCGCATTGTGACATCAATATTTTCTGGTATAGTCATGATTTGGAATACGGAACCTGTAAAACATGCAGGTGATAAAAGTAATATATGTTATTGAAGAGCAGAGAGAACTCTGAAGAACTTGAAGGAGATGAAACACTGGCCACCCAGAGGTTCAACACTGCTGAAACAAAGAAAAACACCACTGAAACAACAACAACAATAACAACAACAAATATATATATGTTACTTATATACCTTAAAGATTTTTAAATTAACTTTCCCCCTGCTTCAAGGAGGAAGGTTGTGAACACAAGGAAAATGAGAGATGGCAGATTATAAATTGATAAGTGGAAATGTCTCTTCACAGTATTTTTAAATAGACTAAGAACCTCACTGCTTCTGCAAGTCATAAAGGCTGATAATTTATCAAGACTAAAGAGGTTCTGACTTGTGTTTTACAAAAACAAATAAAGAAAATAGTCCTCATACAGAAATTCGTATGTTCAAATTGTAGAGAAGGGAGTGGCAAAGTCAAGAGAGCTTAGACAATAAAGATAAAACTTCATTTTTTTTTACCTTTTTCACTACCTGACTAGAAGACAATCAATGCTTGCCATCACAATTGCAACCACCAATGGAAAACTGAGAAAGTGCAAATGGAAGATTTATTCTAAATTTGGTCTTAGAAGAAATATGGATATTACCAAAGGGATCTGTCTTGAGGTCTGTGGATGCTAATAAAATATTCTAAAGCAAGCACTAGTGCCCAGTGAAAGTGGTGATGTGAAGACATGGGATTTGGGGGAAAGAAAGATCGAATTATGACAGAGAAGGACCCAAGACATAGTATAATGCATATGGAAAAAGTTGCCAAGATAATGCTAAGTAGATGTAGTATAGATTGGGAAAAGTTTAGTCTGGGGATGGATAGATATACAGCCATGAGAACACAAGTCTTTTAAATAATAGTTCATTGTCACTTGTGTCTTTGGAACCTTGTTTTATTTTATTTTCATGTGTCTGCTTGACACCTGAAGACTCCTAGAGCTCCCTACACCTTCTGTTCTGAGATTGTGACGAGTGTGGCAGGTACTTCAATTTGAGAAAAAAATGAGGTATAAAGCTTTGACTGTTTTTATCCCTCTGATAGTGACTAGCACATTTTAGGAACCCAAATCTGAGCAAGATGGGAGAAATGAAAAATAAGAAGGTGTTTTGAATATATGCAGAAATATTCAGAACTGCCCTAGACAAGCAAAGGAAAATTTCCTAACATTAATCTACACAGCAAAGAAGATTATTTTGCCAGTTTAGTTTTAAGTGCAAAATCTTTCATACACCTCCAGAGAGGCTCTGTACTGGCAGAACAGTAATGTAAAGACGCTAATGTGTCAAATCAAAATGTCACTCCCCTCCCCCTTAAAAAGATTCATTTATCTGCCTCTCTTTGGCTGCCTCCTTCTGCATTCTACAAGTTTAATCTGCAGCTTGACTTCAGATATAATAATTCACTAGCTCTGGACATGTGCTTAAAGGACTGCGTATAATTGTAATTCTGAAGAGATTAATACCTTATATTGATCCCTTATTTCTTCATCTATCTTGGTAGCATGTAGTATTTTTTAAGAAAAGGAAAAATGATTTGTTTCCAAAATAATCCTGGTTTATTGCCTACTCATTCAGCTGCTAGAACTCATGTGATCTCCTAAAAACACTGTGGTAGAGCATGTAGAGTAAATATATGTTTAGAGTTATTGGTTACAGTTGACAGCATATGGAAAAAGCTACAGTCTAGAATGAAAGCCTGCAGCAGAAGTGTCTATTGATTGGAAAAGACAGATTTTATCTATTAAAAATAACCCTTGCTGTGCACACAGATTTTGTCCCAGTTGAATGGCTGCGTCTTACAAGAGATATGTACATCTTCCCTACCATAAACTCTGCTGGTGTTCCTTAAATGAACACAATTTTCTAGAATGTATAGTATGTCATAACAAAGGTGAACTATCTTTTCATTTGGTAAACAGTTCTTTTCACTGGGGCCATTTATCTGACCATTAGGCTAGCATTTGGGTTTTGTTGCAATATGCTCTAATAATGGAAATGCAAAACAACAGGCTTCATGATAACCTTCTGTACAGACAGAAATTTACTTGAAAATAAAGGATAGGGTAACACCTGAAGATACTTTCATGTGTTTGGTTTGTACATGCCAAAAAATAGACACTGTAGTGTGAAACTAAGATCTACATGAACTGTTAAGGGAAGCATTTTCTAAAAGGGTTGCCTTGATTCTGTGAAATGCTGAATGCTTGTAACTCCCATTTATTTAAATGAGAACTAATGAGAAGCAAGACCTTGCAGTGTATCTAAGTCTTTCTCACTTGAATAGAAAATAGATCTTTGGTTGCATAGTATATATTTCAACAAATGTGATGCTGGTGTAAAAATCCATATCTCAGTCATCAGTGAAGGAAGATGTTTCAAGGTACAAACATACACAGCATGGATTCAAAAAAATTGATACTGATGACTCAAGGCCTTGAGAATTTAGGAATACATCACAGTAATAGATGTAGGCATACAAACAAATGTGGTCATTACTTAATGTAGTCTCTTAAGTATTTTTAGAGGTGTAAGAGAAAATCCACTCTTTCAGCAAAAAAAAAAAACAAACATCAGCACAGTAAGGAAAATATTTAGATTGCTATAATATCACAGGCCCAATAACTTCTGTGAAAAATGACAATGCTGCACTGCACTCAAAATTCACACAGCTGCTGTGAATTTTATATAAATATTTTACCTAAATAATTTGCTGTATGTGCGTTGAAATTGAAGTTCTGGAGCTCTGATTAATTATTCTGATTAATTGATTAATTGGGGATTAACACTAAGTCAATTAACACTTGACTTAGTGTTATGTACTAAATGAAGTCACCCTTAAGTTGTGATACCGAGGCGGTATGATTTTGGTCTATGATTTGTGCATAGGATATCTATACTAGTTTAAGATATATTCAGAAGTGAGCATAATTTGAAATATGGTTTTGTAAATTTAAACTAGAAACTTGTAAAGTTTTCCAGTTAACAAGATACTTGCAGTGAGATAAGAAAAAAAAATGCATATTGTTGGCTGGCACAGGCTCTGACTGCATTAACATTTTGGAGCATTTTTCAGAGCAATTTTGGCACATGAAATCTGTTTTTTTTTTTTTTTTTTTTTTTCTTCAGATGAAATTAAACAGGAATCCCTGATTCAGGTGCAGATCTAATGCACTGAAAACTGTAATGGTTTTTAAACAGTGATATGTCCTCTGGACAGTTTCAAACCACATGCACAGTAAGGATATTCAGTTCTGCAGAACAGGCTAAACGTAGCCTGAAGGAAAATGTGCAAATTGTATATAATATAACCTCCAATGTAATAATCGGGGTTTCAGCACCAACTACCTTGATCTAATGTTGTGCTGCTACTGAGCTAACCTGATTGCTAATGTAGGCATAGCCACATATTTGCTTTCAGATCATCAGTGTCTTCCCTATTAAGGCCAGAAGAATAAATCAAATGAAAACACAGATTCAGAATTAAACAAAATCTTCGTAGTTTTAGCTACCTTTTTCTTTCATTAAAATTTCACAGAAGCAAGACCAGGTATGATTAATGAAGAACTCTTTTCTCAGCCAGGATTTCTCAGCTGAAGTATAAGCCTGATTAGTTTTTGTACATTCTTCAACCCATTTCGTGTCAGTTTTGTAAAGTCAATGTCAAAAAAAAATTACTGTTTTTCCTTTCTTTTGAAAAACTGAACTACTGAGTTGAGAAAGCATAGGTTATATAGACCCAGAAATTTACATTCAATGAAGTGTTATATTACCAAAAGAAAGGGGGGGTGAAGTCTTAGGAAAGTATTAGTATGAATCTTGCTATTGTTCACATATTGCAAGCTTAAATTAGAATGACAAAACTGAGCACAGAAACTTTCCAATGCAACATTGAACCAAGAGCTTTTTCTGTATAAGCCAATTGGTAATACAAAATAAGAGAAAGGTGGAGATGTCTTGAGGCAGTAAATTAGATTTTTCTCACTGTTTCTTTTATGTACAGAACATTTCCAGTGTCAGTACATAAAGCTTTTAAACATTAAAGCACTGCAACCCCCATTAACAACATTACTATGTATATTTTCAAAAGACAAATGCCTGAATGATAAAGGCCTGCCTTTTTATTTCCAATTTCACTTCATGTTTGACTTGGCATGATGATACGAACTGGGGAACTAAATTTCACAGATGATAATAGTGACTAGCTCAGGTGTAAGAACATATTACTTGCTTCTCTTCACAAATGATTTATACAGACTATAAGCTAGTATAACAATTTGGTTAGTTGATGAGTATGCTATTAGCCAAAAGCAAATGTTGAGAGTGTTTGATAGTCTTTCAGTCTTTAACGAGAAAAAGTTTTGCCATCCCATGAAAAAGAGTGATTTAGCAGTGATGCTTTCAACTTGCATTTAAAATATTTTCTAAACCTTCATTACATAATTTTAACTTCTGGTTTTTCTTTGTTAACCTCTATTCTTTATCAACATATTACACTCAGCCCCCTTTTCCAGATCATAAAGCCAACTGTATAACACCACAAAACCTTTTGTAGCTTGATTTGTATCAATGCAGATTTTACCTCATAATCCTTTCCACCTTAGTGTGGAAAGGTATAGTGATGAGTGTCCACCTTAGCTTCTGCCAACAGTCTTTATGAAAATTCCTAAGCTGGCCTGTGTCTCTGGGACTTAATCTACCTTCCTGTAAACTTTATAGCTACACACTGCATTACTCCATTGATTTATATCAGTCTGCTGTATTTCTGTAGGAGCCATTGTGTCAAGACCCTTGTCCTCTCCTAAGCACTTTACCACATCTGTCTTTTATTTCAGATGTATCACACTGCTGAGAAAGTATTTATGGTTATCTTTGGTGAGCTGCCCACTGTACTTTGTATAGGATTTGTTTCTTTTCCAAAAATTCTCATAAAGACCAAAGTCATATAGAAATCACAGAAACATCAAATACTCTTTCAGTCGTTACACAGGAAAAAAAGTGCTAAGAGTGAGTCTATGTTCTATATCACAAAGTTTTAAAAATTTAGAAGCAATTTTGCAAATGGCTTAGCAAGCTGATGAAACCAGCAAGGCACCTGAGTGAGGAGACTACATAGGTATATTGAGAGATGTTCAGAGCCAAGTTGAGGTGCATTACAAAAGGACAGATAAAGAAATTTCCTTGCCATAGGCATAATCAGATTTGGTTTAGATTAATGTCTGTGCTTCTTTTCAAGGCTTCTGTCTCAAAAAATAGAGAAAAGCTCTGTGAGTTTTCTTTAAATATAACGTAAGATGGTAGTCAGTTATTTTATCGTCTCTCAGCATTTTGTACAACAAATGCAAAGGTGATAGGCTATCGAGAAGCAGTGGGATTTAATGTAAACAGCACGACACTGTGAGTCAGAAAACCTAAATTCTCCTCCTGATCTTGCTCAGCAGCATTAGGGAAAGTAATTTCTCTGCCTCTCTGTTTTGAGCACTACGTAACTGCTTGTTAATACTAGTAATAGGCAGCAACAGTAGCAATATACCTGAATTGTATTAGTACGGCATGGGGAGGCGGAAATGTTTTACTCTCCTCAGTATAGGGAGAGAAAAGAATCTGATTCAGCTTCAAGGTTCTCTACTTCAGAGAACGAGCTGGAAAAAATATTCTTACAAACCCCCATGAAATATGTCATGTACAAATGTACTGTTCATGTTTAAGTACTTAAGGGTATTAGATGTATATTTTTAGATGGCCTTATACACACACAAATTTTTCGTTATTTTTAAGTGACAGTAAGTTAATGACATAATTATGTGCAAGGAAAAGTGCCCTAGTTATTGATTAGAAAACCATGATAACCACTCCAGATTATAGGCTCCCTTTTCACCTTTTCTTGAAGCTCTGATTTTCTTTTAATCTTTGCCTATGAAGGCTGTAGGATGCAGCCAGAAATAGTAAAAGCTTAATGTAGCCACTATTCTTTTTGTCAGTTCATCCATGTTCTAAACCTTTAGGGGGATGCATTGAGGCTTAATATATGTCACAGCAGCCAGACAAACTTATTGTCAGATCCGCTGTCAAGATCACCTGCAATAAAACTGATAGCCCATTCTCTAGAGTAGTCTTCTAAGCGGATCCTCAGTTTTTTTAGTTATGTTGTTTTTTTCAGGATTTTAAGAAACTAATTTTCTCTGCTTCTCTTGAATAACACGGTCAGAGATTTTTTACAACACATAGGCAAAAAGCCCAGTGCCTTGTTCTAATTTATACATTACAAATTCTGTTATTTTGACAGCTAGCATATCTGCCATTATAATATCAGACAGACTGTTGTAAACTAGCTATGAATACACACATTTTAGTAAAGAGCAATGAAGCAAGAGTGGTATTTGTAGCTGAGGATACTCAAAGTCATTTTAAATAGTTGCAAGGTTCTCTGAGCTTCTCTAATCCTTGCACTTGAGGGACAATCACAGTCAAAGCAGATGGTTTATATGATAGCCAGACCTGGAATATTTATCAGTCAATCAAATTAAAAAAGAAAAAGAAAAAGAAAAAAAAGGGGGATGGGGGTGGGGATGTCTCTCACCTGCTGGAACTGAACAGGTTTTCAAGTTCTGTATCCAATAGCAAAAAAACAAACAAACAAACAAAAAAAAAAAGAAGCATTCTGCGTCTTCTAGCAGTGCTCACCATAGTTAAGGTAGTGTATGTTACTTTTCTGTTACAGCAGACATTTTGCCCTCATTCATATACGTGGAAAAAAAGTTTTTGGCATTGGAGATGGCAAACTGACTTTTTTCATGTTTAGAACAAGTAAAACTACACATCAATTGAAAAGAAAACCAACCAACCAACAACAGATAGCTGAGAAAGCGTCCCTAAAATAGGGGTTGTTAGGATGTGCCCTCAGCAGTCGAGAATAAATACAAAGGCAGTTGAACACGAAGCACTGTGACCTGTAGGTCCGGAACATAAATCACAGACATACTAGACCTTGCTAGAAACAAATGAGCTATGGTCAGTGGAGTCCAATTGTTTGCTTTGCTCTGTAAAGGTTAGCAGTGGAGTACAACTGAAGGAGGATGAAGCTATAAGAATTCAACTTTTTGAGATTAAATTTGTGAAGCTGTTTATTTATTTACAGGAATTTAAAGGAGTGGCAGATTATTTTTCTGCTTTTTTAAAATTGAACAGCATGCATATCCTTTCTCAAGGTAACAAAAATAAGACTTGCCAACTCACAGGCTTGTGAAATGGCTTTGTTAGAAAAGCTCTCTCTCCTTGTTAGAAAGACTTTTATTTTTTTTCCTGACGACTTCTGCCCTTCAATGAAGCAGAAGTTACACACAAAAAATCCCTCAGAAAGGCTGGAAGCTGCAAAGTTTTCACAGTTGTTTGGAAACCAGAGAGAACAAGAGAGTAAAGCAGAGTAAAGAAGTTTTTCCTGTGCATTAGTCAGCAAAGAAAAGTCCATCAGTAGGGCTCCTAGGCTTCTGGTACTGCAACAATTTTATAACTCCAGTGAGATGTCAGATATGATGTCATGATTGCTTTGTTGAAATATTCTCTGCATGAGATAGTTTCCCTCTCTGCATTCAGGAGACTGGAGAGATGGTCTCAGCTTTGTGCAGTAAGTATGCCTGTAGGTTTCCTCAATTCACATCTCTAAATTTTGGGCATTCCTGCTGCAATGTTACCAGTCCTGGCCCTGTAGGGCCTGCCTGCTGCCTTTGGGCAGGCTGGATCCCAGCTGAGATTCTCTTATGGCATCTGAGAGCTGAAAGGAGATGCTAAAACTACTGGCAGAGTAATGCTTTGTGTGTGGTCAGGCTTACTCAAGGCTGTGGGAAAAGGGTTGAACACACAAATGACTTCATGGAGGTTTTCTATGCAGTCAAACAGGAAAGAAAGAGCCTTAATTTCCACAGTATTAGGAAGGAAAATACAAAGCAGATGAAATTCTTTCTTTTCCATTTCTGAGCTTGTCTGTCAGTAGAGTAGAGGAAACAAAGATCTTGGAGATCATTACTGTCCCAGAGGACCATGACATGACAAACCAATGGTACTGTGCAGTGACGACAATTTGCAATTTCCATTGCAAGGTTTGGCATTGAATTATAGTGAACCATGAAGCTGGACAAAGCAGTTTGCCTGTCAAACTATAATCATTGCTTCTTTCTGACTATCAGCCAAGGGATTCTCCAGCCAAGTTTGACTACTGCAGTCTACAACAACTTGACAGTTGAAATAGCTGAATCCTACTGGCATTACAGAGATGACAACTCATTTATGCATATATGATTTTGCTTTAAACCATTCACCACAGGCACTGAGAGCAGAGAAGAAGTGACTGCAGTGTTGACATTTGCTAAATTAGATTTACTTTAACAGATGCAGTTTGCTGCCACATATCTTTCAGAACTCCAGCTGAAAGCTCATTGGACACGGGCTCATTACCGCCTACCCTCTTCTAAAAATGAGTGTTTGGACTTCTGGTAAGTATTTTACCTGTTTGGAGAGCAGCGCTACATAATAGAAATAATAAATAAGAATACACAAAGGAAATGTAATATAGAAACATAAATGTTATTTTAATCTAGCTGTTCTTTACTCATTCTGCCATTACTACTATATAAAAATAAGGTTATATTCCTATCAGGTGAGTCACTGAAAGCTCACTTCCATAATAAATCACTTTGGCAGAAGATGTCTGAAGAAAGCTTAGCATTCCTCAAATTCTGAAATATATATGGCAGCTATCGCTTAAATAGTATCTGGGGTTTATTTTGAATAGTGGCAGCCAGAGACTTATATTGGCAAGAACAGCTGCAGAAACACTTCAGTCTTTGACCTTCAACAGTGATGATGATACAAAGCTGTTTTCTGTACTATTTACTTTGAATGCTGTTTGTCTATTTAGCTTTTAGATCCAACCATTCATTCCGTTTTCTTGTGTCCATCATAGCATATTTTCTCCATCAATCTCTTCTGTATCCTTCTGTATCTTTCCTTCCTCAATCTTTTTTTTTTTTTTCTTTTTTTGAGCCAAGTCATTGTTTTTTCTTCCTCTCATCCCAATTTAAAAAATACAGGATTCACACAGACGGTTGTACAGTAACACTCTGCATGCATATTACAGTTCTTACTGTCCTTACAGCATAAGCTTTTGGGAGTTTGAACTATCATCTCCTCTAGTTTCCTTTATTATACAGGGCTGGAATCAGGGCTTACAGTATTAAGGAGTGTATAAATAAAAGCATATGCTGCAGTGTTTCAGAGGCTAATGAGATAAACCCAACTTTCACAAGTTCTAATTTAGTTAACCATATATTACCTGTGCCTTTGCAACACTAACATGTAAAATAACTTATATTAATAGTTCTCATTGCTTTACCACAGTATGTTATAAGCCTCTAAATATTTAGTATCTAAAAAAGTTACCTTCTCTGTGGGTCAAATCCCAGTCTTTCTGAAAACAGCTTAACAGTGTGCCCCAGCAGCCATTAGGGCCAACAGTAACCTGGGGTACATCAATCATGGCATTGCTAGCCGGTCAAGGGAAGGGACTGTCTTGCTCTGCTCTGTGCTGGTGTGGCCTCACCTCAAGTACTGTGTGCAGTTTTGGTCACCACAGTGTAAAAAGGTTATAAATCCATTAAAGAGTGTCCAAAGGTGGTGAAGGATCTAGAGGGGAAGATGTACGAGGAGCAGCTGAGGTCCCTTGGTTTGTTCAACCCAGAGCAGAGCAGGCTGAGGAGAGGCCTCATGGTGGCCTGCAGCTTCGTCACGAGGGGAGTGGAGGGGCAGGTGCTGAGCTCTGCTCTCTGGGGACAGCGACAGGACCCAAGGGAACAGCATGGAGCTGGGACAGGGGAGGGTCAGGCTGAGTGTTAGGAACAGGCTCCCCAGGGCAGTGGTTATGTCACAGAGCCTGCTGGAATTCAAGAAGCATTTGAACAACGCTTTCAGATGTTTGGTCTAATTTTTGGTGGTCCTGCATAGACCCAGGAATTGGACTTGATGATCCTTGTGAGTCCCTTTGAATTCTGGATATGCTATGATTCTACAACACACTGATTTGTCATGCTGATTGTTATACAACAGCTGCATTTCAGACCCTTTCAAAAATGGTTTCCATACCTCTGTTCTGTTTTCTAACATCTCTGCTGGGGTTTGACATTAGCCCAGTTGTTGCAGAGCAGTGCTTACGCAGAGCCAAGTAGTTTTCTGCTTCTTGTGCTGGCCTGCCAGTGAGGAGGCTGGGGGTGCACAAGGAGTTGGGAGGGGACACAGCCAGGACAGCTGGCCCAGGCAGGCCAAAGGGATATCCCATACCACCTGGCATCATGGCATCATGCTCACAATAAAAGCTGGGGTAAAGAAGAAGGAAAGTGGGGACATTCAGACTGATGGTATTTCTTCCCAAGAACACGTTAAGCATGTTGAGCCCTACTTTCCTGGTGGTGGCTGAACACCGGCCTGCTGATGGGAAGTAGAGAATGAATTCCTTACGTTGCTTTGCTTGCATTCATGGCTTTTGCTTTACCTATTAAACTGTCTTTATCTCAACCCATGAGCTGTCACATTTTTACCTTTCTGATTTAACCCCCCATCCCACCTGAGAAGAGTGAGTAAGCACCTGTGCGGCACTTGGTTGCCTGCTGGGACTAAACCACAACATCCAATATGCACCATTGGAGCTTCAGCTAATGCTGGTGCATGTCTGAACTCCGTGAGCTCCCCACATAGCACACACAGCAGCACCGGTTGTGTCTGACACAGACCACTAGTCCATCCGCACAGGTCTTACTGTGTGGGTGCATTGATCAGTTGTAGCAACAAAGAGTTAGAAGGCTGAAAGTGCACTACTCAGGAGCTATGCACATATACCTTTGGTAACAGCCTTCCTAAGCCTTACTTTCTAGCATCAGTTTAGAAAATTATGTAATTACTATCACAGTTGTTCATCCTGCATATTTGCAGTGAGACCACCTAGTACTGCAGGAGCCAGACTGGACTATATGATCACTAGTACAGAGCTGGGTGCCTCTTGGTCCTGCTACTGCAGTGGCTGCAGCCATGGGCATTTAAAGAAGGCACTTAAGACATGTCACAGTCAAGATGTTTTGGAAGGTGCAATCATTTAGGCTGGCCCTGCAGGCTGGCAGGGATATCTGCAAGTAGATCCCAGGTGTTGGAGCACTCCAAGGCACAAGCTGTGCTTGTGGTCACACCAACCTGGAACCCCAGCCATGATCTGGGAGCCTCCCTGCAGCAGTATGCCAGGGACATCTGCCAGATCTGATCTCCAGACTATCATTAAGAGAATGTGCAGTGGCAGGCAGAGACACTAAGCCTTTGTTCTGTAAAAAGTAGAGAATCACCTGAGAGCATTATTTTAAGATACCAGAAATGGCAATAGCAGAATATGCATCCACTGAAAGGAATACCACAGGGGCATTTTTGCTGAGGCACCTCACTGTATGCTTTTATAGTTTGAATAATTTAGGAGTGCAAAGTCTTTAGAATATGCTTTAAAATGTCAATAATTTGTCAAGGTTTCCTCTCTACATTAGTTTATCACATACAGAAAAGCTGCGGTTTTGATTGAAAAAAGTTCAGCAGCCAGAAGCCCCTTCAATTATATGTATCCATGAAAATTATTTGGAGTAGTTTTTATGGATCTTTCTTGCATTTAGTTGCCCCTCTCTCAGTTTTGGTCATCTGAGAAGTCAGGAAATGCTCTGAGGTGCACCAAGTATGGAAAGGAAGAAGTATGCATTGTGCTAAGCTCTGGATGTTTAAAATCATCATAGAATCATAGAATATCCCAAGTTGGAAGGGACCCATAAGGATCATCAAGTCCAACTCCTGGCACTGCACAGGTCTACCAAAAGTTTAGACCATGTGACTAAGTGCACAGTCCAATCGCTTCTTAAATTCAGACAGGCTCGGTGCAGTGACTACTTCACTGGGGAGCCTGTTCCAGTGTGCGACCACCCTCTCGGTGAAGAACCTCTTCCTGATGTCCAGCCTAAACTTCCCCTGCCTCAGCTTAACACCGTTCCCACGGGTCCTATCACTGGTGATTACGGAGAATAGGTCACCTGCCGCTCCACTCCCCCTCATGAGGAAGTTGTAGTCTGCGATGAGGTCTCCCCTCAGCCTCCTCTTCTCCAGGCTGAACAGGCCCAGTGCCCTCAGCCGCTCCTCATATGCCTTCCCCTCTAGGCCCTTCACCACCTTCATTGCCCTCCTCTGGACACTCTCCAACAGTTTAACGTCCTTTTTGTACTGTGATGCCCAGAACTGCACACAGTACTCGAGGTGAGGCTGCACCAGCGCAGAGTAGAGCGGGACAATCACTTCCCTCGACCGACTAGCAATGCCGTGCTTGATGCACCCCAGGGTACGGTTGGCCCTCCCGGCTGCCAGGGCACACTGCTGGCTCATATTCAACTTGCTGTCAACCACAACCCCCAGATCCCTCTTTGCGGGGCTGCTCTCCAGCATCTCGTCGCCCAGTCTGTATGTATAGCCAGGGTTGCCCCGTCCCAGGTGCAGGACCCGGCACTTGCTTTTGTTAAACTTCATGTTGTTGGTGATTGCCCAGCTCTCCAATCTGTCCAGATCTCTCTGCAAGGCCTTTCCACCCTCATCCGAGTCCACAACTCCTCCAAGTTTGGTGTTGTCAGCAAATTTGCTCAAAACACCTTCTAGTCCTACATCCAAATCATTTATAAAAACATTGAAGAGGACTGGCCCTAAAATGGAGCCTTATGGGACCCCACTAGTGACCATCTGCCAGCCTAATATGGCCCCATTTACCACAGTCCTTTGAGCCCTGCCCGTCAGCCCATTGCTCACCCATCACATGATGTTTTTGTTTAGCTGTATGCTGGACATTTTGTCCAGTAGGATCCTATGGGATACCCTGTCAAAAGCTTTGCTGAAGTCCAAAAAGATCACATCAGCTGGTTTCCCTTGATAGACTAGATGGGTGATCTTATCATAAAAAGAAATCAAATTTGTAAGGCAGGACCTACCCCTCATGAACCCATGTTGGCTGGGACCAATGACTGCATTGTCCCCCATGTGTGCTTCAATAACTTCAAGGATCATCTTCTCCATAATTTTACCAGGCACTGACGTGAGACTGACAGGCCTGTAATTGCTAGGGTCTTCTTTCTTACCCTTCTTGAAAATTGGGACAACATTTGCCAGCTTCCAGTCCACTGGGACCTCTCCAGATTCCCAAGATCGTTGAAAAATAATTGAGAGGTCCCACGATGATGTCAGCCAGCTCTTTAAGCACACTGGGATGAATCCCATCTGGACCCATGGACTTGTATGGATCCAGGTGGAGCAGCAAATCCCGCACACGTTCAGGGTCAGTTGGGAGTTTATCATTCCCACCGTCATGGTCCTCCAGCTCAGGGTACCCTGGGTCCCGAAGCCCATCATCAGTGTTGAAGACAGAGGCGAAGAAGGCATTAAACATCTCTGCTTTGCCTATGTCGTTGTCTGTAAGGAGACCTTCCCCATCAAGTAGCGGACCTATGTTTTCTTTGGTTCTCCTTTTTCTGTTCACATATCTAAAAAAAACTTTTTTATTGTCTCCCACAGACCTGGCCAGCTTCAATTCTAGTTGGGCTTTGGCCACACAAATTTTCTCCCTACAAACACGAACAGCATCCCTGTATTCCTTCCACGTCACCTGACCCTCCTTCCAGCAGCCGTACACTTTCTTTTTTCACCTAAGCTCCAGTACAAGATCCCTGGTCAGCCAGGCCGGCCTTCTGCCCCACCTGCTTGACTTCTGATATTTTGGAATCGCCTGATCTTGTGCTTTTAGGAGGCAGTGCTTAAAGATTGACCAGCACTGATGGACGCCAATGTCTTCAAAAGCAGTTTCTCAGGGGACCTTGCTGACTAGTTCCCTGAGCAGCCTGAAGTCTGCTTTCCCCATATCCAGGGCTGAAGTTTTGGTGCCAGTTTTCCTTCTGTCACCATAAATTTTAAACTCAACCACTTCATGGTCACCATGACTGAGACGGCCGCCAATTGCCATGTCCCCCACAAGACTCTCTCTGTTCTCCAGCAACAGATCTAGGAGGGCACCTTTCCTAGTTAAAATATTCTAAAATATTTAGAAAAAAAAAAAAAAGTTGAATTTGAAGAAATGTTGATCTGGGAAATTAGTCTTACTAGCAAGCAAATAACAAGGATAAATTTAATACCAGTATACGAAATTATGGGTTAGCTGAACAGAACTTAAAAGCCTGGCATGCTACACAATTTTTCAAACTGCTTCTCAGTTGACCCTTCAAGGTACAATGAAATGCTCTTCAGTACATCCCCTAGAAACTTGTAAGAGATTGTGCCTTCTTTAAATGTTTGAGAGGTTATTGAGTAATATCCACTTCATACATCAGTTTCTGTTGTGCTGACAGGTGGAGCAGGATATGTGGACTGATTGTGACCTTGTATATATTTTCCAGATGCAATATTCTCAGCTTCTCCACATCTCCATTCACCTCAACAAGACTGTCGTGAGCAGAACAGCCTGTCCCCCTATGAGGGTTCTTCTGCTGGAAAGACAGACCTGCCAAGGAGGGCAGGCTGGAAGAGAGAATAATGCAGACTCTTCACAAAAGAGGCAAAAGAAAGTGATCTAGGGAAAAAAGGGGAGAAAGAAACAAAAGAACCATGAGGTTAATGTTCAAGGGATATAGCAGGGGTAGGTGCAAAGGCAAGAGGCTTACAAAATACTGTGCTTTTTATTGCCAGTGATTCTTATTCACAAGACACTTAAAGAAATCCAGTATTTCCTTGATTCAATTTACTTGATTCACAACATTGAGTTGAAGAACAATTCTCCTGAGTTTTGACAATTACATTTTATAAACAAGGAAGTCTATGTACCAACAATAGAAACTGCACTCATCTCAAGACACATGTTCAATTTTCTTAAAACAAAAAGAGCTATTTAGACTTCCAAAGAATGACAGATATACATATACATACATATATATGTATGTGCATACATACACACTCACTTTCCCACACCATTCTTCAGTTTGTTACACGGGCAACAGGAATGTTACATACAGTAATATCTGGGCTGTAGGAATTGGAATGCTTACTAATGCCAAAACTACAAGAAAAAAACAAATAAAAAACAGTCTGACTTGTTTGACTTACATGACTACATAGCAATTACAGGAAAGTGCTTGTACCTTTGCTACCAGCCTTTCCAATACTTACTCCTTAACAGCAACTTAGAAATTTACTATATCATTATTATTATAGTTGTAAATAAACTTCTGCCTCTTATGTATGCATGTTGCCCCCCCGTGTATTGCAAGTTCCATTCCAAATTGTGTAAATTCATAGGTGCTTAAACTTTTGCAACACACTGGAGTTTAACAGATCTACAGTGCAGTAAAAAAAAATAAAAAAAATAAAATAAAATAGAATTAAAAAAAAAAAAAAGCAGGAGCAGGAAAGAACTGTGAAAGTGGTTTTCCCTTCCCTAAGGATGGAGGCCAGGTTCAGGTGTGGCTGGAGCTGCATCTGAAAAGAACAACCTTCAATGGCTGTAGAACAGGAAGTGGGGTTGATGTCCTGGGTCCTGCAGTCCACTAGATTTGGCTACTTTGAACAGAGTCCACAGTAATCAACATGTTTAGTGATCTTCATCAGTCATCACTGGTGAGTATGGGATACAAGGATGGCAAACTGTTCAGTCATGTTGGCTACAGTGGTTGGGTGCCATGACTTTTCTGCTACTTTCCTGTTGTCTTTCCTTCTGCACAGTACAGCAGCTCTGTCTTGTTGCCCAGAAATCTGTTCTCTATGTTTGCTGAAGAGCTGATGGGGAAGATTGAAGAGTGGTCTGCTTACTCATTCTGACATAGTATTTTGTGTGCTAAAAAGAATCTGTCACATTTTGATACAGTGGATAAACAACTGTTGATATATACAATGACCATGCTTATCTGGGCTCACATTTTTCCCTTTCATTGCATCTGTGAAGGCAACAACAGGCTCAGGAAGGCTATCTGGACAGTCATGCCAACAGTATTATGTTTCTTGTCCCCCAGTCCTATGATTATTCCATTGGTTCCATAGTGCAGTATTTCAAGAGAGGCTGAAGCACAGGAAAGTCATAAAGCTACAAAATGATTGTGATGGAACTGGCTGAAGGATATTACTGCATTGGTTAGGGAGAGCAAGCTTGCTGTCCTAAGGAAGCAATCAAAACAGGGAAGCAAGTCTAACATTTTTTGTCTTAACTGACTTGAAGACCTAATAATTCTCTTGAGTTTTTCTTCCATTAAAAATAATGTTTTTCAAGTAGCAAAATAGTCTCAGCTTCAAAATTACAGTTTATCCAGAAGAGATTTATTTTTCTTAATTCAAAGTGAAGTAAAGATACATCTAACCAAAAGCTCCCAAGACATAAAAATCAAGGTATACATTTTTATAAAACCTATCAAGCAGAGGATGAAATACACACACGTATATATGAGATTAAATCTTCCTAGTCCACTAATCATAAGATTTTAACTCCAGTTAATTCACCACTTCAATTCCCTTTAAAGACTTTTGGGACAACAAAAGAAATTTGCTGAGTGATCAGAAGGCCAACTATTTTTGAATGTGATAGTCCAAAGGGAAGGAAACATTTTCAGAGAACATCTTCCATCCTTGAAAACAGTATTTTCCAATTTGATTAGGATGCCATTAGGGTGAGAGCCTCCATCAGTTTCAATCATTATGGTGTTCTAGAGAAAGACTGCTGAACTTGGAATAATCCAGGATTTAAAGTAATTTATAATGCTCTGGAGAACCATTGCAGATCCTGGATAAGACTAGCCAACACTCTGATTCCCATTAAGTATTAATAGGTCTAGTTGGTCACATCTAATAACGGTAGATCTGACTATTGCCTTGCATTACATAATATTCCTACAGCACAGTATAACAGAAGAGTTAGCATCCTAGCAACTTCTCTGCCTTCATTTAAATTCATACAAAATGGAAGGCAAGCTGAGAAAGGGATTTCTCTAACAGTGAGGCTCTGACAGACTCATAAACATGACTCACAGGTAGCACTGCTTCTGGGCCTGTCTGCAAGCGTAAATGGTGTGTTTGCATGCTCTTTCCATCTCAGCAGAGGGGTATCTGAAGCTAAGCACAGGTGCAAGACTGAAGGTTAGATTGGAAACTGCTATTCAGAAATGGGAAAAAAGGCACTTGTATAGTGGCAGAAAGAAGCAGAAAGGATTGAGTAGATACTTCTAGAGTTCTCCTTGCAGAAAAAAAACTGCTTTTTATGGTTGGTCCCTCTCTTGCTCTCTCCCTGTCTCTCATACATAATTTGTATGCTGAAAAACTGCATCTCTGCCTGGTGCTGCTCCTCTGTGCGAGGAGAAAGAGGGGATTTGAAGGCTTTGTGCAGAATGAGTGGCAATCCACAGCATGTTGTGTGCACATCATGCTTGGAGCCCTTTTTTGTCCAAGGAAACAAAAGCGAGCAGTACAAGACGTAATTCTGCTCTCTGTATTCAGTGATGAGCAGGTGCTAACAATGTTTTTATTCATCCGTGTTGCTAAGCACCTAGGAGACCTTAACATAGATGAGGACCTCATTGCACTGAATCACTGTGCGGTCTTAGAACAAAAAGATGGTTCCCTTCCCTTTGCCCAAGAGATAAAGGATAGATTCAAGCAGAGTGGAATTGCAGCAAAACAAGTAGGATAGTATTAGTCAACCTGTAAAACTGTGGTCTCAGTAATCTTACATAGTGATGGTTACTCTGGCTTGGAAATGTTTTCTCCCTCCATATCCAAACTGTCAAACCAAAAGCTAGCCTGTCATCAGTTTGAATGTCAACAGTGATCATCAGGCACTGTCACATAAACATTAAAATTCTCCATTATAGTTAATTTCCTCTATTATAAAGAAAGATCACTAACACAAAGTGCAGCAGTATTAAATAAATATATTCATAGAAGTTATTAATCAATGTAATAAGCCTGCAACCTAATCTATGCCAAAGTAATCACAGCAAAATAAACATAATTAAAAACATCCAAGCTGACATATGTCAAGACAAAGTATGTGTTAGTAGATAACTACCACTGATTGTGAGTCATATAACAAGAGCGGATATGAAACTTTTTGTTAACTTTAAGAGGTATCATACCTTCTTCTGATCATAATCTAGATGATATTAAGCTTGCAGCTTAATGAACTCAACCAACAAACAGACGCACTAGGAGGCAGAAGTTCACGGAAGTAATGCAATTTAATTATTTATTTGCTTTCTGTGCTTTGCTGTACATCTGTGAAAGAAAAAGTCAGTTCCATGTGGCTCCTTAAGCACTTATTACATTTTTCAGGAAGACATATTTTTCTTCCACCCAAAGCCTGATCTTGTTAATTATTATTTCTGAAAGAAGCCAATCGGGATCATCTTGCACTAGGCTGAGAGGTAAATAATCAACAGGCAAATTCTTTTTCTATCTCTTTGTTAAGGCAAAATCCAAATTTCATTTGTTAAGGAGGTAGTTTCCTTGAAATGAAATTATCTGTTGAATTTTTAATTAATATAGAACAAGAACGAACACTGCCTTTTCATGCATGTATCCTTTTCTGAAAAAGTAGTTCCAAGCCGGCTGGCAACTCATCACTTACATGTCCCATGGAAGTTGCTTGTTTATTGGTCTTCTAAGGAGGACAAAATATGATGCTGTTGCCCAAAGCATACATTGTTGCCACTTTGCTTGTGGCAACACAGGTTTGGAGTGGCTGAAAGCTAGCATAGAAGTGGAAGGAGTCACACAACCTACATGTAAGTTGTATCTGGTCCCCACATCTGTAGGGCTGGATGCTAGCTTCTCTTTTCCTCCCATGTTCTGGGAATGCCCACAGAAGCCCTAGGAGGCGTTGCAGGTCTCAGGGGTGCAGACTGTTCTGCAAAGAGCCTTGCACAGGATCAGGTTTTGCCAGATCAGACTGAAAGTCAAACTGCCACAGCTTCTGCAGCATCTGTCCTTTGGATGGTGACTGTAAACATCAGGGTGCAGCTGCAATGCAGTCTGTGTTGTTCGTGGGGAAAAAAACTGTGGTCCCAAAGTGTCTGCCTGTTGAGCAGAAAATGGAGAGCATCATAACATCTCTCTTATTCTCACCAAGTCCTGCTGAACTTGTATTCTAGTATTGTCAAGGAGAAATCGAGTAGGACTGGTTAACACCAATAATTTGGCAGTACTCTGGTTCTGACAGCTTCTCCAAATTCTCATGTCATGCAGACCACTAAGTCTCCTTTCTCACCCAGAGGCGAGATTTTCAGCTCATTTCCCATGACTCTAAAAAGCTGTGCAGTGAACTTATAATGAAATCATACCTCTTATGTTGATATAGCTAAAACACAGTTAGGACAGTACTGAGAATGTTGTATATGGAAAGCCCTGTATTTGTTTCTCTGCAGAGACTACAATATCAGAAGCTGACAGTTATTTCAGGTATCAGAAAGGGAGTGAATTTTGAGTTTGCAGTGATACTTGGTACACAGACATGATATTACTTCTGACAGTATGCTTGATAGCACTTCTGATATGTAGCAATGCATGCACCTTAATAAATCAGAAACTTGTAAAATAATAATTCACTATGTATGTCCATACGCCATGCCTTACTTTATTATATTAAGTAAAAATAATATTAAAAAATATTTGCCTCTGAGCTGTCACTACAACTAATTAGATTTTGGACCCTCCCCCAAAGGGAGGGATCATCCCCCTTTCCAAAGTTTGTGCTGCAGAAGTTAGAAGTCCCACTGCCATCTTTTATTTTCAGGTATGCAACAAGGAGAGGAGATAAATAATTCTGATAGATCACTGAGACTTTATTGAAAAAAAAATATCTAATTTGTCTTTCCATCTTGTTATCTTCCACTGTATTTATCGTTTCTGTATTCATCCCAATTAAACTTTAGAAACTGATTGCTTAGGTAAAGATACAGTTTGCATCAATTAATTCTTCTTAACAACTAAAAATATCTGTTTTGAGTACTTGAATTCTATTATTTGGTCTGCCTTCCCAACAAAACCCTGCTAACCAAGAGAAGCCCAACTTCCCATCTTCTACTTTATGCCAGTCAAAAAAAAAAAAAGAGAGAGAGAAAAAAATTGCAAAGTGTTAAAGCACAATTCCATGCATTTCTCTCCTTCCCAATTTACCAAAAAAGTATACTACATTATGATTCATATAGTGAAATGCAATGTATTCAAGTTTAAATGAAAAATATAGCAGTAACTTCCAGCAGAGCAGAACTAATACAGAATATCAGCTTCTTCTTTCCATAGCTATTTCCTTGATCAAGTCAAATCACCATTATTCTTGCACCTACAAACTCCACAGATTAATAGATGACAGCATCTCCCATAACATCCTCATAGACAAGCTCAGGAAGTTCAGCCTAGATGAGTGGATGGAGAGGCTGACTGACAATTGCCTGGATGGCAGAGCTCAGAGGGTTGTGCTTGGTGGTGAGGAGCCTAGTTGGAGGCCTGTAGCTAGCTAGTGGTGTCCCCCAGGGTTCAGTACTGGGTCCAGTGTTGTTCAGTTTATTCATCAATGACCTGGATGATGGAATGGAGTGCACCCTCAGCAAATTTGCTGACAACACAAAGCTTGGAGGAATGACTGGTACCTCAGAGGGATGTGCTGCCATTCAGAGGGACCTGGACAAGCTGGAGGACTGGGCTGAGACGATCTTCAGGAAGTTCAACAAAGGCAAGTGCAGGGTCTGCACCTAGAGAGGAATAACCCCAAGCACCAGTACAGGCTGGGGCTTGACCTGCTGGAGAGCAGCTGTGCAGAGAGAGACCTGGGAATCCTGGTGGGCAGCAGGCTGACCATGAGCCAGCAATGTGTCCTTGTGGCCAAGAAGGCCAATGGTATCCTGGGGTGCATTTGGAACAGTATTGCCAGCAGTTCGAGGGAGGTGATCCTCCCCCTCTACTCAGCCCTGGTGAGGCCACACCTGGACTATTGTGTCCAGTTCTGGGCTCCACAGTACCAGAGAGACATGGAGCTACTGGAGCGAGTTCAGAGGAGGGCTACGAAGATGAGAGGGCTGGAGCACCTGTCGTATGAGGACAGGCTGAGAGAACTGGGCCTGTTTAGCCTGGAAAAGAGAAGACTGAGGGCAGACTTCATCAATATATATATAAATATCTGGGGGGAGGGTGTCAAGAGGACGGAGCTGGTCTCTTTTCAGTTGTGCCCAGCAACAGGACAAGAGGCAACAGGCACAAACTGAAGCACAGGAAGTTCCAGCTGAATATGAAAGGGCATTTCTTTATTGTGATGGTGACAGAGCACTGGAAGAGGTTGCCCAGAGAGGTTGTGGAGTCTCCTTCTCTGGAGATATTCAAAAGCCACCTGGATGCCATCCTGCACAACGTGCTCTAGGTGATCCTGCTTGGCAGGGGGGTTAGACCTGATGATCTTCAGAGATCCCTTCCAACCTTGGCCATTCTATGTTTCTGTGACACTTAATGGCCTGCCTTGAGATGTGATCTTTAATCTTCAGAGGGAGAGAAGACCAGAAAATCCTCAAAGGAAAAAAAAAAGAAAAAGTTATAGGTTTATAAAAGGTTAAAGGTTTATAGGTTATACCTCTCTGAAAACCTGTGACAGAGGAGGAAATAACTTTTTATTTTTATTATTATTTAATTGTGAGAAATTTAAACAAACATTGGGTTTATGATATGTTCTAAACTATGCCTGAATGGTTGAAATGAAAACCTGTTTAACAAACTAGTACATTCTTATTCTCACACAGGCTGGCAGACCAAAAGAGACACCCTTAGTTAGTGTAATTCAGGAGTATAACATTGATAAAAACCTTTAGTGAAAACACAGAAAATATATTAAAAGTATTAATTTATAATTCCTACTTAGTTAAGAGACTAGGTTCAGATTCATCATAGATGGCAAAAAATGTATTTAACTTATTTTTATATATAAAAAGGTGTTAAGAAAATAGGGATTGAAACTACTATATAAATATTTTAAAGCATAGTTCAAGGCTAGTCTCAACACACTTCTTCCCCTTTTTTTTTTTTAAAGTGAAGAAGAGATTTAAAATCTTTGCAGTATGTTTGGTCACCAAAACAGTTCAATAAATGAGAAATTAATGAAAATATTTGTTTTGGAGTTTTACAGCCCTTTATTGTTAACTGTTAAAAGGCAAATGGAATATACTAACTAAAAGAAAGAGTAAAAAAAAGTATTTTTACAGAAAGCTGAAATAAAGCATTTTAACATTTCTAAAAAGAGCCCATCCTTAAAAAGCCTGAACAACTGTCCCACCAAGAGTTACTTCCTCCACTCTACCCACATGACTCACCTTGGCTTTTAACACTGGATGAAGAAAGAGAGATAAAACCATAACAGAAAACCTGTACAGTGGAACCAGGACGGTTTGAGACACCTTCCCACCAGCTCCTAGGAAAGTCCCTATCCTCCCCAAGGAGGAAGGAGAATAACCCGGCCATGAACTTCGAACACCTAGTAGAAGCAGGAGAACAATCAAGATCTCATAATTATAAAACTTTGTGGAAAAGGAGTTGTATGCCAAACAGTAGGCACACATTTCACCCAGAGCTACTCATTAGTAGCTCACCTGTCTTCCCAGAACTCAGTTATCAAATCCTGCTGGCTGCTTCAAAAGGAAAAGATTAAAAAAAGAACACAGTCTCTGTCTTCTGGACTGTCAGAGACCCATGACCACTTCAAATTCATGCAGAAGAAGGGTCATACCGACTAGCATTTTGAATATTTAGTGATAGTTGATCAGCTTACCTGGATTATATCTGCTGTAGCTAACAACAATAGCCAGCTACAACTTTTAGGTAAAATAATATTGATACACATATTCAAGAACCACATATTCAAGAGACGGACCAATTTCCTCTGTTTGTTCTAGGCTGGAAACAATTTGTATTCAGTCTCATCTTTGGAAGCCAGAAGTGATGATGTAGGTAATCTCCTACTATTCTTAAATACCAATGGATATATTTTATATTGCTGGTTGTTTCTGCAACGTTTAGATGCACTAACAAGGATCACACACTGTTATATAACAGAGTGAAAAGAATCCAGGCATAATGTATCAATGCTTTCTTTTTTTTTTTCCCCCTCCTACAGAAACAGACAAAAGAAGCAGTCACAACAAGCTGTACCTCCAGCTCTAGCCTTATGGTATTGGGTATAAAACTAGTTCTGGAGAGGGGAAGAACTGATTCCCCCATGTGAGCCTAGACAGGAAAAAAAAAAACACAAAAAAAAGGATTAAAGAAAACATCTGGTGGATATACAGCTCTGCCGATGCATCACCATGTATTATCACAAAGACCAATTGCTTTACATGAACAATTCGTGAACGAAAACCAGGCTGTAGAGCCCAGGCACAAGGAAGAAGACCAATAGTTCAAGTAGAACATTTTAAAGAAACCACAGAGAAGGTTCAGTCTTTCTAGTTTGAAGTACACATACTGCATTTGGTCAACTCTGTATGCAGCAGAAAAAATGCACAAGATTTTGTACTAATAACAGAAGCTGGTGTGGTTACAAAGCACCTTGTAACCACATGGCAATCATGTCCTTTTATCTCTTCATTAATTATCATGCTATATTCCACCAGCCAGTCTTTAAATAGACCTGGAGCTAGGATATGCTTGAAGGTCCAGGTTGAATAATCTCTTTAATAACATTATAATGACCCAACTGAATTTTTTATTATTAAATAATAATAATCCAGAGTTGATTTTAAAGAGGGGAGAACAGTCTGAGACAGAGAAATCAAAGAAGATGTGAGTAAAGATTTGTGATATTCCACAACATAAACGTATAGCATCAAGTACACTGAAAAGTACCTGCTTACCAACACAAGATGTTCTTTGAATGCTCCAGGGAGACCTGAGAATTTGGATGATGAAAATGTAAACAGGTCTCCCACAAACCTGTAAATGCATTACTTAATGCACTACTGGAAAGAACAATGTAATGTAAAGTATTGTGAAGATGAGCAGGGAATAAGAGTTTGCATGATAAAATACACAATAATACACAATTTATTGGTTTATCAGGATTGTTGGAGAACAGCTTAGGTACTATTTCTTTAACAGGGCAGTAAAAAAGTTTTAACCACTGTTTTCATACAGACTTATTGATAATACAACCTTTTTCTTTTTTTTTTTTTTTCCTAGTATTTTTGCTAATAAGGTAACTTTGAAAGAGATCTCAGGTTCCCTTTCATGTCATCATGTTATCAACCATAAGATAAGGTAATAACTGAATATTCCTTCTGTGTAACTTTAAGTTATTTTTCATTAAAAATATGCTGGCAGTATACCAAATACATATCTTATTTTTAATAATTACTTCTTCATATGTGTGTGTATATATGCACATATTGACAGCATTGAATTGCCTAATGGATTGTAAGTTACATAACTTTATTTCAAATACCCACATATATATTATTATTATTATTTACATCAAATGGTATGAGCTACAGATTTTACCCACAAAAAATCTGAGAATTAAAACCAGAAACACCATGTGACAGTCTACATTATTCTCCCAGCTCTCTCTCTTAGACGATATTGTAAAACAAAAGATGCTTCTTTAGACTTCTTTCAGGGTCACACGCCAGTTTTCCTCAAGCTTTTCTCAGTCTAAGACATCTTACACTTTGCCCCAAAAAATACTATATAAAGACCCTCTGCCAAGATCACCAGATTTCCCAAGTAATCTTGCATCAGCATGGTTTGAGAGAAAGCTTTTTTTTTTTTTTTTTTTAAATTGATGTGTTTGCTCCCTTGCTTCAGATATGTTTAGGGGTAGGGAGCAGAAGCAGCTTTTAGTGTTACTCTCTAGGCAGGTTTAGGACATGTTGGCAGTCTGGAAGGAAATATGATCTTAAAGGTAACCTTTGGGATTCTAGAAAAGCTTCTCTAGAAAGATTTAAAGTGTTGAACCCCACCTATATCAATACATGCAGCAGGTATATTTTTAACTTTCTACTAAATAATTATTTCAGAATGCAGCAGCATGACATGGAGCATATGTGTAGCAAAAAATAGTCTCTGTAGAAAAAATAAAAATAGCAAGAGATCTGAATTTGGCAGTCAAATCATGTATTGCTCAAGTAAGGCATCGTAGCTTGGCCTAACTGCATATCCCCAGAAAGGCCCTAAAATTCTAGCAACATTTAAAAACAGTATAAGTAAAATTTGTTTTGCACTCAGTAAAAAGCACAGCAAGTGTTAACACTTCACAGCAGTACTGTGCAGCAGTCAAAGATAAGAAGGCAAGAATACTGTACTTCAGTCAAAGCCTTAGGACAAAATTATTTGGACAGAGTACTCTCATCAGCTTTACTGGTCAGAGACATTAGTGACTTGCAGCCTTCCATTTTTAAGTGCCTTAGGAGCTTTCACAGCAATCAGACACAAGACCAGATGTACTGTGCATACATCTTATCTGCAGAAGATACCACCCTGCTTCTTGCAAGGCAAGAGTCTGCCCTCACTTTGGGGCACTGGGGGTGGGCACTTGCTCTCATTCCCAAAGGGGAGCAAGAAGTGACCAGTAGCAGCATTGACCCTGCACAAACAACCTCAGCAAGACAAAAAAGGTGACTCTGCTGTGCTTTTCCTAAGTGCTGGCAACTGCATCACCATTTCTGCTTGGATTAGGAATGGGCTTTTGACTTGCTTTCCCCCCCCTTTTTTTAGTTCTCGGTGGGCAGGGGTATCAGAGCTCACTGCCTGGGGCTCCTTTTGGATGAAACTAAACCTGAAATTGTTCCCTGAACATGTACCTAATGTGCTTTAACTGATAATAGAGCTTCAGTCCATGGGAAGATACCAGAGAGCAAACCAATCACTCTGAAAGTATATTCTCCATGTCCTCAGAGCTGTTTAGCTCCATAAATCCAATTTTATTGGGTTGCAGAGTTTGCTGATGCAGATAGAGAAATGTGGCAATCCCAGCATAAGATAAACCTTGATCTTCTGTCTATTAATTTGAAGAAAATGCTGAAAATTTATTAGTTTTTTTTTTTTAAACAGAAAAAAAGATTATGTAAATTGTATATATGCTTTATTTTAATACAGATGGTAGAGGATGAGACCTTTTAAGAGTACGGTATTTCACAGATTCTTGGGATTTTGACTGTGTTTAATCCTCTACACCCTCTAAAAGATTTGACCTACTCCTAGAGAAATTATTTCTTACTTGTGGCTAGCTACAAACTAGCTCTATATAAACTTGGTTTTATACCTCCATGGTGGTTCAGGAGCATTGATCTCCCAAACACAGTTAAGGAGTGGGCTGATAACAACAGCACTTACTGAATTGTATCATTCTGGAAATGTTCAAGGTGTTCCTTAGAAGTTTCTCTTCAAGTAATACAAATACCAGCTTCACTTACCTTATGAGGTCAGAAGGAGTCACAGCACAAAGTGGCTCAGCTGATGATATAGTGAATAACTCTCAGTTATTTGTCTGGCATGATTAAGCTGCCTCTTCAGCCTCCTGAGAGAAAGTAAATGTCAAAGGCATCTTTAATCCAACAGCTGAGTGTTATCAAGAACTGGTGTTCAATATATTCATGCCAGGCTGAAAAGGAAGGGTGACATGGGTAATCTGACTTCATCTGCTATGCCTAGAGACCATCTGGCAGTATAATGAAGAAGGGCAAGTTAAAACCAGATTACATTCACCTGGAAAAAAATAAAAAAATAACTGAAATCTGGACCAGGCATTCAAAGGGCAATCCTTTCCCTATTGACTTCAGGCCAGAATGACTTTATGAGTAGTCTTAATTTATCTTACTTCCCCTTCTTGTAAGCAGGGAAATAGAAACCTGCATAAAGTGGGTAGTAAATACCTTTCGTAGTGTGCTGAGAGCTCTCTCCTCTCCTCTGCCCTCTCAAATATCTTTTGAAATAGAATTAACTTGGCTCCCAGGTTTCTATGTGTCTCCAGAAAAAGATATTATGTGCTGGCAATGTCATCTGCTAAAGACACCAGAGACTGCTGGGGAGCTGCTTGTTAGGGAGAGAAAAGTGGAGAAACTGGTGCTGATGTGAGGAGGACCCCAGGGACCCACCACTGCTTCAATGCCCCACACTTCAGGAACTGTTCTCCTGAGAATTGAGAACAGAGGGAAAATGTGACCTGCTTCCCATGAAGGTCCTCCAGTGGTCTCCTTCCATTAACTGTCTACAAGGGAGAGATTTAGCTCCACACTATGACTTTCAGCCATATCCCATGCATTCACTCATCCTATTCACTCTCGCTGAACTAGTAGGGTTTTCGTTCATAGGAAATTATCTGTAATCAGTACAAACTGCTGTGAGTTGGAAGAAAATTGTCAGCACCAAGCAGGGCAAGGGAATCAGCATTAGGAAAGCCCACCACACTGAAAAAGCTTTTTTTTTTTTTTTTTTTTAAGGATGCACTTTAAATGTATTATCTCTAAATGGTATGTAACCTGATCTCCTGGGTTTGAAACATATTTTATACAATACATTCTCTGCATTTCCAGGGGCTCTTTGAGAGGTGCAGAGAAGTAGCTAGAGGCAACACATGAAAATAGCAATGAAAGTTTGGAGGATATCTTTGCTCCTCACATTGTTGTTAGATGGATGTTAAGTGTTTTTCTTTTGCCACAGACTCTTGGGAAGAGAGCTTTTGTCCCTTAACTATTAGGATTTTTTTTGCAAGAATTGGTGCCCCATAAAGTAATAACTCTAATAAAGGAAAACCTTCATTCTAAATACTAATGAAAGCTGACAGAAATTGTACCTCCTGAACAGGTTTCAGGATTAAAGTGACAGATCTGAGTGTGAAAACTGACTAGGACAAGAACTGCCAGAAATTGTATTCCGGGCAGAACCCATTACCTCTTCCTTCCCTGCTCCTTAGTCTGAAAGGCTATCTGAAAGCAGAACTCTTATCTGTCTGATTTCAGAGCCATCCAAACAAACAAAAATGGGCTATATTTGCTTTGTTTTTCCTTTGTGTATATATAATAATTATATTATATAGTTGTATAATATTCCACATGTTACTAATTATAATATATAATAACATTTATATAATAATGGTATGGTATTATCATGTATATATGTTACACTAGCTATATTATATAAGCTATATATGTTACATGTAAGCTTTGCAATTATACATTGTTTTCATATATGTAAATAACTTTGCTAAAGCTATTGTTTGAGCTGTCTACACTGTTAAGTAGCTGCAGATGTTGAGTGTGCTCCCATCCACAGAGTGAGTATAATGGCTTTTTCTCCAGATACCCCTTCACAGTATCACAGATTTCTAGGTTGGAAGAGACCTCAAGATCATCGAGTCCAACCTCCGACCTAACACTAAGTACTCCACTAAACCATATCGCTAAGCTCTACATCTAAACGTCTTTTAAAGACCTCCAGGGATGGTGACTCAACCACCTCCCTGGGCAGCCCGTTCCAATGCTTAATAACCCTTTCGGTAAAGAAGTACTTCCTAACATCCAACCTAAAACTCCCCTGTCGCAACTTTCGCCCATTCCCCCTCGTCCTGTCACCAGGCACGTAGGAGAACAGACCAACCCCCACCTCTTTACAGCCTCCTTTAAGGTAACTGTAGAGAGCGATAAGGTCGCCCCTGAGCCTCCTCTTCTCCAGGCTGAACAAGCCCAGCTCCTTCAGCTGCTCCTCGTAAGACTTGCTCTCCAGACCCCTCACCAGCTTGGTCGCCCTTCTCTGGACTCGCTCGAGCACGTCCATGTCCTTCCTGTAGCGAGGGGCCCAAAACTGAACACAGTACTCAAGGTGCGGCCTCACCAGAGCCGAGTACAGGGGCACAATCACTTCCCTCGACCTGCTGGCCACACTGCTTCTTATACAGGCCAGGATGCTGTCGGCCTTCTTGGCCACCTGGGCACACTGCTGGCTCATATTCAGCCGACTATCAACCAATACTCCCAGGTCCTTCTCGGCCAGGCAGCTTTCCAACCACTCATCTCCCAGCCTGTAGCTCTGCTTGGGGTTGTTGCGCCCCAGGTGCAGGACCCGGCACTTGGCCTTGTTGAACTTCATACAGTTGACCTCAGCCCATCGCTCCAGCCTATCCAGATCCTCCTGCAGAGCCTTCCTGCCCTCGAGCAGATCGACACACGCACTTAGCTTGGTGTCATCTGCAAACTTACTGAGGGTGCACTCGATTCCCTCATCCAGGTCATCGATAAAGATATTAAAGAGGACCGGCCCCAGTACCGAGCCCTGGGGGACACCACTAGTAACCAGCCTCCAACCAGATTTGACTCCATTCACCACAACTCTCTGGGCCCGGCCATCCAGCTGGTTTCTAACCCAGCGAAGCGTATGCCAGTCCAAGCCCCGAGCAGCCAGTTTCTCGAGGAGAATGTTGTGGGGAACAGTGTCAAAAGCCTTACTGAGGTCAAGGTAAACCACATCCACAGCCTTTCCCTCATCCACCAAGCGCGTCACTTGGTCATAGAAGGAGATCAGGTTCGTCAAGCAGGACCTGCCTTTCATAAACCCATGCTGACTGGGCCTGATCGCCTGCTTGCCCTGCAAGTGCCGCGTGATGACCCTCAAGATAATCTGCTCCATGAGCTTTCCTGGCACTGAGGTCAAACTGACAGGCCTATAGTTCCCCAGGTCTGCCCTGTGGCCCTTCTTATAGATGGGCGTCACATTGGCTAGCCGCCAGTCAACTGGGACCTCCCCCGATAGCCAGGACTGCCGATAAATGATGGAAAGCGGCTCGGCCAGCTCCTCCGCCAGTTCCTTCAGTACCCTCGGGTGCATCCCATCCGGCCCCATCGACTTGCGCACATCCAAGCTCCGTAGCAGGTCGCCAACCATTTCCTCATGGATAGCGAAGGCCACGTCCTGCTCCCCATCCCCTTCCACCAGCTCAAGGCACTGGGTATCCAGAGAACAATCGGTATTGCCGCTAAAGACTGAGGCAAAGGCGGCATTAAGCACCTCAGCCTTTTCCTCATCCTTAGTAACTAGGTTTCCCCTCGCATCCAGTAAAGGATGGAGAACCCCTTGGTTCTCAACTCTCAGCAATTGTAATAAGGACTGAGGTCATATATATATTCTCCTTTTAACTGTTCCCCCTCCCCCTGCCTTACCCCCCCCTCCCCCCCCCCGAATATTTCAAACCATTACAAGAGATCACCAAATGACTGTAATCACCTACTTCAGACAGATGGACAGTGGTGTGGGACAGCATGTAGCCCACGTTAGAGGAAGGAGCTGTCATAATCCTGACCTCCTTATTCTTGAGCTGGTTGATATAGGAACATGATATAGCTCCATTATTGGCAGTTCTTGACTATTTAGCCCTTGACTTATACTGATTTTCAAGCATGCCTGAAAATAACATATTTCATTTTAAATTTAAAGTTTCATCCAAGTCAAAATAAGGGACAGAAAAATGGTTTAATCTGAAACTATTTTTTTTTCCCAACAGCATTCTAGTCTGGCTGATGAATTGGAAAATTAATAATCTACAGCCTTGGATCTGTGCATGCTGAGTAGAACTGAGACTACAGTGTTTCTAAAGAAGTCTGAGTTTAAAAAAAAAAAAAAAGTTACAAAGCAAAGAAATTCAGTGTTCAAGGATTTATTTAACACACAAGGCATTAAGTTGTAATCAAGAGAAATACTACAATCTTAAGCCTATCAAAGTAAGGAGAACACCCTACAAGGATAGGAAATGGAAGAAAGGAATATCCAAAGTTCATTACACAAATTATTATCAAACTAAAACAGAGAGCTTGTAATGGAACATGAGACACAGGTTGTAAAGTAAGTCTACAATGCATTTTGTTACCATTTTATTTTCTAAATTAAAATAATAATTAAAAATTTACTTACTGTTCTGTGAACTTAAAAAGGATATGTATTAAAAATCTGTATTTTTTTAAAAAAGACAAAATAGGGAATTCAACATTTATAAAGATCTTTGTGCATACTGTCACTCACACATGCACACATACATTTCTTAAAATATAGTTTACACTGTGCGTGATATATAACTATTATATAATGAATACATTAATATATTTTAAATAGTAATATGTGTTATAATATATACATACCCAAAAATATATTTTATACATTAATATTTTTCTAAATTCTAATTTAGAAAACAATTTTCTAAATACATAATTGTTCCATTCCTCTTAACTTGTCCCTTGAAACAAACTAAAATTGCAGAAAAGTGGAATTATAAATTTATTTTAAATCACAAAGCTTTGCACCTATCAATATATGGCTATGTCATAATACAAATAAACAATGGATTGTAGTTAAATCACTTCCATCTTATACACTGCTGAAGAAAATGAGCAAAAATACTTGATGAAAGGCAACATAACGGATTTAGAAGTCCAGTTCATTAGAATGGACTTTAGTTGCCCTTTACTAAGTTAATTCACATCATTTTTCATGCATACAAATGATCATTTATTTTTCTGTAAAAATACACCGAGTACAGTAGTTTTGACACTAATCTGAGAATTATAGTATGCTGAACAAAAACTCTGAATTTCTTGTGTCTTATCTTTATTTTAATTGAAACAGACTGGTAAAGTAATACACATTCAAGCTGCTAATATACGTGTAGTTTATCTTCATTTAATGAAATGTCAGGCTTAGGACAGGAGAAACATGAAATTTCCTAAGCTGAGGAATTTTGGTATAATAAATGTCTTGGTTTCCAACATTGCCACAATCATTTGAACTTTCTGAAGTACTGAAAGGGCTATACATGAGGTGAAACATTTTGCCTCCATGTAATTTATTTCCCTTTGATTCTAAAAAGCAATTCTGAAAGATGTGGTGTCACTGATTGGCATGTACAATTTGCAGTAAGGCCAGTGGGGGCTGATACACAAATCAGCATCACTGGATGTTCCTAAATATGCCTTGCTCTCAAAATAATTGAAAAACATGTTTTTACTGTATAGTTCTTGACTACAAGAAGAAAAATATCCCCTTCTTAATATAATTCCTTTTTTTTTTTTTTCTCTTTTCCCTCAGAAAATGTCAAAAATGTCACTGCATGGCCTTGAATGTGGCAAAGCATGCTGCTGAATGCCAGGCTTAAGAAACAGAATGCTGTGCAGCTACCTAACTCCTACTTAAGAGGGAGTTAAATTAAAAGACAAACAGATCATTTGTGGATACATTGGGAAGAGGTTTCTCATTCTTTGCTATGATATTGACTTTAAACTTTTCTTTATATATTGAGGGGAGAATTAATCCCAGATAGACATCATGGTGTCTTCTTCCTCTATTCCACTTTTTTATTTCAGCTGGAGAAAATTCAGCCTTTCCTTTAAGAGCTGCAACAGATTCAGTCTGAACTGTGTTAATGGAAAAAAATTGTCACTGAGCAGGAATAGAATAAGAACAGCTCCTACATTCTTTTTCTCAGAATGACTCTAAAGCCTTTTTCTTAGCTTTCTTAGAAAATCCTATATATGAAAGACAAGAAATGTGGTAGCAAAATTGCTGGCTGTGCATAATGCTTGCTCACATACAAAAAAAAAAATTACATATAAATCTTCTACACTGAAGAAACAAAAATTCTCATGGTTCAATGGGAACCTAAAATGTAGGAAGACTTTGCTTACAACTCTGCATTAGATTTCACTATATTTTATTATTATTTACTAATTTATTGAAAAAAAATCCAAAAAGTGGATTATTGACCAACTAACACTTAAAAGCAAAGCATTTCACACTTTAATAAGGAAAATGTACTTTATAGTACAAAAAAATCTTGAATATTTTTATTAGTATTTTTATGAAATTTTTAGTATTAGATGTATTTCATTTTTATCAGATTTTCCATGAAAAAAAATCCATACCCTAGCTATTCTCTTGGGTCATAGGTCAAATTAATTCTTTTTTTTTTTCTATATGAATTAATCCTAAATAAAAATATATGGAGATGAATGAATCATAACATGAATTAAAAAGTAAGAAAATATATAAAACAAAGACCAGGGGAATTACATTCATAGAATATATGAAACATATAGAAGGACTGTCTTACAGATTAGTTCAAGAAAACTATTTCTTCCCAACCCCCATCTAGCCTGTTTTGCTGAAATCACTGAAGAGCAGAGCATTCTTTACAGTGGATGAAATTTAGGTCCCCTGGGAGTCAATGAGACTCTTCTTGTTAACTACATTGTGGTTTCAGTTCCATTTTCATAATTTCACTACTCAGAGGCATCACTATATGTACCCATTTCTAGCAATATTATGGAAACATACATGGTAAACTGAAGCATTCAAGGTTGTTTCAGAATAAATTCCTTTTGTTGCTGTTGTTTTTCCGTTCCTAAGGCAGAGCACAGTTGTTGGTCTTTTGACCTTAGTATTGTGAAGTACTGTAAACATATCCTCTTAAAGTATTTTCTCATCTGTGAAAGGAGAAAAACAAAACAAAACAAAACAAAACAAAACAAAAAACCAACCACCACCACAACAAAACTGCATTTCAAATAAGCTAGAGGCATGAAGTAAAATGCTATAAATACAATATATTTTTTATATCACAAAGTTCATATGCTTCCCTTTAACACTTCAGAAGAAATGCTGTGGGGGAAAACTATGAAACTTTCCTTAGGTGGTGAGTAAAATATATCTCTCATTCTGATTTACGGGCTCAAATGGGACTGGAATCTCTCCAGTCATAAGACAATGAGATCCATATATGAAATGCAGGAGAAAGAAAAGGAAAAAGAAACATTCCAGAAAGTTCTAAGTTTAACAGACTCAGAGACTCACAGATATCAAAGGGGCAAAAAGAGAAGTCAATAGATGCTGGAATATAATAGCGCTCTTAAGACAGAAAAACCTTTTGATATATGCTGATAGGAGTATAGTCATCCTTTAAACTAAAAGTTAAATCAGTATGTGTTACTGTGCACGTATTCTAATATCATATTTTAAAAGTGAAGGAAGATGTAGAAAAGTACTATGGAGACATCCCATGGAGTTGTAAGATTACCTCAGTGTTTGGGATCTTTACTTTTACGTCCTGATTGAGTTGAGAAAAGTACTTTGACTAAACATAGAGGGACCATCTCCTGAGACAAACAAACCAGAATTGCTCAGTTTGAGTCTTTTGTATAAAATATGCCAAGAATCTAATGTGCAACCTGCTTGCTAACACTTGGAGCTAGGTAGGCTTGTACACAACTGCGCTAATGAAAACAGCTAGCACCACTGGGACACTTTACAGACTCCAGTGGTGTTATAAACAGCAGCAGGCTGTGCATCCAGGGATGGGTCAACCGTGCTTTACCTCCATAGGAAGGATCTATCAGCACATGGAGGAGCTAGGCTGGTGTCAGCACCTAGAATGTGGTAAAGCAGGCCTATCACTAAATTACAAACTTCTGATTAACAGTTTACAATCAATAAATAATTTTAAAGATGTAATTGCTCTGTACTTTGTATCATGGGGTTTACATAATGTTTCCTACTCTTTTTAAATTCATATAATTAAGTTCCACAAAGCAGTTTCAGACAATTTGCTAATTTCCTAATGAAAACACTGAAAGAATGTAAAATTTTCACTTCAATTCTACTTTTTTTTTTTTCTTCGTTCATTAAGCTTCTTGCAGGGATGTTAGTTTTGACTTGAGCAGCTCTGCAGTGCCACATGTCGTGTGTCCCTGGTATAGGCCCTTGAACTCCTTGAGCATTTTTTAAAAATCTCGACATTATGGATAATTGGACTGGGAACTGTTTCCTGTGCACTGGTTGCAGATTAAGGAAATTAAAGGAGCAACAGTTAGAAAGGTGCATTTCTGATTTAATTTGCTCCCTGGAATGACAGAGCTATTCAATTAATTTCTGAGCATTACAATTATTCTGGAAGACTGCCAGCCAGAGGAGTATAACTAACTTTTTAGGTGGATTTGAAACAAATAGAACAGGACAGGGAAGCAATTGGTGCTGTTCTAATATGAAAGAAATGAAGGTCTGCAAAAAAAAGCTGACTTCAATAGGTGTTGACTTTTAATTAGAAAGGAATTCATTCTTTTAAAAAATGATTTATTTTTTTTCAAGGGATTTGAAGAGGTGGAAAAAGATAGAACAAGACATTGTTTTTCTGGAAAAAGGACTGTGAATAAAATTATGAATAAAACAAAAAAATTTACAAGGGGAGAGTATATAACTAAGTATAAGGAAATACTATGTTTTAAAAGATTGTTATTACAGCACATTTGGTAGATTAAATAGTAGAGGAGATGGATGTTAATTAGAATGAAGCTACTTTCTTTGTTCTCTAACATCCATAAAACTATACTGTATATCTTCTGGAAAAAGAGTTTGAATGAATATGTATTAGACATTTGCTTGGTCTCATTGATTATCTTCCCCTCTCCTTTATATAAAAGAATAATAGTAGTGAAACTGGAGGACTGTATTAGTGGGTCACTGATTGTCTTAAATACAGGAATGCTGCAATATACAGCATTTGCTCTCCTACAATTGCTCTCCTACTTCATACTAGGCTGAAGTTTTAGCAACATGCAGCTTGCTTGTTGGAATTTTATCTTATACCAGCCACCAGTGGAAATAAAAAGTTTTCAGGTTTTCCCTGATTTCCCACTAACAAAGTAAAAGACTATTTTCTTTATAATTCATAAATATTGAGGATAATCACATCACATGCTTTAAATTTTTATAAAGTCATTATGAATTGATTCAGTTTAAATTAAAATAAAAAAGTGCTACTTTTGGCATTCTGAAAAAGTAAAGCATTATAAACTAGGAAAATTAATTGATGCATTGCAATATGCCAAGAAGTGCAGAGATTTGAAAAACTGAGACATGAAATCTCCATGAGTTGTAGACCCAAGGCTACCAGGAGTCTTTATGTCAATGAAGGAGAAAAGAAAAGAAGGAAGAAAGGACACCCAGCCTAATCACTCCAGTAAGATTAGGGATAAGCTTCAGGTTTATGAACAGGAAAAGCAACAATTAGCAATCTAATTAGCAATCTATATCTTAGCTATCAAGAAATGTAGTGCTGAAGAAAGAAGAGCCAGAAGTCAAACTGAGAGCTGAGACCTTGTGTAGAAATAAAGAGTTAAAGATGCAATGAGTAAAGAAACAAAAATAGACAGTAGAAATTAGGACTCTTAAGCAAAGACCTAGCCACATAGCCTGGGCTACAGAAGGCAAAGAGGCCTTTTGTGGAAGGGAGAATGATGAACCACCTACTCTAGGAGAAGATCCAATCTGAGACCAGCTAAGGAACCTAAAGGTACACAGGCCCGTGGATCCTGAGGGAACTGGTGGATGTAGTTGCTAAGCCATTCTCCATCAAATTTGAGAAGTCATGGTAGTCCGGTGAAGTTCCCACTGACTGGAAGAGGGGAAAAATAACCCCCATTTTTAAAAAGGAAAAAAAGCAAGACCAGGGGACCTACAGGTTAGTCAGTCTCACCTCAGTCCCAAGAGGGTCATGAAGCAGATCCTCCTGGAAACTACAGTAAGGCACATGGAAAATAAGAAGGTGACTGGGGAGAGCCAATATGGCTCCCCTAAGAGCAGATTGTGCCTGAGTAATCTGGTGGCCTTCTGCAATGAGGTTTCAGCGTTGGTAGATAGGGGAAAAGAGCAACTGACATCATCTACCTGGACTTGTGCAACACATTTGACACTGCTGTCCCCCATGATATCCTTGTCTCTAAATTTGGGAGACATAGACTTGTGGGTAAGGAATTGGCTGGATGATCACACTCAAATAGTTGTGGTCAAAAGCTCAATGTCCACGTGGAGATCAGTAACGAGAGGTGTTACACAGTGGTCAGTATTGGGACCAGCACTATTTAAAATCTTTGTCGGTGATGTGGACAGTGGGGTTGAGTGCACCCTCATTAAGTTTTCCAATAACACCAAGCTTTGTGATGTGGTTGACATCACATCACATGTGGCTGTGGGGATGGGATGCCATCCAGAGGGACCTAGACAGGCTTGAGAGGTGGACCTGTGTGAAACTCATGACGTTGAACAAGGCCAAGTACAAAGTCCTGCTTCTGGGCTGGGGCAATACTAAGCACGAATACAGGGTGGGCTCCTGTGGGCAGGAGAATTCAGCTCTGAGGAGAAGGACCTGGATGTGTTGGCTGACAGGAAGCTCAACATGAACCAGCAATGTGTGCTTGCAGCCTAGAAAGCCAACCGTATCCTGGACTGCATTAAAAGAAGCATGGCCAGCGGGTCGAGGGAGGAGATTCTTCCTCTCTACTCTGCTTGTGAGACCTCACCTGGAGTGCTGCATTCAGTTCTGGGGCCCCCAGTACAAGAAGGATATGGACCTGTTGGAACAAGTCCAGAGGAGAGCCACAAAGATGGTTAAAGGGCTGGAACACCTCTCCTATGAAGACTGGCTGAGGGAGTTGGGGCTGTTCAGCCTGGAGAAGAGAAGGCTCTGGGGAGACCTTACAGCAGCCTTCCAGTACCTGAAGGGGGCCTACAGGAAAGCTGGAGACATACTCTTTGTCAGGGAGTGTAGTGATAGGACAAGGAGTAATGGTTTTAAACTAAAAGAGAGTAGGTTTAGATTAGATATTAGGAAGAAATTCTTTATCCTGAGGGTGGTGAGGAACTGGAAGAGGTTGCCCAGAGAAGCTGTGGATGCCCCATCCCTGGAAGTGTTTAAGGCCAGGTTGAATGGGACTTTGAGCAACTTGGTCTCGTGGGAGGTGGCCCAGCCCATGGCAGGGGGGTTGGAATTGTATGATTTTTAAGGTCCCTTCCAACCCAAACAATTCCATGATTCTATGAGTTTATAAGGATCAGGTAAGGAGCAAGATAAATCTAGATAAATCTCCAAGATCAAATGAATAATTTTAGTTTATGTTATGAGGACATAATGCACATTGAGAATGAGGTTGTTGAAATAACCATACTAGATAGGAAAGAAAAACTCCAGGAATTCAACAGAAATCTGAGAGACAGCAAAACAATTCTGAAATCTGGTAACAAAAATCTTGTCTATGGCATTAATGAACAGAGAAGGAGAAAGTGTTTACAGCAAGGGGAAAAAAAAATCCAAAATTAACACACTTAGTAATCTGATGTCTAAAGTATGCAAATTTTTGGAACAAGTTTTGAAGGAAAAAATACAGACACAGGGGATGGGGAAAGGGGATAAAATGTAACTTAGTTTACCAAAAAGAAATTGGCGTAAGTGACTTGATACTTTAATAAGCTTTACAGAGAACAGAACATGAAAATTCCTCCATCACTGGGCTTTCATCATATTTGATTTGGTGTAAATTTGTGAAATATCGATACAATTGAAGAAAATGCAAGTTAAGAGATTAATCGAAAAGCAGACAAGGAAGTGCTAAAGGAAAGGACTCTAATATGTAACTGTTCTGGTACTGAAGGGGAAATATCGAATTTGAGCTATTAGTAAAGATTTGATTCAAATTTTTAAAGTTTTTTTTTGCAGTGTTGTGATGAAATTTGCTGATGAAACAATGCAAAGTTCTGGCTGACCTTGAGACTAGAGTACTGGTTGAGCCAGTGAGTCATGAGGAAGGCAAATACTTTCCCAGGTTATATCATGAAAATTGTAGTTTTCATCAGTAAATTAATTGCCTTTCAAGTCAGAGTGTTGGAATTACCATTTTGTGCAATGGCATTTATGGTTCACACACTACTACTGGAGAAGGAAACCTTTGTTTTTAGAAAATTTCCAGAGATATAGTTTTTGTGAATATTAATGATGAAAATAAATAACATTGACAAAGAGCTACAAAATACGATTAGAAACTAGCACGCGTAAATTAGAAGTCCAAGGTCTAAAGTACAAATCAAAAGCATGTGACTGATATGAAAAAATAAAAAACAAAAGAAACAAAAAAACACAACAACCACACACAAAAACCCAGAAATGAACATACAAATCTGCCAGAGGAATACAGTCAAGCTTTTCAGTTAAAATTCCATATGCTCAAGCCAAGACCAGAAGCAATTAAAGTCATGTGTAATCCAAGTGATATTTTCCAAACTACTAACATCTTAAATTTCATCTCCTGGGTAGAGTGAAAAATGAGCCAAGTCTTTTAAAACATACTTTTTTAATGTGTTTAGATAAGGCACAAAATAAATTAATTTCTTACTTTATGTGATTGGCAGGACCAATGAAAAATATATTCTAATTTTTAGGAGAAATATTTCTTTCACTTGTAAAATTACATTTTTCAGTGTCTGCAGGTTTTTATTTAAAGAAGTTTCTGATCTTAACAACAATTACTCCAAGTCAGTGGTATAACCTGATTAAGCATGCTGTTTACAGGCTTATGAAGACTGATTTTTCAAAATGCTTTGCCCCAGCTCCACAAATTGTTTGTACAATAAGGCTTTTCTTTTCTCTTTCTCCCTTCCCTTCCCTTCCCTTCCCTTCCCTTCCCTTCCCTTCCCTTCCCTTCCCTTCCCTTCCCTTCCCTTCCCTTCCCTTCCCTTCCCTTCCCTTCCCTTCCCTTCCCTTCCCTTCCCTTCCTTCCCTTCCCTTCCTTCCCTTCCCTTCCCTTCCCTTCCCTTCCCTTCCCTTCCCTTCCCTTCCCTTCCCTTCCCTTCCCTTCCCTTCCCTTCCCTTCCCTTCCCTTCCCTTCCCTTCCCTTCCCTTCCCTTCCCTTCCCTTCCCTTCCCTTCCCTTCC